>NC_134215.1:84807220-85407220 GCF_965140235.1 Caretta caretta
CTATACGTATATCTATTATCCTTATGTCTTCAGTGCCGTGTGTGGTGATTGCTTCACACGCTGCATCACCGGGTCGCTGCCCTGATGAGCAGGCAGCTGCGGGGCGCTGACACATAGGAGGGCGATCTGGCTTTGTGCAGCAGCTGGCGGCCTGTGAAGGGGGCTTCTGGAATCAGCTTCTACAGTCTGTGCGGGGTTTGTAAGTTAACACTCGACTCCCCTCCCATTTCTGTTTCTAGCAGCATGAAGTGGACAAGCTGTACAAAGTGGAGAACAAACCCATCGTTAGCACTAGTGACCAGTGAGTCTCTTACCTGACCCCCGTGGCTCTGTGTGGGTCACTCCTGGAGCCTGCCCAGCTGCAGCTGTACTCTGCTCCTCCCCAGGCTTGACCAGAGACGCTGCAAGTTGCCCTGCCCTCTGCCCAGGGGTCTGCCTCTCAGCAGTGCTGTGTCAGGCTCATGCCCTCTCCCAGCAGCCTCTTCTCTGTGCCCTTTCAGCCTGGGCCATGACTCTGAGTGAGCTCAAGGGTGTGGGCTTGGTGCTGGCTGTCAGCACTGCAGGGAAGTGAGTGCCGAGAGGCTGCTGTGGGACTTGGGAGCAGGGATATATTTGGGGGTTTGGTGATGTGACAAGCAGAGCTCAGGCAGCTAGTCTAGGGGGCTGTGTTCCCATCTCCTACTTTCAGCTCAGTAAGCTGCCTGCCTCACTGCGCCTGCTTTCACTATGTGTGTCTGGCTTACCAGGGAGGGTCCCAGCATGGCATTCATGGGTGGGAGGAGGGGAAGGCTCCAGAAGCGTCGGGTCCTATTTCCTGTGCATGTCTTGTGTCCCTCCCCACCTCCCAGTTGGTGAGTCTCTGTCTTCCTCGCTCCAGGTTGTGCTTCTTAGTCCGGCCACGGATCACAAACATGAAGTATGTTGCTGGTGAGTGGGAACTGTTGCTTGCAATGCAGATATCAGTGGTTACTTATATAGGGCAAGTAGTATGGGTTGGCTTCTGGGTAGGACTGGCTAGCAGACTCCACTGTCTGGTGCCGGGGATATTGGCGATTGTGTGAGGGGGATGGTTACTGTCCTGGATCGTCAGGCTCTGGGTAATCGTTGTGTGGGGGTGAAGTTGGTGTTCTGGTTAGCTGGTGCTGGGCAATTCCAAGAGGTGAGTGCTAGCATCTGGGGATAGGGTGACTTGGATCTCAGGGCCAGAGGCTGAGTGCACACCCGGAAGTCTGCTGTCTTGTCCGGCTGGTGTGTCACGTGCCCTGTGAGATCACAGGGCCTCAGGCTTGTCTACACAAGAGACCTTGCACTGGTTTAACCTTAGGGTTTTTTAGTGGCTCTAGTTAACCAGAGTCTTGTGTCTGTAGATATTGTCAATGCTGACAAGGCGACAGGGAGGAGCCGGAAGTACAAGATTATCTTCAGCCCCCAGAAGGTCAGTGTGGCTGTCCTTTCCATGCTAGGCACCAGCCCAAGCTTCCTCTTCTGGGAGTGGTTGGGAACTGGGGCTAATTTACTAATCCTGACAGAGCCTTGAACCCAGAGGAACTGCAGTAACCTCAGGCCCCTGCTCTCCTGCCCACCCAGCCTTCCCCCCCTTCCTTCACACCTGGCCTGTGTCCAACCCCCCCTTCCTTCACACCTGGCCTGTGTCCAACCCCCCCTTCCTTCACACCTGGCCTGTGTCCAACCCCCCCTTCCTTCACACCTGGCCTGTGTCCAACCCCCCTCCCCATTCCCTCACCCCCTGCTCACCCAACCTTCACCATTCTTCACACCTGGCCTGTGTCCAACCCCCTCCACATCTCCCACATGCGACCTTTCCTTCCTTCTTCATGCCTGCCACATATCCAGTTCCCTCCCGCCCCCACTATCCTGCCCACCCAGCTTTCCCTTCCCCACAGAGTCAGAATAACCAGTTCCCAGTTTCCTGTCCAGAAGTTTGACACCAAAACCAAATGTTGCCATGTTTGGAAAGGAGCGGCTAAGAGGGCCAGCCCGATGCACTGCCATGGAACCCTTGGTCACACCCCATTGACCACGATGCGGGAGCTGCCTGGGCACTAACCAGCCTCTTCCTCTCTTGCAGTTTTACACCTGTGAGCTGGTGCTGGAGGAGGAGGGAATCTATGGTGGTGAGTGGGGAAGGTGATGTGACAGGCACTGTGGGACCTCAAGGGGACGTCGTTCAGCCCATTGCCTAGATCCAGCTTTTTGGGGAAGCTCAGACAGTAGAACACAAGGGCTTGTCCCCTATGGAATAGGCATCCATGTGCTGTCTTGGCCCGGGGCGTGGAGAAGGGAATCCAAATTACAGAGCTTCTGACCATCCCCCGATGGAGACACAGGGGTGGGGTACATAGACCCCACCATTGATGGGGGAGAGGCTGGGCCTATGTGGAGAAGGATGGGAAGGGGCAGTGTGGCTGGCAGGGCCTGTGTGTTCAAGCCCTCGGGCCATCTCTACAGCAGGTCCTGGGACTACATTGTCTCTGCTCTCTTCTGTCCCTACCTCAGATGTGACCTGTGATGAGTGGGCCTTCTACCTGCTCCCCCTGGATGATGACCTCCTCAGCATGGAGCTGCCTGAGTTCTTCCGGGACTACTTCCTGGTCAGTGGCACAGTTCCCTGGGAAATCATCCCTGCAGCATCACAGCAAAGCCATCGGGAGAGCGAGCCAGGGTGGGGGCAGGACTTTCAAAGCTGTGCACACCCCTCCCCTCCCCCATGCCCCTCACCTGCTGCCCCACCCCCAGTCTGGTGGGCTGGCCTCTGCAGACTGCCAGTGCTGTGCTGGTTTGGGAGATGCTGGCAGGTGTCCACTGGGCTGAACAGATTCCGGTGCCTCTGTCAGCACCTTGGAGACCTGAGAGCCTTGAGACTGCACCCTGGGCAAGGTCCATGTCCCTGTTTAGATACTGCGGAGGACTCCTGGGGGCCCAGCCTGCCCCGGCCGGGGGCTCCTGGGGAGTGAGTGTTTGCTGACTGTTGCTCTTGTGGGTCCTGCAGGAAGGGGATCAGCGCTGGATCAGCACGGTCGCTCGAGCTCTGCAGTTGCTGAACTCCCTCTTTGGGCCTTTCACTCACACATATGGGATTGGCAGGTGTGCCAAGGTAAGAGAGCTGCACGATTGGGAGGCTTGGCCTGGTGGGGTCCCCTGCTCTGGGGACAGGGCTGGTTGCTGGAAGTGGGAGCCCTTTCATTTGAATCCCTTCAGGGATGTGGGGACTTGTACGAATATGGGGGGCAGGCATACAAACATCCCACCTGTGAGTTTCCAGGTGGGGCCAGTGAAATAGGGGCTTACCCCCGCGGAGTGACTGCTGGTTGTTATAAGTGTGTCCAGCAGGGAGCGTCACATGGAGGGGGGCCAGGGAAACGCCTGCCCCCTATCAAGGGAGGAGTGAGGGGGAATTGGTCTGCTGACGTGATTGAGGGGGACCCAGCCACCTGCTCCTGGCCCCAGGGCTCGCAGCTTTCGTTCTTGCTGGCAGGCTGTCCTGGCCTGTTCTCGGGTGGCGGGGGCTTGCTGATCTGCTCCCAGCTCCTGTAGCGTGTGGGGACCCTGGCCCTGGGGCCGGCTGGCTCCCATGGTAGGGCTGACATATATGGGCACTAACATGCTGCCTCTCCTCTCTCCCAGATGGTCTATGAGGTGTGGCGAGAGCTGGTGGAGGAGAGCGAGGGTGACAGCCAAGCCAGGAGGCCTGAGATCAGCCATGTCTTCCTCATGGATAGAGGTAGGGGGTGGTCTGGTCACAGGCGTGGGCTGCTGCTGTGGGCCGGTGACTGGCAGGGGCCTGGGGGTCTCTAGGGGCTGGCTTTGCGGGGAGGGGCAGTGGGTTCTTTCTAGGAACTGCTGAGGGGCTTGTTCTTGGGCTTGAGGTAGTGAGCTGGGGGCAGCCAGCACTGGCGGAGGGGTCCAGCATGTGCCCCTGTGCTTCTCGTTGCAGATGTGGATTACGTCACAGCGCTCTGCTCCCAGGTGGTGTATGAGGGCCTGGTGGATGATACGTTTCGTATTAAATGTGGTAAGTTGTGGGTGGCTGACAGAAATGTGAGCGGGGCTGGGCAAGGGGGCCCTGCCTGGGGCGTGGGGGTGTGATTGCAGGGAGAGGAGAGCACCTACAGATCTCTGTCCCAGTCCATCCTCCTCAGCAGCTCCCCAACATGTAGAAGGGGGCCAGGGAGGCTGGGATGGGGGGGGGGGGGGGGGAGAGCTACCTAATGTTGGCCGTTGCAGATGGCCTCCCAAGTCCTTTGACAGGGGCGTGGGGGTTGGCACATGAGCGGTGTCGTGCTCTGGGGCAGTTCCTTTGGCAGCTTTGCTCGCTGCCTGTGTCCTCTCTTGGTACAGACAGGATGCTCCATGCGAAGTGGCAGGACGCATGGCGCATGTCAGACCAGTGACCCACCTTGCTGGTGCCCTGTCTCCAGTGGGACTGTCACAGATGCCTCTGTGGGAGGCGTAAGCCAGCACTACGGGGTGGGCACAGCACAGGCGCCAAGGACCCCATCCCCAGGCAGTAGCTGTGTAGATTCCCCTCGGAGCGCAGAGAGCACCCAGCTCTGGGGTTGCTGAGTGTGGCTGATAGCCCAGGCTGCATCCTGCTGGCTGTGTGGGTGGTTAATGGAACAGCCCGTCCCGGGGCACTGGGAGCGCCGCAGGGCAGAGCACGGGGCAGTGGACTGGGCACTGTAACTGTTCCCGCTGCTCTCGGCAGGGAGCGTGGACTTTGGGCCAGACGTCACCTCCTCTGACAGGAGCTTCAAAGTGCTGCTCAATGCCCAGGACAAGGTGAGCCCAGCTGATCTGCCCAGCTTGCGCCCCGCCTACTGGGGCCCTGCTAACCTGGCGAGTGCCAGCCTGGTGGGCAGAGTAGCAGCGGGGGTAGTTGGATTGATCGTGGTATGGTGGGGAGGCAGAGCCCACTCCAGAGATGGTAGAAATGGGGCTTTGATACCAGCTCCTTTGCCCTGTAGAACCGCAGTCCCCAGCATCCTGGCATCCGCCCCGTGGGGGCCGATCCGTTCTGGATGCCCATGTGGAGCCCCAGCCTGTGGCCTTCGGAAGCCCAGTCGCTGGGGGTTTTTTGACTGCCCTCCTGGCTGTAGGGGCAGCCTGGTGCGCCCCCCTCTCCCCCCCCTTAGCCAATGCACCCTCTCTGTGCTCTCTGAATGCTTGGCTACTGGCGTGTCTGTGCCTGGCATGGGGGCTCTCTCCTGGGAATCCCATGCCAGGCCCTGGCCAGGCGGCTGACCCCATTGTGGCTGTTCTGGTGCAGGTGTTCAGCGAGATCCGGAATGAGCACTTCTCCAACGTCTTCGGCTTCCTGAGCCAGAAGGCGCGGAACCTGCAGACGCAGTATGACGTGAGTGTGACAGGGTCGTCCTGGGCATGGCCCTGAGGGGCACCCTGCCCCGGGGCAGCCCCATCAGCTGCCGAGGGGTTCACGCATCCTGGGCTGGGCCCTTTGCTCCCCACCCTGGCTCTCCCTCACCCTGTTGGGGGTGGGGAGGAGCCTTCCCTTCAGCCCAGTGCTCAGACACACTCTCCTCCTGCAGCGACGTCGCGGGATGGACATTAAGCAAATGAAGAACTTTGTCTCCCAGGAGCTGAAGGGGTTAAAGCAGGAGCACCGCCTGCTGAGCCTGCGTAGGTACCTGTGGGTGGTGGGGGAAATGGAGGGTGTCTGAGGACATCTGCCCTAATGCCAGGGCGGGCTGGCAAGTGCTGCACATTACCCCAGCCAGGCTAGAGGCTGCTGGCCTGTGAGGGCATCTCCCTCTATGCCCTCTGGCAGCCCCGTCCCCGGCTATGCGGGCCCAGGCTGCATGGAGAGTACGTGGCCCCAGGGGTCTTGTGCAGAGACCCCTCACTGATTTCTTCTGTCTGGGGCTTGCAGATATTGGCGCCTGCGAGTCCATCATGAAGAAGAAAACCAAGCAGGATTTCCAGGAGCTGCTAAAGACTGAGCACTGTGAGTGTCACCTGCCAGCACAGCCTGGGCTCCACCACCACCTGTGGCTGGTTGCCCTTCCCCTCCCTGGCCACCAGCACTCCAGACGGCCACTGTCAGAGATGATGGGTGCTTGTGCTCTGGGGCTGGTGGGACCTGAAGTGTTAAACGTGCTTCTCCAGCCTGGGGGCAGGGCATGCAGGGTGCTCCCTTTCCCCAAGGGGCTTAGTGAGGAACACCAGGCATTGCCCTCTGGAGCTGAGCAGCACCATGCACCTCCCAGAGCTGGCAGAGTGGAGCAGGCGGTCACTGGGCAGTGGGGACAGAGCTCGGAATGGTCCTGATTTCCAGGCTCTTCCTCCCACCATCCCAGGAGGCTGGCAATCCCCAGGCCTAGGGCTCGCTCTGAGGGTGCAGGTGACTGTTTCCCTTCCCCCCTTAGCTCTCCTGGAGGGGTTTGACATCCGCGAGAGCACCAGCTACATAGAAGAGCACATTGACCGGCAGGTGAGTCCTGCGCCGGGCGGGGATGGGCTGGGCTGGCCACTCGCTCACCCTTCCCAATTTCTGTGCAGGTCTCCCCCAGCGAGAGTCTGCGCTTAATGTGCCTCCTGTCGGTCACAGAAAATGGTGAGCTTCTCGCTGGAGAAGGGGGGCAGCAGTGGGGGGATGTGGTTATGGGGCTTTTCACTCAGCTCTCCCTGTGTGTTAAACCCCCACAGGGCTGATCCCTAAGGATTATCGCTCCCTGAAAACCCAGTACCTCCAGGTGAGTGGGGGGGACGGGACAGGGGAGCGTGTGTGTGTGGGGGGGAGCGCCTGCGTGGTGGGGAAGGTGGTACTGGGGGGAGGGGCTGGAACGTGCCAACATTCGCTTCTGCATGCTCTCCTCTCCTGTGTTGCTGGAAAGCTCTGGCCTGGCCCCTGGGCCCAAGAGCCGGGGAGGCTGTTGGGGTGTGGGTACTGGGCCACTTTGTCCCAGGTCTGACAACCAGCTCCATGCTCCTCACGGGGTGCTTGTTTGCATGTTGTGTTCACGCTGTCCCTTGCTGTGCCATCACCTCAGGCTGCAGCGGGCCCGACCCCCTCTCCAGGACACCTGAGTGCCCACCCGCCCCGGGGCACTGTGCGCTGGTCTGGCAGACTGCTCCATTCTCCAGGCTGGGGTTCTGTCCTGTGCCTACCTGCCCCAGGGCACTGTGCGCTGGTCTGGCAGACTGCTCCATTCTCCAGGCTGGGGTTCTGTCCTGTGCCCACCCAGCCTGGGTGCCAGAGTTCTGGCCTGACCCCCCCATCTCCCCTTGCCACCCAGAGTTACGGGCCTGAGCACCTGCTGACCTTTCATAACCTCAAGCGCATCGGGCTGCTGACGGAGCAGGCCCCAGGGGAGACCCTGACCGCTGTGGAGAGCAAAGTCAGCAAGCTGGTGACCGACCGAGCAGCAGGTATGGGGCAGTTCTGAGTGCCGAGCCCTGCCTTCCTCTTAGCTGCGGGAGGATCTTGGGGCACTTACCCGTGCTCTCCGCTCCCAGAGCTGCAGAGGAGTGCTCACTATGTCTACCCGGGTTATGCTCTAGCCTCTCCCAGCTCAGGCTGGGCAGGGAGGGAGCTGGCTCTGCTCTGGAGTGGGAGGCTGGGTGGGGAGAGTGGAGAGACCCTGCAGGTTTGAGCAGGTCACCCCTCAGCCCCAGGGGAAATAAAACTCGCTCCCTGTATCTTCTGCCCCGTAGCAGCGATCCCTGTGGGCACACCTCACGCCAGCTCTTGCCAGCCAGAGAGAATCTACTGAGGCCAGGTGAGCTGGTGGGGGATCCTGGGGCTCTTGGCTCAAAACCACTTCTTTGCCTTGTTTTCCAGGGAAACTCACGGACGCTTTTAATTCTCTGGCCAGGAAGAGCAATTTCCGAGGCTTAAGCAAGAAGCTGGGCTTGGTAGGTCCCCTCCGGAGCTGCTGGCTAGGCTGCCCCCCCACAGCACTGTTGCTAGGATGGGGTGTGTAACATCGCTGGCTCTAGATGTCCTTGGCTGCCCTCTTCTGGCCCTGGCTGTGGCCATCCCTGTGCAGGGCAGCAGGGGAGCCAGAGAGAGTTACCCTTGGGGTCTGGGTAGCAATGGTGGCTCGGTCCCTTCCAGGGTTAAGGGAGGCTGTGGCCTTTCCTCCCTGCCGTGGACCTGCCCCCCCCCACCCCCACCCCCGCCAATCCAGGCAATGTGATGCCATGTGCAGTGTTTGGGGTCACGTCCCTGTATAGCGGAGTGGGTCAGTGTGAACACACTGTGCCTGCACTCCAGGAGCTGGCCTGGCTTCCCATAGGCTTCTGGAGAGAATTCCAGGCTGCAGTTGTAGTCTGGAAAGGGCCTGTGTGGTTAGGGGCTTTTGCTCGTCCCGTGCCCCGTCAGTGGCTGAGAGCAGCAGAGAGGCGTGTCCTGGTGGTCCCTGGCAGTGGAACTCGCACCTTCCGGCTGGCTGCCAGGGCCCAAGTTTGCTGCATTGACAACAGTGCGAGGCTCGCCTGCTTGGCACTGGATCTTCGCTAGCTGGCTGGGGACTGTCCTGCCCAGAGCAGCCAGGTCAGTGTCTCATGTATTTGTGCACTCCAAAGGGTGCACCCATGGGTGGTCCAGACCAGAGCCTCTGCTCCCAGAGGACACCGATAGCTCACTCACTGTTGGGGGGTGTAACGTGCCTGTCTCTGCAGATCCCCCGTGTTGATGGTGAATACAACCTGAAGGTGCCCCGAGACATGGCCTATGTCTTCAGTGGGGCCTACGTCCCCCTGAGCTGCAAGATCATTGAACAGGTGAGTCTAGCTGTGCGCACCCCACCCCGGGGGACAAGAGCTGCCCATGCTGTGGGGCGCAGGGAGCTCCTGTCACTTGTCACATGGGGTTCCATCTTCCTTGGGAGCAGTCAGGTTTGTGCGTCTCCTGCTCTGTGGTGCCCTTGTGGGTCTGGCTGTGCTGCCCCGCAGATCCCCCTGCTGGGTAGGCCACAGGTGCCTGCCTCTGCTTGGGACTACGGCCCCCTGGCTGGGCTAGAAATGTCTCCAACCTGCTCCTGGAGAGGTGAGGCACCGGAGTGCCTGCCTGCTCGTCCTGTGCCCTTTATTCCTCCCCTGGGTTGGCAGCTGATCTCTTACTCTGCTCTGGGCCTAAGTCGCTCCCATTGCCACATGGTGCTCTTCTGCTTCCCCTGCCCTTGGCAGACTGTCCCCTACACATCTCCTTTCAGGTGCTGGAGCGCAAGGGCTGGCTGGGCCTGGAGGAGGTGGTGCGCCTGCTGAATGGCAATGAGTTTGCTCCTACAGGTAATACCTGCTCCTGGGATCGCTGCGGGGGGGACTTGGGGAGCTGTTCCACTTCATCCTCTGCTCCTTCCAGAGCCGGTCACGGAGGAGAATCCTGCCTGGGAGGTGCAGCGTGTCATCCTAGCAGTCTTCCTGGGAGGCTGCACCTTTTCTGAGATCTCTGCTCTCCGATTCCTGGGGAAGGAGAAAGGTACCAGCCAGGACACTGGGTTACTGTCTCCTCCACTGCTGGGGACGAAGAATTGGGCAGCCAGAAACTGCCCATCTCCCTCTCTGAAAGAGACCCAGAGTATAACCCCTGGGCACAGACTCAGTGAGTTAGCACTGTGCCATTGGCTACTGAAACCAGACCTGCTGCTGCCACAGAGGCTAATTCTCAGGCTGTGACATGGTAAAGTGGGGAGGTTAAAGCCTTGGACCATCCCCCCAGTCTTCCTGCCTTGTGTCCATGTGCAGAGGGGTACAGACCTCTCTTACGGTGCAAGTGGGGCCACGCACAATTGTTAGGGAAGGACCCATCACATGCCTTTGGCCTGGGCAGATGCCTGCTCTGGGTGCCCCAGCGTCTCCCTGCCTGGAGGAGTTAACACCCCGTTCCCCCACCCCGCTCACAGCAGCACTCTGAGCGTCTCCCCCGTACTTGGCATAGCGATGCTGCTTCTGTTGAGTGGTGACAGTGCCAGACGCTAGCAGGGGTTCAGCTGCAGCCTGGCAGCCCCACTTCTCTCTGCCCTTCGGTCTCCTCCATTTTCCTTTCATCTCTTTGGATTTCTCAGGATACAAGTTTATATTCCTGACGACAGCCATCGCAAGCAGCGCCCGGCTGATGGACGCCATGTTAGAGGCGAAGGTGTGAGGCAAGGGTGAGCTGCGGCCCTGGCAGAGCAGCTTGTGCCAGTCAGGATCACGCTCCACAGTGGAGACTGCCCAGGCGCTGCACATGTGCTACTGAAGCGTTACACATCAGCAGCCGGAGCAGGGCAGACACGGAGCCCATCCTGCCATGAGCCTCTCCTTGGGCTTCCCGAAGGCTGCAGATTGGGGTTTAAATGGATGAAGAGACCTTCAGTGGGTGGGGGGACGTGTCTCTGGGGAGGCTAGAGGAGGGAAGAAGCTGTTGTTTCTCCAATCCTAGACCCAGGGTGTTTGAGTCTCTGTCATGCTTCAAGCCCCTGGGCCCACTGTCCAGGCAAGTCCCTGGGCTTGGTGTATTGGTGCTTCCACCATCGGGACAGTGGCTTGTTAAGGGATCTCACTGGCCTTTTGGGTTTTGTGCCCTGGCTCCCACCCTTGGCTGCCTTCTCGTCCTTGGACAGATGTCAGTACTTGGGGCCACGGGTGAAGCCATAGGGCCATTCCAGGCTGTTAGCTGCACTACTTTCTTCCACTGCTCTGAGGCCTGTTCACCTGGATAAGTTAACTAGGCAGGGGGGAGCTGGCTTCTACTCCAGTGAAAAATTAATTGCATTGTTACCTGAATTTTGAGTGCTATGTTCATTCACTTCACAGAACAGCCTACCTGTTCTGGCACCAAACACAACCCGCTCTAGTCTGGATTGATGGACCAAGCAGGGGGAAGGGAGTGGACCAGCAGGGGTACTGTGGGGTAGACTGGAGGTGCAGCAGCAGAGGGGTGTGGGTGGAGTTGGGGCTGGGATTTGAATAGCGTAGGATTGCACTGGCAGAAATGTGTAATAGTGGTACATTGATCTGTACCATATAAAATATACTTGGTCAGCCTTTAGCACTTGTCTTTATCTAACCACAGGGCAGGGAAGTGGGAACAGGCTAGTCCCAGTGTCTCTGGTCTCTAATGGGCTGTGGTTCTTATCCCTGGGGCTGCTTACTGCCCCTTGTGTATATTTCTAAGAAGGTCTGGTATCCTCTTGCATGGAGCCTTTGAAGCAGCTGTTGGAAGGTCCCCCAGCTGGAATTCTCTGCAGTTCCAGTCAGAATGGGCTACATAATGCTTAGCCCTACCATGAGTGCAGGGACTGGACTAGGTGACCACTCCAGCTCCCTTCCCTTGCTATGATTCCCAGCTGGAGAGTGGGTGGACTTACTGCCGCAGTGAGTAGGGGAGAAGCTAGAGGGAGAGTTAACTTAGAGTGGGGGAGTGGAGGGAGGGCTGTTAAACCTGCGTTTAGCCTTGAGGGGATCACCCCAGCCCTGCTGCTCCAGGCCTCGGAGTGCTGGTGGGCGGGGGAGGGTGTGTGTGTGTGCTATGGGCAGATGGCAGACAGGGGCCGAGCTGGCCCTAAGGTGCGGGGCAGTCCTGGCTGTGTAGTAGGGTTGCCAGCTCTCTGGTTTTCGACCAGTTGAAAAGGGACCCTGGTGTTGATCTGGCTGTTAAAAGTCCGGTTGGTGGTGGAGCGGGGCTAAGGCAGGCTCTTTGCCTCCCCTGGCTGTATGCAGCTCCTGGAAGTGGCCAGGGGCGATCAAGGAAGCTCCCTATGCTGCCCCTGCCCCCAGTGCTCGCGCCGCAGCTGCTTCTGAGAGCAGAGCCAGGGTGTCTGCCTTAGCCCTACTGCTCGGGAGCTGCCTGAGGTCAGTGTCGCCCAGCCGGAGCCCCACCCCGGGTCGGAATTCCCTCCTGCGCTCTAACTCCTTCCCAGACCCACCACCTGCACCCCAGCCCTGAGTTCCCTTCCAGAACCTGTTCCCACCCGCCCCTTCCCCAGGCCTGAGCTCCTTCCAGCCCCAGCCCAGAGCCCTCTCCTGCACCCCCAACCCCTCATCCCTGGCCCTACTCCTCAACCCCAGCCCAGAGCCCCCTCCTGCACCCCGAACCCCTCATCCCTGGCCTGAGCCCCTTCCCCCATTCCAAACCCCCCGACCTGAGCCCCCTGTAAACTCCCCAGCCCAGAGCTCCCTCCTCCACCCCCAACTCCTCATCCCTGGCCCTACCCCTCAGCCCCAGCCCAGAGCCCTCTCCTGCACCCCCAACCCCTCATCCCTGGCCCTACCCCTCAGCCCCAGCCCAGAGCCCCCTCCTTCACCCCCAACTCCTCATCCCTGGCCTGAGCCCCCTCCCCCATTCCAAACCCCCCGACCTGAGCCCCCTATAAACGCCCCAGCCCAGAGCCCCCTCCTCCACCCCCAACTCCTCATCCCTGGCCTGAGCCCCCTCCCCCATTCCAAACCCCCCGACCTGAGCCCCCTCCTGCACCCCCTACCCCTGAGCCCCCTGTAAACTCCCCAGCCCAGAGCCCCCAACTCCTCATCCCTGGCCTGAGCCCCCTCCTCCACCCCAAACCGCCTGGCCTGAGCCCCCTCCTCCACCCCAAACCCCTCATCCCTGGCCCTACCCCTCAGCCCCAGCCCAGAGCCCCCTCCTTCACCCCCAACTCCTCATCCCTGGCCTGAGCCCCCTCCGAGCCCCCCAGCCCAGCGCCCCCTCCCCAGTGCGGTGCAGGCGGGGGATGGGCCGTGGGCGGGGGGGGCGAGCGAGGCCCCGCAGTCGTAGAGGTGGGGGCGGGGCGCTGCCTCCGCCGCGTGCCGGGGTGTCGTGTGCCTGACGGGGGCGGGGCAACGAGAGATCCCGCACCGCGTGCCTGGGAGGGGCGGGGCTGGACGGCCACGTGATCACGTTGCGCGGAAGGCTTCCAGCGTGCCGCAGGCCCGCCTCCTCGCTGCGGGGGTCCGGCCTCGCTTCGTCACTGCCTCTTCATTGGCTGACGGCGCTGGGGAGCTTCCTGGTTATTGGTTGGGATCGCCGCGGGGCGGGGCGAGGGACGCGGTTCGCCGGCGGCGGTTGTAGGCGGGGCTTGCCGTGACGTAGGGCAGCCCGGCAGCCAATGCGCTGGCCAGGGAGGGGAGTTTGAATCAGGACGGCCGGAGTCGGCGGGCGGCTCGCGGCGGAGGGCGCGGAGCGGAGCGAGGGGCCGGGAGCGCCGCCGCCATGAGGAAGAGGTGAGGGGGCGGGGCGGGGTCCGGTCGGGTCCGGTCCGGGGCCGCTCGGGGCCGGGGTCTCGCCCCGCCGCCCAGGGCCGGCCCCGCGAGCGGGGACGCGGGCTCCGCCTGCCCCGGCCGTGGCGGGGCCCCGAGCCGAGTGACCCGGCCCGCCGCGAGCGCCCGGGCCCAGCCCTGCGGGAGCCCTCGGGGACTCGGCCCCCTTGGGCGCGATGGGAGAGACTGGGGCCCTCCCGCCCCGGGCCGGGCGCGGTCGCGGCGATGGGGGCGGGGGGAGGCGCCGCCCGTTATTTACTCCGCCTCACAACACAAGAACAGCCCCCCCCCCCCCCGAAATTAACAGGCAGCAAACACAAGGCGGTACTTCTTCGCCCAGGCCCAGTCGACCTGTGGAACTCCTTGCCAGGGGATGCTGTGGAGGCCACAGGTACATATGGGCTCAAAAAAGAATCCGGGAAGTTCCCGGCGTATAAGGTCCACCAGCGGCTATTCGCCAAGGTGGTCCGGGATGCAGCACCATGCTCTGGGCTCCCTGAGCTTCCGCCTGCCAGGTGCTGGGACTTGAGGATAGAGGCTGAATCGCTTGATGAGGGCCTGTTCTTTTCATTCCCTCCCAAGCATCTGGCCTTGGCCGCTGTCCGAAGAGCAGATACAGGGCTAGATGGACCATTGGTCAGGCCCAGTATAACCCTTCTTATGATTATGCTCCTGTTCTTATGTGGGCTATAAATACTTAGGCAATTATATAATAGTTATTCAGATTCTTCATTTTTAAATATGTTAGAAAATGGTGAATGACGCTTATCAGATGAAGATTTTATTTGCTTGTGACATTTGGATGAACACTGGAATTCAATTAAAAATGCACAAAACAGCATTTTAAAATCTCTTTTTGTTAATTAAGAGAAATTATCTTAAACGTACTGGGAACATAAACTTATTTTTTTCTTATCAAAACATGTTTTGCATTTAAAACTGATTTAATAAATAAGCGTGTTTCGGAGGTGTTAAGGTTCCTTCCCCCCGCTGAACTCTAGGGTACAGATGTGGGGACCTGCATGCAAGACCCCCTAAGCTTATTTTTACCAGCTTAGGTTAAAAACTTCCCCAAGGTACAAACTTTGCCTTGTCCTTGAACAGTATGCTGCCACCACCAAGCAATTTAAACAAAGAACAGGGAAAGAGACCACTTGGAGACATCTTCCCCCAAACCCTGCACCCCCTTTCCTGGGGAAGGCTTGATAAGAATCCTCACCAATTTGTACAGGTGAACACAGACCCAAACCCTTGGATCTTAAGAACAATGAAAAATTAATTAGGTTCTTAAAAGAAGAATTTTAATTAAACAAAAGGTAAAAGAATCACCTCTGTAAAATCAGGATGGTAAATACCTTACAGGGTAATCGGATTCAAAACCTTAAGCTACAAAAAGACACACAAGCAGGAATATACATTCCATTCAGCACAGCTTATTTTACCAGCCATTAAACAAAAGGAAATCTAACGCATTTCTAGCTAGATTACTTACTAACTTAACAGAAGTTCTGAGGCTGCCTTCCTGATCTCTTCCCAGCAAAAGCATCATACAAACAGACCCTTTGTTTCCCCCCACCCCATTTGAAAGATTCTTGTCCTCTCATTGGTTATTTTGGGTCAGGTGCCAGCTAGGTTACCTTAGCTTCTTAACCCTTTACAGCTGAAAGGGTTTTGTCTCTGGCCAGGAGGGATTTTATAGTACTGTATAGAGAAAGGTGGTTACCCTTCCCTTTATATTTATAACAAGAGGGTGTAGCTGCAGATCCTGTACTTGAAGATAAGACACCTGGGCAACGGTGTTTGGTCTATTTTGTTCTCCATGAGGGTATTGTGGCTGGCCTCTGGGTCCCTAAACAAGCCCTATGAGAGTTTTATTTGTGGCTGGGACCCTTGGGTCTATGACCAGCCCTGGTTTTTGAAGTCTAAGTGGTTTATCCCTCCCTGGTAGCAAGGGGATGGAGCTGAGCAGTGAGGTTCAGGACTTGTCAGTTTCCAGGCAAACTCCTGAGCAGAACAGGAGCAGCAAATAAGGGAGTTGGGGAGGAAGTGTGGTTCCTTCTCTTTCAGGTATGGCTCCACACTAAGTAGTGAAGATCTGGACAATGAATGCAAAACTGCTGTGACATGCCTTGGATGTGCTCTGCCTGCTTCTCTGCCAGAAAGAGAGTTCTGGTGGAGAAAACATGATGTGAGAGAGCAAATTTCAATGCTGCGTAGCATCCAAGCAAAGACTTCTTAGACAGCCGGATTCAGAAATAATTGCCACCAGGAGAAGGATCATCCATAAGAGAATTGGAAAGAAGGAACCAAAGAAGTGGACTGACAATTTGTGACCAAGGGAAGAGAGACGCATTCATAGATAGAAATGTTGACTTATCAGATACTCAGCAAGTCCCTTTTATCTTCAAGTACAGGATCTGCAGGATGATGAAGTACTTTTCATGAAGCAGAATGATGTACTAGTATCCTAGGAGGATGAAGTAGAACTTTTCAGTCCACTGGTAACTAAAGGCAAAAAAAGCAAACATCATTCTGGGATGTATTAGCAGGAGTGTTGGAAACAAGACATGAGAAGAATTCGCAAAAAGAAAAGGAGTACTTGTGGCACCTTAGAGACTAACCAATTTATTTGAGCATAAGCTTTCGTGAGCTACAGCTCACTTCATCGGATGCATACTGTGGAAAGTATAGAAGATCTTTTTATACACACAAAGCATGAAAAAAATGGGTGTTTACCACTACAGAATTGTTCTTCTTCTTAACCTATGAGGATAGGACAAGAAGCAATGGGCTTAAATTGCAGCAAGGGAGGTTTAGGTTGGACATTAGGAAAAGTTTCCTAACTCTCAGGGTGGTTAAGCACTGGAATATATTGCCCAGGGAGGTTGTGGAATCTCCAATTGGAGATTTTTAAGAGCAGGTTAGACAAACACCTGTCAGGGATGGTCTAGGTAATATTTAGTCCTGCCATGAGTGCAGGGGACTGGACTGGAAGGGACCTCGAGAGGTCATCTAGTCCTGTGATTCTATAATGCTAGTCAACATGGTTTTATGAAAAATAGGCCTTGCCAAACACACTTGCTTTCATTCTTTGAGGTTACTTGTCAATTTAGACTTTTGAAGACATTGAGTTAGTACCATACAACATCCCGGTTTAAAAAAAAAAAAAGTAAAGCACTATGCAATATCAGTAAAACATACATGAAATAGATTAAGAACTGGAGAACTGACAGATCTCAAAGTAGTCCTAAATGGGGAATCATCATTGAATGGGGATGTTTCTAGTGGGGTTCTATGTGGATAAGTACTAAGCCCAATACTATTCAGCACTTTCATCAGTGATCTGGAGGTAAATATAAAATCACTGCTGATAAAATTAGCAGATGAGACAGATTGGTGGGGTGATAACTAATGTTGAGGACAGGGCAGCCAAACAGTGATCTGCAAACAAAATGTGTGTTAATACAGCCAAATGTAAAGTTATCCATCCAGGAACACGAATGCCAGGCACACCTACAGAATGGGGCCTGTATCCTGGAGAGCAGTAATTCTGAAAAGGATTTGGGTCCTACTGGATGAGCAACTCAACAGGAACTACCCGTGCACCAAGGGTTAATGCAGTCATTGGATGTGTAAACAGGGGAATAGGGAGGTGATTTTTACGCCTGTATGTAACATTGGTGAGACCAGTACTGGAATATTATGTGCACTTCCACATTTTTAAAGAGGTGTTGAAAAATGGGACAGAGTGTGTGAAGAACCAGAAAAATTATTTCAGGGCTGGAGAAAATGCCCTTCAGTGAGGGACTTGGAGCTCAATATGTTTAGTTTATCAAAAAGACTGAAAAGTGACTTGATTACTGTGTATAAGGACCTTCTCTGGGAGAAAATACTGAGCACTTAGAGATCTTTCACCTCAAGGAGACAAGCAGAACAAGAGAAGAAAGGGTTCTTCACCCTGTGCAGTAACGGTGGTTCTTTGAAATGTGTCTCCCTAGTGGAACACCTATAGGGACGCAGCTCAAAGAAGAGCCCATGGCTGGAAGCTGAATTCAAATTAGATACAAATGTTCAACAGGGAGGGTGATTAACCCTTGGACCAAACTCCCAATGACAGCAGTGGATTCTCTATCTCTTGATGGCTTCCAATCCATACTGGAGCCTTTCTGGAACATGCATTTGCCAAACACAAGTTACTGGGCCCAGTCGGGGTGACTGGGTGAAATGTAAGGGCCTGCATTACACAGGAGGTCAGACTAGATGATCTAGTGGTCGCTTCTGGCTAGAAACTTTGACTCTATGACCAAAGGAGGGAGTCACTGTAGTTAATGAATTGAACTGACTGTGTCTGGACATCATGTCCTTCAAGTTCTTAGAACTGATAGATCTCATCCCCTCACCTCACTTTTATTTATAGGTTGAAGGAGGAAAACAAACTTTAAATTCTCAGTCAGTTTCTCGACTTTGAATGAACTCATACAAATGAAGAAAGTGTTCTCTCTGCTTCTGCAGAAGAGGATAGTGCTGTCAAAAGCTGGTTTAGCACTTGAGCAAACTGTCATGTGAATTTCTTCAATGCTTTGGCAGCAAATGCATAATTAGCTGAGTGGTTTGCTTCCAGCCCTGAAATTTACTATGGCTGGCAATGAGCAATGGGTGATTGTTATATGTGCATGTCATAACAGCATCTTCCTTTTCATCCATTAGGCATCTTAAAGCTCCTTGGGGCAGGGAGTGTCTCTTTGTTGTGTGTTTGTACAGTGCCTGGCCCGGGACTGGGGCTCTTAGGTGCTGTGGTAATACCAACACTAAAGAATAATATCTTAGTACTTTGCATTGAGAATATTGGCGAGAAAGTGAAGTGCTTGATCCCTCTGCTTCCTCACAGCTTGAATTTTTGTTGCGTGAGTCTTTCCAAATTCCAGCCGCATCAGCAATAGAGTAGCTCTTTTTACAACTTATCCAAAGGAATGCAAACAAGTTTGTCCAAATAGATGTTTTAAAACTCAACCCTCAATTCCATCTCCTAGGAGACTAAAAACTAGTACTCGCCTCTTCAGTGAAGCTGAAGCGAAGTGATTGTGATGGAAGTGTTTTACAACTGTCCCTCCTGCCTCCCTCAGCGAGGTGCTGGCTGCAGAGTCCGTGGCATGTCTGAACAAAGCGCTGGGTCACCTTCGGGATATCTGGGAGGAGATTGGGATCCCTGAGGAACAGCGACTGCAACGAACAGAAGTGGTGAAGAAGCACATCAAGGTGAGTACTTTTCCCTCTAGCGCTGTTTGCTCTGTATCCAGACACTGTAAGGGATGAATGAACTCGAGGTGTGTACCACCTGACCCCAGCAGCCTGCAGGGAAGCAGCTGCCCTATCTTGGGCAGGGAGACACTGGTGGGGAAGGAGGGCAAGATTTGTGTTTTCTCTTTAGGTCTTTCCTGGCAGCTCAGGAGAGCTCTATTCTGGCTAGACTTACGCTGCTTCTCCTCAGAATCATGAGCCTGGAGAAATACAATGGATACTGCAGAAAATCTGATGACTTCCCCACTATGTGCTGCTGACTGCAGCTACTTAGCAAAGAGGCAGTCGGCACTGGCCAGTCTAGAAGGGGAATTGACTCTGCCAACTAGTGAGAACCTACCCTGCTCTGAACAGTTCCTGCTGGCCAGCTCTGTTCTACTTGGATGGCCCAGAGGTCATTGTATCAGGCTTTCAGCCTCCCTGTATTCCTCAGCATGATACAGGAGAGCCCTGCCCAATCATGTCCAATCCTGGGTGTAGGCTCTAGCATGACCAGCAGATCTGTTTGGGTCCCTTCCAGCTCTGTCTTCAGCAGAGTATAGGACCTAACCATTCCAGCCCCCTTACCTTCCTGCCCTATAGATGACTAGTGTTCCTCCTCCTGCTGCTGGCCATCTATTTCTAATCATGCATGTGCTAAACACACACCTCTGCCATCCAGTGGCAGATAAAAATATCCCTTTTGGAAGGGCCTGCTTGGAGGGAGGCAGTGGAAACAGCTGGCTATCGTCCAGGACGGATCCAGAGCACCCAAGAGCCATCTTCCTGGCTTCTCTTATTCTGGGTCCCAGGGCCATACATAGCCCCTCACTCTCCAAAGGTGTGCATTGCTCCCGGATAGCTGGCTTCTCTAATGTGCCCACGGCTCTTGTCCTCCTGTAACTATGCCCTGGCACCTACGATTGTCTTCATCCAAAACTCTGAAAACATTTCACAAAGATGGTAAGTACAAGCCTTGAAAAATGTACCCAGTGCCTGCTAGGCCTACTGGACAGGGTCCAAACTCCTGCACAGCCCTAGCCCCCACACCCTGCAAAAGATGCACACAACAGCCTGTTCCTTGGAATTAGCCTGAACCGCTTTCTGTTGTTTCCTGGCTCTTGGACCTTCTGTCTGAACTCTGCTTCTTCCTCCTCTGCCACCATACGTCTTACCTCTTCCTGCGCTGCTCTTCCCTCGCCCTGGCTTCCCCTTGCATAGAGTTCTCCCCTCTCCTCCTCTATTCTCCTTTCCCCTCAGATAATCTTCCTCCTCTGCTTCTTTTGAGTTAGCCACTGCCCCTTTCTGCTTCACTTCAGCTGCTCCAGATACTCTCCCCTGTGGCGAGTGGGTTTCTCAAGCCTTGTAAGTACCATTCCCATTTCACAGATGATCAATCTGGAGTCCAGGAATGATACTCGGTGACTCCCACACCCCTCCCCTGGGTTACTGAGATGGCCAGTGCCCAGTGGGAAAATGGACCCACTCCCCAGGCCAGGGGGCTCTGAGCAAGGTGGAAGGCAGGCATGAAACATTCAGGGCTGTGGGAGAGCAGGACAGAGAGCGTCTCCCCTAGGGCTGTGTACCTGCTCCATCACATTGCAGACTGTTCTCCTCTCCTGTCCCATTCTGGGAGAGAGGCCCAGACCCCCTGTTGCACAGCTTCTGTCGCCCTCACGTTCTGATCTTCATGGCTTGGGTGCCTTAAAATCCCTGTCAGGACCCTTCAGACTAACAGTCCTGTCTCTCGGCCCCTGAAGCAGTCCTTCCTAGCAGACTGCAGATGTAGCCCTATCCAGTGTTTGTCTCTTTGCTTCACCAGGGCACAGGGATTGGGGGATCTTGCTGCAGCTCTGCCCTGGCATTTCCCTTCTGTGTCTCTTGTGCCCCGTGTAAAACATCTCACTCCAGTCCATGCAGTGGGCACTGTGCTCTATGCCCAGCATGCCCAGAGGCTACTCTTTAGCATTACACAGCCTTTCAGGGGTGTGAGTGGGCTCTGCTCCAAACCTCCTGACACCAGGCTTAGGGTATTCACTCCTCTCTGGCTCTCCCACACATCCTCCACTGCTCCTCTAGGGCCAACACTAACTGTCGCTCTGCTGCAGGGTCTGCTGGACATGATGGTTGCTGAGGAGGAGAACCTGAAGGATCGTCTCCTGAAAAGCATTGCTATGTGTCGCAAGGAACTGGACACTCTCTGCAAGGAGCTCCAGCTGGATCCATTTGAGGTGAGTTCCGAGGCCTGGCCCTGAGACTCCCTCCTGTCCATCCAGTCTAGTAACACTGTCTTCTACTGGCTTAGTCCTCACCCCGGTGCCTCATGCAGGGCCTCTGCTCACAGGAGAAACTGGCTTTTTCCCAAAGTCTGTCTCCTTAGAGCTCATCAGTGAGCCGTAGGGAGCACAGAGCTCTGGACCACCAAGAGGGTCTTGCAGGCTGAGTGGAGGTGGCACAGGCTCATGCTGCAGACCTGGCTTCTCGCAGCCAATCTACTTGGTCTGTGGAAGGGCTGTCCTGCTGGAGTGCCTGCCCGTGGGTGGACTAGCTCTGAACTGAATCCAGGGAGGATAGAGGCCTTGTGTCTTGCCCTGTCAGCTAGAAACTAACCAGGTCAATGCACGTTGGCTAGAGCTGCTGTACAGAGCAGTGCTGATGTCTTGTGCTCTCTCAGGAGGAGGAGAGCACCATTCTGCAGCTGGAGAAGGACTTGCGCACCCGCTTGGAAGTGATGCTGAAGCAGAAGAGAGAGAGAAAGCAGGAGCTGAAAACACTGCAAGAACGCGACCAAGACTTGTGTGACCTTCTCTGCATGACCCCCTACAGCATCGACAGCAACTCTGTGCCCAGCCTGGAGGAGCTCGACCGTTTCAGACGCCACCTGGCAGCACTGGCTGCTGAGAAGGTCTGGGGTGTGTGTGGGGCGGGGGGGTGTATCTATGTGTGTCCGAGAGCGCGAGAAACCTCTGTGGCCTGATGCTTCCTGGCCTCTAGCACTGTTGCTTTCTGCCTCCAGGGGCGCAGGAGAGAGGAGTTTGTCAGCGTCAAGCGGCAGATCATACTATGTATGGAGGAGCTGGATCATGTCCCTGACACCAGCTTCGAGCGGGATGTGGTGTGTGAGGATGAGGACGCCTTCTGCCTATCTATGGAGAACATTGCTGCTCTTAAAGAGCTGCTGCAGCAGGTATGGAGAACCGTGGTATGAAGTCTTCCATGCTGTAGGGCGATTCTTAGTGCATGGCTCCAGTAAAATGGTCCTGGCACTGGTGAAAAGGGCTTGTAATGGGGACAGTTGAAGGGGCGTGGGGGCTCTTGCCTTTGCAGTGAGCAGGTACTTCTGATGAGTCCCCCTTGAACAGAAGTGAGCTACCCCTGCTAGCTGCGCAATGCTGACCCTCTGCTTTCCCTGCTCTAGCTGGAGGCCCGGAGAGCTTTAAATGAAGCTGTCTGCGGTGAGCTGCGCTCCAGAATTGTGGAGCTCTGGGACAGGCTGCAGGTGCCTGCGGAGGAGAGAGAATCCTTTGCCCCGTACATGACCGGATCCAGAGCCAAAACCAGGAAAGCTGTAAGGAAATCTTGCCCGGTCTGAGCCATAGGGGGCTGCTGCTTGGCGTAAAGGGAGGGATGCAAGCCTTGCCTCTGAGAGCTGGCCATGGATGCTAGTGCCTGGGGGCTCTTGTGTTCTAGGATGGCTTGTGCTGCCTGGGACCAGGAACGATCCCCAGCCGCTCCAGGCTGGTTCTCCCTGAAGCATCCAGTAAAACCCCCTCCCTGTACTGCTGTGCCCTGACGCCCAGGGATTTCCCTGCTATGTTCTGGTCTCTAGCTGCAGTTCGAGGTGGACCGCCTGGAGGAGCTGAAGCTGCAGAACATGAAGACTGTGATTGAAGCAATCAGAGCAGAGCTGGCCACTTACTGGGACAAATGCTTTTATGGCACTGAGCAGAGACAGGCTTTTGCCCCTTACTACGAGGGTGCGTATGGGGTTTCTAGGTCGGGGCCTGGGGCTGGGTCTTGGTTTTTCTGTCTGCCCCATAGGGAGCTGTGCAGAAGCCAAGCTGAAGGCACGCAGGGTGCTCTTCCCGTTCAATAGCCTGGCCTGCTGCTGCCCCATTGCTGAGTTTGGGATCCCTGGTGTTTGTGCCCCGTGACTCTGCTCTCCATCTCTTTGCAGAGGACTGCACTGAGGCCCTGCTGCAGCACCACGACACTGAGCTGGAGCGTGTGAAGCATTATTACAAGACACACAAAGAGCTCTTTGAAGCTGTTCAGAAATGGGAGGAAAACTGGAGGCTTTTCCTGGAGCTGGAGGTATTGTCCCTGCAGGGAGCATACAAACTGACCCTAGCTCTGGGGCGTGCTGGGGGCTGAGGAAGGCCAGGGTGCCCACAAGGCAAAATGTGGGGAGATGGGCAGTGTGACCTGGGGGGTGGGGACATGTGGGGATCTCACTGGAGGGTGGCCTGGCAAAGAGAGATTGAGTGCGGTACTGCAGGCAGGGTGGGAGGGCATCTCGGAGACATAGGTGGGCATGTCGGGATGTGAACTCTCTGCTTGGTTCCCTCATCATTGGCCTTCTGTGCATTAGAGAAAAGCAACAGACCCAAGTCGCTTTGCTAACCGAGGGGGCAACCTCCTGAAGGAAGAGAAGCAGCGAGCGAAACTGCAGAAGACTCTCCCCAAGGTACGTGCTGCTCTGGGGTGGTGGCCCTCCTGTCAGCCTATGGGAGCTGAACACCACAGCCTGCCATTGAACACAAGGCTTGTGGGGAGGCAGGTGTGGGCTTGGCATGCCATCACTGAGGCTTGCAACCCTGTGGGTTGGTTGGCAGCATAAAGCAGGGCTCTCTGACCAAGCAGGTCATGGGTTCTGGGAAATCCCAGGCTGGATGGGGCAGCCTGCTAGGGTCACTGCAGCCTGATCTGCTCTGCTGCAGTCATTCACTGTCTCTCTCCACCCAGCTGGAGGAGGAGCTGAAAGTTCGAATTGAGGCCTGGGAACGGGAGCATGAGGATGCCTTCTTGGTGAATGGGCAGCGGTTCATGGAATATGTGAGCGAGCAATGGCAGCTACATCGGCTGGAGAAAGAGAGGGAGAAACAGGAACGGGTGAGTGCAGAGCTGAACAGAGTGAAGTCCCACCAGGAGGGGGCCAGGTGTGTTCTCCACTCCACTGGGACAGGCCCTTTCCCACTGCCTGAGCCAGGGTGGGCAAACCTCTCACTGCTCTTCTCGGGCGGAGAGAGCTTTGCCACTTCGTCTGCATGTGGCCAAAGCTAATGGCATCAGCATCTCCCACAGGCTTCGGCCAGCACGTACTGTGCTCCTTCTCCCTGGATGCCGGTAAGCTGGGATTTGGTAACTCTAATTCATAGCTGTGCCATCAAGTGCCTGGCATCTGTCCTCCCGTCCTGCACTGCTTTCCAGCAAGCAGGGGTGAGGTGCTGCTGCGTGGGATTTGCTCAGTGCTTTCCCCTCGCTGGCCCTATGCTGTGCCGCATTGCTGGGCTTTAGTTGGCCCTCGATGCCCTTGAGCAGGTAACTGTCTGAATCCCTGGGGCTGGTGCACACCTCTCCAATGGCCCTCACCCGGGCCCAGCTCTACATGTCTCTCTTGTGTAGCAACTGAAGAAGAGTCGTCAGATCGAGGAGGAGATGTTATATGGTACTGCCCCGAGGACACCCAGCAAGCGGCGGGTCCTAGGAGCCAACACACCTGGCAAAGTGAGGAAGGTAAATGAGACATGCTGCCAGCTTGGCACAGCAGCAAACCCCAGCTGCTTTGCTGGGAGAAGTATCAAGCTTGGTGTTCCTTAAAGGAGCCCAGTTCTTGGGCATCTTCGAGTGGTAGGAGTAAAACGGTGCTTGCTGAGCTGCCAGTGGTTGGCCTCTCCAGAGCCATGGCACAGAATGCTGCCCGTGTCAGGCCCCTTGGGAATGCTATGGCTCCATAAAGGGGCCAGAGGAGCAGGACCTTGCTGATGGCAGCCAGAGAGCTGTCCACAACCTCCTGCCCCGAGGAGTGACTGCAGCCCTCCCACCAACACTGAGGGCTCTGTCCACAGCCTTCCCTGGAAAGCTGCCATGTGTGCTGGGATTCTCCCAGTGGATGTTGCTGAACTGAGACTTACCCCCCCGCCCCCCACTGATGCCCTGGTTACCACATAGGGGGGCGCCATTAAAGGGAAATGGGCCTCCTTTCCAAGGACTTCCCTGCATGCACTCTGGGCCTCCACCACTAACTACTTCTGCTTTGCCTTCAGCTCAATGCAACTTCCTGTACCACTCCCAACAGCACACTCCGTTCCGCCTTTGGGGGGACGCTCTTCCCCTCCCCGGCGTCCCGCCCACCGCCCTCCGGAGGCAAGGTAAGCGCATGCTGCCTCTCGCTCCAGCACCCCAGTGCCGTGCCCCAGGGAGCTCTGCTCTTCTAGGCACAGGCCCCAGGAGAGGGTTAAGTACTGGGCAGAGGGTGTGTGAGCTTGGGGTGGAGGAGGCAGGTATAAAATAACTTCTCCCATGTGCAGTTCTGGCTGCCTCAGTGGCTGTCGCTCCCCTCAGCGTACGTACTGAGCTGCAGTCCCTGCCCTGCTGAGCTGCCGAGCCCCGTGGTGCTCCTGCTGGGGGAGGGGCTTCTTTGTTTAAAGGAAATTCCGTGGTCAGCTGCAAGCTGCCAATGCGATAGGTAAAGCTCGTGTAGGGCCTGATGCCCTGGGACCAGCACTGCTCTGGGCAGTGTGAAAGCCCATAACATTCAGAATATGTGTCTGCAGTCCTTATGGCGCATTTCCATCACTCTGCATTGTTTGGTAGCTGGCTTCGGTGCCTTAGCTCAGACTCTAGGCATGATGGGATCTGCCCCAGCAGGGTTGCCCCTGGGACTGGCTGAAGCTGGAAAAGGCAGGACTTAAAGCTGAGTTCCAGCACAGAGCTCCAAGCCCTGACACAGGGGATCCCTTTGGCTTGGTGATACTGGGAAGGGAAACAAAGCCAGCACTACTGTACTTGCCATGTTCTATTCATGTCTGTCCTAACCATCAGTGCTTCCTTCTCTCTAGTTTGGCCAGCCAGCTCGGACCCCCAGCCGCGTGGCCATGAAGCCCCCTCGCACGGCACAAGCAGAACGGAACAAAGAGAACATGTCCCAGTTGAATGGAACCACCCTGAGCGGTGGGTGCACCCCCACAGCCCCTGCCCAGCGTAACTACAGCATTAACTCTGTTGCCAGCACCTATTCTGAGTTTGCGGTAATTCACCTCTTATAAACACAATCCAGTCTGGGCAGCACAGTCAGGGAGGGGATCCCTGTGCACCAGATGCACTCCAGGAGGCACAGCATGCCTCACCTCTGCTCCGCGTTCAGAGCCCATCTTCCTGCCACTCAGCGACAGCCATCCAGAGCTGCCTTAGCGAGCCAGCCTGGGCTCTAACTCCTGTGACTTTAGCTATGAAGGCAGTCCCGGAGGCCTGGCCCTGCCATTCTGTGTGGTTCCAATAATGCCTCGCTCCTGCTTCTGGCTGAGGGACCCAAGTGGGAACTGGCCATCAAGCGCACACGCACCTGGCAATGAATGCTGTCTCTGATCTCTCATGAAGAACTTCCCTGGCCTGGCCCTGTGTGCGGGAGCCTCCCCATAATACAGATGGGGAACTGAGGCACAGTCACTGGCTTATCCCAGGTGTCTCAGGAGTTGGCAGCAGAGCCTGGCTCTGTAGCCAGATCTCCTGCGCAGGGCCATAGCCTCAAAGGCTCTATTTCTATTCATCTTGGGTGGTGTCAGGGTGGGCTTCAGCTGGATGTCCACTTACTGCCTGCCTGCCATCAGCCTGGGGCTGCCACCTCTTTCATGCCATTCACCTGTCCTCAGCACCCGGTTAAAACCTTTTGGATCAGATCGGATGAGGCTGAAGCAGCCAGAGCAGCAGTTGGCTGTTCGGTGCCCCTCCCACTTGCATCCAAAGGAGAAGTGAGTGAGGCTGAGTAAGACTAGGGGGCAGGGTCCATCCCCCAGTCCATTGAGCCTGTAGAAAATACAGCTATGGCAGAAGCATTGACTCCTCTGGCACTTCCTCTGCAGCTGGAGTTGGTGGTGATGTGCTGATGCTCCTGTCTAGGAGCACACTCTACTCAGCTCAGGGCTCTAGGGGTAGCCTGCTGCATCCTTGTTCCTTCTCTGCCTGGCCTCTCTGAAGTATGTTGGATGGGCCAAGCTCCTCAGGCCAGCCTTCCTTATCCTGTTCCCAAAGCACCTGGCAGCTCAGCGCTCCCACCTGGGATCTGCCAGCTTGTGGCACTGACTTTCTGCTGGCTGGCACAGGGCAGGAGATGCTGTCCGGAGAGAGCCCTAGTGAGGCAGGGCCTGCCTCCTGCGATGGGCTAGGGCCTGACTGTTGCCTGTGTCACTTTGTGCTGGCCTGTCTGACCCTGACCCTACTCACAGCAAGCCCTGAGGCAGGGAGTTAGGCTGACCCCAGGGGCCCATGGCTTGTGGAGGCCTGAATTATTAACCTCACCTAAGTTCCTCAACAGCAGGCTGGTGAAAGGCCTAGGGCAGGTGAAGGTTCTTGGCCAGGCAGGGTAAGTGGACCCTGGGAAGAACTGCTGAGCTGCAAACCACTCCAACCTCCCCCAGCTGCTGGGCACCTGCCAGAGGGGCCTGCTGCTGAGAAGGCCCATCGCAGCTCTCCTTCTGCTGGGCCAGGAATCCTCCCTGCTGCAACAACCAGCTGCTCCTGCAAGCTCCCCCTGCCCTCTAGCCTGGCCTTGTCTAATCAGGGGGAAGGCCATAAGCACCCCCAACTCATGGCAGCAAAAATCAGGGCCATGGAGCAGAGTTCCATGTGTCCAGCTTGCTTGCTGAGAACTCCGGCCCAAAAGTTGCATTCATGGCCAGCGCCCACAATGGCTCCTGACCCTAACATTGTGGCTTCCCAAGGGGGTCTGGGATACAGGGATCGAGGCACCCGTGGTCACCGAGACTATTAACTTGTGGCTGGACCAAAAGGAAGCAGGGTTCCCTCTGGCAGAATTGTGACACAGTCCGGTGTGCCTGCCACCAACTCCTCCCCTGCCCCCCTTGGTCTGTCTTACAAACCAGCTTGCTTTCCAGATGCTCCAACAGAGCCCAAATTCTCAGCAAACCGGAGCGCTGCCTGCTCTGCAGGAATTGGTACTGCTTGCTATAGTATAAGCTGACTTCTTTCGGGGCAGGGTCAGCAGTTATCCAGGTAGGAAGTCCCAGTATCAGCTGAGTGAAGCTGCCCGCAGTGAGCGGAGATGGTTTGTTCTTGTGTCCCCTGGCCTGCACCAACTCAGCACTGCTCTAGCTTGGGGGGGCTACTGGCCCGAAATGTCTCCTGGCTGCTTGACCATAAGCTGCCTTTTCCCACCCCTCTCGAGTGACCAGCACCCACAGTCCCTCAGCACGTGCTGCCAAGGCAGCCACCTTGGCCAGGCTGTGGGAGAGTAACTCAGCGAGCTTGAACTCCATCGTCCTTCATGGCCCAAAGTGCACAGCCCGGCTCTGCTGCCTGTCACTGGGTGTTGCCCTCCCCTCAGCTGGCACTTCATTTGCATTTTTCTTTTTTTTTTAAACAGCGCGAACTTTCAAAGGCTTCCAAATCTGACACCAGCTCCCGGATCCTGAACTCCACAACCACCAACATCCACTGCTGAGGAGGCTGCTGCGAGGCCACAGCCAGAAGGTTCCAGTTGTTCAGAGTTGCAGCTGGGTCGCTGCTCTGGCACAGCATGACTGTACATGCAGCGCCTGAGCGTGCGTCCCTTTGGCGGGCGGTGAAAACGGCAAGTGCCCCACGTTGGATTTTTAGCCAGGCCCTACATGCTACAATGCTCCTGTGTGCCCATGGCAGGGCCCGTGGCCTGCTGGCAGCCATCCCTGTGGGGAGAGGCAGGAGCAAGCTGGGGGGGAGGGAGACTTTTTTAAAAAGGGTTTTACTATAGTGATTTTCAGGTTTTTATGTTAGATGCAATGTTTTAGAAAGAGCTGGGCTGCTCCTGCCTGGGGCTCCCTGCTCGTCATACACTACTGCAGCACACCGGCCCCTGCAGCCCTGGACCCACTGCATGGCCCGTGGGGCAGCCAGAGCCTCCACTGGCAACCTCTTCCTTTCCTCCCCCTGTCCCACAGCTGCCTCTGCGTTGCCTGCCTGGGCCGCTCTCTGAGCTGCTGGCACCCATAGCAGCATCTTACTCAGTATCTGTTCCCCTGCAGGCTTACCTCTTCCCCCCCGAGTGCTTCCCGGCAGAGGGGTCAGCCTGGCGCCCACCCTTCCTGAAGTGCACTGTTGAAACACTGAGCCTAGGGCTCCAGAACTGCAATGGCTTATTGCCTGCTGCTAATATGCTGGGTGGGGTGAGGCCAGTGCCTTGGACTAGCTGATTGAGGTGTATGTCTCATCCTGCCTTGAAGGTGGCATGGGCATGAGCAAGAGGGTCTGGGCAATGATCCATAAAAAGGGGCTAGGGTGCTAAACCCTCATCCCCCTGTCTGGAATGTCTCTTCGAGCCAGGCCTGGGGGCCCAGCATTCCCTGCCAGCAGCCCTTCACCAGCACTGACTCGGGCCTAGGCAGCCTGGCTCAGCAGATGGTACTTTCCCAGCACAGCCTGCCCTTCTAAAGACAAAGGCAGCTGAGCTGCGGAGAGACTAGGCTGATTACACCTCATGCCTGCTAGACTCTGCTTTGTGTTTCTGAGGGTTTTCCCCACCTTTACAGTGCTGTGCGGGTGTAGTGTTTTGTACCTGTGCTGCTGGGAGAGCTTGGCTTGTCAGCCGGGGCACTTCACCTCTGTGACAGGTGGTCTCTCTGGCAACTGGAGCAGGCCTGTTGACACCTGCCCCAGGCAGGGTGGTTACACTGATGCAAGCTGGGCATGTCACATACCCCAGACTTGAAGCCTCCTTGGGTTGAGCAGCAGCCTGGCTGCCCCAGGCAGGAATCCCCCTGCACTGGCTCCTAGAGCAGGGGTTAGGACTTACCCTCCCAGCCAGCCTAGGGAGCTGATCTAGGCCACTGCCAGGGTCTGCTCCCCTAGCAAGCTGCACCTTTCCACTGCTCTGAGCATGCTGGAGATGGGGCTCTGCCTGTTTGCACTTCTGTTCCCATCACTGAGTGCTGCTCTGTAAATAGCGTCCCTGATCATGAACCACTGTGCACCTTATCACTACAGCACCCCCCGCTTGGTTATTTATTCTCATACTGTCCCTGGCCTGCAGGGGCTGGGCTAGGGCTCTCTGTACACTGCTCCGTGGTGGGGAGGGGGTTTTAGACGGCTCTGTGCTAGCGGGACAGGAACTGCATGGTACGGTTTGACTGCAGCATGGGGGCAGCATCTCTCTGCTCAGGCATTTGCTTGTCTAGTGCCTATTTTAACCTCCTCCACCCCCTTTGAGCTTTGCCTCCCCTTGATGGTAGGGAGGGAACAGTGTGGAATGAATTTGTTACTCATGGTGCCTTTCAGTGTACAGTTCACCTCTGGAGGAAATATATTCAGCAGTTCTTCAACAGGGTGTACTGTACTTGTGTTGAGAGCAGTGCAGCTAGCTCCTCCTTGCAGGAATGCTTGCTCAGGGTCTTATCACCTTTACAAACCCCCAGCCTGTGGGCCCACAGCAGTGTTATAGGAGGCAACACCAGGAAAACCTGCAGCATGCTTTTAGCAAGGGAAAGATGATTGATTGGAGTTCTCTGGCTGGGGCAATTTAAACCCCCACAGTGAAAAGGAAATCACTTTCTGCCCTAGCCACGTGTTCAGCTCCAAGCCCACGTGTGGCTGAGTCTCTTCCCCAACAGTGCTGCAGGTTGGGCTGGATGCTGTCCTGGGCCAAGGCCTCAAAGCCTTTCTCCACCCTTTGTAAAGCCCTTGGCCCTTTCAGCTGCTCTCACTTCTCTACTGCACAGATGTAAGTGTTCCATGGGCCACAGACCACGTCCTCCACCGAGAGCCCGTTTGCAGGGAAATAGCCCACTTGTCTTGGCTGGTCAGAGCTGGCTGTGTCAGTGTGGCCAAGCTGCCCGTATTTACCTGCAGACAAAAACACAGCTGCTACATCCACCCCACCTCCTGCAGCACCCAGCCCCAGGAGGGCGCTGCCTTCTCTCATGCAGGGCCTTGGGCAGCTGGAGACTGGGAGGACTCTGTTGTAGGAGCATTTACATTCACAAGCCCGAAGAGCAGTGCACCATCCTCACTTACCCCAGCCCCAGGTGTAGAGCTCCCCTGTCCCTGTAAGCAAAGACAAGAGTCAGCTGTGGGGGCCACAGGAGAGAGGTCTGTCCTCCCCCCAGTTTTGGGCCAAGGGCAAAGTTTTGTCCAACAAACAGCACAGGGGGGCAGTAGAACTTGCTTCTGCGTATGCTTCTCCCCTGGGTCCCAGGCTGACACTTACACACGCTGCTTTATGCCCTTAGTCAGGCCAAGGAGCTGAGTGCAGCAGACCTGCCTTGGGCAGTCAGTTCCCTCAAGGGAGGGGGTGTTAATTCAGGGCAAGTTCCCTCCCAAGATTTCACATTGGAACATCACCTTCAGTTGAGCCAAGCAAGTTAATAAATATATAGCAGAGGTGACCATCCTTCCCCTGGAGCCTGGGCCTGTTCAGTGCAGCCAGTCTCCAGGCCCCTTGGACAACCTCAGCCTCCTTCCCCAGGACAGGTGGGAATTGCTGAAAACCAGCACAAGGCATTAGAGCAGCAGTGGGCAAACTACAGCCCACGGGACTCTCCTGCTGCAGCCTGAGCTGGTGCTCTGTGCTGTGCGGTGGTGTGGCTGGCTCCAGCTGGGCAGCACAGCTGCCTGCCCTGGTGCTCCAGACAGTGTGGTAAGGGGGCAGGGGTGTGGATAGGGGTCCAGTCAGGAATGAGAGGAGGGGTGGATGGGGCAGGAGTCCCAGGGGGGTTGTCAGGGGCTGAGAAGAAGGGGGGATGGGATAGAGGGCAGGACTGGGCCACACCTGGCTGTGGGGGGAGGCACAGCTCTTCGTACAATTTCAGAAACCCAAGTGTGCCCGCCCCTGGTTTAGAGCCATCCCAGCTACACAATCAACACTTCACCACCGCCCTCCTTGCTGACCAGCCCCAAGCCCCTGTACTTACGGGTCACAGCAGCAGTGTGGCGGGAACCACAGCTGACCTTGCTGACCTCTGAACCCTCAGGTAGATCCAGCAAAGCGGGGAAGGCCTGGATTGAAATGAAGTCACCTGCTTCAGCACCCGGTGCTGCCTTGGGACTGACCAATTTCAGCTCCGCCTCTCCTGGGAAACGGATTCAAAATCCAGCTCAGGTGGTGGATCTGGAGAGCAAGGAAGACGTGGGCCTCTTTTGGCTGGGAAGGGTCTGACCCTCCCCAATGCAAGAGCAACCAGGCTGTCGCAAGGGGATTTCCCTCACCGGGGCACAGGCAGGCTGAGCTGGAGTGACCCCTCGGAAAAGCATGGGGCCTCCAGGGGTTCCCAAATAACTCACCGGCAAGCAGCCAAGAAAAGGCAAGTTGCCATAAGAACCAAGAAAGGCCAACAGCAGCAGCTCTCTAAGCCTCCACCCACCAGCCAGGACTCAGCCTTCGGGCCTGTGCCACGTGGCAGGGTTCCTCACCTGCGCCAGGTTCCTCATGCTGGGAGACAGAGGCTGCGGCTGGTGGCCTTTTTTCTGCCAGTGCTTTGCAAGGTAATGCCAGCTGCCCCGATTCGTTCCAGCCCCAGGCATAGAGATCACCTCCCTCTGGAAGAAAGAGAAGCGATAGCCGAGAACAGGATTGGGACCAAGGTGTTTCTCCGTGAGCATTCAGCGCTCCAGCTCCTGGGCAAGCAGGGGCCCTCAGAGCCCTTCCCCCCTAGAACTCTGTGCATCGCTGTAGCGTCTCCCCAGGAGCTAATCCACCATCACCCCCCAAGTGGTTCGGAGTGGGGCGGCCCTTTGGCCCAGCCGAGCATTCCCCAGGAGCAGGGACGGAAACAGCACCAACTCCGCTCCCCCTCATGACCGAGACCAGACCCCCTTGGCACCAGCGCTCCCACTTTTAGCCACACTGACCAAGCCCCCACCCTGTTGCTACTAACAGGCCTGGGCGCGGGGAGCGGCCATTCCACCCCTATGGCCCTTACCGCTGACACTGACAGAATGCCAGCCTCCAGCTGCCACGTCCCCCATGGGCACGCCATGCAAGGCCTCCACGAGCCGGGGCTCCGACACTGGCTCCAGCCCCCCGTGCCCGAGCTGCCCATGTCTGCAGGGAACACACACGAGACACGTTTCTGCTCTCGAGGTCTGCCCCGTCCCCACAGCAACCCCCCCAGAGGGACCAGCCACCCCTACCCCATGTATCTTCCACAGGGATGAGCCACCATGACCCCATGTCCTTCCCTCGCCCCTCCCACCCCCTGCATAGGGACCAGCCCCCCTGCCCCATGTATCCTCCCCTCCCCCCAGGGATGAGCCAACATGACCCCATGTCTTCCCCTCGCACCCCCCCATAGGGACCCGCTCCTCCTCCTCCCCTCTGACCCAGCCCCCAGCAGCGCAGTCTCCTTCCCCACCCACCTGCTGGAGCCCCAGGTGTAGACGGTCCCGGCAGGGCCCAGCAGCGCCGCGTGCTCGTGGCCCAGCACCAGCTTCCGGGCCGGCAGCGGCAGCGGGTGCAGGAAGGGCGGCCGCGGGGTCACGTAGCCGCCGGGGGCCAGGGGCAGGGGCCCGGCCGTCTCCCCTGGGTGCAGCCGCCGCCGCCAGGCGGGGCCCCCGCACAGCCCCGCACCCCGCGCCCAGGCCTCCAGCGCGGCCCCTCGCCGCAGAAGCACGTGGCTCTCGGAGGGGAGCAGGTCCCGGCAGCGCCCGGGCAGCGGCCCCGCCAGCAGCCCCCGCAGCACCAGGCGGCCGCGCCCTGCGGAGAGAGCGGTCAGACGGGGTTCTGGGGGGGGGTGTTGGTAGAGAATTGGGGGCGGCACCGGGGGGGGGCGGCACCGGGCGGGGTTGGGGCGGTACCGGAGCGGGGGGGGGGTGTTGGTAGAGAATTGGGGGCGGCACCGGGGGGGGCGGCACCGGGTGGGTTTGGGGCGGTACCGGAGCGGGGGGGGGGTGTTGGTAGAGAATTGGGGGCGGTACCGGGGGGGGGTTGGGGCGGTACCGGAGCGGGGGGGGTGTTGGTAGAGAATTGGGGGCGGTACCGGGGGGGGGTTGGGGCGGTACCGGAGCGGGGGGGGTGTTGGTAGAGAATTGGGGGCGGTACCGGGGGGGGGCGGCCCCGGGTGGGTTTGGGGCGGCCCCCCCCCTCCGGGGGTCTCACCCGTCACCAGGCCCGTGTAGCTCCACGCGGGCCGCACCACGCGGATCCCGCCCGGCTCCGGCTCCACGCGCTGGGCCCCGGCGGCCGGAGGCTCCGCGACGCCCCGAAACCCGAAAACGAACCAGCCGCGCTGGGGACCCGGTTCCACCATCGCAGCCAATCACAGCGAGCGGGAGGGACTTCCGGTCACATGACGTGACAACTCCCCGCCCGTTTTGCCAGATGGGGAAACTGAGGCCAGGTCTCCCCCTCCCCCATCCATTTAGGTGACGTGCGACCCCGGCGCTGTTCAGCCCCAGGACACCCGCGTCCCCCCAGCCGCCAGGACTAGAAACCTCTGGCCCAGCCCGGCCCCTAGCGTGGGGTGACCCCGGCCAGCCCCTCTGCCCTCCCCCCGGTTAAAGGAGAGCAGCCTGGGTGGGGCAGCCCCAGGAGAAGCCCCGGGTCCCCTCGCTGTTACAAGGAGGGACCTTCCTTCACGCGGGGCCGGCCCCAGCCTGGGGGGGTCCAGCCCTGCTCCCTGCTACTGAAGGACCCCCCAGCCCAGAGCTGTTCCCCACCCCAGCCCCCTCCCCACGGTGAACCAGGCCCCTGGCCTTAGTGCTTCGCTTTGGTAAATTCAGTCCACGGGGCTGGAGGGGGTGGCTTTATTAGGAAAATACAATACAGTGCATACAAGGCCTGCTTTCCCTCACCCCCCCACCACCCCAGCAGAAGAGGTAAATGCAACGCCCGGGAGGTGTTCATCCTACAGCGATAGGGACAATCACGAGAAGACAGGCAGGCTACAACCCCAGCAGCGGGGCCAGCGGTGGCTCCTTCACCCGCATTCAGCAGCCCCCTGGAGCCAGACAGAGGCAGGAGAGCGAGGGCTGATCCAGCTGCTCAGACCAGTCCAAACAGCTGCTGCATTCAGCCACTCACCACCTCAGGGGAACAGCAGGACAGCACCAACCGAGGGTGCTGCCCCTCCGATCCCACATAGCTGCTAAACAGCAGCCAGCCCATCACCCCAGAGCCGCTGTGCCTGAAGAATGCCCTCTCTGCCCCTCCCCGCCAGCCCAGAGCAGAGCTGTGGGGGTCAGAGCACTTGGAGGAGACAGACAGACGTGTTAGGCACAAGAAGACAGGTGCAGGTGCAAAGACCCCTCCTGGGGGGCAGCAAGTGCAGACGGCCCCAGCTCAGCATCCATCTGCACTGGGAGCACGCGGGGGCGTTGCTCAGGCAGGCAGAGACAAGCACAGGGTGCAGCAGGACTTGGATGCCCGGAGCTCTCAGCGGAGGCTGGCAGCTCCAGGCTAGACGGGAGAGTGTCAAGGGGACCCTGCAGCAGCTCATGGGTGCAGAGAAGAAACGTACCCGAGAGCATTGCAGAGCACCCCTGTGTCTAGCACACACAGGCAGGCCCTGCCTCAACTGCATACCCTCTTCGGTTAAGACAAGATACAACAGGCAGCTTCAGCCCCCATCGTGGCCACCTGCACCCCAGGGGCTCCAGCCTCCGAAGGCAGCGTGTCTTTCCCTAGCAGCAGCTGGGTGTGCTACAAGCCCAGAGCAGTGCGTGCACAGAGGAAGGAGAGCCCAGGCAGGACAGCCTGTCACTCTCCATTCACGTTGGGTTTGATCAGCCCACATGCCACGGCCTGCGCCAGGCACTCCTTGGCAGCTTGGGCCACACGGGGCTTGTCGCGCTCCTCCTTGGCAAGTACGGACAGGATCTCCAGCATCTCGCTCTCCATGAGCTTGGCTGCAATCTCCCGGCCTGCCATCATGTTCAGCACGATCACGGCGCCACGATGCTGCAGCTCCTCGTTGGGGCTGAGCAACAGGGCCTGCAGGATCTCCAGCCAGTGATCCGTCTGGGGGGAGACAGGGAGACGGGCTTGAGCCAGGCCCTGAGCGCCTGTATGGACACAGAACCTGGGCGGGGAGCCGTCCAGCACACCCAGGCTACTCTCGGAGCCGAAACCCCAGCCCGGAGTCCTGCTTCCTGGACAGACCCACAGACCAGCTGCTGCTGCCCCCTCTGGCACTTGTACCGTCCCTGAGCCTCAGCCGGCCCCCGCCCCTTCCCACAACATGCCAGAGAAACGGAGCTGGCTGCCTGCCACAGCCAGGACATGCTGCTCCTTCCTGCTCTGCCCTGCACACATGCTGGTGCCCCAGCACTCATTGCAAAGTCACAAGAGACTGAAATTCCACACCAGGATCCCACGTTCTGTGCCCCTCCGCAAGGCCAGCAGCATGTTCCACCCCGCAGGCAGCCGCAGCAGACCAGCTTGTGCCCCCACTAGCGGAGAGCAGCTGGGGAAGGAGGCTGAGCTCGTTCCGGCCCCCACTGTCAGAGCGCAAGGGCGGGGCGGGGGCACTCTCACCACTTGGGTGATCTTCCTGCAGATCGGGGGCAGCAGTGAGGTCAGCATGGCCAAGGTGCCGGAGGCTGCTCGCCGCAGCTTCTCGTCGTCCTCCCCGCTGTACAGAACCAGCAGCTTCAGCCGGTCGCTGCCCTCGGCCAGGAAGAGCTCCTGCACCTGCAAGCCAGAGCCAGAACGGGGAATGCCCTCCTGCCAGAGGGCGGGCCCTTCCCCCAGACCCCCGCCCTGCCCATGCCGGCCCTCACCTCCGTGCTCATGGCCATGTTGCACATACACTCAGTGGCAGCCAGACGGAGCAGCTCGTGCTCCTCAAACATGTAGCCCTCGATCATGGGCACCGCTTTCTCCTTCAGGATCTTCTGCCTGCAACAAGGAACAAGTGAGCGCCCCGCTCCCACCTGGGACAGAGGGTGGCTTTGGTGCTGGGTGAGGGGGGTCTGCTAGCAGAAGGGACCCGCCTGACTGCCAGGCGCAATGCAGCTCCTCCTACCTCAGCCTCTCGCTGATCCCGGCCAGATTGGTTAACGCCATCAGCCCCTCGAAGTTCTCCAGGCCTGTGCGGTGCAGGTGCAGGAGACTCACCAGGGGTCTGACCACCTCATAGATCTAGGGAGCAAGGCAGCAGTCAGAGGGGCTCAGGCTGTGGCTGCAGAACGCCCAGACATCCCACGCTGCAGGGACTCCCCCGCACGGGCAGCAGATCTGCCACCAAGAGCAGCTGAGACTCAGCCAACATGAGTCGCTGCCTCCCCTGGGGAGGAGCAGCCGCGAGACCCCTGCCCTCCCAGAGACCCCCAGTATGAGGAAAGTCCCAGGCGAAAACTCTGCCCAGGTGTGGACTGCTGGGGGCAGCCCCTCCACCCCAGAACAGCACACGCCAGGCCGCACTGACCCGCTCTCCAGGGAACGCCATCTCAGGGTTGGAGGTGATGGTGATCTTCGCCAGTGCCTGTGCAGCCTTGGCCTGCCCCACCTCGGTACCCTCCAGGGACAGCGGGATGAGTGTCTGGGGGGGCAGGGCTGTCAGTACAGAGCCAGGGCCCAGCAGCCCTGCCAACACCCAGCTTGCCACCCCCACCCTGGGTCCCTAGAGAGAGCCCCGCCTGGCGGGGACACCCCAGCCCAGGGACTCGGCCAGGCCCACATGCGTAGGGGCTTTGGCAGAAACCCCCAACCCCTGCAGGGCCATTCGCTTCCCTCCCGCCTCATGCTATGCACCCAGCCCACAGGGGGGCGCTGTAGAGAGACGAGGGGAGAAGCTGGGAGCCCTGGCATCTCACCTTTCCCCCTCCCTGGGCCACCACGCTGCCTCTGTCCGCTGCTTCCTCCACCACGGCCAGGAACACCCTGGGGGCAAAGAGCAGCAGCGGCCGCTGCAGTCAGCACAAGCAGAGACGGGGAGGGTGCGAGCACCCGGCCCCCTCGCCAGGTGCAGATCCATGCTCGCACCCTGGGGCTCCCTGCGCTGGGCAGGACCCCACAGTGCCCTGCTCCCATGCACAGGGGAACCCAGAACCCGCTGGGCATGTGGCTCAGAGGGCCAGCCAGCCACCCCCCATGGGCACAGCCTCACCTGGAGATCAGCTCCCGGCAGGAGTTGGTCAGCGCCGGGTTCTCACTCTTCACCATGCAGGTGAGAGCTGACACCACCCCGGCAGCCAGCAGCTTGTGCACCCGCCGCCTCACACAGCCTGGCTCATCCTGTGCGGGGAATGACAGCTACACAGTACACACAAGGCTCTGCCCGCCCCCGCCCACACCCATCAGCCCCTTTCCTCCCAGGGGGCCCAGCACAACACAGTGCTGCGCAGGCCGCACTGCCAGGCGCCGGCAGGGTGCAGAAGTCCCTTGGGGCGCAGCCCAGCCCCTCTCCTGACCTTGGGGTGCTGCTCTGGGACGTGCTGCTTGGCATACTTGGCCAGCTCCAGCATCTGGGGGTCTGGTTCCTCGTGGTCGTAGCTGTTGGTGCAGTTCACCAGCGTCGAGGCCACGGCGAACAGCACACTCCTGTCCTCTGACTGCAGGGAACAGCAGGGGACGCTCAGCAAACCGTGCGCTACAAGTGGGATTCACCGCTAGGCCGGCTGGCCCCACGGAGCAATCGACTGCAAGCAGCTCCCAGTTCTGCCCCACTGAGCCACCCCCCCCACATGCTATCCTGACACCGACACAGCCCCCCCTCCCCCAGCGCTGCCCCAGCAGCAGCATCACCTTGGCCAGCTGGAACATGGCCTGCACAGCTGCCTTGTCCTCCACAAACTCCTCCTTGACGTCCGCGTCGAAGGTGAGGTAGGCCAGGCCCTCCACCGCCCAGCGCCGTGTGCCCACGTCGATCACCTCGTTACACAGCCACCTGCGGGAGGGGAGCAGCCATGAGCCTGTGCTGGCACCCCACTGTGGTGGCAGCAGCCTGGGGGCTGGGTGGTACCCCCCACCCCCAGCACCAGCCCTCAGATGCTCCCCTGACCCTGGGACCTCTCCCCACTCCCTGTGCCTGGACGTCCCCCCACCCCCAGGCCCTCACTTGCGGCACTGCTTGGCCAGTTTCAGGGTGGAGCCCTCAGCGAACTGCTTCATGCTGAAATCGGTGCCTCCGGCAGAGCCCAGCTTGCAGAGCCCCTGCAGCAAAGAACAGCACATCAGGCCAGCCCCTCCCTGCCCGCAGCATGCCTTGGGGGGACCCTGCCAATGGGAACCCCCACCCACCTGGGCTGGACACAAACTCATCAGCCCAAGGGCTTCCGCAGGCCTGCCATGGGCCCTTCAGCCACACACGCAGCCCCTGAACGCTTCCAGCCCTGTGAGAGCATCTCCCGCTGTGCCCAGATGCAGCAGCTCAGCCTCCAGCAGGACACTCTACCCTTCAGGGACAGCCCCCCTCGCTGGGCTCCTCACCACCAAGGCCCGGATGCGGATGCTGTCCCTCCCGCTGCACTTATAGATGTTCTTGAGCAGGGTCACCCCGTTGGCCGTGATGAAAGACGCCCGCTTGGCCTTGTCAGCGGCATGGATCAGAGCCTCCACGGCCACCAGCTGGTCGGCCTCCCGCACGGAGGCGCACAGAGCCAGCACACTCTCCATGATCCCCTCCAGCTCCAGCACCTGGTTCCCAGCTTCCGAGGGGCCCTGCAGCAGGCACGACACCGTCTGGATGGCACGAAGCTTCCCAGCCAACCCGTGCCCCTCAAACCAGCTCCTGGAGGGGAAGAGCAGCAAGAGAGGCGAACCCTGCCCGGGGGCATCAGCTGTAGCCCCCACCCGCCCTGCAGGCATGGTGCCAGCAGCAGGCCCAGCTCCAGCCATCTCACCCCAAGAACAGCAAGGCTGGTAGCTCCTTTCCTCCTTGAGCTGCCGATCCCTGCCGGGCACAGACCCCAGGAGCAGGGAACATTCCTGCCAGCGGTCAGGGAATGGCCTGGCCGAGGAGAGGTGGCGCCCAGGCTGTGCCCAGGGCATGGGGCTGCTCCTCACCTGACATAGTCTTCGCACAGCCGGTGGAAGGTCTCCCTCTCAGCGTCGCACTTCAGGTCACCGTAGAGCTTGCTCAGCAGGACAGCAGCGCTCATCCGGCTGTTCTCCGTCGCAAGCAGGCTGCCAGGGGCCTCGCACACCGTGCCCCCCACTTCTAGGATCTTCTTCAGGCCTGCAAGGGCAGGGCGCTCAGACACTGCCCTCAGCAACAGGCTCAAGAGCTCTCAGGGAGCAGGCGACTCTGGCTGAGCGAGGGACCCATGCCGGCACAGGCGTGAGTGGGGGGGAGCTGGGAGGGGTGTGGCAGCCCTGGGGGTGCTCTGAGCAGCTCTTACCCTGGTCGATGACCCAGAGGGTCAGGCTGTTGTTGGGGTCACGCAGCGATTTCCGCGGCACCACTTTGATCAGGAGGTTGAGGGTGTTGTTGCGGCCGTGGGCTGAGGCCCCCTCCCGGGTCAGCATTTCCAAGAGGTGCGCAATCAGCAGCTTCAGCTCCTTCGAGGGATCTGGCAGACAGCAAACGCCAAGAACGTCAGTACCCCCCTCCCCGCCCAGCCCCTGGCCCCCTCACAGGCAGCTGGGAGCACAGGAAATGGTGGGATGAGGCACAGAGCCCAGGGTACCCCAAATCACAGCCCCACGTGTTCCACACAGGCCCCTTCTCCATCCCTCCTATCACAGGATGGGCACCCACAAAGTTGCCTGGCACCAGGGGGACATCAGAGAGGCTTGTGCCAGGCGATCCACCACCTGCCACTGGAAATCCAGGGACACGGGTAAGGTCTGGCCAGGACATGGCCTCTCTGGAACCTGCCGCTGAGCAGAGAGAATGGGTCACTCACCCAGCACAAGGGCTTCCTCCTTGCCACGGAAGTCTCTCTGCAGCCCCTCCTTCAGTGCGTCAAACATGACCTGCAGCAGGTTACAGGCCGCCAGAGACACCTGCTCATGCTCCGCTCCCAGCATCGCCGAAATGCGTGGTGCCCCCAGCTCCGCGAGGATGGCCGTGGTCTGTGAGCACAGCAGAGCAGCCTGCTAGAAGATTGCTGAGAAGCCCCAAGCCCCCCCAGCGCTGCCCCTTCACCCCACACTTGGCCCCAGCAAGTCCCAGCTGCCCTGTGCAGATACCCAGCAGTGCCTGCCATGGCCAGGGGCCCACACCCCCCAAATGCTCTCGGGCGAACGCTAGCCACGCTGGCAAAGGGAAGGGAGGGATCTCGCCAGCTAGACAGCAGGGTGGGGACAGACGGGCACTACAGCCTGGGAGCTGGCCCTGCAGGAGGCGGGCTGCGGAGTCACCGCCAGAGAAGAGCGAGGCAGGAAGAGGCTTCACACCGGGGCAGCCAGGCTGAGCTGGGCAGGCGCAATGCAGATCAGCACTGACAGCCCCCCCCTTGCTGCAGTCCTTGACCCCAGCTACAGAGGTGGAGCCGGGCAGGCTCCTCTCTCCCACCACAGCCCACACAAGGGGATGGAGCCCCGGCCAGGCCAGGCCAGGCAGCAGTGGCCCTGGTTACTGCAGCGTCAGTAACTGCAGGTCGCAACCCCCAGGGTGAGTCTCCCACCAGCACACCCTGCAACCAAATCCGCTGGTCCCGTGGGGGGCACAAGTCTGCACGGGGCACAGGCCCCAAGCCCTGAGAGCGGCCCACACCTACCCGCGAACGGTGCCCAGAGCACAGGCCAGCCAGAGTGCGCAGAGCCGCCAGCGTCGCGTCCTCTCTGCCCGTGTCCAGCAAGAGCAGCAGCAGCCGGACGCCGTTGCTCTGGAAGATCTTCTCCGCCCCAGCCTCTTCCCGGGCCAGCACAATCAGGTTCTGCGCTGCCTGGGAGACAGGAGTCATATGCAGCTGGCAAGCTACACTCAGCAGGGAGGCCGCGGGGCTGGGCTCAACCCAGGGAAGGAGCCCAGGGAGTGAGGAACCTCACTGGCACCAGCATGCAGGACACCAAGGGGTCCCAGGTGGGATCACTGCCTGGGCAGCCAGCGAGAGGGGGCCCCCTTGGCTTCCAGCAGCTCAGACCTGCCAAGCCAGAGCCTCCTGCAGCGGGAACACAAGTGCCCATGCCCAGAGCCACAACAGCCTCTCCCACCGCCCCACAGCTCATGCTTTAGTGAGCAACATCTGCTTAGGGACTGGAACCCACCCCCCACCAGCACCTACTCAGCTACTCCCGCTCCCCCGACAGTCTCCCCTCCCCCACCATAACTCCCCCCAGCACCCCATCCAGACAGTCCCCCTCCCCCACCACATTCCCTCCCCTGGTCACAGCCAGCTCCCACCCCCACACCTTGCCCTGGGGCTGCTCGGAGCTGGTACCTTCTGTTTTTTGTCTGTGTCTGTCTCTTTGGGGTCCAGTAAGATCTGAAACATCTGCTCTACTTTGGAGTCCGTGCAGGACATGAGCTTCATCTGAGACAGATGGAGGGACAGGTTAGTGATGGCCTCTATCACCCTGCAGTGGGAGTCCAGCCTCGGCCTGCAGATGGGTCAGCAGCCCGGCCCCGCCTGGGCCATGAGGCTGGGAGCAGCATGGCTTCTCAGAGGCCAGTAAAGTGCTGGCAGCGTTGGCCCTCCAGAGCCCTCGCCCAGGCCTTGCTGCGCTCACCTTCTCCTGCATGCTGCTCCCCAGGTCGTGCAATGCCTCCTGGAAGGCCTTGTTCTTGGGCTCCAGGCTCATACATCTGCGCAGGTCGTAGACCGCCTGGTCCAGGCGGCCCAGCTTCTGCAGCGCCTGGCTGCGGCGGAACAGCGCCTTGACGTCGTGGCCATCGGCTTCGATGGCTGAGCAGAGACCAGAGCACAGTCAGAGGGGGCCTCTGGGCCCGCTCCCCCTACCCCCAACTGGGGAAACAGCAAGCTGACCGACAACCCACCCTGCCGTACCTTTAGACGCATCAGCTTCTGCCTTGGCATAATCTTCCTGCAAAGAAGGGAGGCAGGTGAGAGAGGCGGGTCGCCATGGTGTTAGAAGCACAAGACGGCCAGGCTGGGTCCCACTAGCCTCCAGGCCTGTCATGGACAGGGGAGGTGCTAAAAGCCCAGATCAGAGGAGGAGAGACTGACCTGTCCACAGGGGGAGGTTCCTGGATTTTCAGATATCACTGAGCAGATGTTTCCATGGAGTTGCCACAGCGACAGACAGATTTTTTTTTTCCCCACTGTTCAGCTCAGCCCACCCTGCCCAGGACATCCCTCCTCAGACCAGACCAGCGCCATGGGCCCTGCTGGCCTCACAATGCAGGAATCGCCTTCCCTCAGGCCCACCAAACTTCCACTTCCATGGGGCCACCTGCTCTGGGGGTCTCCGGATCCCCCTACCCCCAGCTCGGGGGGCTCAACCCACACCCCAGCCACACAATCACTGGTGCCGCCTCTCCTGCCCAGAGCAGCTTGGGGCTCCCTGGGGAGGGGACACACATTGTGTAAGCAGATAAGGTGGAACCTGAAAAGTGGGGAGTCACAGCAGCCTGCTGGGCCAGAGAGCCCCCCCGCCCCCCAGGTGCAGCAGCAGCAGGCTGCTCGATGCATCCCAGAGACCTGCCAGCGGGCGCAGAGGTTGTGACTCCCGGTGCCCAGCGAGGGCAGTTGGAACATTGGGCTTCACGCCAGTCCCTGGCCGGGGTCACACGTGTCACCGCCCGGCCTCCCTGCTACTCCCCCTGGCACAGGTGCAATGCTCCAGAGCGATGGCGCCGGGCAGTGCTCACCAGCCCTTCCAGCCCAGGAGGTAGCCCTGAGAGCCAGAGCAGGGACGGGAAAAGGCCCCCGTTATCGACCTGCCTAGGTATCACCCTGCACCCATCGCTCCGCTACCCAAGTGCCTTTTGCTTGCCTCGGATGCTGACTTGCCAGAAGAGCCTTGGCAAGTTGCCCTTCCCCCCCGCGCCCACTGGCCCAGGGATCCCCACCTCGGGGGGCAGGAGGTGCCGCTAACCCAGACAGCTCCGCTGAGTCAGCGGCTTCAGGCTGGCAGCGCAGTGGGGCGGGCGCCATGCGGTCACCGAGCCCCACGCCGGGCGCCCCCCAGCTCACCAGTTTCAGGTGGCAGGCGGCCCGGTTGCGGTGCAGCACCGCGCACTCCGGGGGCCCCGCGCCCAGCTCCAGGGCCCGCGTGTAGGACGCCAGCGCGGCCGCGTAGTCCCCGGCCTGGAAGAGCCGGTTCCCCTCCTGCCGCAGCTGCCCTGCCGCGCCCTGGGGAAAGACACAGTCAGAGGGGCCAGAGCCCCGGAGTCCGACCCTCCCGGGAGCCGGGACCCCCCCAGTCCGTCCCTCCTCTCCCCCCCGGGAGCCGGGACCCCCCCAGTCAGTCCGTCCGTCCATCCCCCCCGGGATCCGGGACCCCCCCAGTCAGTCCCTCCTCCCCCCCCCGGGAGCCGGGACCCCCCCCCCAGTCCGTCCCTCCTCCCCCCCCCGGGAGCCGGGACCCCCCCCCCAGTCCGTCTCTCCTCCCCCCCCCGGGAGCCGGGACCCCCCCCCAGTCCGTCCCTCCTCTCCCCCCCGGGAGCCAGGACCCCCCCAGTCCGTCCGTCCATCCCCCCCAGGAGCCAGGACCCCCCCAGTCCGTCCGTCCATCCCCCCCAGGAGCCGGGACCCCCCCCCAGTCCGTCCGTCCGTCCCTCCTCCCCCACCCCCCCCGGGAGCCGGGACCCCCCCAGTCCGTCCCTCGTCCCCCCCCGGGAGCCGGGACCCCCCCCAGTCCGTCCCTCCTCCCCCCCCAGGAGCCGGGACCCCCCCCCAGTCCGTCCCTCCTCCCCCCCCGGGAGCCGGGACCCCCCCCACTCCGTCCGTCCCTCCCCCTCCGGGAGCCGGGCCCCCCCAGTCCGTCCCTCCTCCCCCCCGGGAGCCGGGACCCCCCCCAGTCCGTCCCTCCTCCCCCCCCAGGAGCCGGGACCCCCCCCCCAGTCCGTCCCTCCTCCCCCCCCGGGAGCCGGGACCCCCCCCCACTCCGTCCGTCCCTCCCCCTCCGGGAGCCGGGCCCCCCCAGTCCGTCCCTCCTCCCCCCCGGGAGCCGGGACCCCCCCCTGGGAGCCGGGACCCCCCCAGTCCGCCCCCCCCGAGCCGGGCCCGGCGGGTCACCCACGGCCGCCTCCATGCCGAGTCCCGAGGCCGAGCCGGCCGCTCCCTCCGCGCAGTGACGCGCCCCGCCCCCCGCGCGCGCGGCGCAATGACGCCATCTGTCAGCGCCCCGCCTCCCGGCGGCCTCGCCGAGACGCCGCTGACGCGGAGGCCGGCATCACGTGACGGGCTCAGGGAAGGGGCGGTGCTTAACCTGGGGGGTCACGAGCCCCGCCCCGAGCGGCAGCGGTGGCGCCGCCCGTTGACTCTGGACCCTAACGATGACGCGGGCCTGTCCAGGGGCCGGGCTGCTGCGTCCCCGTGCGGGCGGGGGGGGCCAAGGGCGCAGCCCGGCCTACCCCCGGCCGGGGAGCGGGGCCGGGGTCTCTGAGCCCAGGGCCAAGGGAGCCAGCTGGGCTCTTGGGGCAGCTGTGCCTAGGGGGGCGCCGGGGCTGATGGGACGTGCACGTGGGACAGCAGCAGGGGTCGCGGGAGGGCTCATTAGGGTGCCCAACTTTCTAATCGCACAAAACTGAACACCCCTGCCCGAGGCCCCGGCCCTCCTTCCAGGCTCCACCGGCGCCCGCCCCTCCCCCTGCCGCCCTCGCGCGTGCTCCCCCAGCCGTGCTCTCACCAGCCTGGGGCGGGGGCCCGGGGAGCGGGGCGGGGGAGAGTGCGGGGTAGGCTCTGTGGTGGGGCCAAGGATGAGGGGGTTGGGGTGTAGGAGGGGGCTCAGGGCTGGGCAGAGGCTTGGGGGTGCAGGGTCCTGGCAGTGCTTACTGTAGGTCTTAGGAAGCGGCCGCCAGGCCCCTGCAGCCTCTAGCTGCATGGGTGTGGGCAGCCAGGGAGGCTCAGCGCACTGCCCTCCTGCCTGCAGCCACTGCCCCCGCAGCTCCCATTGGTCACGGGTCCCGGCCAGTGGAAGCTGCGGAGTCGGCTCTCGGGGCGGGGGCAGCACACGTAGCTTCCCTGGCCGCCATGCGTCTGGGGTTTGCAGGGATGTGGGCCACTTCCGGGAGCTGCGCAGAGCTAGAGCAGGCAGGGAGCCTGCCTTCACCCCGGGGCCCTGCTGCACCGCTGCCCGGACTTTTAATGGCGCCGATCAGAGCCACGGGGGTCCCTTTTCGACCAGGCGTTCCAGTCGAAAACCAGATGCCTGGCAATGCTAGGGCTCAGGCGGGTGGCACTGGCTGGGCTGGAGGGAGACTGACCCTGGGCAAACATCAGGCTCCAGTTCCAATTTGCCACATGGCTCAGCCACCTGTGCTGGGTCCTCAAATGGCACAACTTGGCTGCAGCCAGACCTGCAGCCCGTTCACCACAGACCCAGCAGCTGGGACCCAGCTCACCACAGTTCACCAGTTCACCACAGACCCAGGCCACCGGCTCAGGAGGCAGACACTGCAGAGGTGACCAGGTCGGCTGGTGCCACAGTGGGGAGGGCCAAACCCACAGCTGTGCAGTGAGCATTCACTCCAGCAATGCAGGAGGGTACACACACGCACACCCACCCATGCACACACCCCTCTACATGCACACACACACCCATGCACACACCCCTTCACACACCCCCACCCACGCACACCCACACCTGCCCACATACATACACCCATGCACACCCCTCACATCCCACACCTGCACACCCACACGTGAACATGCCACACCCCAAACTGCACCCCCCCACACACCCCCATGCTGATGCCCATCACACAAAACCCTGTGGACCCTCCCATGCTCCCTTGAACAGGTGCGCAGCAGCTGGACTGGCCACGGAGAAGCAAGGACCCTGCCCGCAGCCCTCGGTGCCCAGGGTGGGGATCAAGCCACAACCAGCAATAAATGGGAACTGAGAGTGCGACCAGCTGTCACCTTTACCTGTGAACGAGGAGCTGCAGGCAGCCCCAGGGACCCTGAGCACAGATGAGCCATGGGCGGAATGAATCGGACAAGGGCCAGGAGACCCCCGCCCTGCCCAGCTTGTGTCATCGTGTGACTCCACCCCACTACACACACCCCAGGGTTCCTCTCTCTCCAGAGGTCACATCCCAGACAGAGCACTCAGGGGCAGGGCTTGGCCTGTCAAGCAGCTTAGGCACTTTATAAGGGCCAGGCCAAACAGTGCGGGGCTGAGGCATGGGCTGGCTTTATCGCAGTGGCAGCGTGCCAGGCTCTGCTAACAGCACCTCTGTAATACCGACAGCTGACACGCCCTCTGCCCCAAGCGTCACCCCACAGTCACTGTGGCACCTGCTCTTCACACTTGCTGTCCTGGCTGGGCTGGGCCGTGGGTACAGCCAGCTCCTGCCGCTGGGTCCCTCCTCGTGCCGGGCTGGGCCGCGGGCAGCTCCTGCCGCTGGGTCCCTCCTCGCGCCGGGCTGGGCCGCGGGCAGCTCCTGCCGCTGGGTCCCTCCTCGTGCCGGGCTGGGCCGCGGGCAGCTCCTGCCGCTGGGTCCCTCCTCGCGTCGGGCTGGGCCGCGGGCAGCTCCTGCCGCTGGGTCCCTCCTCGCGCCGGGCTGGGCCGTGGGCAGCTCCTGCCGCTGGGTCCCTCCTCGTGCCGGGCTGGGCCGCGGGCAGCTCCTGCCGCTGGGTCCCTCCTCGCGTCGGGCTGGGCCGCGGGCAGCTCCTGCCGCTGGGTCCCTCCTCGCGCCGGGCTGGGCCGTGGGCAGCTCCTGCCGCTGGGTCCCTCCTCGCGTCGGGCTGGGCCGCGGGCAGCTCCTGCCGCTGGGTCCCTCCTCGCGCCGGGCTGGGCCGTGGGCAGCTCCTGCCGCTGGGTCCCTCCTCGCGTCGGGCTGGGCCGCGGGCAGCTCCTGCCGCTGGGTCCCTCCTCGCGCCGGGCCGGGCTGTGGGCAGCGGTGCGGGAAGGAGCTGGCCAGGCGCTTGCCCAGGTGGCTGCTGCTCGGGAGGCTGTAAAAGCAGCGCTGGTTGAGTCTGCAGAAGTGGAGGAAGTCGAGGGTCATGAGCGTGAGGACGAGAAGGCCGTAGAGCCCCACAGCCAGCAGGGGCAGTGGGTTCCTGGTGGGGGGAAGGTACAAGGCAATAACTGTGTTACACTGGGCACAATACTGCTACCAAGGGGTGGCTTCCACTCTCCCAGGGGAACCTAGATGCCAGGCGGTGTCCCCCACTGGGCACTATTGGGTGCCCCCAGGCAGCCCTGTCCTACTTGCATATCTTCTCCAGCTCGATGCCAGGGGGCGTCGTGCCCCTCCTGGGGAGCCCGGTGCTGCTAGGGAAATGTATGGACCCCGGTGCTCAGTAGAGGCACTGCCCATGGACCCCTTGTGAATGGAGAGTTGCTGCTTTGCAGCTGCTGCTGGAAAACGGGGCTGGGCATGAGTCGTTAATGCCCGTTAATGAGCTCCAGCCACTTGAATGGATTAGAGAGGCATGATTTTCCTTTACAACATAAGAACGGCCAGACTGGGTCAGGCCAACGAGCCATCTAGCCCAGTATCTTCTGGCAGTGGCCAGTGCCAGATGCTTCAAAGGGAATGAACAGAACAGGGCAGTTATCAAGTGATCTATCCCCTGTCATCCATTCCCAGCTTCAGGCTGTCAGAGATTTAGGGACATCCGGAGCATGGGGTGTGTCCCTGACTGTCTTGGTTTACAGCCATTGATTGAATAGTTGTAAGTTCCTGCAGGAACTTCTCTAGTTCTTTTTTGGACCCTGTTATAGGCTTGCACAACATCCCCTGGCAAGGAGTTCCACAGGTTGACTGTGTGTTGTGTGAAGAAGTACTTCCTTTTGTTAGTTTTAAACCTGCTGCCTAATAATTTCATTGGGTGACCTCTAGTTCTTGTTTTCTAAGAAGGAGCAAATCACACGTCCTTATCTACTTTCTCCACACCCGTCCTGATTTTACAGACCTCCATCACATCCCCCCTCAGTCGTCTCTTTTCTCAGCTGAACAGTCCCAGTCTTTTCGATCTCTCCTCATCCAGAAGCTGTTCCATCCCCCTCATCATTGTTGTTGCCCTTCTCTGAGCCTTTTCCAAGTCTAATGTGTCTTCCTGAGCTGCATGCAGTATTCCAGGTGTGGGCGTAACAGGGATTTATATAGGTTTCAGAGTAGCAGCCGTGTTAGTCTGTATTCGCAAAAAGAAAAGGAGTACTTGTGGCACCTTAGAGACTAACCAGTTTATTTGAGCATGAGCTTTCGTGAGCTACAGCTCACTTCATCGGATGCATACTGTGGAAAATACAGTGAGGCGATTTATATACGCACAGAACATGAAAAATCGGGTGTTATCATAAGTGATCACTCTCCCTACAGTGTGTATGTTAACACCCATTTTTTCATGTTGTGTGTGTATATAAATCTCCTCACTGTATTTCCCACAGTATGCATCCGATGAAGTGAGCTGTAGCTCACGAAAGCTTATGCTCAAATAAATTGGTTAGTCTCTGAGGTGCCACAAGTACTCCTTTTCTTTTTAGGGATTTATAAAGTGTAGCTTTGTGCCTGTCACAGCACGTCTATCCAGGGCTTTTCTGGCTCATGTAAAACCAGCTCATGGTCCTTGCAGCTCTGCCATTCCCAAGAGCCCCAAGCCCCTCTTTACAGCTCACCTGGGTGGCTCCCAGGGTCCAGGCGCACCCATCAGCATGCAGTGTTCTGCGCTCACGCAGAACTGTGCGTGGTGCAGGGCCACGACAAGTCACGCGAAGTTTGCCCCTCCAGAAGGGGGTGCAAACATGGCTGGCATTAGAACCTGAAGCAGCCCCTCCCCTCCCGCAAGTGCACGCACGGGCCAGGCACTGCTGCTTACCTGAGTCTGGCTGGGGTGGGCACGTTGGACAGATTGACCCTTCTCAGGCTCTCAAACTCCAGCTGGGGGCAGCAGGATTTCAGGGCACGGTCTCCGTGGCGGCAGCAGCACCTGTGTGCAGGGGGGTCAGTGAGGCGTGGGCAGTAGAAGCCGGAGTGGTAGCGTCCATCAGGGCTGCGATATCCCTCGCAGAGGTGCAGGTTACGGGCCGAGGCTGCAAGGGGAAGTCCCAGCCAAAGAGACTATTCAGAACATGAGCCAAGTACAAGAGCTTGGCCTACCACAGGGTCGCAGCAGATAACAGCCTACAACTGCTACCAGCTGATGGAGTCCCCCCTCCCCCCTTAGCTCAGGTGGGGACGGCCCATGCTCACAGACCTTTGTGGGAGGCCTGACACCGAGCAGGGCCAGCCCAGTCTCAGGGGGCCCCAGGGTGACCTCATTCTCAACACCACCAAGAGGAGAACCCTGACAAAATGCTCTGACCGGCTGAAGCTTCCCAGGGCTCTGTGGGGATGGGCTGGGGAGAGCCCTCCTGGGGGACCGAAGCTCTTCCAGGGGATGGCCAGGAAGTGGCTACAGCTGGCCTCCGAGCCGGGTGTGGCCTGGGGAAGCTCGCTGAGTCCTCCCTCACAATCCGACCTAGCCTGGGACCCGCCATGCACAGGGACCCCACCCTGTGGCCCTCAGGCTCTGGGCTGCGCAAGCCGGAACAACTTGCTCGCCCACGTACGCTGGCTAGAGGGGCTTGCTTCACACGCCTTTCAGCGGCTCATGAGCCAAGGGTGGCCGGCCGGTGGCTCCTTGTGGGCACCCTAGTGTTGGCCGTGGTAGGGCTGGGTGCTCACCCCATGGGCTGTGACCCTGATTGTCCAGCACAGCAGGGGTGTCAGAGGGCCTGCAGTACCAAACCATGCTGGCCTCTGGAGCTGGCTCCCGTCTCACAGTGCCCAGTCCTGGTGCTGCACCCTCCAGCATGGCTGGCAGGGTGCCTGCCCGATACGCTGAGCCCAAAGGGACCCCTGGTGTCACTGTCAGCGCTCTCCCCAAGGACGAGAGTTTGGTGGGGGGCAAAGGAGACTGCCCGCGTGGAGGGGGCGGGGCAGTGTCCTATGTTAGTCCTGACCAGGCTGGAGAAGGGAGTTGAGGACAGCAGGGCAGCAGGGGAAATGTGGCCCGGCTTCACACCCAGCTGGGCACACTTCCCAGCCCGGCCACACCCCACGGAACAGCGCACCACCCCTGGACATGCACCGACATGCCTACACGAGAGACTCCAGGGCCGTGCCAATCACACCTCTGCCCCAGCCTGCACCAACCCCTTGGGGCCAGACGCACACTCGCCCCCCGGAATGAGCAGCGTGAATAGTGCTGTGCGACAGCAGAGACCTAGCAGGGTGGGAGTCAGAGCAGTTTGGGGAGTTGACCAGGGTGCCATGCCTGTGCCAAGGGGGTTGCGGAGCTGAGAGGGCCCTGTGCCCATGCCAAGGGGGTTGGGGAACTGAGGGGGTGCCCTACCCATGCCAAGGGGGTTGGGGAGCTGAGAGGGCACTGTGCCCTTGCCAATGGGGTTGGGGAACCAAGGGGTGCCCGACCCACGCCGAGGGGGTTGGGGAACTGAGGGGGTGCCCTACCCATGCCGAGGGGGTTGGGGAGCTGAGAGGGCACTGTGCCCATGCCAAGGGGGTTGGGGAACCGAGGGGGTGCCCTACCCATGCTGAGGGGGTTGGGGAGCCGAGGGGTGTCCTACCCGTGCCGAGGAAGCTGGTAGGCAGTGTTGTGCAGAGGAGGCCCCCCAGCAAGAGTCTGTGCAGCATCTTCTTGTCTGCTCCTTGGGCAGAGGCAGCTCAGGCTCCAGTCTGAGGAAACAGAAACCACGGCCCCTCCTGCCCCCGCCTCCATCTCGGGCCCAGCAAGCACCTCTCCCTCGCGCAGCCATTAAGGCCTCTCCGCAGGAGCCTTTTGCACTTACTGCCCGGCTCCACTGGGACCCGGCCGAGCCAAGGAGGCAGGCACATCACTAATGAGCCTCTCCGGGAGCCAGTGCCCGGTGGGGCAAGCACTTTTGAGGCTGGTGTTGGCATTCCTGAGCCCCACTTGTCAGCCAAGAAAGTGGGTGCTAGTGACTCCCCCAGGCAGGGCCGGGGCAGTGGCTCCCTGGGGAGAGAGGATCTAGGGTGTGGGCTGAGCAGGGCAGAGAGAGGAGTCCTGGAGCAGCCTAGCCTGGGCAGACAGGCAGTTCTGTTCATAAAGCCAAACCTGGGGGCGACAGGAGTTCTGATTCGATGCAGGAGGGGAAGGCAGCTCTGGCTGGAGAGCAGGTGGGGAAGGGCACACAGAGGAGTAGGGAGTGCTATGCCAGCACAAGTCCAACCGTACCCAGCTCTGGGTGGCGAGGCTGGCATGGGGTGGCCATGCTCCTGCCTAGGGTGAGAGGCCCCTCATCCAACCCCCTGTGCCAGCACCTGGCAAGGCCGGGCCCTGGTCACGTTCCATGGGGCAGAGGCAGAGCTGTTACCGCGTGGCCTGGAGAATGGCAGCGCAGCAGGGATGGGGGGCACCGGGGAGGAGGGCCAGCAACAAGATGGCCTCTCAGAAGACCCCTGCCAAGCAGGGCAGAGGGAGAACCAGCCCAGCCCAGCCAGGGCCTGCCAGGACAAGCACCCTCCTGCCCTTCCCCACCCAGGGGCAGGGCCTTGGGCCCCCGCCAGAAGGTCCAGTAGCGGTGGCTCAGGAGCCAGAGCCGCTAATTGCTGCACTTATAGGTGCCCTGCAGATGGGGGAGGGGGCAGCGTGCCAGCCCCTTCCTCCTGCCGCCCGCCCCACCCACAGAGCAGCCAGCCCTGGGCACCCTGCACACGGGCTGCCAGGACCCTTTCACCTGTGCACACACGCCGCAGCTGCCAGCAGAGACCTGCCTGGTCTGTTCCAGCCACCAGCACTGCTGCGAGCCACCATTCCCCTCCGCTCTCCTGCTTCAGGCTCTCTGCAGACTCAGGCAGGCCTCCTGCCCCCGTTACCTGGGGGCCAGTCTGGGAGGTTCTCCCACACCATGGGGCTAGAGCTGTTCATTAGGGGGCAGCACAAGCCTGAGCCTGGCATTGTACCCAGGACCATCCCATGCCCCAAGGCCACTGCCCGGCCCCAGCACTGAGCTCCCATCCCACGGCCTTCAGTTTGGTACGTGCAGGGTCTCCTGGTGCTCCAAGCTCACAGCCCTGGGACAAGGGCCCTCTAGCAAGCAGCCTGCAAGGAGTATTGACAGCGCATGGGGCCTGGCTTGGCAGGGACGGGGTCCAGCCAGGAGGGGGAAGCTGCTGCGGGGAAGGCCTTGCCGCTAGCTGTTCCGGGGCACTGACGACAGGAGCCAGCGGCGCTGTGTGCCGAGAGCAGAGACAAACAAGGCAGAGTGTGGCCTCCTGCATGCCCCATGGGCAGGGAGCTGTGCTCAGCACTACCAGAGGCAGCTGCAGGCACCCTCCTGCCCCACCCCTTCCTTGCAGTAATTAGCCCTGGGGGAGGCCAGGGCAGTTCCACAGCCCCAGGGCCGCACCCTGTAATGACACTGGCCCCATAGCAACCAGAGATGCTCAGGAGGCTGCTCCTGAGGGCAGATTCCCTGCACGCACCCAGCTGCGGCCAGGAGCTGTGGCGGGGGCATGGCGGCAAGGAGCCACATTCAGAGCCATTCCCACAGCCAGGCCAGGGGAGCAGCAGTGATAGGCAGTGAGATTGTTAGCCTGGAGCAGCCCCGTATCCATCTAGTTTGTTCCTTGGCACTGGCTGCCTCTGGGGGAGGCACAGGAGCCCTGCTGAAGGTATCAGTGGGATAACCTGCCCTGACAGGCCATCCCTTAGCCCTGGGTACAGCTGTTGGGCTTGGCCCCTGCCCTGCAGGAGGAAGCCAGGTTGCTTCTTTGTACCTTTCTCATTCTCCATAGAAACATCGGATTCTTTTTTAACCCTACCCAGCTCTTAATCTAGCGGCAGTGAGTTCCACAGACTACATGTGCATTCTCTAAAATATTCCCTTTTGCTCACTGTCAGTTCCCTTGGGTGCCCCGTTGTCTCTGTGTTGTGACCAGGGGAAAGAGCAGCGGCTGGTCTCCCTCCCCTCACGGTCTCTACTATCCCTCTTTAACACACCTCAGCTTTGTCTGTTTCCGCTCCATCCCTCCGAGGCAGCTGCCAGAGAAAACAGGTCAACAAGGCAGGCACTATAATGCTCTGCCAGCTAGGGGCTGCCAGCCTGGCCGTGGAGTTTAGTGGAACAGGAATTACCAAGACTTGGGTCTCAAATCGAGAGGAACAGTTGGTTAGAGGGCAACTGCGCTGCTGCCCGGGGGGACACAGTCTGGCCAGACAGCTCAGCCCCAAGGGAGAATGAGGCCTGGAACTACGGCTCCCAGGAGGGGCAGGGAGGGGTCTACTAAAGAACCAGCGCAACCCTCTGTGACGTTATTGACATATTGACATAATCTGGGACCGTACAGATCATTGTTGCAACCAAGGTCCTGTAGTGGCACCAAATCTTACATAAAGGGGGTTAAATGAGGTGTCCAAGACAAGGTTATGGTTTGCTGTTTATGGTTATGCTGTCTATCTGTGTGTATCATTTCTGTAGTTAGTTATGAATATTGGCTCTATACTGTCTGTATTTCAAACTTGTGCTATGCTTCTGGGTGAAACCCCAGACAAGTTGGTGTCAGCTCTGCCTAGCCTGCTTGATGGCCCATTAAGGACCATCAGCGATACATTGAGAGAAGGCAGATACGCCTTGTGACTCAGCAAAGTGTGCACGGACTTGCCCGTGTGACTCCAAATTCCATTTTGCTGTAATTTTCCACAGTAAGAACAAAGAGGGGTTCTTACACCTGGAAGAGACTATAAAAGGCTGATGCCTCATCTCCATCTTGTCTTCAATCCTGCTTCTTGCCTCTGGAGCGAATTTGCTACAAACGGAAGCTCTACACAAAGGACTGAAGGACCCATCCCAGCTGGGGATGTTCTCCAGAGACCTGATTTGAACCTGCAGTTTATGCCATCACTGCTACAAGCCTGAACCAAGAACTTTGCCATCACTGTATGTCATTGATTCCATTTCACCAATCCTAGCTCTCATCGCTATCTGTTTCCTTTTATGAATAAACCTTTAGATTTTAGATTCTAAAGGATTGGCAACAACGTGATTGGTGGGTAGGATCTGATTTGTATATTGACCTGGGTCTGGGGCTTGGTCCTTTGGGAACGAGAGAACCTCTTTTATTTTACTGGGGTATTGGTTTTCATAACAATTTGTCCCCATAACGAGCGGCGCTGGTGGGGATACTGGGAAACTGGAGTGTCTAAGGGAATTGCTTGTGTGACTTGTGGTTAGCCAGTGGGGTAAAACCAAAGTCCTCTCTCTCTGGCTGGTTTGATTTGCCTTGGTGTGCAAAGAAACCCCAGCCTTGGGCTGTAACTGCCCTGCTTGAAGCAATTTGTCCTGAATTGGCACTCTCACGCCAGGACCAGCATTGTTACACCCTCCGCTTTCCCACCTTCCCTCACTGCTCGTAACAGCCAGGAACAGTGAGAGGAGCCACTCAGTCCTTACTGCCCCCGGCTGGGCGGGGGCAGCAGGGGACTCGGCTGGGTGGAGGGGCACTCGCTCCTTAGCACCTCCTGCTGGGTGGGGCTGCAGGCTCTCAGGGAGGGCTGGAGAAGCCTCCCTCCCTGACACTGTGGGCTCAGTCAATTGAAGCCGCAAGAGAACCCCCCAGAGCAGGAAATGGAAGGGGGGTGGGCGTCCCACCAGCTGAAGGGGGCAGAGGCCCTTGGAGCCCCTGCCTCCTGCAGGCCCAGAACCAGCACCTCTGGCCCCGGGATCTTAGCCCCCGGCCCGGGTTAGGTCTCTCTCCACACACAGGAACCAGCAGCAAGAGCCACAAACCAGACACAAGGCGGGAGGAGCAAACAGGCCTTTTCTTGCCTAAAAGCTGACGACAAACTCAGGGAAATTCACAGTCTCCAGTTCCATAGAGTGGCCATTAGAGCCGCACTGTCCCATCCCCCCGCCCCCTCCGCCCCCCGGCCAGCAGCTTCAGCCTCCCCAGCCCGGACCCCCCTCACCCACCCCGCGGCAGGTTTCCAGCCAGACCCCAGCAGGCTCCAGCACCTGCCCAGCTACCCCACAACATGGGGCGGGGGAATGGGGACCTGCCACCAGAAGGAAAGATGGGACATGGACAGGGTGGCTTTGTACCTCCCTGGGGGATCAGCAGAGACTCCTGCCACATCAGAGAAGCTGCAACCTGCCTCCTGGCCGAGCCAGTAGCATCGCCACCAAGAACGCAGCGCTCTCCAGCTGCAGCATCTGCAGTGCCAGGCTGAGCACTGGGAGCGGCCTGGGCCCACACGTGCCCTAAACCCCACGCTTGGCCATTTGAAACATTATTTAAAACGCAGATTAATAAATAATGGAGGCAGCTGCTCCTGCAAGTCCGTCTGCATCCCGTGCAGTGTCTGCCCCCAGCCCCAGCCCGAGGGGTGCTCCCTGCCCCGCCCCACCCAGGCAGGGGTGGTCTCCCAGCTCTCCCAGCCTTGCGCCGTTCCGGACGCTGCACGGCTGGGCTGCTCCTCTCCTGGCCGCCAGGGGTGCTACCCGAAGTGGATGCGGAAGGTGGCGATCTCCATGGGGTCCATGTGGATCACAGTGCTGTTGGGGGAGGCAGCGCCCAGCGGGTACATCAGTGTCAGCGAGGTGGGCTGCAGGAACCCCAGCTCCAAGCCGTGGAACAGGCTCCCAAGAGAGAACTACAGAGAGGAGGGGAGCGTGGGATGAGGGGCTGGCATCTCAGGCTGTGCCCAGCTTTGTGCTGGGGCAGGCCCCAGGCAGCTGGCATGGAGCCAGCACTGAAAGGCAGCCTCCACTCATGGGGGGGCTGCGAGACTGGGGCCAGGATGTGACAGAGAGCCCTTGCCCCGGGAACACAGCCTAGCCTAGGCTCAAAGCATGCTGCTCCCTGTGGAAGGCGCCCCCTCATCACCAGTGCGCACAGCAGGAGACTCCCCCCACACCCACCCATACAACCTTTCCTCCCCGGCCCTGCCCAGGCCTGATCTGCAGCACCAGCGCGAGGGTGGGTCGGCTCCCAGGCTGCGGCGGGGGGGCACTAGCCGTGTCCCAGACCCACCTTGCCCTGGTGGGGGGAAAGGGGGGAGGGGGTGTTACTGGCTATGTCCCAGACCCATCTTACTCAGGTCGGGGGTGAGGGGGTAGGGGGTGTTATTTGCCATGTCCCAGACCCACCTTGCCCTGGCTGGTGGTGCAGTTGAAGCCCAGGTGTTTGGCCTCCAGGCCACAGTCGAAGCCCTTGCGATGCAGGATCAGAGCCATCTCCGCCGAGGGCAGCGACTCATCCTGGGACAGGGAAGCAGAGATGCATGTGACAGCCGCAGGAAGGTAAATGGATCATGGGGCTGAAACCAGGATGTTTGTGCTTGGATCTAACCTGGTGCTCAGTGTCCTGAAATCCATTCGGATCTGGGCCCAGCTACCGCTGAGTAACGAGACAGTACCTGCTCCTGGCGCCCGGATTCAGGTCAAGTCACAGCACGGCTAACATTGGGATTCCCTCTGAGACCTCTCCACTCGGCCCCCAAGAACTCCCTTGGCTCTGGCCTTCATCAATCGGAGCCGCTATCTGGCATCCGGCAGAGCTCGGCTGAGATGATGAGACTCACATGTGGGGGATGGATGCCCGGTCCGAGAGCTCCAAGTCCCACAGCACCGGTCCCTTTGTGTCACACACCTCTGTGACGAAGCGGGACGGTTCTCAACGGTTCCTCTGAATAGTGTGGGGGTGCCTCAGTTTCCCCTAGGCAGTTCTTAAGTATCTAGGGGGTGGGGTAAGGGTGTATGATCATTGCAGAGCCCTAGAGGGCAGGTGTGTGCAGGGGTTTGGACACAGAGAATGGCCGACAGGCTGTTTCCTGGCAACTGATGGCCTGGGCCCTTCCCCCTGCAAGGTGACAGTTAAGGGTTGAAGACAAAGAGATCAGGTGACCTCCTTGCCCTGGAAAGGGACAAAGCCCAGAGGAGGAGGGGCTGGAGAGAGTTTCAATTTGGGGCTGGCTGGGGTTAGGGTTAGGGTTGTGCAGATGGGGTTGTCTGGCTCACTGCCCCCCAAAATGGACCTGGTTGAGGGGTCCTGTTCTCTGTACCTACAAGCTCTGTTTTAGACCATGTTCATGTCATCTAATAAACCTCTGTGTTACTGGCTGGCTGAGAGTCCCGTCTGACTGCAAAGTTGGGGGGCAGGACCCTCTGGCTTCCCCAGGACCCCACCTGGGCGGACTCACTGTGGGAAGCGCACGGAGGGGCAAAGGATGCTGAATGCTCTGAGGTCAGACCCACGAAGGTGGAAGCCGTGTGAGCTGTGTGTCCTGCAGACAGGCTGCTCCCAGAGAGGAGACTTCCCCAGAGTCCTGCCTGGCTTCGTAGGGAGCCGTTCCAGAGCATCGCCCGGGGACTCCATGACAACATCTCACTGCAGTGGCTTGGGCTGAGTATGCCAAGGAACCGAGCCCGGTACAGCAGGCTCGTCCACACACTCTTTACCTCATCCCTACTTCCCTAGTTTAGCGTGTCCATTGTTATTTGTTTGTAACTGGTCCCCTGGGTGTTCTCCCTCTTATCTTAGCTGGCTCAGACATTCTGTCTTTTTAGCCTACTGACCTAGTGACTTCCCTTCTTTAGCACAAACATCTGGTTTTCAGCCTCATGATTCATTTACCTCCCTAATTCCACCTTCCATGAAATGAAGTGTTAATTACTCATCAGCCCAAGGGATGGGTACAGCTGGGCAGAGGGCCTGACCCCAGGCCTGAGCCTGCTGGGATGATGGGAACAGACAGTCTGACCCGCCCATGCATGGTGGTGGTGCCAGCAGACAGGCTGCTGGGCTCGCTCCCCATGGGGCCGGGGCTCTTACCTCTGCCTGCAGTGTCCGCAGGTTGAGGATGTGGAAGTCACAGGGGACAGTGCCTGAGAAGGGCTGAAAGGACCTTAGGGCCGGGGGCGCTGGCTTCTCCTGAGTAACCGGCATCGCCAGCACCTCTGCGTTCAGGTGCATGGAGGTCATGTGACTCAGCAGAGAGGGGAAGCTGATTGGACGACTGTCCTGCACCTGCAACAAGAGCAACCAACCAAGTTGAGGGGTCTGGGGCAGCCTTGCCCTGCTGTCGGGCTGGTCAGACCCACCCAGAGGGTGAGGGAATTCCCTGGCAGGGATCCACGTGGGGCTCCCCCCAAATACCCCGATACAGGCAGTGGGGGTGGCAGGAGACTCGGGCAGCAGCAACACGCCCGGTCCAGGCAGCAGGGGCTGCGACGGTCACATCGGCTCTGATGAGGCAGGACCCCCCACTCCCTGCTTTGGGGGGGCCAGAACTGAGCTGTTCAGGGCCCCCACTCCACCGCAGCTAGCCCGCCCCTCGGGCCAATGCTCCATCCCATGCGCAGCACACAGGCCTAATCTACTGCTGTCTACTGCTCAGGCTACCAGCTGGGCTACACAGGGACCGCGGCCCCAGCTACAGTCACCAGACAGCGCGGCAGCCAGCAGGTACCTCTCCGCTGCCCGTCCGGGGGCCGGAAAAGGGCCAGGCTCTGAACACGGAAGCCAGTTTGGAAAAGAAGCCGGAGCTCTGGGGAGTGACAGGGGTGGGAGCAGGGGAGATGGGACGAGAACAGCGACAGTTGTAAGAGCTGTGTGGCAAAGTGCCATCACCTCGCCGGCCCCGCGCAGCATTCGGGAATGCTAGGCACCTGGCTGAGACTCAGCCCCCTCCCCCGAGGGCACAGCAGCTGCCGCCTCCGCTGCAGTGCGACCACTGCTGGGGTGGGAGGGCACAACTGGCTCACAGCTGCACAGCACCGCTCCGCTACAGCCTGGGCCAGGGAAGGAAGGGAAGCCCAGTGTCCAACCAACACCCCGTGGTGACTCCGACAGCATGCCCCCGCTGGAGCCACAGGACACACCGCTCGGCATCTGCCCCCCGGCCGCAGCAGCTGGGCTCACCCCCAGGACCCCACGGCACGAGGCGGCTGGAGCACCGGTGCAGCCCAGGCGGGGGGCAGAACGGCCTGGCCTTCCACTGGCAGGGCTCCCCCTCACCTTGTTGGCCGTGGTGCGGCGCTCCAGCAGGAGGCGGAAGCGGTTGCAGGTTCGCTTGTTGTCCTTCAGCCCCTGGCCGAGGCCACGGTTGTCGTCCTGCATGAGGCGCCGGTCCAGAATCACCTCCAGCTGGCCTGTGGGGCACAGTGAGGGGCAAGGGCGAGCAGGGCCTGAACACACCTGGGCCCTTAACCCTTCCTCCCATGGAGAGGAGCCCCGACTGGGCCCCGCTGCAGGGCTGGGGCAGGGGGAGACACCCCGGAGAGAGGCCGCTCCAGGTCCAGCAACAGCTGGGGCAGCAAATGGAAGAAGGGACATCTCTCTCCCAGAGTGCTGGGGGCAGGCTTCCCCTGAGACACCGCACAGCGCAGGGGCTTCCCCCGCCTGGGAGAGTCAGGGCCTCGAGCTATCAGAAAGGCAGAGCTCTGCAGCACAGCCCCTAGCACCGCCTTGGGGCAATGGGCCAGCGCTGACGGCTGGGGAGAGCGCCCCCTGCTGAGCCCCCCGCCACGCTCCCTGCAGCACAGCGCCCCTAGTGCCACCCTGGGGCCAGCGCTGACTGCCGGGGAGAGCGCCCCCTGCTGAGCCCCCCACCCCGCTCCCTGCAGCACCCTGGGGCCAGCGCTGACTGCCGGGGAGAGCGCCCCCTGCTGAGCCCCCCGCCCCGCTCCCTGCAGCACCCTGGGGCCAGCGCTGACTGCCGAGGAGAGCGCCCCCTGCTGAGCCCCCCGCCCCGCTCCCTGCAGCACAGCGCCCCCTAGGCCGCCCTGGGGCCAGCGCTGACTGCCGGGGAGAGCGCCCCCTGCTGAGCCCCCCGCCCCACTCCCTGCAGCACCCTGGGGCCAGCGCTGACGGCTGGGGAGAGCGCCCCCTGCTGAGCCCCCCGCCCCGCTCCCTGCAGCACAGCGCCCCGTAGATCGCCCTGGGGCCAGCACTGACGGCCGGGGAGAGCGCCCCCTGCTGAGCCCCCCGCTCCCTGCAGCACAGCGCCCCCTAGGCCGCCCTGGGGCCAGCGCTGACGGCCGGGGAGAGCGCCCCCTGCTGAGCCCCCCGCCCCGCTCCCTGCAGCACCCTGGGGCCAGCGCTGACGGCCGGGGAGAGCGCCCCCTGCTGAGCCCCCCGCCCCGCTCCCTGCAGCACAGCGCCCCCTAGGCCGCCCTGGGGCCAGCGCTGATGGCTGGGGAGAGCTCCCCCTGCTGAGCCCCCCGCCCCGCTCCCTGCAGCACCCTGGGGCCAGAGCTGACGGCCGGGGAGAGCGCCCCCTGCTGAGCCCCCCGCCCCGCTCCCTGCAGCACAGCGCCCCCTAGTGCCGCCCTGGGGCCAGCGCTGACGGCTGGGGAGAGCGCCCCCTGCTGAGCCCCCCGCCCCGCTCCCTGCAGCACAGCGCCCCCTAGTGCCGCCCTGGGGCCAGCGCTGACGGCTGGGGAGAGCGCCCCCTGCTGAGCCCCCCGCCCCGCTCCCTGCAGCACAGCGCCCCCTAGGCCGCCCTGGGGCCAGTGCTGACGGCTGGGGAGAGCGCCCCCTGCTGAGCCCCCCGCCCCGCTCCCTGCAGCACCCTGGGGCCAGCGCTGACTGCTGGGGAGAGCGCCCCCTGCTGACCCCCCCGCCCCGCTCCCTGTAGCCCAGCGCCCCCTGCTGGCCCCACCCTGCTCCATGCAGCACAGCACCTCCTAGTGCCGCCCTGGGGCCAGCGCTGACTGCCAGGGGAGAGCGCCCCTACCCCACTCCCTCAGCAGCTGGCTTTCCCTGTCCAGTTTCCAAGTTGCGACCAGCCTGGCCTTGCTTAGACTGGGAGCGGTGGTGAGCGCGGGGCTCAAGGAAACACGGCAGCCAGGCACAGATGGTTCTGGGGCACAACCCCTCCACAGGAGGCCCAGCAGCCCCACTCACCACTGCGCAGGCTGGACACCCCCAGGGCCTGGGCCGTGTGCAGGGTCAGGCGGCTCTGCTTGTCCTGGATGTAGGCCATGGCTGGCATGGGGTAGAAGTTGGCCTGGAGAGGCAGCTTCTTCAGGAACCTGCGAGGCTGGATCTAGAGGAAAGGAGAGATCAGGATGTGCGGCACCTGGCTCAGCCCTGCTCCGAGCTCCACCAGTGCCCTGCGTGACACCTGGGGGCTCCCGGCAAGGCTGGTCCCCGGGCAGGGAGAGACCCAGGAGGTGGGGTACTGGCTCTGCCCCAGGGAGCAGGACCAGGAGGTGAGGGAGGGTGCTGCCCTGGGGGGCAGGGCTGGGAGAGGCCCAGGAGGTGGGGTACTGGCTCTGCCCTGGCAGGGGAGATGCCCAGGAGGCAGGGAAGGCACTGCCCAGGGCTGCCAGGCACCTGGAAGCCGTTGAGATCGGTGAAGAAGGTGTCCTCGCTGGCGATGCTGGTGCTAAGGCGCAGGGCCATCTCCTTGTTGACGTGGTCGCGGATGTCCACCAGGCAGGACAGATCCAGGGACAGGCCCTCCACCCCTGCAAAGCAGACGGCTGAGTTCACCTCACCCACCCCCGCCAAGTGGAATGCCGGGGACCCCGCTGACCGCCAGAGACACAGCGCTCTGCCCAGCCCCCCAGCTCCTGGAGCGCAGCACAGCCCACCCTGCGCCGCCCTCACCTGGCACGTTGTAAAGCCGCACCACCTGCTGCACATGCTGGTAGTAGCTGGCCACCTCCGAGAAGAAAGGTCCCTCGGTCACCCGCACCACGGGCGGCTCCTTGGGGGCATAGGGCTGTGAAGGGAACAAGGGCAGCCTGACACAGGTGCAGCAGGCACGAGGGAGGGGAGGTATAACAGCCTGGAACCCTCTGCCTCATCCCCTAGGTCCCACCAGCCCTCCCAAGCCCCCCTCTACAGGCCTCAGCGCCCAGCTGCTCCTAGGGCCCTGGGCCCCTCCATGTGCCCTGTACCTTGGCGTCGCCGTCCGGCAGGAAGAGGTAGGCCCCACTCTTGTCCTTGGCGCTCCTGGTGCCATAGATGAGGAACTCACTGCTCAGCTTGTGCTCCTCCCCGGCCCACCGGACGCTCTGCAAGGAGGCAGGCCACGCAGGTGGTGAGCGTGTGGATGCCAGGCATGCTGCCTCCCACCCGTCCCCCTGCTCACCTGCAGCAGGCCGGTGAGGCCGGAGAAGCAGGCCTGCATGTGCTGGTTGTCCAGGCAGAAGTCGTCGGAGGTGGCGGGGACCACGCGCACAGGGAAGACCTCGCGTGGGCGCACTGGCAAGTCACGCCCGTGCAGGTGGAGGTGCACAGACGACATGAGCGTGGTGTGGCTGTCGAACGACTTGTACAACTGCAGGACGCTGAGGCCCAGTGCTGGCAGCCGGGTCATGATGGACACCTGCCAATCAGAGGGGAGACGTGAGTAGGACCCCTGCCCCCAGAGCTCAGCCCTGGGAAATGGAAACAGGACTCACCTGGGGGAGCGGGTGTGACGAAGTGGGAATGCTCTTAATGTTTTGTCTGAATACTGAGAGTGTGGCTCAGTTTCCCGCATGTGTTACTCAAATGTCTAGGTAATGGGACAAGGGTGTGTGCTCGTTGCAGAGACCCCTAGAGGGCAGGTGTGACTGCCTGGGCACAGAAAATGGCTGACACTGTGGCCCCGGCTCATCCTCTGCAAGAATCAGCCAGAGGTGTTGGAGAACAAAGCGAGAGGCGGAGACCAGGCGACCTGTTTGCTGGGGAAAGAGACAAAGGCCAGAGGAGGGGCACATTAGGCATGACATATGCCGGGCTGCGGGAAACTGGTCAGTCTGTGGCTGGGCCCAGGGTTCTGGGCTGGTGATTCTCCCCCACCCCATGGTAGACTTTGCTGAATGTTCGTAAGTTCTGTGCTAACAGGATCTGTCCTATGCTGTGTTCCCAACGACTAATAAACCCGTCGGTTTTCTGTGTTGACCGAGAGTCACCGCTGACTGCGGAGTTGGGGTGCTTGGCCCACTGGGGCCATGGAAGGGTTCCCCAGGTGGACTCACGGTGCGGGGGGGTGAGGGGGCTGGGGTATACAGAGTGAGGTGTTCACAGTGCGGGTGGGCACAGTGTGTCTAGTAGGTTTTGCCCGGCTCTGGGCGTCCCCAGTGGGGCGGGGTGAGGCTGCAGCCCCGTCCCTTACCTGGTAGACATCGGGCACCATGTCCGTGGCTGAGCTCCACTGGGCGCTGAGCTGGACGGCCAGGGGCTGCCCCTCCTCGGAGAGCACGCGGACGCGCGGGGAGCTCACCAGCAGTGAGACGACACTGAGCCGCTCCTGTTCCAGCGGGTTAAACAGCACCACGAACCTGCACGGGGACAGCACTCAGCCACGGGGCAGGGCCCCGCCCCAGCCCATGATGGCCCTGATCTTCGACGGCCCCCAGCCCCCAACGGCCCCCAGCCCTCGATCCCCGACGGCCCCCAGCCCCCCAACGGCCCCCAGCCCCTGATACCCCGACAGCCACAGCCCCCGATCCCCGACAGCCCCCAGCCCCCAACGGCCCCCAGCCCTCGATCCCCGACAGCCCCCAGCCCTCAATCCTCGACAGCCCCCAGCCCCCCAACGGCCCCCAGCCCCTGATCCCCGACAGCTGCAGCCCCCGATCCCCGACAGCCCCCAACGGCCCCCAGCCCTCGATCCCCGACAGCCCCCAGCCCCCAACGGCCCCCAGCCCTCGATCCCCGACAGCCCCCAGCACCCAACGGCCCCCAGCCCTCGATCCTCGATGGCCCCCAGCACCCATCGGCCCCCAGCCCTCGATCCCCGACAGCCCCCAGCCCTCGATCCTCGACAGCCCCCAGCCCCCCAACGGCCCCCAGCCCCTGATCCCCGACAGCTGCAGCCCCCGATCCCCGACAGCCCCCAACGGCCCCCAGCCCTCGATCCCCGACGGCCCCCAGCCCCCAACGGCCCCCAGCCCTCGATCCTCGACAGCCGCAGCTCCCGATCCCCAACAGCCCCCAACGGCCCCCAGCCCCTGATCCCCGACAGCCGCAGCCCTCGATCCTCGACAGCCCCCAGCCCCCAACGGCCCGCAGCCCTCAATCCCCGACAGCCCCCAGCCCCCCAACGGCCCCCAGCCCTCGATCCTCGACAGCCCCCAGCCCCCAACGGCCCCCAGCCCCTGATCCCCGACAGCCGCAGCCCCCGATCCCCGACAGCCCCCAACGGCCCCCAGCCCTCGATCCTCGACAGCCCCCAGCCCCCAACGGCCCCCAGCCCCTGATCCCCGACAGCCACAGCCCCCGATCCCCGACAGCCCCCAGCCCCCAACGGCCCCCAGCCCTCGATCCCCGACAGCCCCCAGCCCTCGATCCTCGACAGCCCCCAGCCCCCCAACGGCCCCCAGCCCCTGATCCCCGACAGCCGCAGCCCCCGATCCCCGACAGCCCCCAACGGCCCCCAGCCCTCGATCCTCGACAGCCCCCAGCCCCCAACGGCCCCCAGCCCCTGATCCCCGACAGCCACAGCCCCCGATCCCCGACAGCCCCCAGCCCCCAACGGCCCCCAGCCCTCGATCCCCGACAGCCCCCAGCCCTCGATCCTCGACAGCCCCCAGCCCCCCAACGGCCCCCAGCCCCTGATCCCCGACAGCTGCAGCCCCCGATCCCCGACAGCCCCCAACGGCCCCCAGCCCTCGATCCCCGACAGCCCCCAGCACCCAACGGCCCCCAGCCCTCGATCCTCGATGGCCCCCAGCACCCATCGGCCCCCAGCCCTCGATCCCCGATGGCCCCCAGCCCCCCAACGGCTCCCAGCCCTCGATCCCCGACGGCCCCCAGCCCCCAACGGCCCCCAGCCCTCGATCCTCGACAGCCGCAGCTCCCGATCCCCAACAGCCCCCAACGGCCCCCAGCCCCTGATCCCCGACAGCCGCAGCCCTCGATCCTTGACAGCCCCCAGCCCCCCAATGGCCCCCAGCCCTCAATCCCTGACAGCCCCCAGCCTCCAACGGCCCCCAGCCCTCGATCCTCGACAGCCCCCAGCCCCCAACGGCCCTGAGCCCCTGATCCCCGACAGCCGCAGCCCCCGATCCCCAACAGCCCCCAACGGCCCCCAGCCCTGATCCTTGAGAGCCCCCAACCCCTAGCTCCTGACAGCTCCCAGCCCCCAATTCCTGACGGCCCCCAGCCCCTGATGGCCCCCAGCTCCCAGACCTGATCCTCGAGAGCCCCCAACCCTTGATGGCCCCCAGCTCCCGAAAGCTCCCAGCTCCCAATCCCTGATGGTCCCCAACCCCCGATGGCTCCAAGCCCCCTATCCCCGATGGGCCCCAGCCCTCAACAGCCCCCAGCCCCCAATATCCGATGGCTCCCAACATCCCCAAGCCCCCTATTCCCGATGCCCCCAGACCCCAACAGCCCTGATCCCCAACTGCCCCAACCACCCCAAGCTCCCTATCCCTGATGGCCCCCAGCCCCTGATCCCTGTTGGTCCCCAGACCACGATGGCCCCCCACAGCCTCCGACCTGATGGCCCCCCACAACCTTTGGCTCCTGACAGCCCCCCACCCCCGATGACCCCTCGAACCCCTAGCAGTCGACAGCTCCCTGACAGCCTCCAGCCCCCAAAGGACCCCAACATTGGCAGGCTAGAGTGAACAGAGCACTTAGCCACAGGGGCAGGCCTGACCCCCAGGTCTCCCAGGACAGAGCGAACACAGGCAGGGGCCCCTCCCTCCAGCCAGCTCCTGCCCCAGCCCGGAGTTGTGGTATCCTTGTCCTGGGCAGGGGCCCGTCCCCTCAGCCAGACCCTGCCCCAGCCCAGAGTTGGGGTGTGCACACCCTGGGCAGGGGCTGGGCGGCTCCTACCTGGGCGATGTGTCCAACTTGATGACGGTTTTCTCAGGCAGCGAGTCCTGGTTGAGGCGCATGTCGTCCTGGCAGAGAGGAGCTGAGTCAGTGCCGTAACGCTCCCACGCGGGCATCCCCAGCCCCTGCCAGCCCCAGGACCCCTCCAGGAAGAGGGGCAGAGACAGGGAGTGGGGCAGGCCCCCACCATGCAAAAGGGCAGCAGAGAGCCACTCCTGGGGAGCGCCCTGATGGAGGGGGTCACCCCCCGAATGCAGGCAGGTGCAGGGCAGTAGAGCTGAGGGCTGGGGTTGGGGCTGGAGTCTGGATCAAGGCAGGGAGGTTGGAGTCAGGGATGTGACTAGGACTGGAGTCAGGGCAGCGGGTCCGGGCCGGGGTCAGGGCAGCGGGGCCAAGCTGGGGTCAGGGCAGGGAGGCTAATGTCAGGGCCAGGCCGGGGTCAGGACAGAGGGGCCGAGACGGGGTCAGGGCAGCAGGTTCGGGCCGGGGCTGAAGTCTGGGCAGCGGGGCTGGGCCGGGTCAGGGCAGTGGGGCCAAGCTGGTGTTAGGGCAGGGAGGCCAAGGTCAGGGCTGGGGCTGGGGTCAGGGCAGCGGGGCCGGGCCTGGTCAGGGCAGCGGGGCCAAGCTGGGGTCAGGGCAGGGAGGCCAAGGTCAGGGCCGGGGTTGAGGTCAGGGCAGCGGGGCCAAGCTGGGGTCAGGGCCGGGGCTGGGGTCAAGGCAGCGGGGCCAAGTGGGGTCAGGGCAGCGGGGCCAGGCTGGGGTCAGGGCAGGGAGGCCAAGGTCAGGGCCGGGGCTGGGGCTGGGGTCAGGGCAGCGGGGCCAAGGTCAGGGCTGGGGTCAGGGCAGCGGGGCCTGGCTGGGGTCAGGGCTGGGGCCGGGGTCAGGGAAGCGGGGCCAAGGTCAGGGCCGGGGTCAGGGCAGCGGGGCTGGGGTCAGGGCTGGGGCCGGGGTCAGGGCAGCGGGGCCTGGCCGGAGTCAGGGCAGGGAGGCCAAGGTCAGGGCCAGGCTGGGGTCAGGGCCGGGCTGGGGTCAGGGCAGCGGGGCCAAGCTGGGCTCCAGGCAGGGAGGTCAAGGTCAGGGCCGGGACCAGGGCGCAGGACCGGGCTCACCATGCCAAGGAAGGGCCCTGCGGGGTCGTAGCGATAGGCCTCCTTGTCGCCCAGCACCAGGTAGTGCGCGGCGTTGCTGATGACGCGTTTCAGGTTCACCAGGGAGTGGAGCAGCCTGGGCAGCCGGGCCGGAGCCGCGAGGAAAAGGCAGAGAGAGAATCAGCATCACCCCTCCCCCGCCAGCCCCTCCCCCCCAGGGACCCCCACCCGGGCAGAGGTTCCCCCACCCAGCTCCCCCAGCCATGTCTGGGGTCTTTGGAGCTCTGCACATTCCCGTGACCCAGGGCTGTACCTGACACCGTAATCCACCACGACGGCCTCTTTGGCGGTGCCCGTGATGGCGTCGTGGTGCTGGAAGAGCCCCAGGGCACGCCGGGCCTCGGTCAACAGGGCGTAATCCGAGAGCGGGTATCTGCTGTCCAGGCCAGCATGCCGGGCGTGACTCAGCGCCAGGCTGTACAGGACCTCTGCACCCCTGGGCAGACACAGACCCATCAGCCACAGCTCCTCCCCATGCACACCCCTCGCCCTGCGCCCGAATAGCCCCTCGCCCTGCGCCCGAATCCGCCCTCACCCTGCGCCCAAATATCCCCTCGCCCCACCCCCGAATAGCCCCTCACACGGGCCCCAAATCCCCCTTGCCCTGCGCCGAAACCCCCTCGCCCTGCCCCCAAATCCTCCCCCGCCCAAATATCCCCTCGCCCTGCCCCCGAATCCCCTCTCACCCTGCACCCGAATATCACCTCACCCCGCCCCAAATCCCCCTCGCCCTGCACCCAAATCCCCTCTCACCCTGCACCCGAATATCACCTCACCCCGCCCCAAATCCCCCTCGCCCTGCACCCAAATCCCCTCTCACCCTGCACCCGAATATCACCTCACCCCGCCCCAAATCCCTCTCGCCCTGCACCCAAATATCACCTCACCCCGCCCCAAATCCCCCTTGCCCTGTGCCCGAATTGCCCCTCGCCCCGCCCCTGAATCCGCCCTCACCCTGCGCCCAAATATCCCCTCGCCCCACCCCCGAATAGCCCCTCGCCCTGCCCCCAAATTGCCCCTCACACGGGCCCCAAATCCCCCTCGCCCTGCACCCAAATGTCCCTTGCCCTCCCACAAATACCCACTCACCCTGTGCCTGAACCCTCTCGCCCTGCCCCTGAATCTTCCTCACCCTGCCCCCACTCCCCATTGCCCTGCCCCCAAATCCCACCTTGTCCTGGCCTTGAATTCCCCTCACCCTTCCCCCGCATCTCCCTCACCCTGCCCCCGAATCCCCCTTGTCCTGAGCCTGAATCCCTCTCGCCCTACTCCCGAATCTCCCCTCACGCTGCCCCTGAATCCCCCTCACGCTGCCTCTGAACGCCCTCGCCCTGCTCTCAAATCCCCCTTGCCCTGCCCAAATCCTGTCCCCCTGAATCCCCCTTGTGCCCTGAATCTCCCTGTGACAGTGCCCCCCATAAGGCTTTATGGAAATATGCTTATGAATGTATATATGACATAACTGGAATATGTTCTATGCTACATATGCCATGTAACATATCTATGTAAAGGTTATGATCTACCGAATCTGTTCATCCTATTTGTATGCAGGTATCATTTTTGTATTCCAAGTTATGAATATTGGCCGTGTACTGGCTTGATTTGTAAATAACCTTAGTAGAGCATTTGGTCAGTTCCTGGAGAAAGGAATTCACTAAGTTAAGTGCCCAATTAAGAAGCACTTAAGGAACAATAAAAGCGGCAAAGAGTCCTGTAGCATCTTACAGACTGACGAGGGTGAATACGTCACGCACCCAACGAAGTGGGTATTCACCCACAAAAGCTCATGCTCCAATACGTCTGTTAGTCTACAAGGTGCCACAGGACTCTTCGCCGCTTTTACAGATCCAGACTAACACGGCTGCCCCTCGGATACTTAACGAACAGCGCATCTTGGAAGGCTCCAGTCCACATAAGAAGTCTTCCTGGAGACATTCAAGATGCCAGGTGGGCAATGGCTGCTGTCTGTAAAACTGTGAGTCATGCATGGACATGTGCCTGGCCCAGGTGACTCCAGAACTCCACCTTGGAGCTGGACTGTGCATAGGCGAGAGGAGGGGGTCTCCTCCCACAAGAGAAAGTCTATTTTAGCCCGTGGGAGACCCCTCCATTTTGTCTTCAGCTGGTTAAGGAGATAGCCTCTCCACCCCCAAAGCTACCTGAAAGAAACTGGAACAAAAGACAGTAACTATAGGGGGTGTGAGTGATTGCTGGACCCGGACTAGAAGGAGATCAGTCTGTAAAAGGAAGCTTACTGGAACTGGTGAGGTTTTGTCTGTATTCAGTTTTATTAGACATAGACTGGTGGGTTTTATTTAATTTTGCTTGGTAATTCACTTTGTTCTGTTTGTTACTACTTGGAACCATTTAAATCCTACCTTCTGTATTTAATAAAATCACTTTTTACTTATTAATTAACCCAGAGTATGTATTAATACTTGGGGGGGGGGAACAGCTGTGCATATCTCTCTATCAGTGTTACAGAGGGCGAACAATTTATGAGTTTACCCTGTATAAACTTTATACAGGGTAAAACAGATTTATTTGGGGTTTGGACCCCATTGGGAGTTGGGCATCTGAGTGTCAAGGGCAGGAACATTTCTGTAAGCTGCTTTCAGTTAAGCCTACAGCTGTTAGGGGACGTGGTTCAGACCTGGGTCTGGGTTTGCAGCAGGCTAGCGGGTCTGGCTCAAACCAGGCAGGGAGCTGGAGTCCTAAGCTGGCAGGGCAGGAAAGCAGGAGCAGAAGTAGTTTTCGCACATCAGGTGGCAGCTCCCAGGGGGGTCCTGTGATCCAACCCGTCACACTCCCCTCCCCTGAAATCCCCCCAGCTGTGTGCCCCGAGTTCCAGCCCACCAAGCCCCTGCCCCCATCTGTCCCACCCCTAAACCTGTCACTGACTGCACTCTGCTCCTTCCAGCCCAGCCTCCTGCCCTGCCCCCCACTCCCGCCCATTCCCAGACATCTGCCCCAGCCCCATGCCCTCACCGGAGATGGGCCTCCAGCACGCGGTCCAGGCTCTTGTAGAAGGGCCGGGAGGTGTAGTAGCCTGTCCAGTAGTGGTCCTCCCGGTCTGCATAGGAGAAGAAGTCTCCACTCAGCACGGGGAAGCCGGGCGGCTTCATCCCAGGGACGATCCCGGTCCTCTTGGAGAGAGCATCAAAGTAATCGGAGAGGGTCCCGAACTGTGCCTGCAGGGAGAGCGTGGCCCCATGCCGCCCATGAGCCAGGTGGCGGCCCCCAGTGCCAAGGAAAACCCCCCACTCCGGGACTGCCAGGAGCTGGGAATGGGCGACAAGGGATGGATCACTCGATAACTGCCCTGTTCTGTTCATTCCCCTGAAGCACCTGGCATTGGCCACTGTCAGCAGACAGGATACGGGGCTGGATGGACCTTTGGGCTGACCCAGACTGCAGGCAGCCGAGGCCCCAGGACATTAACAAACCAAGAGAGCACCTGGAAAGCAGGTACATTGACAAGGCCAGAGTTCTGACAGCTACATTGTGGGGGGGTGTCCCCCATATCCCGCCTCAGGAGGTGGGTGGGGCTCCCAAACCCCCCATCCATATGGGATGGCGGAGCTCAGCATACACCTCCTGGAATCCACAGGGATGGGTGGGGCTTGTAATAAATCATAGAATCACAGATTAGGGTTGGAAGGGACCTCGGGAGGTCATTGAGTCCAACCCCTGCTCAAAGCAGGACCGACCCCAAACTGTGCCTACAAACATACTCACTTGTGAGCCTCACTGTGGGAAGTGCCTAGCGGCTGCTCCGGGATCCCTGTAACCTGCAATCATGCTGTGCTGGGGCGGAGAGAGCCAGCTGGTAGCCAGCCTGCACTAGTGCAAGCCAACCTGCCTCCCAACAGAAGTCCAGGCCTAGTCAGCGGGAGACGCAGGGAACCAGAGCCAGGGTGTGGAAATGGGGCCCAGCCAGTGGACAAGAGGGGAGGCCGGGCCTTGCACCCCCACCCCTTGGTCCCTGAGAAGAGGCTCCGGGGAGGGCGGGCTACCGGGGGGAACAACTGCTGACTGAAAGGAGGGACAGGGGCGAGCTTTTCCATCCTGGCCCCCAAGACGTGCTGTGCTTCCATCACCCTGAGCCTGGGACATGTCCTGACCAGGCCAGGCCAAGACAAGACCACGCCCACCGGCTCCAGCTCCATGCCAACCACTGCCTGGCATGGCACTTTGTCACCCCTCCCGTGTGCCCTTCTCCTTCCCCACCTTATTCCTTCTCTTCCCTGTCACTCCCTTTTCCTGCCCCTCTAATGGGTCTGGCTTTGCCGGCCCAAGCTGTGTGTCTTGCAGCCCTCCCGTGAGCCTGGGAGCAGCCAGAGGCATGGCCTGCCAGCTCAGCACTGGGACAGGTTTGCCAGGTCTCAGCATGGCTGCGCGCTGGGCTGTTTCTCCAGCAGGCAGGCTGCAGAGGCTCCGTTTCCGGGCTGGGCTGGACTTTCCTCTCCCTGGCTGTTTGGACAGTTTGGCCTTCTAGGAAACGGGCCCGGAAAACAACAGCACAAGCAGCACTGCAGCCCAGCTCAGCCAGCGCCTCTTCCTGGAGGGGACCCGGCCTGCCTGGGGAGCGCCGGGCGGCTGTCCGTCCGACAAGGGGCCTGCCTTCTGAAGCCACACAGCGCCAGCACCGGGAACAGGGGATGCTGCTCCGGGGAACTCTTCCCATCGCAAATGCTTTGACGGGGTTTTCCTTCTTCCTGCACCTTTGGTAGAAGGGGCCAGGCCGTTCAGTGGAGCGCATGCCTGGCACTGAGTGGGCAGAGGGCTCCCTAGGCCAAACCCCAGGCCTCGTTTAACCCTGTTTAACGCTGGACAGTGACAGGGTCGTGTTAGCACTTGTGACTCTTCAGGCCCATATATTCCATCAAGACCAATATAATTCCCTGTACCCCCTGGTATCCTCCAGGGGGCAGCGCTCCCCCCCTCACACCCCTGGCATCCTCCAGGGGGCGGGGCTCCCCCCTCATACCCCTGGCATCTCCCAAGGGGAAGGGCTCCCCCCTCATTCACTTTGTTCTGTCTGTTACTACTTGGAACCACTTAAATCCTACCTTCTGTATTTAATAAAATCACTTTTTACTTATTATGAATATGTATTAATACTTTGGGGGGGGCAAACAGCTGTGCATATCTCTTTATCAGTGTTACAGAGGGAGAACAATTTATGAGTTTACCCTGTATAAACCCTGGGGATCCCCCTGCATCCCTGACATCCCCCAGGGGGCGGGTCTCCCCCCACACCTCCGGCCTCCCCCAGAGCGTGGGCGGGGCTCCTCTGGACCCTCCAGCACCTCCCAGCTGCAGCCCCTTTGGGAGCCCGGTGCGGTACCTGCACGTGCAGGCCGGGGTGGGCGTTGAGGAAGTCGAAGAGGCGCTGGTAGTTGAGGAACTGGGCGTCCCACTCCTGGGGCTTGTCGTAGCGGAAGTCGTCTCCCAGAGGCACCAGCAGCACCTTGCTGCGGAACAGCTTGGCCTTCTTGCGGTACTGGTCCAGCAAGAGGTGTGCCCTGCGGCAGAACAAGGCGAGAGGCCTCAGGGAGCAGGGCCAGCGGGCACAGGCAGCATGTCCCGGAGCCAGCCAGGAAGGCTCAGACTCTGGGGCCGAGTGGCGGGGCGCAGCTCACTCACCGTTCGGCCACGTTGGCCTCAGTGATGGCTCGGGGGGGCACCTTCCATGGACAGTTGATCCTGCCCCCAGGCAGGCGCTTGAAGTCAAACTGGCAGCAGATCTTGGGGTCAGGGCCGCAGGTGTGGGGCACATCGTAGCTGTAGAAGGGCATCATGTGGCAGAAGATATCAGTGCTGGAGTCTGGGTCTGCAGAGAAGCAGCCAGCTGAGTCGCTGTGCCCACCCCGGGTGCCATCTGCCCCTGCTTGGCTGCTGTGCCCCCCAGGTCCCACCCATGGCACTCAGGAAGGGCCCCCAGCCCAGCCAGGAGGGGGAGCCCTGCTTCAAGTGCCACCAGAGCCAGGAACGGCAGCAGCGGGGCCATGGCCCAGGGAAGGGGAGCCCCGCTTGCCCACGCTCCAGGGCAGGACGGGGCAGTCGCACCTGAAGGACGCTGGGACCCAGTCACACACAGGGTGGGAACAGTGGGGGGCCTGGCAGGGCAGGCTTGGTTCAGTGCCAGAGGCCCCCAGAGACCCTCAGGGACTGGGACGGGCGGGAGGGGCCTGCTCCTCAGTCAGAAGGCCGCATGTGAGCAGGGATCACTGCACCGCCAGGAAAGAGGGCAGCAGCGTCACCCCACACCCACACCCACCCCCAGGCAGCCCCTCCCCCCACACCCACCCCTAGCCCCAGGCAGCCTCTGACCCCACCTCTGGCCCAGGCCCTCTCACCCCAGGTCTGTCTCCACATGAACTCCAGGTTGTGAGTGGCAGCGAAGTGCTTCTTGATGGCGTAGTGTACCCTCTGGATCAGCATGCTGGTCAGGTTGGCGCGTCTCAGCAGGTAGGGCATGGTGGCGCTGTGCCCAAAGGGGTCGACAGCCCAGCCAGACCGTGGGGTCACACCTGAAGGGAGCACCAAGCAAGGCTGGGTGGGGCGGAGCTGGTGACCCCTCCCTAAGGGCGCGGCCCCAGGCGTGGGCAGCACACCCAGCCCCAGAGCCCCCACAACCCCTTGGCCACGGTCACAGCCACGAGGAGACAAGGGCAGGGCGGGTCTGCACTGGCCCGGCCCCCCGTCACTCACCGATGTTCTTCTCCAGCCACTGATGCCCCTCGATCAGCTGGTCAATCATGGCGAAGTAGTGGGAATTGGCCTCGTCGGGCATCACCCAGCCGCCCGTCACCATCTCCAGCTGCCCATTGCCAACCAGCCTGCAGGGGGCACCAGAGAGTCGGGACAGCGCCCCGCCCCACGGCCAGCGCCCCCACCCCACGGCACCTCCTGCAGGCACACCCAACAGCCAGTGCCCCCCGTACCTGCGCACCGCAGCCCGTTTCTGGGTGCTGATGTTGTCCCACCACTTGGAGAAGAAGGAGATCTCAGACCAGATGAAGCGGCGGCGCGGGTCCTCCCGCAGTTTCAGCACCATGCTGTTCAGGATGTGCTGTGTCTGGTCTGCGTAGTACTTCTCAAAGGTCTTGATCCAGCCTGCGCAACAAGCACAGGGCAGGGACTGAGTGCGGAGCCCTGCCTGCGGGGGCTACGTTCCCTCTAAGCCGCGTGGCCACACAGCAGCCTATTAAGTGCTGTGCAGGCGCTCAAGACCGCAGCGGGGAGAGATTCCTCTCCCCCAGTCCCAACCCAGCCTGGCCCGGACCTGCTGCAGCTTGGGGAGAGATGCCCCTCTCCTGGGCCCTGTGACACTCTGTACCTCGGGGGAACACCCTGCACCCCCATGTTCATCCTTATAATACGATTGTGTGGTATCCAATGCAAAGTTTGTCAGGTCGGGTGTCTTCAGAAGGCTCATGATGCACTGAGCATTGTTGTCACAGTGATGTTATAGGTTGTAATCTCATGAATATAGTTATGAGGCTGAAAATGTGTCCTTATGGCTTAAAACAAGCCCAGGCAAAACTCTCCAGGAGTAGAGGGGCAGTTCACACCTCATCAGGGCATGAATGGGACAAACCCAGCCCAGCCTCACAGGAGCAAAGGACACTGGCCTAGGCAGCAACAAAGGATCTGTTGGACTCTTGAGGGAGTCACCCCCTTACCTCATCGTAGTCCCAAACTGACCAAGGGAATGCTCACCTGATTCTGAAGGGGTGGGGGGAGGGAAGCCAAGAGGGCAGAAAGAATATGATAAAAGGGAGAGACATTTGCCATGTTCTTCTGCTCTCTTCCACCTCCATCTACAGACACCACCACCAAGTGACTGAAGCGCTGATCAAAGGGGAGAGCCTGGCTGAAAGGCAATCAGCCAGCCTGTGGTGAGAAGCATCTACATTTGTAAGAGCTCTGAAAGTGTTAAGATCAGCATAGAATGCGTTTTGCTTTTATTTCATTTGACCAAATCTAACTTGTTGTGCTTTGACTTATAATCATTTAAAATCTATCTTTGTAGTTAATAAATCTGTTTGTTTATTCTACCTGAAGCAGTGTGTTTGGTTTGAAGCGTGTCAGAGACTCCCCTTGGGATAACAACCCTGGTACATATCAATTTCTTTGTTAAACTGACAAATTCATATAAGCTTGCAGCGTCCAGCGGGCAGAACTGGACTCTGCAAGACTGAGGTTCCTAGGCTTGTGTCTGGGACCGGAGACATTGGCTAGTGTCATTCGGTTGCACAATACAAGCAGTGGCTGGCCAAAAGTGCTCACGCATGTAGCTGGGAGTAGCTTACATGCCAAAGGCTGTGTGTGAACAGCCTGGGAGTGGGGATTCTCACAGCAGAGCAGGGTAAAGCTGGCTCCCAGAGTTGAGGATTGGAGTGACCTAGCAGATCACCGGTCCAGATAACACCAGGGGAACGTCACAGTGGGGTAAAAAAGCCCCTCTCCCAGGCCCAACCTAGCCTGGCCCAGACCTGCCGCGGCCAGGGGAGATGCACCCCCCTGCCCCAGCCCAGGGGCTGCTGTGGGGAGAGAGATCTGGGGGGAGTCTTCTCTCCCCATTCCAGCTCTGGGGAAGCCTGCACCCCAAATCCCTTATCCCTACCCACAGCCAGAGCCCTCACCCCCCCGCACTGCAACCCTCAGCCCCAGCCCTGAGCCCCCTCCTACACCCCAAACACATCACACATCAGTCTCCATATTGGTGAACAAAACAAAATTCATTCCGCACATGGGTGGGAAAAACTAGAGGGAACACTGCTGAGAGGCCAAAGGGCTGTGTCTGGGACCCTCTGTCTGTGCAGTCTGGGGACCATGCCTGGGACCCTTCGCCAGGGGATTCCCCGCAGCTCAGCTGTGGGCATTAAACCCAGGGCCAGGCTCCAAGGCCCCAGCCTGCCCCATGGGCCTCACTCACCTGGATCGTTATGGGAGTGTGGCACCACAAACACCTGCAGGGGCTCCGTGTCCCACTCATGGGGCTCGTAGGTAATGTCAAAGCCCTGCTTCCACACGCCGCCGTCCTGGTTATCAAAGGGCAGCACCGAGGCCACGGCCAGCATCTGCAAGACCAGGGACCATGCTCAGTGGGAGCAGCAAGACTGGGGCCTCCAGGCCGCCAGCCTCAACCCCAGTCCCTGGCACCAGGCCCCCAGGACACCAGTTGTGACAAAGCGGGACTGTTCTTAATGTTTCCTCTGAATAGTGTGGGGGTGCCTCAGTTTCCCCTAGGCAGTTCTTAAGTATCTGGGGGTGGGATAAGGGTGTATGAACACTGCAGAGCCCTAGAGGGCAGGTATGTGCAGGGGTCTGGACACAGAGAATGGCCGACACCCTGTTTCCTGGCAACTGATGGCCTGGGCCCTTCCCCCCTGCAAGGTGAGAGCTAAAGGGTTGGAGAACAAAGGAATCCGGTGACCTCCTGGCCCGGGAAATGGACAAAGCCCAGAGGAGGAGGGGCTGGAGGGAGTTTAAGTTTGGGACTGGCTGGGGATATGGAGTGAAGTGCAGACGGGGTTGTCTGGCTCACTGGCCCCCAAAATGGACCCGGCTGAGGGGCCCTGTTCTCTGCACCTACAAGCTCTGTGTTAGACCATGTTCCTGTCGTCTAATAAACCTTCTGTTTCCCCGGCTGGCTGAGAGTCACGTCTGACTGCGGAGTTTGGGGGCAGGACCCTCTGGCTTCCCCAGGACCCTGCCTGGATGGACTCACTGTGGGAAGCGCACGGAGGGGCAGAGGATGCTGAATGCTCCGAGGTCAGACCCAGGAAGGTGGAAGCTGTGTGAGTTGTGTGTCCTGAAGACAGGCTGCTCCCAGAGAGGAGACTTCCCCAGAGTCCTGGCTGGCTTCGTAGGGAGCAGTTCCAGAGCATCGCCCGGGGCCCCCGGGACACCAGCCTCAGCCCCAGTCCCTGGCAGCGAGCCCCTGGGATGCCAGCTGCATCCTCCACCACTGGGATGCCAGCCCCATCCTCAACAACCCCAGTTCGCACCCCCAGGACGCCAACCCAGCCCCTGCACTGGAGCCATCTCTAGATGCTCAGCGGTGAGGGGCTGCACCAAGAGACAGACATTGCTCCTGCCCCAGCCCTCAGTGAGAGCACAGGGTGTGGCCCCAGATATCTCAGGTCCCTGTCCCCCAGCCCCTCGCCCCCCACAGGGGGCTCCCCCTCCAATCCCCCAGCCCCTTGGGCCCCCACAGGTGGTTCCCGCTATGACTCCCCTGCCCCTCAGCCCCTCGCAGGCAGCTCCCCAGCCCTTCGCCTCCCTGCAGGCAGCTCCCCCTCCAAACTCCCCCCCTTGTCGTCCCCCCCGCAGGCAGCTCCCCCTCCAAGCCCAGATATCTCAGGCCCATGCCCCCCACAGGCGGCTCCCACTCTGACCACCCAGCCCCTCAGCCCCCTGCAGATGGACCCCCCTCCAAGTCCCCCACCCTTCAACCCCCTGCAGGTGGCTCCCCCAATGACGCCCCGGCCTTCAGCCCCCCACAGGGGCCTCCCTCTCCAACTCCCCAGTCCCTTGGCCTCCCACAGGGGGCTCCCCCTCCAAGCCCCCCACCCCTCAACCCCTGCAGGCGGCTCCCTCTCCAAGCCCCCAGCTCCTTGACCCGCCACAGGTGGCTCCCCCTCCCGCCTAGGCCCCCGGCCCTCGCTCACCTGCAGGTCTGGCTTCTGGCCCCCGCTCCCCAGTGCGAACTGGCAGTCCTGTGGGGAGATGGAGAAGAAGCTGGGCCGGCTCTCGGGTGGCAGCACCCAGGACCCGTTGGGTGTGTGGTAGGGCAGCAGCAGCGGCTGCCCCTCTGCATGGGCCGTCAGCTCCAGCACCGACTCCTTGATGTGGCTGATGATCTCGTGGTTCTCCTCCAGCAGCTGCTCCAGCTGCTCGATGCGGTTCTGCAGCACCGAGATCTGGCTCTGCAGGTCACAGACACGGGGTGAGAGCAGCGCCCCCACGCCCCGAAATGCCGGGGGAAACTGCCCATCCATCGCCCACGAGGCACCGCAGCAGCTCCAGGGGACGCAGATTCACACAGCTGCAACCCAGAACTAACGGGGTCCCTGGCCATTTGCCCAAGTCGCTCTTTTCCCGCAGAATGTTTGGGGTTCAGTGACCCCCCCATTTTCCAGCAGAGAGCAGTGAGAGCGAGGGCCCATCAGGGCTGCCTGGGGGGGCCACCAGTGCAGTAGCTGCTGGACTGATGGCCTGGCAGTGCACTCTGCAGGGAGCGGGCCAGGGGCTCAAGAGGGGGGACTCCCCCTCCCAGTCAGCATGAGGGGGCCTGCCACGCAAGGAGCAGAGTCAGGGCTCAGTAGGGAGCACCCTCCTCTCGTAGACCCCATTGTCCCAGGGCAGCGCTGGGGGGTGCTGGGCTGTTGGCAGCAGGCTGGGGCACTCAGCAGGGGGCACTCTCTCCTGGCAGTCAGTGCTGGCCCCTGCACCCAGGGTGGCACTAAGGGGGCTGGGTGCACAGGTGCAATCCCAGACAAAAAGCATGTTCAGTAAATCTGGGCAGGCAGCTGGCGAATGCCAGTCAGCCTCCCAAAGCCCCCTGCAGGGCCACCCAGACAGGGAGCCACCAGCACTCCCCTGCCACAGACTGCTGCTGACCAACTGCTGCCACGTCCCACCCCAGAGGTGGCTGCATGTCAGTGGTGGGCAAGCAACCCTGGAATAGACTTGACCCATGCTTGGTGCCCAACCCTGGGACGTTTCTTCCCCCGGGGGTCCAGGTCCCAGGGAACTGAGATTCTGAGGCCCCTCAGCACTCGGCCCCCCCAAGCTGCCAACACGCGGCCGGGTGAGCAAGGGGGGCTCCGCTGCAGGCACCATGGGAGGTGATGGCAGAGAGCCCCAGCCCCACTCCTCGTCCCCTGGGTGCCAGGGCCACTTACCCGCGGGAAGTTGCCCCCGCTCTGGTGCCGGGCAGGGTCGTGCTGCACTCGGTCCAGCATCAGGTAGAGGGAGAAGACGGCCACGCAGAAGATGGCAGCTCCGCACACTGTCACCTGCTTCTTCAGCTTCATCCCGGGGCTGCGACGACCCACCTGCCACCAAGTCAGCCAGAGAGCTAGGTCAGGGCCCAGTGCCAGGCCCCTCGCCCCCCACTGTGGCCAGCCCCCCCCAGACAGACCCCCAACTCCCACTTGCACCAGCCCCCCGACCGGCCTCTCGCCCCCCACTGCGGCCAGCCCCCCCCCCAGACAGACCCCTAACCCCCACTTGCACCAGCCCCCAGACAGGCCCCTCGCCCCCCACTGTGGCCAGCCCCCCCCCAGACAGACCCCCAACTCCCACTTGCACCAGCCCCCACAACAGGCCTCTCACCCCACACTGCAGCTAGCCCCCCGATGAGCCCCTCACCCCCACTCCAGCCAGCCCCCGCAGATGGAACACCAAACCTCCCTTGCACCAGCCCCCCGACAGGCCCCTCTCCCCCACTGCGGCTAGCCCCCCCCGACAGACCCCCAACTCCCCCTTGCACCAGCCCCCACGACAGGCCTCTCCCTCCACACTGCAGTTAGCTGTCTGATGAGCCCCTCACCCCCCACTCCAGCCAACCCCCCAGATGGACTCCCAATCCCCACCTGGGCCAGCCCCTCAGCAGGGCTGGAGGGTCCTGAGGCCCCACAGGGGGCAGGGGGCCCATGGCAGAGTCTGAGCGCACAGGGAGGAAGATGAAGGCCTCAGCCCTGGCCGGGCCGCCCCACACCCAGCGCCCCCCGGGCTCCCAGCGCAGGCCGGGCCGCCCCACACCCAGCGCCCCCCGGGCTCCCAGCGCAGGCCGGGCCGCCCCACACCCAGCGCCCCCGGGCTCCCAGCGCAGGCCGGGCCGCCCCACACCCAGCGCCCCCGGGCTCCCAGCGCAGGCCGGGCCGCCCCACACCCAGCGCCCCCGGGCTCCCAGCGCAGGCCGGGCCGCCCCACACCCAGCGCCCCCGGCTCCCAGCGCAGGCCGGGCCGCCCCACACCCAGCGCCCCCCGGGCTCCCAGCGCAGGCCGGGCCGCCCCACACCCAGCGCCCCCGGCTCCCTGTCCTGCCCGGCCCACAGCACTGCTCACAGACTCAGCTGGGGGATGGGGGAGGCCGGTGGGGCCCAGCCGGGAGCCTGGCAGGCTGCGGGGCACACACAGGAAGCCCGTCTGCAGCAGGTGGGTGCCGGAGCCCCCGCTCCACGCCGGGCAGAGCATGGCTGTGGCCTGGTTACCCTAATCCCCCCGGCGCTGGAGCCGTCCAGCAGTATTTTTAGCTGTGAAGCCTGGGACGGTGCCAGGAGCTGGGGAGGGAGCTGAGCGTGAATTACACCCTGCCCTGCACAGCCCGCAGCCTGGCACCCGGCACGGCCGGCCAGGACACCTGCTCCCCAGCCACGAAGGGCACTGGATCCCCTCCCCCACTGCACTGCCACCCCCCCTCCCCCTAGCTCCACCATGTCCCTTTCCCCTCACTGCACCGCCATGCCCTTCCCCCTCCCCTCACTGCATCACCACACCCCCCTGCCCCTAGCTCCACCATCTCCCCTCCCCTCACTGCACCGCCATGCCCTTCCCCCTCCCCTCACTGCATCACCACACCCCCCTCCCCCTAGCTCCACCATGTCCCCTTCCCCTCACTGCACCGCCATGCCCTTCCCCCTCCCCTCACTGCATCACCACACCCCCCTCCCCCTAGCTCCACCATCTCCCCTCCCCTCACTGCACCGCCATGCCCTTCCCCCTCCCCTCACTGCATCACCACACCCCCCTCCCCCTAGCTCCACCATCTCCCCTCCCCTCACTGCATCACCACACCGCCCTCCCCCTAGCTCCACCATGTCCCCTTCCCCCCACTGCACCACCATGCCCTTCCCCCTCCCCTCACTGCATCACCACACCCCCTTCCCCCTAGCTCCACCATCTCCCCTCCCCTCACTGCACAGCCATGCCCTTCCCCCTCCCCTCACTGCATCACCACACCCCCCTCCCCCTAGCTCCACCATGTCCCCTTCCCCTCACTGCACTGCCATGCCCTTCCCCCTCCCCTCACTGCATCACCACACCCCCCTCCCCCTAGCTCCACCATCTCCCCTCCCCTCACTGCACCGCCATGCCCTTCCCCCTCCCCTCACTGCATCACCACACCCCTCTCCCCCTAGCTCCACCATGTCCCCTTCCCCTCACTGCACCGCCATGCCCTTCCCCCTCCCCTCACTACATCACCACACCCCCTCCCCCTAGCTCCACCATCTCCCCTTCCCCTCACTGCACCGCCATGCCATGCCCTTCCCCTCCCCACATCACCACACCCCCCACCCCCTAGCTCCACCATGTCCCCTTCCCCCCACTGCACCACCATGCCCTTCCCCCTCCCCTCACTGCATCACCACACCCCCCTCCCCCTAGCTCCACCATGTCCCCTTCCCCTCACTGCACCGCCATGCCCTTCCCCCTCCCCTCACTGCATCACCACACCCCCCTCCCCCAGCTCCACCATCTCCCCTTCCCCTCTCTGCATCACCACACCCCCCTCCCCCTAGCTCCACCATGTCCCCTTCCCCCCACTGCACCACCATGCCCTTCCCCCTCCCCTCACTGCATCACCACACCCCCCTCCCCCTAGCTCCACCATGTCCCCTTCCCCTCACTGCACCGCCATGCCCTTCCCCCTCCCCTCACTACATCACCACACCCCCCTCCCCCTAGCTCCACCATCTCCCCTTCCCCTCACTGCACCGCCATGCCATGCCCTTCCCCTCCCCACATCACCACACCCCCCACCCCCTAGCTCCACCATGTCCCCTTCCCCCCACTGCACCGCCATGCCCTTCCCCCTCCCCTCCCTGCATCACCACACCCCTTCCCCTCCCCTCCCTGCATCACCACACCCCCCACCCCCTAGCTCCACCATGTCCCCTTCCCCCCACTGCACCGCCATGCCCTTCCCCCTCCCCTCACTGCATCACCACACCCCCCTCCCCCTAGCTCCACCATGTTCCCTTCCCCCCCACTGCACCGCCATGCCCTTCCCCCTCCCCTCACTGCATCACCACACCCCTCCCTCACACTACACCACCACACACCCCTTCCCTCCCCTCACTGCACCACCACACGCACCATCCCCCATTACATCCCCCTTCCCCTCCCCCTAGCTCCACCACCATGTCCCCTTCCCTCACATTTCACCACTATGCCCCTTGCCCACACTGCACCACCGCACCCCCCTCCTCTTACCAGGCTCCCTCTAACCAAATTCCCACTAGGATGAAGGCACAGATTTGGGTGGGGCAGGGAGAGGATTAACCCCGGGGCAATTCAGCTGGAGCGGGTTGATCCTCTGCAAAAGCTACCCTCTTGCTCAGCCGGCCAGCTGGGCTGGGTGCAGGGATCACTGGCGAGGGGCTCCGGCCTGGGCCCTACAGGAGGGCAGACTAGCCAGTCCCAGTGCTCCCTTCTGGCAGTGCAATCAGCCTCTGGGGCCAGCATGAGCTCTCGGGCAGGTCTCCTGGGGCTGGAAAAAGGGAGTGACCAATGCACCTGCCCTGCCATCTGAGCCAAGAGCTGGCGTCCAGTCTGGCACGGGAATCATCCAGGAGGCCCCCACCCAGTCACAGGGCAGCAGCCAGAATAAGGCAGAATCCAGCCAGATGGAAGAAATTGCTCCCAGCCCCCCCCTCAAGGCATTGGGCCAACAGCAGGAGATGCTGAGGGCACCTGAGGTGGGGCAGCTAGGCCCTGCCCAGCCTGGTTGGTGGGCCTGAAACCCCCAATCCACAACACACAGCAGCTGTCACCGGGAGGCTCCAAGGGCTTCCCTCGCCCATTCCCACTGCACACAGGGGCCCAGCTGACACACTCAGGAATTTGCACAGCCCACCCAGAGAGGAAACCCAGCTCTGCTGGGATGGGGCTCACCAGCTCTCTGAGCTGAGCGACTCATGCCCTGGCAGCAGCCAGCCCCCTTGTGCTCTCTTCCCAGCCACACACCACAGCCAGGGGAGCCTGGCACCGTCCCTGCACTCCCGATGCCAACTAGTCACCAGCTCTGCCCAGGGATGCACAAGCTGCTCCTGCCTCGAGGGGCTGCTGCTAGGGCTGAGCAGCCAGCCCTGGGTGGGGGGTGATATTCCAGCCAGACTCAAGCTCTCTGGGCACCTGGAGGGCCAGGGCTCAGCTCGGCACTGGGCAGAGGCAGGAAGTCTGGAGAGGGAGCAGGAGGGAGCGTGGAACAGACAGAGTGCAGGGTGAGAATGGGGGACGTGGCAAGGGCCCTGGAGAGGGTGAGAGGGCTCAGTCTGCTCTGGAAGCCCGTGAAGGGGCTCAGATGGGTGGCTGGGGTCAACACGCAGGCGAGCAAGCTGGTGGAAGCACCAGCTGCCTGGCTGCATGGGAGGGAAGGAGATTATAGCTCAGGCCATGAAGCAGCTGCTCAGGGATCTCTCTGAGGTCCCAGGGGATGGGACAGGCTGGCTAAGCCAGTAACTAACAGCAACCTAGCAAAGCTGGGGAGAGGGTGATGGGAGGGGGTCCCAACCCGGCTCCTGCAGAGGAACTGGTAGCAATGAGCTCTGAAGTTGTGTCAGGAAGTGGATACAGGGGAACCAGCTGCCATCACTTATTTGGCTTTGCAAGGCCTTTGAACTAAGCTGTCCTGGCGCAGAAAGTGGCCCGACAGGAGTCGAATGTGTGAAATGGTCAGTTTCCTTCCTGGCCACTGACTGCCAGCGGGTCTGCATGGTTCTGTGCCTGGCCCGTGGGCTACCACGTTTATTACGGCCCTGCATGGGGCTGAGCATTGGGGGCAGAACTGATGGATGGCACAGTTACTGGGGTTTGTTGGGAGCAGGGAGATTGTGAGGCACGGCAAAGGAGGGTCACACAAAGTAATGTGCAGTGCCTACACGCTCTGATTCGAAAGGCCCTGCTCTGTTCATTCCCGCTCAGGGGCCTGGCACCGGCCAGTGTCGGCAGACAGGATGCTGGGCTGGATGGACCCTGGGGATGACCCAGTCTGGCTGACGTGCTGTTCTTAAATGAAGGGTATGAGCCCAGGACAGGGACCTAGGCTCTGAGCCCCCAGCCGGGTGAACCCCTGCAGTCAGAAGAGCCGAGATGTCTGGGCGCTGAGGAATGGGATGGAGAAGAACCTAGTGCCCTGGTGCCTACAGGTCTCTGGAGGCCTCCCTGGGTCCGGGGCGCAGCAGGGGTCCCCCAGCACTGCAGGGGCCTGGAGAAACTCCCCTCTGGAGAGGCTGGGCTGAGACCCAGAGAGGGGCCCGCGGGGCGCAGGGTCTGGGGCCGCGACAAGGGGCGCTGGGGGACACTGCCGGGGCTCCAAGGACACCCTGGTTCCCAGCCTGCGCTCGGCGGAGCTGGGCCGCAGGGCGCGGCTGGGGCCGGGTCCCCAGGCCAGGGGAGGGAGGGACATGTCTCCAGGCTGGCCAGGGCCTGGAGCTGACCGGGGCGCCCAGCTCCCGCTGCGGGGCCAGGGCCAGGGCCAGGGACCCGGCGCCCCGCGCTGCGGCTGCAGGGTCCCGCCCGGGCTGGCGCTGCGGCTGGCGGGGCCGATCGGGAGCTGTCCAGCCGCACCGCGCCCGGGCCGCCCGGGGCCCCTGGCCGCACCCCGGGGCCCCTCCGCCCCCGGCCGGCAGCGCAGCCCGCGGCGCCAGGTGCGAGGCGCGGACCGGGCCGGCTCCCCCTTACCTCCGGCTCCGGCTGCGGCAGCCCCGGGCCCGGTCCGCTCACATCCTCCGCCGGGCCGGGCCGGGCCGGGCTCCGATCCCCGGGCGCCGCCGCTCCTGGGCCGGCCGCGGCCTCTCCGGCAGCCGCCGCCTCCGCGCCCCGGGCTGCGCCGGCTGCTGGGACCGGGCAGGAGGCTGCGAGCCGGGATGCGCCCAGGCCCCTCCCCCGCTCCGTCCGCCCGCCCCCGCGGTCTGTCCTTCCCCCCCAGCTGTCTGTCTGTCCGTCCCCCCTCCCCCAGCTGTCTGTCCGCTCCCCCCTCCCCCGGCTCTGTCCATCCGCACTCCCCCCGTCTATCTGTCCGCACCCCCCCACTGTCTGTCCCTCCGCTCCCCCCTCCCCCGGCTCTGTCCATCCGCACTCCCCCCCGTCTATCTGTCCGCACCCCCCACTGTCTGTCCCTCCGCTCCCCCCTCCCCCGGCTCTCTCCATCCGCACTCCCCCCCCCCGTCTATCTGTCCGCACCCCCCCACTGTCTGTCCCTCCGCTCCCCCCTCCCCCGGCTCTCTCCATCCGCACTCCCCCCCGCGTCTATCTGTCCGCACCCCCCCACTGTCTGTCCCTCCGCTCCCCCCTCCCCCGTCTCTGTCCATCCGCACTCCCCCCCCCCGTCTATCTGTCCGCACCCCCCCCACTGTCTGTCCCTCCGCTCCCCCCTCCCCCGGCTCTCTCCATCCGCACTCCCCCCCGGTCTATCTGTCCACACCCCCCCACTGTCTGTCCCTCCGCTCCCCCCTCCCCCGGCTCTCTCCATCCGCACTCCCCCCCGTCTATCTGTCCGCACCCCCCACTGTCTGTCCCTCCGCTCCCCCCTCCCCCGGCTCTCTCCATCCGCACTCCCCCCGTCTATCTGTCCGCACCCCCCACTGTCTGTCCCTTCGCTCCCCCCTCCCCCGTCTCTGTCCATCCGCACTCCCCCCCCGGTCTATCTGTCCGCACCCCCCCACTGTCTGTCCCTCCGCTCCCCCCTCCCCCGGCTCTGTCCATCCGCACTCCCCCCCGCGTCTATCTGTCCGCACCCCCCCACTGTCTGTCCCTCCACTCCCCCCTCCCCCGGCTCTCTCCATCCGCACTCCCCCCCCGTCTATCTGTCCGCAACCCTGGAATACTGTGTGCAGTTCTGGTCTCCCATGTTTAAGAAGGATGAATTCAAACTGGAACAGGTACAGAGAAGGGCTACTAGGATGATCCGAGGAATGGAAAACTTGTCTTATGAAAGGAGACTCAGGGAGCTTGGCTTGTTTAGCCTAACTAAAAGAAGGTTGAGGGGAGATATGATTGCTCTCTATAAATATATCAGAGGGATAAATACCAGAGAGGGAGAGGAATTATTTAAACTCAGTACCAATGTGGACACAAGAACAAATGGATATAAACTGGCCACTAGGAAATTTAGATTAGAAATTAGACGAAGGTTTCTAACCATCAGAGGAGTGAAGTTTTGGAATAGCCTTCCGAGGGAAGTAGTGGGGACAAAAGATCTATCTTGCTTTAAGATTAAACTCGATAAGTTTATGGAGGAGATGGTATGATGGGATAACATGGTTTTGGTAATTAAATATTCATGGTAAATAGGCCCAATGGCCTGTGATGGGTTTTTAGATGGGGTAAGATCCAAGTTACCCGGGAAGGAATTTTCTGTAGTATCTGGCTGATGAATCTTGCCCATATGCTCAGGGTTTAGCTGATCGCCATATTTGGGGTCGGGAAGGAATTTTCCTCCAGGGCAGATTGGAAGGCCCTGGAGGTTTTTCGCCTTCCTCTGTAGCATGGGGCACGGGTCACTTGCTGGAGGATTCTCTGCTCCTTGAGGTCTTCAAACTACAATTTGGGGACTTCAATAGCACAGATATAGATGTGAGGTCTTTTTTAGGAGTGGTGGGTGAAATTCTGTGGCCTGCATTGTGCAGGAGGTCAGACTAGATGATCATAATGGTCCCTTCTGGCCTAAATATCTATGTATCTATGAAAAAAAAAAAAAAACCCCCCACTGTCTGTCCCTCCGCTCCCCCCTCCCCCGGCTGTCTGTCCGTCCTCCCCCCCCGTCTATCTGTCCGCACCCCCCCACTGTCTGTCCCTCCGCTCCCCCCTCCCCCGTCTCTGTCCATCCGCACTCCCCCCCCGGTCTATCTGTCCGCACCCCCCCACTGTCTGTCCCTCCGCTCCCCCCTCCCCCGGCTCTGTCCATCCGCACTCCCCCCCGCGTCTATCTGTCCACACCCCCCCACTGTCTGTCCCTCCACTCCCCCCTCCCCCGGCTCTCTCCATCCGCACTCCCCCCCCCGTCTATCTGTCCGCACCCCCCCACTGTCTGTCCCTCCGCTCCCCCCTCCCCCGGCTGCTGTCCGTCCTCCCCCCCCGTCTATCTGTCCGCACCCCCCCACTGTCTGTCCCTCCGCTCCCCCCTCCCCCGGCTCTGTCCATCCGCACCCGCCCCCGTCTATCTGTCCGCACCCCCCCACTGTCTGTCCCTCCGCTCCCCCCTCCCCCGGCTCTCTCTATCCGCACTCCCCCCCCCGTCTATCTGTCCGCACCCCCCCACTGTCTGTCCCTCCGCTCCCCCCTCCCCCGGCTGTCTGTCCGTCCTCCCCCCCCGTCTATCTGTCCGCACCCCCCCCACTGTCTGTCCCTCCGCTCCCCCCTCCCCCGGCTGTCTGTCCGTCCTCCCCCCCCTGCTGTCTGTTCATCTGTCCCCCGCAGCTGTCTGTCCATCCACCCTCCCCGTCCCCGTCTGTTTGTCCACACCCCCCCCCCGCACTGCTGTCTGTCTGTCCGCCCTGCCCCACCCCCATCCCCGGATGTCCATCTGTCCCCCGTCCTCTCCCATAAAATCATAGAAGATCAGGGTTGGAAGGGACCTCAGGAGGTTCCAGTCCAACCCCAACTAAATCATCCCAGCCAGGGCTTTGTCAAAAACCCTAAAAGCCTCTAAGGATGGAGAGTCCACCACCTCCCCAGGGATCCCATTCCAGCGCTTCACCCCCCGCCCCGTGAAATCGTGTTTCCGAATATCCAGCCTAGACCTCCCCCCTGCAACTTGAGACCATTGCTCCTTGTTCTGTCATCTGCCACCCCTGGGAACAGCCCAGCTCCATCCTCTCTGGAGCCCCCCTTCGGGTAGCTGAGGGCTGCTATCAAATCCCCCCCGCACTCTTCTCATCTGCAGACTGTTGTCTGTCTGTCCTCCCCCCATCCTCTCCCCCTGCTGTCTGTCTGTCCATCCCACCATTCCCTCCCCCTTGTCTGTTTGTTCCTCTCCTTTCTCTCCCCTGCCCCCCATCTGTCCATCCTCCCCTGTCGCTATGTCTGTCCCTACACCCCTGTCTCTATTTTCCCCTCTCCATTGGCCTCTCCTGCTGGGGCATGACACTGGCACTGACTGGTGCTTCCTGGTGTGTGTGGTGCCAAGGACTGGTTACCCCAGAGCCATGTCCCTGTGCTGTGGGACCAGCAGGACCCGGCTGGGCTGCACCCCCCAACTCCCCTTCCCCCTCCCCTGGCTGGGCTGCACCCCCAAACTCCCCTTCCCCCTCCCCTGGCTGGGCTGCACCCCCCAACTCCCCTTCCCCCTCCCCTGGCTGGGCTGCACCCCCCAAGTCCCCTTCCCCCTCCCCTGGCTGGGCTGCACCCCCCAACTCCCCTTCCCCCTCCCCCGCACTGGGCTGCACACCTCCAACTCCCCTTCCCCCTCCCCTGGCTGGGCTGCACCCGCCAACCTTCCCCCCCTTAGGAATTGCATGGTGCTTGCTGCACATCTGGGCACAGATCACTGCCAGCACGGCTATTCCGCTGCGGGCTGGCTATCCACATAGCAGGGACCCTGTTTTGCACTGATCCCATGTGAGTGCACAAGGGCGTCCCCTTCCCTGCCAGCAGGTGTTGGACACCAGGTGTTGGAAACTAATCAAGATGAGTCACTTTAAATCCAAAGAGTTTTCTTCAGTTATGAGAGCAGCCCCAAACCAGATGTGATGAACTTTACAGCACATACAGTTTAACCTACAGAAATCACAAAACAGGAACACAGCCACCAGCCAGGGATCTCCCAGGGCAGCGGAGGGTCCGTGTTTGCCCCGCGGCGGAGGGGCAGGGGTAGGTGCGCTGGTGCTGGGTGGGGGAGGGAGGCACCGTGCTGCAGTTCTCCGCTCACTGCGATGGCAGGCGAGCCCGGGAGTGTTGAAGCTGCAGGTCCATGATAGTCGCAGTAGCTGCACTTGCTGGAGGAAAAGCCCCATTATGTCCTGGTGCATCTGCTGCTGCTTTTGCTGGGCCTTGCTCCTGCCCACACTCTGTAAGGATAAGGCCTTTGTCTGCAGGTGACACCTCCCCTTTTTCCAGCGAGCAATGTTCACCCTCAGCCCCTCTGTTCTGGGGCTGGGGCAGCACGGTGTGACGAAGTGGGACTGTTCTTAATGTTTCCTCTGAATAGTGTGGGGGTGCCTCAGTTTCCCCTAGGCAGTTCTTAAGTATCTAGGGGGTGGAGTAAGGGTGTATGATCATTGTAGAGGGCATGTGTGTGCGGGAGTCTGGACACAGAGAATGGCCGACACCCTGTTTCCTGGCAACTAATGGCCTGGGCCCTTCCCCCCCTGCAAGGTGAGAGCTGAAGGGTTGGAGAACAAAGGAATCAGGTGACCACCTGGCCCGGGAAAGGAACAAAGCCCAGAGGAGGAGGGGCTGGAGGGGGTTTTTCAGTTTGGGGCTGGCTGGGACATGGAGTGAAGTGCAGACGTGGTTGTCTGGCTCACTGCCCCCCAAAATGGACCCAGCTGAGGGGTCCCGTTCTCTGCACCTGCAAGCTCTGTTTTAGACCATGTTCCTGTCGTCTAATAAACCTTCTGTTTTACTGGCTGGCTGAGAGTCACGTCTGACTGCGAAGTTGGGGTGCAGGACCCTCTGGCTTCCCCAGGAGCCCCGCCTGAGCGGACTCGCTGTGGGAAGCGCACGGAGGGGCAGAGGATGCTGAATGCTCCGAGGTCAGACCCAGGAAGGTGGAAGCTGTGTGAGCTGCGTGTCCTGAAGACAGGCTGCTCACAGAAAGGCGACTGCCCCAGAGTCCTGACTGGCTTCATGGGGAGCAGTTCCAGAGCATCGCCCAGGGACTCCCTGACAACTGGTGGCAGAGGTGGGATGTACTGCACCCCGTGGATGGTGCTTCCTGCAGTAAGTGACTGGGGAGCAGTAACACGAAGGGGGATTGCCGAGGACCAGGCCTGCTGAAGGCTCAGAGAGGAGCGGTTTCGGGGGGCGGTTAACCCCTGGGAGTGTGTGACCAGCGAGAAGGACTGTGCAGTAACAGGGTTCCCCTGGGGATTGCAGCGAGCAGTCCAAGGGGCGGAGGAGTCTGCAGCTCGACCCTGGCAAAGAGGTGGTGACCTCGAGAAGGGCTGTCACACTAGGGGTTCTCCCTGGAAACCGTGGGGAGCTGAGAACACACGGGCCTGTGAGTCCACAACAACTTGGGAGGAGCGGAGTGACGGCCTGTCACCGTCTCCTTAAGAAGGACATTGTAACCCTGTGCAAAAAGAGAGGGTTGAGCATTGGAAAGTTCACCAAAGCAGAGTTAATCGTGCAGCTGGAGGAGGATGACCGCTCTAAGGAACAGATTCCTGACCCCAACTGGGGCTATAGCAGGATCTGGGAGCAGCTGAAGCGGGAGCCAGGCATCCCCAAGACTCCTGTCCCCGACCAGACGGGGGTCTTCACGATCGGGTTCCCCATTGGGGGATCAAGACGGACGGGATTGGAGCTGAGTCTGAGAGAGCAAGAGGACTGTGAGAGACAGCGAGAGCCCGAGAAAGAGCTGCAGAAGCAGCAGCAGCATGAACTGGCGGTGGGGGAGCGGGGAGGCCTAGGGGACCTCCCAGGGGTGAGTGGGGATAGACCCCGGGGGGCCAGTTCCGCAGGGAACCTCGAGACTAAATTGCTGCCCCTGGTTAAGGGGGGTGTGTGTGTGGATGCCACCTCACTGCCTTTGAGCAGGCTGGCGATTTGAACCAAGGGGACCCTGCGGAAAAGCCCCGGTGTCTAGCTGCCTTGCTGGGTCCCAAGGCCATAGACTCTGTCAGCCAGATGGTTGGGGATGTGGACAGGCTCCCACTCCTGACCCCAACCTATATGTCTGTGTGGAGTTCCCTGGGGCCAGGCCCCCCGGACCTCCAGTGGGAGCAGAAGGTGATGGTCAATGGGGAGACATTCTTGGGGTGGCCAAAGGGCATGGGCTGCATAAACCTTCCCACATGCGGCCTGCGAGTGCTATCGACCACCCCTGACCTAAGGGAGGGCGTGAAACTGGAAGGGCCTGGTGTAACTCCTACCAAGGAATGGGAGAGATGCTGGGGCATCCATGGGAACGTTGGTGGCTTCGAACTTCCCCAGGTCACCGGCTAAAGTGACCCCGCTCAGTTCGATCTCGAAGGGGGGAGAGATGTGACGAAGTGGGACTGTTCTTAATGTTTCCTCTGAATAGTGTGGGGGTGCCTCAGTTTCCCCTAGGCAGTTCTTAAGTATCTAGGGGGTGGAGTAAGGGTGTATGATCATTGTAGAGGGCATGTGTGTGCGGGAGTCTGGACACAGAGAATGGCCGACACCCTGTTTCCTGGCAACTAATGGCCTGGGCCCTTCCCCCCCTGCAAGGTGAGAGCTGAAGGGTTGGAGAACAAAGGAATCAGGTGACCACCTGGCCCGGAAAAGGGACAAAGCCCAGAGGAGGAGGGGCTGGAGGGGGTTTTCAGTTTGGGGCTGGCTGGGACATGGAGTGAAGTGCAGACGTGGTTGTCTGGCTCACTGCCCCCCAAAATGGACCCAGCTGAGGGGTCCCGTTCTCTGCACCTGCAAGCTCTGTTTTAGACCATGTTCCTGTCGTCTAATAAACCTTCTGTTTTACTGGCTGGCTGAGAGTCACGTCTGACTGCGAAGTTGGGGTGCAGGACCCTCTGGCTTCCCCAGGAGCCCCGCCTGAGCGGACTCGCTGTGGGAAGCGCACGGAGGGGCAGAGGATGCTGAATGCTCCGAGGTCAGACCCAGGAAGGTGGAAGCTGTGTGAGCTGCGTGTCCTGAAGACAGGCTGCTCACAGAAAGGCGACTGCCCCAGAGTCCTGACTGGCTTCATGGGGAGCAGTTCCAGAGCATCGCCCAGGGACTCCCTGACACACGGGTCTTCCCACGTCCACCTTTTGACCCTCCTTAGCTGGGAGAGTCACTTCACTAGTGTGCAGGGGGAACCCGCCACACTACTAGGGCTGCAGCTACAGGGAAACCACACCAAGGTCCCAGTGTCAGGCCCGTCGGAAGGGAAAGCAAAATTTGAGATTCAGAACCCCCGTCCCTTGCTCCCCTAAAGGGTTAAACAAGAGAGTTCTGGACCCAGCACCATGCTCAGCTCCAGCCAGTGGCCGATTAGCCACTGGGCCAACAGGGCCCATACCCCAGGGGCCCCTGCACCCTGACCCCACTCCCTAGCTGGAGCGCCGGGAGAGGATGGGGGAGCCCCTCACATGCTCTAACCCATGGGCCCCACAAACCCTAATCTCCCTCTGGCTCCAGCCATGGGAGGGAAGTGAGGAGTGTGACAAAGTGGGGTTTTATTCATCTTGTTATGTTGCATGTGAGTCTTACTGTCCTAGACTAAACACTGTGCGTGCCTTAGTTTCCCTGTGTACTGCACCAATGCTTCAGTGGTGGGAACTGGGGGTGTGATTTTGCTGAGGCCCTCAGGGCAGGTGAGACTGCCCAGCTGTTTGCACCTGTGTAACCAGAGACCCAGGAGGGGGATGTGACCAGTTGACACCTTTGGCCTGGGAAGCAAGACAAAGAGAAGGAGGAGGGGCATGAAGGCTGGAGGCTGGCAGTCTGCTTGTGGGAACTGGAAGAGGGGGAATCCAGGGCATCTGGCCTAGGATTCCCAAGATGGACTTCGCTGAAAGTCACTGCTGTCTGTAATAGCAAGCTCTGTTCTATGCTGTGTTTCTGTCGATGAATAAACCTTCTGTTTTATGCTGACTGAGAGTCACATCTGACTGTGGACTTGGGGTGCAGGACCCTCTGGCTTCCCCAGGACCCCGCCTGGGCGGACTCGCTGGGAGAAGTGCACGGAGGGGCAGAGGATGCTGAATGCTCCGAGATCAGACCCAGGAAGGTGGAAGCCGTGTGAGCTGTGTGTCCTGAAGACAGGCTGCTCACAGAGAGGAGGCACCCCCAGAGTCCTAACTGGCTTCTTAGGGAGCAGTTCCAGAGCATCGCCTGGTGACTCCGTGACAACTGGTGGTAGCAGTGGGATCAAACTGCACCCCTGGACAGAGCCTCCTGCAGTAAGTGACTGGAGAGCAGTAAAACAAAGGGGGATTAGCCCCAAGCAGGAGGGGCTGGCAATTTAGCAATGGCCCTAGAGGGAGGAGTCTCCCAGGCCAGCTCCTCAGGGAGGCTTGATGCTCTGGATTTGAAGTTCTTAATCTACAGAGTAGGCACGGGATGGGCCCTGAGGAGCGAGTGCCTCTTTCCCCTGGAGGTGGTTGGGAAGCAGATCACAGGGTACTGGGACACGGGCGCTGAGGTGATGCTGGCCCGGTCCAAAGTGGTGGCCCCAGACCGGGTGGTGTCCAACACCTACCTGACCCTGATGGGTGTGTGCAGGCCCCTGTTTAAGGTACCTGTGGGGAGGGTACATCTGAAATGGGGGGCCAAGGAGGGCCCCAAAGATGTGGGGGTGCACCATCAGCTGCCAACCACGTGCTGATGAGGGGTGACCTAGCGGATTGGCCAGGCGGCCCCCAAAGCAGCCTAGTCATCACCCGTAGCCAGAGCCAGTGAAAGGCACTCTGCTCTGACACTGGGGGTGGTGCCCGGCCGGGGGTGCTGGTCTCTACCCCAGCGGGAAAGGAGCCACTGGGGACAGGATTTGGCAGGGCTCTGGCCCCAGACCCAGCCACTGCAAGGGAGCAGGTCCCCACCCCTTCCCCAGCCACTGAATTCCAGGCCGAGCTGCAGAAGGATCCCTCCTTACAGAAGCTGAGGGAACTTGCTGGCCACAGCGTGGAGAAACCCCTGGGGAAAGGCTGCCAGGAGAGATTCCTGTGGGAAAAGGAATTACTGTACCGGGAATGGGCTCCCCAAGGGGAAGTGGAACCATGGGGGATCAGGAGGCAGCTAGCGGTCCCCCAGAAGTACCACAGCAGGCTGCTGTACCTGGCCCACAATGTCCCTCTCTCGGGACACCAGGGAATCCAGCGCACCAGGCAGAGACTGCTACAGAACTTTTACTGGCCCGGGGTCTTTGATGTTGTCCAACAATACTGCAGGTCCTGCAACCCCTGCCAGAGGGTGGGGAAGGCCCTGGACAAGGGGAAAGCGGCATTGAAACCCCTGCCCATCATAGAGGAGCCGTTCCAGAAGGTGACCGTGGACATAGTGGGACCCCTCAGCAAGGCAACTCGGAGAGGGAAAAATTACATTCTGGTGGTGGTAGATTTCACTACTCGCTATCCCGAGGCAGACATTGTGGCAGATACACTGCTGGCCGTTTTCAGCAGAGTGGGGCTCCCCAAGGAGGTCCTTACAGACCAGGGGTCCAATTTCATGTCAACTCTGCTCTGGTGCTTGTGGGAGAAGTGTGGGGTCCAGCACACCTGGGCCTCAGCGTATCACCCCCAATCCAACGGGCTGGTGGAGAGGTTCAATGGGACGCTAAAGATGATGCTGAAAACCTTTATGGACCAGCACCCACTGGGACAAGTATTTACCCCACCTGCTGTTCGCGTACCGGGAAGTGCCCCAGGAATCAACCAGGTTCTCTCCTTTCGAGTTGCTATATGGGAGGAGAGTGATGAGACTTGATGAGAGACGAGTGGGAGGGGAAGGCCTCCCCCGATGGAAAATCAGTGGTGGAGTGTGACGAAGTGGGACTGTTCTTAATGTTTCCTCTGAATAGTGTGGGGGTGCCTCAGTTTCCCCTAGGCAGTTCTTAAGTATCTAGGTGGTGGGGTAAGGGTGTATGATCATTGCAGTGCCCTAGAGGGCATGTGTGTGCAGGAGTCTGGACACAGAGAATGGCCGACACCCTGTTTCCTGGCAACTGATGGCCTGGGCCCTTCCCCCCCTGCAAGGTGAGAGCTGAAGGGTTGGAGAACAAAGGAATCAGGTGACCTCCTGGCCCGGGAAAGGAACAAAGCCCAGAGGAGGAGGGGCTGGAGGGGTTTTCAGTTTGGGGCTGGCTGGGACATGGAGTGAAGTGCAGACGTGGTTGTCTGGCTCACTGCCCCCCAGAATGGACCCAGCTGAGGGGTCCCGTTCTCTGCACCTGCAAGCTCTGTTTTAGACCATGTTCCTGTAGTCTAATAAACCTTCTGTTTTACTGGCTGGCTGAGAGTCACGTCTGACTGCGAAGTTGGGGTGCAGGACCCTCTGGCTTCCCCAGGAGCACCGCCTGAGCGGACTCGCTGTGGGAAGCGCACGGAGAGGCACAGGATGCTGAATGCTCCGAGGTCAGACCCAGGAAGGTGGAAGCTGTGTGAGCTGTGTGTCCTGAAGACAGGCTGCTCACAGAAAGGCGACTACCCCAGAGTCCTGACTGACTTCATGGGGAGCAGTTCCAGAGCATCGCCCAGGGACTCCGTGACATGGAGCATGTCCTGACTTTCCGGGAAAAGCTCGCTGAGCTCATGGACTTGGCCGGGAAGAATTTAGCCAGGGCCCAAGGGAAGCAGAAGGTCTGATACGGCCGCTAAGCGCGGGCCTGCTCCTGTGTAACAAAGTGGGACTGTTCTTAATGTTTCCTCTGAATAGTGTGGGGGTGCCTCAGTTTCCCCTAGGCAGTTCTTAAGTATCTAGGGGGTGGAGTAAGGGTGTATGATCATTGCAGAGCCCTAGAGGGCAGGTGTGTGCAGGAGTCTGGACACAGAGAATGGCCAACACCCTGTTTCCTGGCAACTGATGGCCTGGGCCCTTCCCCCCCCCCCCCCCCCGCAAGGTGAGAGCAAAAGGGTTGGAGAACAAAGGAATCGGGTGACCACCTGGCCCGGGAAAGGGACAAAGCCCAGAGGAGGAGGGGCTGGAGGGGGTTTTCAGTTTGGGGTTGGCTGGGACATGGAGTGAAGTGCAGACGTGGTTGTCTGGCTCACTGTCCTCCAAAATGGACCCAGCTGAGGGGTCCCGTTCTCTGCACCTGCAAGCTCTGTTTTAGACCATGTTCCTGTCGTCTAATAAACCTTCTGTTTTACTGGCTGGCTGAGAGTCACGTCTGACTGCGAAGTTGGGGTGCAGGACCCTCTGGCTTCCCCAGGAGCCCCGCCTGAGCGGACTCGCTGGGGGGAAGCGCACGGAGGGGCAGAGGATGCTGAAGGCTCCGAGGTCAGACCCAGGAAGGTGGAAGCTGTGTGAGCTGTGTGTCCTGAAGACAGGCTGCTCACAGAAAGGTGACTGCCCCAGAGTCCTGACTGGCTTCATGGGGAGCAGTTCCAGAGCATCGCCCAGGGACTCCGTGACAACTGGTGGCAGCAGTGGGATGTACTGCACCCCGTGGATGGTGCTTCCTGCAGTAAGTGACTGGGGAGCAGTAACACGAAGGGGGATTGCCGAGGACCAGGCCTGCTGAAGGCTCAGAGAGGAGCAGTTTCGGGGGGCGGTTAACCCCTGGGAGTGTGTGACCAGTGAGAAGGACTGTGCAGTAACAGGGTTCCCCTGGGGATTGCAGCGAGCAGTCCAAGGGGCGGAGGAGTCTGCAGCTCGACCTTGGCAAAGAGGTGGTGACCTCGAGAAGGGCTGGCACACTAGGGGTTCTCCCTGGAAACCGTGGGGAGCTGAGAACACACGGGCCTGTGAGTCCACAACAACTTGGGAGGAGCGGAGTGATGGCCTGTCACCGTCTCCTTAAGAAGGACATTGTAACCCTGTGCAAAAAGAGAGGGTTGAGCGTTGGAAAGTTCACCAAAGCAAAGTTAATCGTGCAGCTGGAGGAGGATGACCGCTCTAAGGAACAGATTCCTGACCCCAACTGGGGCTATAGCAGGATCTGGGAGCAGCTGGAGTGGGAGCCAGGCATCGCCAAGACTCCTGTCCCCGACCAGACGGGGGTCTTCACGATCGGGTTCCCCATCGGGGGATCGAGACGGACGGGATTGGAGCTGAGTCTGAGAGAGCAAGAGGACCGTGGGAGACAGCGAGAGCAGGAGAAAGAGCTGCAGAAGCAGCAGCAGCATGAACTGGCGGTGGGGGAGCGGAGAGGCCTAGGGGACCTCCCCGGGGTGAGTGGGGATAGATCCCGGGGGGCCAGTTCCGCAGGGAACCTCGAGACTAAATTGCTGCCCCTGGTTAAGGAGGGGGGGTGTGTGGATGCCCACCTCACTGCCTTTGAGCAGGCTGGCGATTTGAACCAAGGGGACCCTGCGGAAAAGCCCTGGTGTCTAGCTCCCTTGCTGGGTCCCAAGGCCATAGACTCCGTCAGCCTGATGGTTGGGGATGTGGACAGGCCCCTCGGACCTCCAGTGGGAGCAGAAGGTGATGGTCAATGGGGAGACATTCTTGGGGTGGCCAAAGGGCATGGGCTGCATAAACCTTCCCACATGCGGCCTGCGAGTGCTATCGACCACCCCTGACCTAAGGGAGGGCGTGAAACTGGAAGGGCCTGGTGTAACTCCTACCAAGGAATGGGAGAGATGCTGGGGCATCCATGGGAACGTTGGTGGCTTCGAACTTCCCCAGGTCACCGGCTAAAGTGACCCCGCTCAGTTCAATCTCGAAGGGGGGAGAGATGTGACGAAGTGGGACTGTTCTTAATGTTTCCTCTGAATAGTGTGGGGGTGCCTCAGTTTCCCCTAGGCAGTTCTTAAGTATCTAGGGGGTGGAGTAAGGGTGTATGATCATTGCAGAGCCCTAGAGGGCATGTGTGTGCAGGAGTCTGGACACAGAGAATGGCCGACACCCTGTTTCCTGGCAACTGATGGCCTGGGCCCTTCCCCCCCTGCAAGGTGAGAGCTGAAGGGTTGGAGAACAAAGGAACCAGGTGACCACCTGGCCCGGGAAAGGAACAAAGCCCAGAGGAGGAGGGGCTGGAGGGGGTTTTCAGTTTGGGGCTGGCTGGGACATGGAGTGAAGTGCAGACGTGGTTGTCTGGCTCACTGCCCCCCAGAATGGACCCAGCTGAGGGGTCCCGTTCTCTGCACCTGCAAGCTCTGTTTTAGACCATGTTCCTGTCGTCTAATAAACCTTCTGTTTTACTGGCTGGCTGAGAGTCACGTCTGACTGCGAAGTTGGGGTGCAGGACCCTCTGGCTTCCCCAGGAGCCCCGCCTGAGCGGACTCGCTGGGGGGAAGCGCACGGAGGGGCAGAGGATGCTGAATGCTCCGAGGTCAGACCCAGGAAGGTGGAAGCTGTGTGAGCTGTGTGTCCTGAAGACAGGCTGCTCACAGAAAGGCGACTGCCCCAGAGTCCTGACTGGCTTCATGGGGAGCAGTTCCAGAGCATCGCCCAGGGACTCCGTGACATCCTGTGCCACCGGGGACCAGGTGATGCTCCTCATCCCCATGAGAAAGAACAAACTACAGGCTGCCTGGGACGGGCCCTTTAAGGTCATCAATCAGCTGAACGAGGTGAACTATGCAGTGGAACTGTCCAGCTGGGCTCACAGACACCCAGTGTACCATGTCAACATGATGAAGCCGCACTGGGACAGGGAGAATTTGGTACTGGCCATGTGTGGCCAGTGGGAGGAGCAGGGAGATGACCCCTTGGTGGATCTATTCCCTGAGACAATGGCCGGAATCAGTTCCCCTCTCTGACCAGCTAACCCCTGACCAGCAGGCAGAGATCGAGGGGTGCTGGGTTCCTACCAGCAGCTGTTCTCCAACTGGCCTGGCCTCACTAACCTGGCTGTCTACCAGGTGGAGACAGGAGCCAAACCCCCTGTAAGATGCTCCCCATTCCGGGTCACTGGGAAAACAGCCCAGGACCTGGAGAGAGAGGTCAAGGACATGCTGGCTTTAGGGTGATTCAGCCATTCAACAGCCCTTGAGCCTCTCCCGGGGTGCTGATCCCCAAGGAGGATGGGTCAATCCGGTTTTGTGTGGATTACCAGACGCTTAATGCCATCACCACGTTCGATGCCCACCCCATGCCTAGGCCTGATGAGCTCCTAGACAAGCTAGGCGGGGCTCATTATCTCACTACTATGGATCTCACCAAGGTCTACTGGCAATTACCTTTGGATCCGGATGCCCAACTGAAATCTGCTTTTATCACCCTTCTGGGGTTATATGGGTTCCTGGTCCTACCTTTCGGCCTAAAGGGGCCACCTGTCACCTTCCAGAGCCTGGTGGACCAGTTACTCAAGGGGATGGAGAATTTTGCCCTGGCGTATATTGATATCTGTGTCTTCAGCCAGACCTGGGAGGACCATGTGTCCCAGGTTAGACAAGTGCTGGACCGGCTCCGGGATGCAGGTCTGACTGTAAAAGGTTGAGAAGTGCAAGGTGGGGATGTCAGAGGTGTCATACCTGGGCCACAAAATGGGGCCCGGCTGCCTAAAGCCAGAGCCAGCCAAGGTGGAGGTGATCAGAGATTGGCCTGCTCCCCAGACTAAGAAGCAGGTCCAGGCTTTCATTGGGATGGCAGGATACTACCGAAGATTTGTGCCCACTTTAACGCCAGAGCCGCCCCCATCACTGAGCTATGCAAGAAGGGGAAGCCAGACAAGGTGGTCTGGACCGAGCAGTGCCAGGAGGCTCTCTTGCTCTGAAGGAGGCTCTGGTCAAGGGCCCGGTGCTGGGAAACCCAGACTTTGACAAGCCCTTTGTGGTGTTCACAGACGCCTCAGACACGGGGCTGGGGGCGGTGCTAATGCAGGTTGATGGAAAGGGGGAGAGACACCCCATCAGGTAGCTGAGCAGGAAGCTGCTGCCCCGGGAGCAGAACTGTGCGGCCATAGAAAGGAATGGGCCCTTAGAAAGCTGCAGCCATATCCGTTTGGGTGGTGCTTCACTGTGTACAGCCACCACTCGCCCCTGACGTGGCCACACCCAATGAAAGGGGCCAATGCCAAGCTCCTGAGGTGGCATCTCCAGCTTCAGCATTACGACGTGGAGGTGGTCCACGTGAAGGGGAGTGCCAACGATGCTCTGTCCTGGAGAGAGGGGGCCCGAACTTCCCCAGGCCGCTGGCTAAAGTGGCCCTGTGACGAAGTGGGACTGTTCTTAATGTTTCCTCTGAATAGTGTGGGGGTGCCTCAGTTTCCCCTAGGCAGTTCTTAAGTATCTAGGTGGTGGGGTAAGGGTGTATGATCATTGCAGTGCCCTAGAGGGCATGTGTGTGCAGGAGTCTGGACACAGAGAATGGCCGACACCCTGTTTCCTGGCAACTGATGGCCTGGGCCCTTCCCCCCCTGCAAGGTGAGAGCTGAAGGGTTGGAGAACAAAGGAATCAGGTGACCTCCTGGCCCGGGAAAGGAACAAAGCCCAGAGGAGGAGGGGCTGGAGGGGTTTTTCAGTTTGGGGCTGGCTGGGACATGGAGTGAAGTGCAGACGTGGTTGTCTGGCTCACTGCCCCCCAGAATGGACCCAGCTGAGGGGTCCCGTTCTCTGCACCTGCAAGCTCTGTTTTAGACCATGTTCCTGTCGTCTAATAAACCTTCTGTTTTACTGGCTGGCTGAGAGTCACGTCTGACTGCGAAGTTGGGGTGCAGGACCCTCTGGCTTCCCCAGGAGCACCGCCTGAGCGGACTCGCTGTGGGAAGCGCACGGAGAGGCAGAGGATGCTGAATGCTCCGAGGTCAGACCCAGGAAGGTGGAAGCTGTGTGAGCTGTGTGTCCTGAAGACAGGCTGCTCACAGAAAGGCGACTACCCCAGAGTCCTGACTGACTTCATGGGGAGCAGTTCCAGAGCATCGCCCAGGAACTCCGTGACAACTGGTGGCAGCGGTGGGATCTACTGCACCCCGTGGATGGCGCTTCCTGCAGTAAGTGACTGGGGAGCAGTAACACGAAGGGGGATTGCCGAGGACCAGGCCTGCTGAAGGCTCAGAGAGGAGCGGTTTCGGGGGGCGGTTAACCCCTGGGAGTGTGTGACCAGCGAGAAGTACTGTGCAGTAATGGGGTCCCCCTGGGGACTGCAGTGAGCAGTCTCAGGGGCGGAGGAGTCTGCAGCTCGACCCTGGCAAAGAGGTGGTGACCTTGAGAAGGGCTGGCACACTAGGGGTTCTCCCTGGAAACCGTGGGGAGCTGAGAACACACGGGCCTGTGAGTCCACAACAACTTGGGAGGAGCGGAGTGATGGCCTGTCACCGTCTCCTTAAGAAGGACATTGTAACCCTGTGCAGAAAGAGAGGGTTGAGCATTGGAAAGTTCACCAAAGCAGAGTTAATCGTGCAGCTGGAGGAGGATGACCGCTCTAAGGAACAGATTCCTGACCCCAACTGGGGCTATAGCAGGATCTGGGAGCAGCTGAAGTGGGAGCCAGGCATCGCCAAGACTCCTGTCCCCGACCAGACGAGGGTCTTCATGATCGGGTTCCCCATCGGGGGATCAAGACGGACGGGATTGCAGCTGAGTCTGAGAGAGCAAGAGGACCGTGGGAGACAGCGAGAGCCCGAGAAAGAGCTGCAGAAGCAGCAGCAGCATGAACTGGCGGTGGTGGGGCGGAGAGGCCTAGGGGACCTCCCCGGGGTGAGTGGGGATAGATCCCGGGGGGCCAGTTCCGCAGGGAACCTCGAGACTAAATTGCTGCCCCTGGTTAAGGAGGGGGGGGGTGTGGATGCCCACCTCACTGCCTTTGAGCAGGCTGGCGATTTGAACCAAGGGGACCCTGCGGAAAAGCCCCGGTGTCTAGCTCCCTTGCTGGGTCCCAAGGCCATAGACTCCGTCAGCCAGGTGGTTGGGGATGTGGACAGGCTCCCACTCCTGACCCCAACCTATATGTCTGTGTGGAGTTTCCTGGGGCCAGGCCCCCCGGACCTCCAGTGGGAGTAGAAGGTGATGGTCAATGGGGAGACATTCTTGGGGTGGCCAAAGGGCATGGGCTGCATAAACCTTCCCACATGCGGCCTGCGAGTGCTATCGACCACCCCTGATCTAAGGGAGGGCGTGAAACTGGAAGGGCCTGGTGTAACTCCTACCAAGGAATGGGAGAGATGCTGGGGCATCCATGGGAACGTTGGTGGCTTCGAACTTCCCCAGGTCACCGGCTAAAGTGACCCCGCTCAGTTCGATCTCGAAGGGGGGAGAGATGTGACGAAGTGGGACTGTTCTTAATGTTTCCTCTGAATAGTGTGGGGGTGCCTCAGTTTCCCCTAGGCAGTTCTTAAGTATCTAGGTGGTGGGGTAAGGGTGTATGATCATTGCAGTGCCCTAGAGGGCATGTGTGTGCAGGAGTCTGGACACAGAGAATGGCCGACACCCTGTTTCCTGGCAACTGATGGCCTGGGCCCTTCCCCCCCTGCAAGGTGAGAGCTGAAGGGTTGGAGAACAAAGGAATCAGGTGACCTCCTGGCCCGGGAAAGGAACAAAGCCCAGAGGAGGAGGGGCTGGAGGGGTTTTTCAGTTTGGGGCTGGCTGGGACATGGAGTGAAGTGCAGACGTGGTTGTCTGGCTCACTGCCCCCCAGAATGGACCCAGCTGAGGGGTCCCGTTCTCTGCACCTGCAAGCTCTGTTTTAGACCATGTTCCTGTCGTCTAATAAACCTTCTGTTTTACTGGCTGGCTGAGAGTCACGTCTGACTGCGAAGTTGGGGTGCAGGACCCTCTGGCTTCCCCAGGAGCACCGCCTGAGCGGACTCGCTGTGGGAAGCGCACGGAGAGGCAGAGGATGCTGAATGCTCCGAGGTCAGACCCAGGAAGGTGGAAGCTGTGCGAGCTGTGTGTCCTGAAGACAGGCTGCTCACAGAAAGGCGACTACCCCAGAGTCCTGACTGACTTCATGGGGAGCAGTTCCAGAGCATCGCCCAGGAACTCCGTGACAGGCCCCACTCAGTTCGGTCTCGGAGGGGGAGAGATGTGACGAAGTGGGGTTTTATTCATCTTGTTATGTTGCATGTGAGTCTTACTGTCCTAGACTAATACGGTGTGTGCCTCAGTTTTCCGGGTGGTGATGGGGTGATTCCAAGGGGCTGTTTAATAGCAGAGGCATAGAAGAGATCCTGTGGATCTGTGACAGCACAGCAGTACAAAGCACAGCGGGAAACTGAGGCATGCATTGGAAACATACAAATCTTACCAAGCTTCACGCTCATCACGGCACGCACCTGTCATCCCTGCTGCGCTCTGATTGTAGCTCTGTGGGGCAGGGCCATCTCTTGGCTCTGTGTCTCTACAGGCCTGGCACAGTGCGGCCCTGGCCAGGGCCACTGGTGCTGTGGCCACACACGGAATCCGGAACATTGGTAAATGCTGGGGTTGGCCGGCTCCGGGCCCTGGGGAGTCCTTGGCAGCACGGAGGGCAAGGCCCTGCCTAGGACACAAGATGCCCATGCCGTGCCCAGCAAGGGACTTCCTGGCTCCTGCCAGAGCCATTTCTGGTGCCTAGAGCTGAACGCAGCAGTCTTAGTGAGGGGCACAGCCCGTGCTGCTGGCTGGCACGGCCAGAGCTGGATTTCTAGCATCACGTGGGTGTAGCTGCCCACCCAGTTTGCATGCGCCATTCCTGGGAGTGTGATACAGACCAGGTACCAGCCAGAGACTGGGATGGGCTGTCGGTACACACGGCTCCCTGCCTGGTGCGTGCATCAGCCACAGGCATGTATCTAGCTCCAGGGGGGCCAGCGGCCCAGCCCCGCAGTGACGGGCTCCCTGTGGGCTGCTGGTCTGAGTAACTGGTGCCCCGGCAAGGTGGGGCTCTGGGCACAGGTCTCTGGGCTGCAGAATCTTCTTCCGCCTGCCAGCCCCATGCCCCCGGGCACAGGAGCCAGGCTAGGCCGAGCCCCCAGGTACCTGGAAATGCACAGAAAGAGCAGAGATGGGGGCTCTGGCAGGCCATGGGGAGCACCATGCAGGGGCAGAAGGGTCCCCACAGAAGCTGGGCCGCAGGGACCCAGCGCAGGCCCCGCAATCCCACTGGCCTTCCATAGTGGGTGCCACAGCACTGACTGGGTGAGGAGGGGGTGGCTTTTATTCCACAGGAAATATGCCCCCCCCCCCCCAAAAAAAAAAAGCAGATGAGAAGAGCTTGGCCCATCTGTCCCGAAGCCTGACAGCTGGGGCAGGCCCAGGGGATGGCGCTGCGCAGGCTGGAGACCCCAGGGCCCAGGGTCTCTCAGCACCCAGGAGGCAACAAACATAGCCTGGGTCTGGCCGATGGCGACAGCTGGAGCCTGCGATGCCCCAGGCCATGGTGGAAGACAAGTCCGGGGCGGGCACGCCGGGCGTTTGCAGGGAGGCTGGCACAACGTGGGCTCTGCCCAAGGGGCCCTGGGGCTGACAGCTCCAGCCCAGGGCAGCGTCTCCTGGCCTGGGAGCCCGCGGTCCGTTACCGCTGCCTCTTGCGGATGCTGACGAGCTCCTGGTGAACGGTGCTGAAGCTGGGCCGTTTCCGGGGATCGTACTCCCAGCACCGCTGCATCAGCCTGTACACGTCCTCAGGACACTGCTTGGGGGGGTCCAGCCGCACCCCTGGGGAGAGAGGGCAACAGGCTCAGGGCCCAGGGCAGCCTGCCCCCAGGGCTGTAGAGAGCCGGAAACACCCTCAGCCCCTGGCGGCTGCTCACTGGAGGGGGATCCCCTGGGCTCCCTCTCGGTGGGGGCGGGGGGCAGGGGGTGGCTCCAGGCCTGGCAGCAGCCCAGGTACCTCCTGTTCATGGGGAGATGGGGCCTGGCCGGGGCAGAGCCTGCTTACCTTGCTCAATGGCTTCGCGCGTCTGGGTGTTGCTCAGGTGGGAATAGGGGGTGGCGCCGAGGCTGAAGGCTTCCCACAGCAAGATCCCGAAGCTCCAGACATCGCTCTCTGAGGAGTAGCGGCCTGGGGAGAGGGGGGCTTCAGGCAAGGGGCCGGGAGCATGGCTACCTCCAGCCCCTCGCCAGCTGCTCCAGCCATGGGGATAGCGTCCCCCTTGGGGCTCCTAGGCAGGCACTCACCGCGCTGCAGCTTGGGCAGCCCCCACTCCCTGCAGACACCGCCCTGGTCCAACGGGGACGCAGCATCTGGCCCCACCTTCCCATGGCCTCCCGCTGCCCCAGCCAGAGGGATCCAGGCAAGGGGACGCCGGGCGATCGGCCACCCCGGTCAATAACCGCATGCAAAGAGCTGAGCAGAGCTGTGGGGTGCCCGGCGCCCGCGTCCCCGTATTGGGCCTGAGGGACGCATGAGGAGCTGTGTGGTCTAGGGGACTCGTAGCCAGGACTCCTGGGTTCTTTCTTGCTGTGTGCAAGTGCTTTCCCCCGGTGCCCTGGCTGCACCCAGTGCTTGCATGGTGCTAGATGGCCCCTGGCGGTCTGCAGAGGGCACCAGCTCAGAGGGATGGGGCTGGGAGCCGCAGCAAACACCATACCGTAATTCAGTGCCTCTGGCGCTGTCCATTTCACAGGAATCTGCTTCAAGCCTCCTGTGGAGGCATAGACCCCGTCCTCCTCCTCCCGCGACATCCCAAAGTCACTGATCTTCAGCGAGTTCTTCTCCGTCACCAGGCAGTTGCGAGCTGCGAGGTCCCTGCGGGAGAGGAGCAGCTGAGCGCCAGGCCCTGCAGCCCGCCAGGCTACTGGCTACAGAGAATCTGGAGGCCCCAGCCATGACCCTGAGACGAAGCGGGACTGTTCTTAATGTTTCCTCTGAATACTGTAGGGGTGCCTCAGTTTCCCCTTTGCATTTCTTAAGTCTCTAGGTGGTGGGATAAGGGGTTGTCATTGTTGCAGAGCAAAGGGCCAGGGTACATAAATGGCCGACACTCTGTCTCCTGGCCACTGATGACTGGGGCCCTTCCCCCCTGCAAGGTGAGAGCTAAAGGGTTGGAGAACAAAGGAATCCGGTGACCTCCTGGCCTGGGAAAGGGACAAAGCCCAGAGGAGGAAGGGTGTAGAGTGAGTCAGTTGGAGCTGGCTGGAGACATGGAGTGAAGTGCAGATGGGGTTGTCTGGCTCACTGCCCCCCAAAATGGACCTGACTGTGCAGTCCTGTTCTCTGCACCTACAAGCTCTGTTTTAAACCTCTGTTTTACTGGCTGGCTGAGAGTCACATCTGAATGCAGAGTTGGGGGGCAGGACCCTCTGGCTTCCCCAGGACCCCGCCTGAGTGGACTCGCTGTGGGAAGCACACGGAGGGGCAGAGGAGGCTGAATGCTCCAAGGTCAGACCCAGGAAGGTGGAAGCCGTGTGAGCTTTTTCTGCCCTGCAGACAATCTGCTCCCAGAGAGGAGACTTCACCAGAGTCCTGACTGGCTTCACAGGGAGCAGTTCCAGAGCATCACCCGGGGACTCGGTGACAACCGCTCCTGACCCCATGGCAGACGGGCTCCTGCAGGCCAAGGGCACAAACGAGCTTGGAGAAAGTCGACCTGCCTGAGGACGCCTGCCCAGCCCATCTCCCTGAGGGCACTAGGGCCTGCTGTTTATCACCGGGCAGAGAAGTCTGGACTCTGGGCTCTAGTCACAGCTCCGGCTCTCTGGGTGACCCCGTCCAGGGCCCCAGTCCCCATCTGTCACATGGGACAAGGACACTCCCTTCCGTGGGAAGCCCTGGGGCTGGAGGGCTGCAGAAACGTAGTGAACCCAGGCAGAGACACCGCCAGGTCTCCAGGGTAAGGCCAGGGCTCTAACCCAGCGGGCATCTCACGGGAGCCTTCCCAGCTCTCAGGACAGGTACTCGCTGGCAGACCATGGCTGGTATCACCTGCAGCGCCCAGCACACTCAGGGGCCCCAATAGCAGCTGATGTCCAGGCATTGACTGGGATGCTCAGGGCCCTCTATCATGGCTGGGGTTTGGGCAGCGCCTGGTGGGGTGACCAGATGTCCCGATTTTATAGGGACAGTCCCGATTTTTGGGTCTTTTTCTTATATAGGTTCCTATTACCCTCCACCTCAGTCCCGATTTTTCACACTTGCTGTCTGATCACCCTAGTGCCTGGGGCACTCGGGGGCCCTGATCTCGGCTGGGGTCTGGGCAGCGCCCGGGGCACTCAGGGGCCCTGATCTCGGCTGGGGTCTGGGCAGGGCCCGGGGCACTCGGGGGCCCTGATCTCGGCTGGGGTCTGGGCAGCGCCCGGGGCACTCGGGGGCCCTGATCTCGGCTGGGGTCTGGGCAGGGCCCAGGGCACTCGGGGGCCCTGATCTCGGCTGGGGTCTGGGCAGCGCCCGGGGCACTCGGGGGCCCTGATCTCGGCTGGGGTCTGGGCAGCGCCCGGGGCACTCGGGGGCCCTGATCTCGGCTGGGGTCTGGGCAGGGCCCGGGGCACTCGGGGGCCCTGATCTCGGCTGGGGTCTGGGCAGGGCCCGGGGCACTCGGGGGCCCTGATCTCGGCTGGGGTCTGGGCAGGGCCCGGGGCACTCGGGGGCCCTGATCTCGGCTGGGGTCTGGGCAGGGCCCGGGGCACTCGGGGGCCCTGATCTCGGCTGGGGTCTGGGCAGGGCCCGGGGCACTCGGGGGCCCTGATCTCGGCTGGGGTCTGGGCAGGGCCCGGGGCACTCGGGGGCCCTGATCTCGGCTGGGGTCTGGGCAGCACCTGGGATGCTCGGGGCCCCTGAGCGCAGACTGGGTCTCTGCATGCTGCAGCAATGCACATATCTGTGGCTGCCTGTGGGGAGCGCAGTGTCTCAGAGCGAGCCTGGGCGGAAGGTCTCACCTGTGGATGCAGTGCTTGCTTTCCAGGTACTCCATCCCAGCAGCAGCATTCGCCGTCATCTTGAGCAGCTCCTTCGCCTTCAGCTGCAGCCCCTCGCTGCGCAGGAAGGTCAGGAAGTCCCCTCCTGTGTGGGGAGGGTCGTGCTGACCTCAGGGAGTTAGGGGCCTGGCTGCAGGCCTCAGGCGCCTGCCACCAGCCCTTGGGGGGAGTGCGGCTGGGACACGGGACTGGGGGAGGTTCATTAGGGTCCAGGGTGTGGGAAGCAGGGCTCACCGGGAGTGAACTGGAGGGAGGAGGGGCTGGGGGCCAGGGCCAGGGCAACAGCAGGCCAGGCTGCAAGGCGGGGGGACTCACCCTGCACCAGCTCCATGACGATGTAGATGGGCTGCTTCTGGGTGCAGACGCCAATGAGCTTGACAATGTTGGGGTGGCTGTACTGCTTCAGGATCCTGGGGGCAGAGACACGCCGGTCACCCCCTGGCCGTCACAGCCTGGGGCGTGAGCCAGTCGCAACAGCCAGCAAGGGGGCTTCTCTGTCAGTACATTTCAACAGCACGGAGGGCACCTACCCACCCGCCATCACCCTGGGCTTGGGGACCCACTGTCTGGGCTGGGTTTGTTTGGGATCCCCTGTCCCTGTCAGGTCTGGGTGGGGGGGTCTCTGTCTGGGCTGGGTTTGTTTGGGATCCCCAAACAAACTGTTCCTGTCAGGTCTGGGGGGTCCCTGGTCTGGGCTGGGTTTGGAGTCCCCCCAGGCTCCAGAAGATTTTGATCCAGAAAAACTGTTTTAATTGAAATTTAAGCAAGCCCAGAAACCCCAAAGCCCCCTCCCCATGGCTGGCAAATGGCCCCCCAGGGCAGAGTGTGGGCTGGGGGACAGAGAGTGGAGTGGACAGAGGCCCTTGGCACTGGGGGGAAGAGCGCGGCACTGGGGGGCAGAGCAGGGCGCTGGGGCTCCGTACAGACCTGGCTTCCTGCAGGAATTTGGCCTTGAGCTCCGGCGGGAGGGTTTCGCGGCAGGACTTCACAGCCACTGGGGTGTTGTCAGTGAGCAGGCGGCCGCTGAACACCTCCCCAAAGTTACCCTGGGAGACAAAGCAAATGCACCAGCTGCCTCTACCCCCAGTCGATCCCGGAGTCCAGCTGAGCCAGCTCCCTCTGCCTCGTGCCAGGTGGGGCATTAACATGGGCCAGGGCCTGTTCTGCCTCTGGCATGCCTGGACGCTGCTTCGGTGATTCAGGTCCCGTCGACCCCTCCTCCTAGGGGCTGACTGGGGAGTGGGCACCAGCCGCCGCAGAGTGACGGCACCAGCTGGGAACCGAGGGACCCATTTCTAACCACCAGAGAGGCTTCCTCATTGCCTGGGTCCTTACGTCACGGGTGGCCGGCAAGGAAGCGCGATGCCCCGAATGACCGGCTGGACGAGGGCTCCCAGCCTGGCAGCAAGGGTGTGCAGCCACGCTGCTCCCAGCTGGGTCAGCGCCAGGGTAACACAGCAGGAGCAGGGCAGTCTGTGGCCTGGCAGAGCTGTCAGAGAGCCCGGGCCCAGCCTGACCCCCAGACGCCCCTAGCCTCAGACAGAGAGCCTGGCACAGACAGCAGCTCCCTGGCGCACTGGCAGGTCCTGCTGGGCTCTGGCTGCAACAAGGGAAGTTAGAAATCCTGCCATTCAGTACCTTTTATTAAATTGAAACTAATCTGCATCGTAACGCTGCCTGCACACCCTAACCCTAACCCCCCACGATCCTGGGCCTGCTGCGCGCTTCCTCAGAGCAGTGCCCCAGCAGTGGCCGAGCCCATGCCTGCCCTGGGGGCACTCACCCGCCCGATGCGCTCGCCCAGCACCACGTCCTCATGGTTCAGCACCCATTTGTCCTGGGGAAGGAAGGCAGGAGTCAAAGAGCAGGAAACTATCCAGCCCCAGCATTCCCCGCCCTGCCCTCACCCCCACCCCCGAGGGAGCCCTTTGTCCGCAACGCCCAGCCCCTGGGGAGCCGTGCAGTGGGGCCAGCGTGGTACCTTGGGGATGGGCTTGGCCAGGATGATTCCGCTCTTCTTGGTGACGGGCTGCTGGGTCTGCAGGAAATGGTCGATGAGCAGCGGGATGGTGCAGAAGCCCTCGCCCTCCAGACGGTACATGTCCTGGGAGAGGTGGAGGCGCTGGGATCTTACTCTGCCCCTGCCCTGCCCTCCCAGCCCTGCTCACAGACCCCCCAACCTGCCCTGTATAGACCCCCATGCCCCCTAACCTCCCCCACATACACCCCCCACCCCTACAGCTCAATGCACACCATACACCCTCACCCAATACACCCCACGCACACCCCCTATCTCCCCCATTCCCGGTAGAACTACAGATTGCAGGTCAGCACCAGTGCCTGCCAGGGGCCTGGCTAGGCCTGGCCTTGGGAGCCGTCTCTCTGGCTGCTGGTGCCGGGGATTGTGACGATGTGAGGCAGCAGGGAGGGGGGAGTGTTGACCTGGGAATGTGCCTTGGGGATGGGAGACCTGAGAGCCTGTAACCTGAGCCAGGACGGGGAGGGGGAGGTAACACCTCTGCCTGGGAATGCGGACAGAGGCTGCAGGAAGGAAGTTTCAGTTTGGTGCTGGGTGGAGGAACGCAGGGAACCCCAGGGCTGGGGTCTAAGCTCCCTGCTCCCCCAGAAGGACTTGACTGAGGGGTCCTGGTTGTACCCACAAGCTCTGTTGTGGACTGTGTTCCTGTTGTCCAATAAACCTTCTGTTTTACTGGCTGGCTGAGAGTCTCAGTGAATCCCTGGAAGAGGGGTGCAGGGCCTGGACTCCCCCACACTCCGTGACAGGGATGCCCAGCCTGGGGGAGCGTTTGTGAGTGGCTGGGACGAGGGTCCAACGGGGCACAAGGAGTGGCAGGAAAAAACCCCGGCCTCGCATCACAGGTCCTCCAGCCCCCGCCCATGGGCACTCCCCTCGGAGCTCCTGCCCAGGCTCTACCAGGCAGGCTGGGGTCCTATGTCCCAGCGGGGCAGGCAGGGGCAGCTGCAGGATGGCCCCGGAGCTGCCCCCAGAGCTGCCTGCGCTGCCCATGTCAGCGCCCTCCCGGTGCCCGGCCCCTGGCCCCACTCACGTCGCAGGCCTGGATGATGAAGTGCCGGGGCAGCCCGTCCCACAGCACACTCAGCACGTGCTCCTGCTTGCCCTGGCTCTCCCGCACCAAGAAGTCCCCACTGTGGAGCAGCAGCTCCTGCACCTCCGCCCGGGGGATGGCGCCGTGGTACCAGGTCTGCTGGCACAGGGGCTTCTGCACTTCGGGGAGGAGCGGCAGGGGGGGCGGCACCTGGGAGACAGAGACGGGGTAAGCGGGATGGGTAGGGGACCCCGTCAGCACCCACAGGGGGCTGCCCAGAGCAACGGGTACAGCAGGGACATCCAGGCCCCCTTCTCCACACAGACTGCGGGGCTCAGGCGGAGATGGGGAGGAGAGGGCAGGGAGGAAATGGGGAGGGAAGGGGTGAGGTGGGGAGAGGGAGTGGGAGTGGGCTGGGGAGGGGCGGCAGAAGGTAGTGGAGTGGGAGAGGGAAGGGGAGAGGGAAGGTGGGGGCAGGGAAGGGGAGGCAGTAGCGCTGGGGTACTCACTGAGTACTTGGGGCGGAAGATGCCCGAGATGTGATTCCTGAGGGTCTCCAACGCGCTGGCTCCTGGGCGCTCCTGCTCCTGCTCCTGCCAGGGGGCAGAGAGGGGCTGAGCTGTGTGGCTGGGAGTGTCCCATGCCCGAGTGCAGGAATGGCCTGGGCCGGGCACTGGGTGGGCTGGACTCTGGCCAGGTGCCCGTGGGCTGCACCCAGGGCTGGGCGTGGGGCAGGGCACCCTCACCACACAGCAGCACCCACATTTCTTAGCAAGGCCAATGCCCTGGGCAGCCACTGGGGCCAAGCTGGGCCTGGTGCCCGAGTGTCCCTGACTGTCTCCAAGGCAGGGCACTGGGGGTGGCTCAGGGCAGGGTGCTGGGGGTGGGGCAGGGCGGGGCACTGGGGGTGACTCAGGGCGGGGTGCTGAGGGGGTGGGGTAGGTCAGGGCGTTGGAGGTGGGGCAGGGCAGGGCGCTGGGGGTGGGGCAGGGCGGGGCACTGGGGGTGACTCAGGGCAGGGCGCTGAGGGGGTGGGGTAGGTCAGGGCGTTGGAGGTGGGGCAGGGCAGGGCGCTGGGGGTGGGGCAAGGCATGGGGGTGGGGCAGGGGGGGCACTAGGGGTGACTCAGGGCAGGGCATTGGAGGTGGTACAGATGTGACACAGCAGGGAGGAGGAGTGTTGACCTGGGAATGTGGCAGGGGAGTTTCAATGGGAGACCTGAGAGCCTGTCACCTGAGCCAGGAGGGGGAGAGGGAAGTAACACCTCTGTGGGCAAATGGTGGTGCACCCCCTGTGACGAAGCGGGACTGTTCTTAATGTTTCCTCTGAATAGTGTGGGGTGCCTCAGTTTCCCCTAGGCAGTTCTTAAGTATCTAGGGGGTGGGGTAAGGGTGTATGATCATTGCAGAGCCCTAGAGAGCAGGTGTGTGCAGGGGTCTGGACACAGAGAATGGCCGACACCCTGTTTCCTGGCAACTGATGGCCTGGATCCTTCCCCCCTGCAAGGTGAGAGCTAAAGGGTTGGAGAACAAAGGAATCCAGAGACCTCCTGGCCCAGAAAAGGGACAAAGCCCAGAGGAGGAGGGGCTGGAGGGAGTTTCAGTTTGGGACTGGCTGGGACATGGAGTGAAGTGCAGACGGGGTTGTCTGGCTCACTGCCCCCCAAAATGGACCCAGGTGAGGGGTCCGGTTCTCTGCACCTACAAGCTCTGTGTTAGACCATGTTCCTGTGGTCTAATAAATCTTCTGTGTTACTGGCTGGCTGAGAGTCTCATCTGCCTGCGAAGTTGAGGGGCAGGACCCTCTGGCTTCCCCAGGACCCCGCCTGAGCGGACTCGCTGTGGGAAGCGCACGGAGGGGCAGAGGAGGCTGAATGCTCCGAGGCAGACCCAGGAAGGTGGACGCTGTGTGAGCTGTGTGTCCTGAAGACAGGCTGCTCCCAGAGAGGAGACTTCCCCAGAGTCCTGACTGGCTTTATGGGGAGCAGTTCCAGAGCATTGCCCGGGGACGCCGTGACACCCCCACATCCCTGGGGTCCTGCTTGGCCCTCCATTTCAGGTGCACCCTCACCACAGGCACCTTGAATGGTGTCCCGCCCACCCCGTCAGGGTCAGGTAGGTATCGGGCACCACCCGATCTGGGGCCACCACCTCGGACCGAGCCAGCGTCACCTCCGCGCCCGTATCCCGGTATCCATGGACCTTCCTCCCATCCACCTCCTGGGGAACAAGGCACTCTCTCCGGAGGGACAGCCCCACGCCCACCCTGTAAACCGAGAACCCTGAGTCCAGAGCCTCCAGCCCTCTCGCGGGGCTGGCCGGGGGTACTCTTCCCTCCGGAGCAGGTGATAAGCTGGCAGCCCCCTTTGCCTGGGCCGTCTGCCCCTCGTCCAGCTGGGTCTCTACCCAGTTAACCCTGGGTAGGTTGGGTCTGCTCAGTCTGTCGCTGAGCCTGGGGCACTGGGTCCGTACGTGGCCTCTCTGGCCACAGTGATAGCAGCTCAGGTCACGTTGGTCCCCTTGAGCGGGTCGGATGGTCCTGACGCCAGACGTTCCCCTTGGGAGGCGGTTCTCCACATTTCCCCGCTGGGAGGCCCCATGGTGACTCTCTCTCTGCATCGGGGGGGCCTGTTCTTTTGGGATTCCTCCCGGCTACCCCCTGACCGACTGTTCACAAACTCGTCGGCCAGCTGCCCTGCATGCTGGGGGTTCTCTAGCTTTTTGTCCACCAGCCACAGCCTCAGGTCGGATGGGCACTGTTCATACAGTTGCTCCAGTACGATTAGGTCAAGCAGGTCCTCTTTAGCTTGGGCCCCAGCAGTCCACTTGTGGGCATATCCCTGCATCCGGTTGGCCAGTTGTAGGTAGGTGACCTCAGGCGTTTTACGCTGACTCCGGAACCTTCTCCGGTATATCTCGGGGGTCAGCCCAAACTCACGGAGCAGGGCCTATTTGAACAGTTCATAGTCCCCTGCCTCCGCCCCTGTCATTCGGCTGTACACCTCCACGGCTCTGGGGTCCAATAAGGGGGTGAGAAACTGGAGCCTGTCTGCAGGGTCAACCCTGTGCATCTCGCAGGCATTCTCAAAGGCTGTCAGGAAGATATCTATGTCCTCCCCCTCCTTCCGCTGGGCCAGGAAGCACTTGTCAAAGCTCCTTGCAGTCTTGGGTCCCCCCTCACGCACCGCAGCCGGGGCCCCACTGCTCCTCAGCCTGGCCAGCTCCAGTTCATGCTGATGTTGTTTCTCCTTCTTCTCCTGCTCATGCTGACGCTGCTTTTCATGATCCTCCAGCTCCCTCATTTTCATCTCCCTCTCCCATTCCAGCCGCCTCCGCTCCAGGGATGGGGAGCTCCACCGGGAGGATCCCCTGCTGGCTGCCGGGGTCAGGGTGCCCTCGGTATTCGCTGGGCTTCCCCCAACCCGTCCCCCAGGCCTAGGTAGGAAGGGTCTCGGGATGTCCTCAGCAGCAGTCTGGGCAGGGCGCTGGGGGTGGCGGGATGCTGGGGGTGGGGTGGGGCAGGGCTCTGGGGGTGGCGGGCTGCTGGGGGTGGGGTGGGGCAGGGCAGGGCGCTGGGGGTGGCGGGATGCTGGGGGTGGGGTGGGGCAGGGCAGGGCTCTGGGGGTGGCGGGATGCTGGGGGTGGGGTGGGGCAGGGCAGGGCGCTGGGGCTGGCGGGATGCTGGGGGTGGGGTGGGACAGGGCAGGGCTCTGGGGGTGGCGGGATGCTGGGGGTGGGGTGGGGCAGGGCAGGGCTCTGGGGGTGGCGGGATGCTGGGGGTGGGGTGGGGCAGGGCAGGGCGCTGGGGGTGGCGGGATGCTGGGCGCTGGGGCTGGTGCAGTGGGGGACGTGCTCACCGTGGAGGAGAGGGAGTTCCTGTCGTCCTGCAGGGGCAGGCCTGGACGGGGGGTGCGGGAGCCCAGCTGGTCCAGCTTGTGGTGCAGTACGTCCCGCTGGGCTTGCAGCTTGGCCTGGGCGCACAGGGAGACCTGGAAATGCAGCTGCGCCTCCTGCAGAGCCTGGCGCTTCCCCAGCAGGTGCACCCTGTGCCAGACAGCAACAGCCGCGGCTCAGAGCTCCCCGCCCGCCCAGAGCTCCCGGCCCAGAGCTCCCCGCCCGCCCAGAGCTCCCGGCCCAGAGCTCCCCGCCCGCCCAGAGCTCCCCGCCCGCCCAGAGCTCCCGGCCCAGAGCTCCCCGCCCGCCCAGAGCTCCCGGCCCAGAGCTCCCCGCCCGCCCAGAGCTCCCGGCTCAGAGCTCCCCGCCCGCCCAGAGCTCCCGGCCCAGAGCTCCCCGCCCGCCCAGAGCTCCCGGCCCAGAGCTCCCCGCCCGCCCAGAGCTCCCGGCCCAGAGCTCGCCCGCCCGCCCAGAGCTCCCCGACCGCCCCACCCGGCTGCCCCAGTCACGGGTATCCCTGAGCAAATGGGCATGGACTGGCATTTCCAGTCCCCACCCCACTTCCATGTCACGGGGGACAGAATCCCCAGCACTGCTGCCTCTGGCCAGGGTAGGGGAATACCCTGCTGAACCCCACTGGGCCACAGTAGGCACAGATCCGAAGTCACACTGCATCCCTCCCCCCATCACACTGCTCCCTTTTCTCCCCCGCTCACAATACTCCCCCTCCCTCCAGATCTCTCATGGACCCACTTCTCAGGTTCTCACCAAAACCCCTCTATCCCTGGGTCCCACCACCCCTTGTCTCACTACCCCCACCCAGGTCACATCCCGCACCTCCCTGCTTCCGGGGCCCCCCCACCTCACTGCTCCCTGCCCTCCCATCTCACCACTCCCGGGGCCCCCCACCTCACCACTCCCTGCCCCCTTCTCACCGGTCCCTCGGGCCCCCCATCTCACCGCTCCCTGGGACCCCCCATCTCACTGATCCCTTGTGATGTTATTGACATAAATTGGGACCATATAGATCATTGTTGCAACCAAGGTCCTGTAATGGCACCAAATCTTGTATAAAGTGTTATGGTTGGCTGGTTAGGATTATGCTATCTGTATGCATGTATCATTTTTGTATTTAAAGTTATAAGTATTGTCTCTGTACTGTCTGTAGCTCAAACTTGTGCTGTGTTTCTGGGTGACACCCCAGACAAGCTGGTGTCAGCTCTGCCTAGCCTGCTGGATGGCCCATTAAGGACCATCAGCTACACACCTGACCCATTGAGAGAAGGCAGACACACCTGGGGACTCAGCCAAGCATGCAGGGACCTGCCTATGGACAGAACTCTGAGGTTTTTCCAGGCCATGGGATGGGCAGCTTGTCTTTGGGACAAAGAAAGCAGAGACCACATGGCAAGAGACTACACAAAGCTGCTGCAGCTCCTCCATGTGGTCTTCAATCCTGCTTCCTACCTCTGGAGGGGTACAATTTGCTACAATTGGAAGCTCTACACAAAGGACTGAAGGACCCACCCCAGCTGGGCATGTTCTCTGGAGACCTGATTTGAACCTGCAGCTTATTCCATCACTGCTACAAGCCTGAACCAAGAACTTTGCCATCACTGTATGTCATTGATTCCGTTTAACCAATCCTAGCTCTCATCTCTATCTTTTTCCTTTTATGAATAAACCTTTAGATTTTAGATTCTAAAGGATTGGCAACAGTGTGATTTGTGGGTAAGATCTGATTTGTATATTGACCTGGGTCTGGGGCTTGGTCCTTTGGGATCGAGAGAACCTCTTTTCTTTTACTGGGGTACTGGTTTTCATACCCATTCGTCCCCATAACAAGTGGCACTGGTGGGGATACTGGGAAACTGGAGTGTCTAAGGGAATTGCTTGTGTGACTTGTGGTTAGCCAGTGGGGTAAAACCAAAGTCTTCTCTGTAAGGCTGGTTTGGTTTGCCTTGGTGTGCAAAGGAACCCCAGCCTTGGGCTGTAACTGCCCTGCTTGAAGCAATTTGTCCTGAATTGGGTCCCACCAGAACCAGCATCATTACATCCCTCCCCCCATCTCACCGCTCCCGGGGCCCCACGCTCTGCTCCTCGCCCAGGAGCTCGGCCTGCAGGTCCTGGACACGCTGCCCTTTGCTGCTCATGGTCTGCGTGGCAGTGGCTAGTTCCTCCTCCATGGCCGTCAGGCTGCAAGAGATAGCACCATCTAGTCCGGGGGTCCCCTGCTGGGCCTGACACCCCCCGGGGGTTCGGGAGCCAGCCAGTGGCTGCCCAGGGCCCAGCTGCCGGGTCTGACACCCCCGGGGGTTCGGGAGCCAGCCAGTGGCTGCCCAGGGCCCAGTGCTACAGCCCTCCCAGGGCCCCTCACGTCCTGGTGCCCGCCCCTGCCCTGTACCCACGTGTGCTGCACGCTCTCTATTGTCAGCTCATTCAGCTGCAGCTCGTCGGCCTCCAGGTTCTCGCTCTCCTCCAGCAGGCTCTCGTCGAAGGTCACCGTGGGCGGGATCTCGCTCACACACCTAGGGGGACAGTGCTCTGAGCGTGCTTAAAACCAGCCTCCAGCCCTGGCTGCGCACACAGACCTGGGGCAGGAACGGGGAATCCCTGCTGCCTTTCTGTGCCCTGCCCTGCCAGCATCCACCCCCAGGAGGGCAGGACTCTGACAAAGTGGGAATTGTCCGGCATGTTTATGAATTCTGTGTGTGCCTCAGTTTCCCCCACACTTTGCATTGCTGCCCAGTGGGGAAATGTGTTACATTTGCTCTTGCGGGCAGCGCAGGCCATGAGGGGAGGGTGTGGCCAGCTGTTTGGGCCAGGGGCTGGAATCTGCTGAAAGTGACTCCACGGCAGTGCAGAATCCCAGAGAGACCAGGATCTAGCAAACCACCCCAGCGGGAGGAGGTGCCCCCGCAGCAGGGAGACCCCAGCTTGAGAACAGGGGCCTGAGCTGGGACAGGCAGGGCACAGTTTTCAGAGGAACAGCCGTGTTAGTCTGTATTCGCAAAAAGAAAAGGAGTACTTGTGGCACCTTAGAGACTAACCAATTTATTTGAGCATGAGCTTTCGTGAGCCACAGCTCACTTCATCAGTGTGGGCTCTGGGGAAGTGGCTGCTCTCCCCCGGGCACTAAGGAGCCCAGGAGCACCAGAGCCCGATGGGGGGGTGTGACGAAGTGGGACTGTTCTTAATGTTTCCTCTGAATAGTGTGGGGGTGCCTCAGTTTCCCCTAGGCAGTTCTTAAGTATCTAGGGGGTGCAGTAAGGGTGTATGATCATTGCAGAGCCCTAGAGGGCAGGTGTGTGCAGGAGTCTGGACACAGAGAATGGCCAACACCCTGTTTCCTGGCAACTGATGGCCTGGGCCCTTCCCCCCCTGCAAGGTGAGAGCTGAAGGGTTGGAGAACAAAGGAATCGGGTGACCACCTGGCCCGGGAAAGGAACAAAGCCCAGAGGAGGAGGGGCTGGAGGGGGTTTTCAGTTTGGGGCTGGCTGGGACATGGAGTGAAGTGCAGACGTGGTTGTCTGGCTCACTGCCCCCCAGAATGGACCCAGCTGAGGGGTCCCGTTCTCTGCACCTGCAAGCTCTGTTTTAGACCATGTTCCTGTCGTCTAATAAACCTTCTGTTTTACTGGCTGGCTGAGAGTCACGTCTGACTGCGAAGTTGGGGTGCAGGACCCTCTGGCTTCCCCAGGAGCCTGCCTGAGCGGACTCGCTGGGGGAAGCACACGGAGAGGCAGAGGATGCTGAATGCTCCGAGGTCAGACCCAGGAAGGTGGAAGCTGGGTGAGCTGTGTGTCCTGAAGACAGGCTGCTCACAGAAAGGCGACTACCCCAGAGTCCTGACTGACTTCATGGGGAGCAGTTCCAGAGCATCGCCCAGGGACTCCGTGACAGGGGGTTACTGCAGCCTGGCTGGGGCATTGCGCTAACGGTGGCCAGAACGGACGGTGATTTAACCTTGGCTTCCCTGTGCTGTCCTCAGGCCTTCCAGCGTACCAGGAGCCCTGCAACTCCTGGCTGGATGCCTCGCTCCCTGCAGAGCACAAGGCTCCCCAGACTCTGCTCCATGGGGCTCGCAGGGGGAAGCAGGCGGCTGGAGCCCAGGAGGCGGGGAGGCTGCGGGCCCCACCGGAAAGCAAAGCGGGCCCTTGGGAGCGGTTCCTCCAGGCGGCTGTTCAGAAGCGGGGTGTAGCTCCGAGCCTGGGGGGGCGGGAGGAGCCGTACCTGTGCTGCTGGAGGAAGCTGTCGTATTCTGTCGCGGGATCGATCGCCTGGATGGCGCGGGTGATCTCCTGGTGCACGGAGCCCACCTCCTCCTGAACCAGGCTGCTGACCTCGGCGTACTCCTGCAGGATCTCCTTCCTGTGGGGCACAGGTACCATAGCCCGGACCGTCCCCCCAGCCACAGCCCCCAGCCAGGCCTGCCACCGACACTGCCGTGAGCCCTCTCCCCTGGTGGCCTGGACCTATTGGGAGGGCGAGCCCCATGGGGCAGCTGCACACGGGGCCCTGAGCCCGACTCCCCAGGCCAGATCTCACCCCGTTGGCCCCAGAAACACGCCTGCAACTGTGAAGTGGGAGCTCGCGGACTGAGCGTGCTCATGTGCGCTTGGCAGCGGCTGTGCTCTCTGTGCCCTCCACGCTGCCTGCATCCCCCGGCACTGTGGCTGTAGCACTGGGCAGCATCCCTGCCGCACACATGGGTATGGCAGGGGCTGGGTATGCCGGCGGCAGGGGCTGGGTATGGCAGGGGCTGGGTATGCCAGCAGCAGGGGCTGGGTATGGCAGGGGCTGGGTATGCCGGCGGCAGGGGCTGGGTATGGCAGGGGCTGGGTATGCCGGCGGCAGGGGCTGGGTATGGCAGGGGCTGGGTATGCCGGCGGCAGGGGCTGGGTATGGCAGGGGCTGGGTATGGCAGGGGCTGGGTATGCCGGCAGCAGGGGCTGGGTATGGCAGGGGCTGGGTATGCTGGCGGCAGGGGCTGGGTATGGCAGGGGCTGGGTATGCCGGCAGCAGGGGGTGGGAATGCCAGCGCTGGGGGTGGGTATGCTAGTGGCAGCAGCAGGGGCTGGGTATGCCAGCAGTGGGGGTGGGAATGCCGGCAGCAGGGGGTGGGAATGCCAGTGGCAGGGAGCTGGGTATGCTGGTGGCGGGGGTGGGTATGCCAGCGGTGGGGGCTGGGTATGCCGGTGGCAGCAGCAGGGGGTGGGAATGCCAGCGGTGGGGGTGGGTATGCTAGTGGCAGCAGCAGGGGCTGGGTATGCCAGCAGTGGGGGTGGGAATGCCGGCAGCAGGGGGTGGGAATGCCAGTGGCAGGGAGCTGGGTATGCTGGTGGCGGGGGTGGGTATGCCAGCGGTGGGGGCTGGGTATGCCGGTGGCAGCAGCAGGGGGTGGGAATGCCAGCGGTGGGGGTGGGTATGCCGGTGGCAGCAGCAGAGGGTGGGAATGCCAGCGGTGGGGGTGGGTATGCCAGTGGCAGCAGCAGGGGGTGGGAATGCCAGCGGTGGGGGTGGGTATGCTAGTGGCAGCAGCAGGGGCTGGGTATGCCAGCAGTGGGGGTGGGAATGCCGGCAGCAGGGGGTGGGAATGCCAGTGGCAGGGAGCTGGGTATGCTGGTGGCGGGGGTGGGTATGCCAGCGGTGGGGGCTGGGTATGCCGGTGGCAGCAGCAGGGGGTGGGAATGCCAGCGGTGGGGGTGGGTATGCTAGTGGCAGCATCAGGGGCTGGGTATGCCAGCAGTGGGGGTGGGAATGCTGGCAGCAGGGGGTGGGAATGCCAGTGGCAGGGAGCTGGGTATGCTGGTGGCGGGGGTGGGTATGCCAGCGGTGGGGGCTGGGTATGCTGGTGGCAGCAGCAGGGGGTGGGAATGCCAGCGGTGGGGGCTGGGTATGCCGGTGGCAGCAGCAGAGGGTGGGAATGCCAGCGGTGGGGGTGGGTATGCCGGTGGCAGCAGCAGGGGGTGGGAATGCCAGCGGTGGGGGTGGGTATGCCGGTGGCAGCAGCAGGGGGTGGGAATGCCAGCGGTGGGGGTGGGTATGCCGGTGGCAGCAGCAGGGGGTGGGAATGCCAGCGGTGGGGGTGGGTATGCCGGTGGCAGCAGCAGGGGGTGGGAATGCCAGCGGTGGGGGTGGGTATGCCGGTGGCAGCAGCAGGGGGTGGGTATGCCAGCGGTGGGGGTGGGTATGCCGGTGGCAGCAGCAGGGGGTGGGAATGCCAGCGGTGGGGGTGGGTATGCCGGTGGCAGCAGCAGGGGGTGGGTATGCCAGCGGTGGGGGTGGGTATGCCGGTGGCAGCAGCAGGGGGTGGGAATGCCAGCGGTGGGGGTGGGTATGCCGGTGGCAGCAGCAGGGGGTGGGTATGCCAGCGGTGGGGGTGGGTATGCCGGTGGCAGCAGCAGGGGGTGGGAATGCCGGGGCGGGGCTCTTACAGGACAAGCGCCATCTCCTGGTGCAGGCCATGCAGGGAGCGGTGCAGGGCGGGCAGCGCCTGCTGGAAGTGCAGCGTATGGTGCAGCTCGGCAGCCTTGAGGGCCAGCACGTACTGGTTGTGCAGGGCGTAGAGCTTCCACAGGCTCCGCACGTACTTGTCCTTGGCCTTGTCCCGGTCCTTGTCTGGGGGGAGAGCGGCAGCTGGGGAAGTCCTGGGAGAGGCACCCCAGCCCAATTCCCCGCGGCCCCTGCTGGCGGGAAGGGAGCACTAGCGTTGCCAGGTGTCCGGTTTTTGACTGGAACGCCCAGTGGAAAAGGGACCCTGGCGGTTCTGGCCAGCACCAACGACCGGGCCGTTAAAAGTCCAGTCAGCGGCCCAGCAGGGGCCTGGGGCAATCAGGGACTGGGAGGCTCCACGCGCTGGGAACTGTGACCAGTGGGCGCTGCAGGGGGAGGTGCCTGCGGTGCAAAGGCAGTGCACACCGTGCAGAACCGCCTGGCCGCCCATGCACCTAGAGGGCGCAGGGACCTGGCGGCCACTTCCTCGGAGCCGTGGTAAGTGCTGCCAGGAACTTGCATCCCAACCCCCTGCACCCCAACCCCCCCGGTCCAGCCTGGAATCCCCTCCCGCACCCCAAACCGCTCATCCTCGGCCCCAGCCAGAGCTCTCCCCCCGCCACACCCCAACCCCCTGCCCCAGCCCAGTGAAAGCAAGTGACGGTGGGGGAGAGCGAGCGACGGGGTGTGTGTGGGGGTGTGTGGAGCAAGCACGGGCGGGGCCTCGGAGAAGGGGTGGGGCAGAGGTGTTCAGTTCTGTGTGAATAGAAAGTTGGCAACTCTAGGGAGCGCAGCCCGGGGGACTGGCCAGCGGGGTCACGGACCAGCAGAGCAGGCTGAGGTATGAGGAAGTGGGGATTTCCCCTTGCTATGCTGTATGTGAGTCTTACTGTTTTGCATGAATGCTGTGTATGCCTCTGTTTCCCTGTGTATTACACCAATGCCTAGGTGGTGGGAATAAGCGTGTGTGACCTTTGTGGGGGTTGCTCCAGCTGCCTGCATGGATGCTGTGGCCGCCCCTTCATCACCTGAGACCCAGGAGGGGGATGCAACCAGGTGACTCTGGCTGGGAAGCAAAACAAAGGCCAGAGGAGGAGCAACTGACAGGGCAGGGGCCAGGCAGCTGGAAGCGAGTCAGTCGGCTGGCTTGGGGCTCAGGGGGCTCCCCTCCCCCCAAGATGGACTTGGCTGAAAGTCACAGATTTCTGTGCTAACGAGCTCTGCCCTACGCTGTGTTCCTGTGGTCTAATAAACCTTCTGTGTTACTGGCTGGCTGAGAGTCCCGTCTGACTGCAGAGTTGGGGGGCAGGACCCTCTGGCTTCCCCAAGACCCCACCTGGGCGGACTCGCTGTGGGAAGCGCACAGAGGTGCAGAGGATGTTGAATGCTCCAAGGTCAGACCCAGGAAGGTGGAAGCCGTGTGAGCTGTGTGTCCTGCAGACAGGCTGCTCCCAGAGAGGAGACTTCCCCAGAGTCCTGCCTGGCTTCGCAGGGAGCAGTTCCAGAGCATCGCCCGGTGACGCGGGGACAGAAGAGCCTTGCTAGCAGCCAGAGCCAGGGAGTGGCAGAGCCGCAGGGAGCTTGGGGGTCAGGCCTGGCCTCAGCCAGAGCAGCCCCATTGCTGGCATCCTGGGCAAGCTTGGTGCTCCCCTCAGTGCCACTCACCCCAGCTCAGGCTGGGAGCAGCGTGGGGCAGGGGTGGGGCAGGGCACCCACCTTTGCTGGCCTCCTGGAACTTGCGCTTGGCCTGGGCACTGTCCCGGGCCAGGCTCCGGTACTGCGACTTCAGCTTCTCCAGCTCCTGCTGGTTTGTCTGTGAATGACACAGAAACGCTTGGTGTGAGGAGCGTAACCCCTGTGCCCCACAGCAGGGGCTGGGCAGAGCCCCAAGGGAGGTGACTGGGGGACAGGACAGAGACCGGAGAGGTGATTGGGGGGTTGGGCAGAGGCCAGGGCAATGAGGGGGATGGGCAGAGCCGGGGGAGGCTGTGAGGGGTGGGCAGAGCCTGATGAAGATCATGGGGGGCGGGCAGAGCCAGAAGGCTGAGGGGGCAGAACCGGGGGAGATTGTGGGGGGGTCCGGCAGAGCCTGTGGGAGATAATGGGGGGGTGAGCAGAGCCATGGGGGCGGGCAAAGCCAGGCGGATGCCGGGGGGGGCGGGCAGAGTCGGGGGGAGGCCGGGGGGGCGGGCAGAGCCAGGCGGAGGCTGGGGGGGCGGGCAGAGGCGGGGGGAGGCGGGGGGGCAGGCAGAGCCAGGCGGAGGCCGGGGGGAGGCCGGGGGGGCGGGCAGAGTCGGGGGGTGGCGGGGGGGGCAGAACCGGGGGAGATTGTGGGGGGGTCCGGCAGAGCCTGTGGGAGATAATGGGGGGTGAGCAGAGCCATGGGGGGCGGGCAGAGTCGGGGGGAGGCCGGGGTGGGCGGGCAAAGTCGGGGGGAGGCCGGGGTGGGCGGGCAGACCCGGCAGAGTGGTGGCCGGAGCCAGAGGCAGCGCTTGGCCCCGGCAGAGTATCCCAGGCCTGGTTCAGCAGGCAGCCCGGGAATGAGGGCGCCAGGCCGCAGTTGCCCCAGGGAAGAAGGGCCTCTCCCGGGCGAGGAAACACCCGGCCCCATGGCAGAGAGGGCCTCACGCCTGCCGCTCCACGCTGCCCACAGCTCCCGTGAGGCTGGCCGGGCAGGGGCCCCGCTGGGTACGGCGCCCTGGAGCAGCCCCAGGGGTTGGGGGTCGCTGGGGGCCCTGCTGGTGGGGGCACGGGGCCCTTCCTACCCTGACATAGTCCTGGCTCAGCTGCTGCCACTGCTCGCTGTAGGCCTTGCGGAGCCGCTGCTTGTCGCGGATAAGCAGGCTCAGCTTGCTCAGGGGCCCGGCGGCCAGGTCCTCTGCATGGCGCCGCAGGATCTGGCTCAGCACCTCCGTCTGGTTCGCCAGCACCCACCAGGACTGCCAGGAGAGGGGAGAGCTCAGCGGGGCCGGGAGCACGGCGGGAGCTTGCGGGGGCTGAGAGTGTGTGGGGGAGGCAGTAGCATGGAGGCAGAGGAGCTCGTGTGGCTGAGTGTGGGGGAGCCTAGGGGAGGGCAATGGGGAAGCCGAGGGGTATTTTCTGGGGGGCCTGAGCAGACTCCAGGGGCCCAGCTGGGCTCTGGGGGTGACTGAGATCTCTGACCCAGGCCCTCTTGGTGCCAGCTGGCAGAGGGCCCAGAGCTGCCATGGGGTTACAGTGAGCCCCTGGGGCAGAGGTACATACTGGGCACCCCAGAGTGTCCCATGAGGTCTCTACTGAACGCCTGGCTCATGCTGGCCGCCCTCCGTGCAAAATTGCAGTGCATCCACCACACAGGAGCTCCCGAGCTCCCCAGATAGCGATGTGCTCTGGGCCTGGGGCCGAGCTGTCGGTCCATCTGTGTCTGTCTGTCAGTCTGTGTACATGTGTCCTGAGCCCTTCAGGGGCCCCGGGGATGCCCACTGAGTCTGAGCACAGGGCTAATCCAGTGAGGGTAAAGTCTCCGGGGGAGACCTAAGGTCCATCCAGCCCAGTGTCCTGTCTGCCGACGGTGGCCAGGGCCAGGTGCCCCAGAGGCAGTGAACCAAACAGGTAATGATCAAGTGATCTCTCTCCTGCCATCCATCTCCACCCTCTGACAGACAGAGGCTAGGGACACCATTCCTCACCCATCCTGGCTAATAGCCATTAGTGGACTTAACCTCCATGAATTTATCCAGTTCTCTTTTAAACCCTGTTATAGACAATGGCTGGAGTGTGGGCTTTGAAACGGCGGGGCTCCAACCCTGCTCTCCGACCCAAGCCCAAACCCGACACTGCCAGTCGTAGCCCACAGCCCAAGCCCCACGAGCCTGTCAGCTGGCCTGGCTCTGAGACTTGTCCCCCGGGGGTGGGCCCTGCATGGAGATGCTTGTAGGGCTGGGGGCTGGTGCTAGCCTGGAAAGCGAGAATGGGGCCCACGGCAACTTGTGTTGTTGGGCTGGAGCTAGAGCAGGGGGTCGGGAGCTGAAGGCAGGTGGGAATGAGGTGCCCACAGCCCTGGGTACCGGCGGGAAGAGTCCCAGCCGTGCTACAGGTACCCGCTGTGCTGCCCTCCCTCGCTGCGCCCAAGGGCACTTTAAGGGATGGCTCCGGGGCTCCTCGCACTCAGCAGCACCTCTGCGGGGCCCAGCCTGGTCTGGCCCAGAGAAGTAAAGCCCGGGGGGCTTTCACCTGCCTTTGCACCTCCTGCGTCTGCCCCACAGCATCAGCTAGAGCAGCCTCAGAGCTGCAGCCAGCACCTTCCCCACCGGGGCAAGGGGCAGCCCGAACTGAGCACGGGGTGGGGCCCAGGGTCCTGCGATGGCCCCACAGTGCTCAGGGCCCTGGGTGTGCTGTCTGATGGGAATGGGCTGCCTTCCGGCCCCTTACGCAGCAGGGGCCCCTCTCTGCTGACACCCGTCCCAGGAACAGGGAACGCAAAGGGGTTTGGACTTTGTCCTCACCCATAACTATGTCACATTTGGGGACAATGTATACCTTCAAGTCAGCAGCACTGCTATGGGTACCCGCATGGCCCCACAGTATGCCAACATATTTATGGCTGACTTAGAACAACGCTTCCTCAGCTCTCGTCCCCTAATGCCCCTACTCTACTTGCGCTATATTGATGACATCTTCATCATCTGGACCCATGGAAAAGAAGCCCTTGAGGAATTCCACCATGATTTCAACAATTTCCATCCCACCATCAACCTCAGCCTGGACCAGTCCACACAAGAGATCCACTTCCTGGACACTACGGTGCTAATAAGCGATGGTCACATAAACACCACTGAATACCGGAAACCTACTGACCGCTATTCCTACCTACATGCCTCCAGCTTTCACCCTGACCACACCACACGATCCATCATCTACAGCCAAGCTCTACAATACAAACACATTTGCTCCACCCCTCAGACAGAGACAAACAGCTACAAGATCTCTATCAAGCATTCTTACAACTACAATACCCACCTGCTGAAGTGAAGAAACAGATTGACAGAGCCAGAAGAGTACTCAGAAGTCACCTACTACAGGACAGGCCCAACAAAGAAAGTAACAGAACGCCACTAGCCATCACCTTCAGCCTCCAACTAAAACCTCTCCAGTGCATCATCAAGGATCTACAACCTATCCTGAAGGACCTGACCCATCACTTTCACAGATCATGGGAGACAGGCCAGTCCTTGCCTACAGACAGCCCCCCAGCCTGAAGCAAATACTCACCAGCAACCACACACCACACACCAGAACCACTAACCCAGGAACCTATCCTCGCAACAAAGCCTGTTGCCAACTGTGCCCACATGTCTATTCAGGGGACACCATCACAGGGCTTAATCACATCAACCACACTATCAGAGGCTCGTTCACCTGCACATCCACCAATGTGATATATGCCATCGTGTGCCAGCAATGCCCCTCTGCCATTTACATTGGCCAAACTGGACAGTCTCTACGTAAAAGAATAAATGGACACAAATCAGACGTCAAGAATTATAACATTCAAAAACCAGTCGGAGAACACTTCAATCTCTCTGGTCACTCGATTACAGACCTAAAACTCACAAAATTACAACAAAAAACTACAAAAACAGACTCCAAGGAGAAACTGATTAATTGGAATTAATTTGCAAACTGGACACCATTAACTTAGGCTTGAATAAAGACTGGGAGTGGAAGGGTCATTATACAAAGTAAAACTATTTCCCCATGTTTATTTCCCCGCCCTACTGTTCCTCACACATTCTTGTCAACTGCTGGAAATGGCCCACCTTGATTAGCACTACAAAAGGTTTTTTTTCTCTCCTACTGGTAATAGCTCACCTTACCTGATCACTCTCCTTACAATCTGTATGGTAACACCCATTGTTTTATGTTCTCTGTGTATATAAATCTCCCCACTGTATTTTCCACTGCATGCATCCGATGAAGTGAGCTGTAGCTCACGAAAGCTTATGCTCAAATAAATTTGTTAGTCTCTAAGGTGCCAGAAGTCCTCCTTTTCTTTTTGCGGATACAGGCTAACACGGCTGCTCCTCTGAAAGGGGTTTCTGTTGCATCCCCACATGCCCTCTTCTCGGAGTCTTTGGAGCCAGCATGAGCCACAGCCTGCAGTATGCCCGCTCCGCCAGCCCCTCCTTTGCCTCCCCCAGCTTGGCTCTCCAGGCCGTGCCCAGGGGTCGGGGCCGGATGGCTGCAGGGTCTCTGCCTACAGAGCTGACCCAGCCTGGGGCAGGCATCCTACCTCACTGATCTGGCTTCTGTAGTCTCCTGGCAGGGGCTGCCCGAAGCCCTCCTGCTTCTCCAGCTGGCAGAATGTGTTGTGCAGCAGGGCCGCGTACTCCCTGTCGCTCTTGGCTCGCTGCACCATCCACTTCTTCATCAGCTCCAGGAGCCGCAGCTCAGAGTCCTGCAGCCGCAGCAGGGCGCTGTGTGCCTGGGGGCTGCACAGCTCCATCCCCAAGCCCATGGCACGAGCTGCAGAGAGCCGGCTCCTCTCCCCCCCCACAGCAGGCAGGGGCGGTGCTGTTGGAGGCCATGAGTAGAACAGTCACCCGAGAATGCCCCTTCCCCTGGCGCCGGGTGTGAACCGTATACCAGCCCCCAAGCCACCACCCTGTGCCCCATCCCCAAGCCTGCTGCAGCTTCCCCAGCTCATTTGCCTGTGGTCAGGTCCCCTTTGCATTTTCCAGGCTCGCCTCTCCCGCATTGTTTTTTGGGAGGGTCTGAATAGTTCCACAAATTCCCCAGTGGACTGTTGCCCCGACACCTAGCCGTGCAGCCCTGGGGGCAGGGGTTTTGGGGCACTGCCCCCATCGGGAGGATCTGGCCATGGGGTTTGTGGCTCAGTGACCACCCTGGGCCATGGGTTCTGGGGGGACTTGACTGGCTGGACAATAGTGACACATTGACACAGCCCCACAAAATCTGATTTGCAAAATGGATTCAAATCATGGGGGAAGGTGTTAGTCTCATGCGTGAGCGGCCTGGGCTGGGAGCCGCTCTCAGGCAGGGCTGCTCCGAGGTCACAGAGGGAGGAAGTGGTGGGTCAGAAATAGACTCTGGTTTTGCTGCTACTTGATGAGCCCCAGAGTGAGCGAGCAAGGGAGCCCCACACAGTGCGTGGGGGGATGCTCCCTTCCCCCAAGCCACTAGAGTCTGGGGCGAGGGGGCTCCAGCCCGAGCATATGGACTCACTGGAGTGGGAGGCACCCAGCCTGGCCTCAGAGGGGGGCAAATGGCGGCAGTCCTTGGCTCTCCAGGGAATACTGCAGGGCCGGGCTGAGCCCCACAGCCCCGGGGCAGGATGAGCTGGGCAAAGCAGAGGGGCAGGGTGTGCTGTGCCCCAGCAAGTTTGCAGATGACACTAAGCTTGGGGGAGAGGTGGAGAGGTGGAGGGTAGGGATAGGGGTCCAGAGTGACCTAGACAAATTGGAGGATTGGGCCAAAAGAAATCTGATGGGGTTCAACAAGGACAAGTGCAGAGTCCTGCACTTAGGACGGAAGAATCCCATGCACCGCTACAGACTAGGAACCGAATGGCTCAGCAGCACTTCTGCAGAAAAGGACCTGGGGGTTACAGTAAATGAGAAGCTGGATATGAGTCAGCAGCTTGCCCTTGTTGCCAAGAAGGCCAATGGCATATTAGGCTGTATTAGTAGGAGCATTGCCAGCAGATCGAGGGAAGTGATCATTCCCCTCTATTCGACACTGGTGAGGCCACACCTGGAGTATTGCGTCCAGTTTTGGGCCCCCACTACAGAAAGGATGTAGACAAATTGGAGAGAGTCCAGCGGAGGGCAACGGAAATGATCAGGGGGCTGGGGCACATGACTTATGAGGAGAGGCTGAGGGAACTGGGCTTGTTTAGTCTGCAGAAGAGAAGAGTGCGGGGGGGATTTGATAACAGCCTTCAGCTACCTGAAGGGGGGCTCCAGAGAGGATGGAGCTGGGCTGTTCTCAGTGGTAGCAGATGACAGAACAAGGAGTAATGGTCTCAAGTTGCAGTGGGGGAGGTCTAGGTTGGATATTAGGAAACACTATTTCAGGAGGAGGGTGGTGAAACACTAGAATGGGTTCCCTAGCGAGGTGGTGGAATCTCCATCCTTTGACATTTTTAAGGTCAGACTTGACAAAGCCCTGGCTGGGATGATTTAGTTGGGATTGGTCCTGCTCTGGGCAGGGGGTTGGATTAGATGGCCTCCAGAGGTCCCTTCCAACCCTGATCTTCTATGATTCTTGACGGCTGTAGTAAGGGCTGGGAGCCAAGGGGCCCAAGCTGGCTGAAGTTCCGGGGGGCAAGACCTGGCACCAGGGGGCTGAGAGGGGAGAGCAGCTCACCAGCGAGTAACAGGCGAGCAGAGACGCAGCCTAAGGGATGAGGATGTGGGCGGGCAGCACCTGCCAGGGGAGTACCACTGGTATCCCAGCCCCCCGGGGACAGCCTGATGCCCAGCCCAGCCCAGTCAGATGGTGCTGCATGGACATTAGCCATTGGGTCAGGGGACAGCCCCTCTGAATGGCTCTGAGGGGCCCTGTCTATAGGGCACTGGGGGTGGTGGGAAGTCGCTCTGAATGGCTCTGAGGGGCCCTGTCTATAGGGCACTGGGGGTGGTGGGAAGTCGCTCTGAATGGCTCTGAGGGGCCCTGTCTATAGGGCGCTGGGGGTGGTGGGAAGTCGCTCTGAATGGCTCTGAGGGGCCCTGTCTATAGGGCGCTGGGGGTGGTGGGAAGTCGCTCTGAATGGCTCTGAGGGGCCCTGTCTATAGGGCGCTGGGGGTGGTGGGAAGTCGCTCTGAATGGCTCTGAGGGGCCCTGTCTATAGGGCACCGTGGGGCAGTGAGCCCCCTGTTCTGCCCTGGCATCACTGCCCCAGGCACCTGCTGGCAAAGGGCCCGGAGGACCTGTTCCCCGAGGAGAGGGGCTGCAGCTGCCGTGGCCATGGGGGAGGGGAGACCAGAGGCTCCTGCAGAGCCGTGGCGGGCAGGACCCGGGCTGGGGTGCAGAACGAGGCAGAAAGGGAGACTCAGTCTGACCCTCTACAACTGGAGTCGGCTGGGAGGGAGTTATGTCCCCAGCACTGACCTCTCTGGACTCAGTGCTCAGGAGGGGCCGGGGGCCAGAGCTCCCAGCATTGAGCCCTTCTCCTAGGAGCAGGCGGTGACAGGAGGGGCTGGGTGCCACGTGCCCTGCGGCTGAGCCCTTAGCCCAGGACAAGGCTGTAAGAAAGGGCACCCCCCACCCCGGCGCTGACTCACGTGTCTGCAGCCCTAGCTCCCGGGAAGCAGGGGAGTCCTGTGAATCCCTCGTGGCACTGGGCTCCCCGGCCCCACGCAGGCAGCTCTGTCACTAGCCTGGATACTGCACAACCCCAGCTGAGAAAGAAGAACAGGAAACGCTACACTGACCAGCAAACCATTGCAAGACTTCCCGCACTTCCTGCTCCCCTCCCACCCCACCAGCGCCAGGCTGTGCGGTCAGCCCCCTGCAGAGAATAACGGGGTCGGGGAGCGGGGTGTGAAGCACCCTGGGACTCACCAAGACCTGCCAATGCCCCACCTGCTCTGGGAGAATGGCACTGACCCACCTGCCCTGTCACTGAGGGGAATCTGGGGGAAGCCACGCTGAGCCGAAGGAAGAGACAGGAGTTCCTTGGTGCTCCAGGAAATACTGCTGGGCCCTGGGGACAGCAGGGGGGCAGGGTGCACTGTGCCCCAATGCCCTGCTTCTTCAGCCCCAAGCCTACATGCCACCCCCAAGCACTGCTCCAGCCCCCATCCCAACCCCCAGACAACGGGACAGCTGCACTCCCTGCTGAGAGCTGGACAAGCCCCATGGGCCAGGGCAGTGCAGGTCCCTGCAGGCTAGTCCCTGGGCTGGGCCAGTCCAGGGTTACATAGCACAGCCCTCCTGGGACCCTCCCAGCCCATGCCTGGCCAACCTCATCCCTTTTCTGTTACCCCTCGCCCCACTGGCCCCTCTTCAGTCAGCTGGCCTCACACCAGCTCCAATGCGTCCATCTCTGTGACCGCGGAGCCTGCAGCTGGGGGCAGGATCCTGGGGGCAGGATGCCGAGGGCCCGGAGTCCAGGGTGGGATCCTGGGGGCGGGACGTCGAGGGCTCGGAGCCCAGGATGGGATCCTGGGGGTGGGACGCCGATGGTCCGGAGCCCAGGGTGGGATCCTGGGGGCGGGACGCCGAGGGCTCGGAGCCCAGGGTGGGAAAAAGCTCGCTGGGCTCAGCTCAGTTCAGTGTGCGAGCACAGAAGGGCCGGGGGCTGGACTGAAAGGAGGGTTTCCTGTGGCCAGGCTCTGGGGCTGCTGCAGAACTTACCCCACGCAGGAATTAACCATCTCTGGCTCAAGGCCCAGACACGCCGTTTGGAGCCAGCCATCAGTCTGAGCTGTCAGGGCCTGGCTACGGGCTGGAAAGCAAGGGGTAGAAGCCCCACCTGACCTGGCAGAGACCCTGCATAGACATGAGCTCCTGGCGCATTCGGCTTCCCTGCTACCCTCCAAGACAGGCTGTCAGCGGGCCAGGTTGGAGCTGCTCAGCTGGCCGCAGCCCTGCAGAGCCAGATGGGGGAAGGAGGCCAAAGACTGTGTGCGAGGCTCTGGAACTTCTTGCTGCTGCACTGAATCTCTCTCTGCGCAGGGCACCTGGAGAGGAAGCAGCTGCTAGCGAGGAGGATGGAAGCTGAATAATGCTAGGGAACACGGGAGCCAGCACTGAACCACCTCAGTGGAGACTGGGCCCTCTGGAAGCCGAGCCTGGCTCACCGAGAGAGCGGATGAGCTACTAATGGCGTTAGATTTCACTATGGCTACTAACCAGAACCAGTGCCAGCAAAAGCGTCTGACCAGTTCAGTCTGTGGAGTTTCCGTGTCAGGATGTGGCCCAGAGGAGACAAACAGTTGTAGGCAATTGATTGACAGCAACTGAGCTGCCCTGTGTTGAGACCAAGGTCTCAGAGGAATCTGAAGTAGAAACAACCAAGAGACGACCGAGGAGGATGGCGGGGTATGACAGAGGTCTATGAAATCAGGACTGGTGTGGAGAAAGTGAATAAGGAAGACACATAACACAAGAACTAGGGGTCACCAATGAAATTAACAGGCAGCAGGTTTAAAACAAACAAAAGGCAGTATTTCTTCACACAACGCACAGTCAACCTGTGGAACTCCTTGCCAGAGGATGCTGTGAAGGCCACGAGTATAACAACATTCAACAAAGAATTTGATACGTTCCTGGAGGACAGGTCTATCAATGGCTATTAGCCAAGATGGTCACGGCTGCAACCCCTTGCTCTGGATAGGGATGGATCACTTGAAATTGTCCTGTTCTGTTCATTCCCTCTGAGGCATCTGGTACCAGCCACCGCCAGCAGACAGGGTACTGGCTACATGGCCTATTGCTCTGACCCAGGCTGGCTGTTCTTAGCTCTGGCTCCCTGTTCATTTCCTGAATGTTTCTGACAAGTGGCAAATAGTAAGAAGGGGCCCCCAGGCTTGTACAGTGTGGAGGAGAGGTTACTGGCCTTACGGGAACTCGAGTTCCTCAAGCCAGTTTGTCCGGGGGAGCTCCAGCGTAGGAAGTGTGCACAGCGGGGCACTCTCATTCAGAGACGGCAGTGTTGGGCCTGCGCAGAGCCGCGACCCGCACTTTGAACAAGGGCAGAGCAAGAGACACCAGCCTGCCACCACCCAGCTCCTTTTCACCCTTAAAGCCAGAATCTCTGCAGTGGAGGAGAAAGTGGGTGGGAGGTGGGGCAACCCGAGGGACAACTCATCTCGAAGAACTCCGGTTAGCGTCAGGGAAGTAACCTCTCTTCTTCGAGCATCTGTCCCTTGGGTGTGTCATGGATGCCCAGCTCTGGGGCGCTAGAGTAGCCCCTGGGGGACCCCTTCAGTATGTCAGCTCCCTTAGGGTCACGCTCTCACTGGGGTCAGCCCCTTGGTTTCACCACCTCCTGGGACCAACTCTTGGAGCCTTCAGCCCCCCCGCTTCATGCTTTGAGCTCCCCTCAGTGAATCCACCTGAGAGAGAGAGACTTGCACACCTGAAAGGAGCATGTTCCCCAACTTCCTTCAACTGGAGTGACTCAGCAGCGGTGTAAAAGCAGAAGGGTTTATTAGAAGGCTGGAACCCAGCGTAGAACGTCCTTAGTTAACACACACAACAGAAAGTTACAGTCTGGTCCAGGGCCGAGAGCCCTCTGACCCTTCTTTAGTCCCAGTCCCGCCCCACTTAACGCCACCTGGCCCCTCCTCAGTCCTTTCTCCTTGTTCCAGACAAACATTGTCAGCTGGCCTCCTCCTTAGCCCTTTCTTCTCCAGCTGGTCACACCCAACTGGCGGGTCATCCCTGACCCTTAGTTGCTAGGTGCCAAATATCTGGGCAATTGGAGTGGCTATTGTCTTCTCAGAGTCTCCATGGGCTTGGGGCACAGGCCCTAGACAGCCACATGTCCGTCATGGGTCTCTGAGAAGCGACCGTCCACACATGAGACCACACACATGCCCCACTGGGGGAGGTGAACCGCTACCACTGAGAGACTCTGTGAACACCCTGAGGCCGTGGGGAGTCCAAAGGGGAGAACTTGGCATTGAGAGTGATCCACCCCAGTACAAGGTGTAGGAAGCATTTGTGGGAGGGGTGGATGGTCCTGTTGGCTGAGGGCAACAACCCATCTCCTCCGTCTCAGCTGGGATTAGGGAAGCTGGTGTCACCATTCTGAAGTGTTTGCTAGGATGGAGTTGCTCAGGTTCCTGAGCGTGAGGCTTGGTCTCCACCCTCCGTCCTTCTTGGGAACAAGGAAGTAACTGGAGTAAAACCCTTTTCTGAGGAATTCTGCTGGGACCTGCTCTCTTGCTTCCAGGAGGAGGAGGAGATGAGACTCTTGCCTTAGGAGTGCCTGGCCAGGGGCGGGGTGGGGGGAAGGGATGGAATGGATGTGCCTGGAGTAGCCCACTTCAGTGCCCTGCAGGTAAGGAACCTCCAGGCGGCAGTGTGACCTTAGGTGTGTAATATAATATCTCATTGACAGGTGACACCGGGCCAGAAAAAGTTAATTAACTCCCAGACTGACCTGACCCATGGCCGAACTTTAGAGACTGGTTAGGAAGAGATGGAAATGAAGAGAGCTTTGAAATGCAGCCTGCATTGTTAGAGATAGAAGGGGAGATGTTTGCTCAGGGCTTGTGATGTCAGCAAACAAGTCTTGTCTATGGCTGTAGCTTTGATTCAAAGATCAGAAAAGGAATATTAACATTTAGGAAGACACTTGAGTGACATAGTATTATTGTCTGTATGTCTCTTTGAAGGTTGTGGTAACCTGTGTCTGAACTAAAGGAGGACGTGTGGCACCTTAGAGACTAACAAATTTATTTGAGCATAAGTTAAATAAATGTGTTAGTCTCTAAGGTGCCACAAGTCCTCCTTTTCTTTTTGCAGATACAGACTAACATGGCTGCTACTCTGAACCCTGTATCTGAACTGTTCAATGGATAAATGACACTATACTAATTGCCAGGATGGTTGAGAGACAGAAGATTTAAGAAAAGGAGTACTTGTTCCTCTGAAACCTGTCAGAAGATTTAAGTTTATTCTCTCAGGCCAAGAGGCTGCTGGAAAATGTATAAAACCCCTGGGACACCATCCTGTTTTATCTCAGATCTGCTTTGGGTTTCAAGAAGGGGAAACCCTAAGCCATAAAAATTGAGATCCCCAGTCACGGACTGGACATTGGACTATAACCTGTGGACTATTTCTAAAAGGACTTTTGGCAACTACAAACTCATCTCTGCTATGTAACTGGACCTCAAGAAATTGAACTCAAGTCTGTATGTATATTGATCTTTCAACCAACTCTCTTTTCTTTTTTAATAAATTTTAGCTTAGTTAATAAGAATTGGCTGTAAGTGTGTATTTTGGGTAAGATCTAAGTTATAATTGGACCTGGGTGTGTGGCTGATCCTTTGGGATTGGAAGAACCTTTTGTTTTATATGATGAGATATGATGGTGATTACTGAAAATCTTATCTGACATGTGTGTCTGGCTGGAGGCCTGCGGCTGGGCACTTTAAGGGAACTGCATTATTTGGACCTCTGAGTAACCAGGGAGGTGCTATAGAAGCTGGTTTGGGCTGGCTGGGTAAATCTAAGTACTGGAATATCCACCAGCCTTTGGGGTATGTCTGCCCAGTTCTGTTTGCAGTTCACCCTGATTGAGTGACCTCAGCGGGCTCCCACGGGCAGCACTGTTACAGGCAGGCAGTGCAGAGTCAGACTCCGAAGCGGGGAGTTGCACAACCGCTGATCCGTGGAGTGAGTTGCTTGATGGCCCCAACTGAGGTATCAAAAGTACCTCTTAGAGGGAGGGGCCGACTGAGTAGGAGTAGGGGTGGGAGATCTGGGTTTCTCCGGACAGGCCCCAGCAGTGGAGGAAGGTATGTGGCTGGCTCTGGAATAGGCTCACTGTGAGCCATATAGCTACATGGCTCCCCAGAGACAGCCGCATCACTGGCATCCTGGAGCCTGTGAGGAGAGGGCTCTGGGTTGCCGAGGAGCTTAGGCCCCAAATGGGAACTCTGCCCTGGGATTTTGTACTTATGCTGGAGGAGCTGAGGACGGGAGCCAGATGCTCTTCTCATGAGCACCGTTGTGGCCAGGACCTGGAGGTGGGTCAGCGGCATCGAGAGCAGCTTTCAGGGAAGTTCCACTCTGTTTGGTGGCACATGGCAGGTCTTTGCCCACTTGCAGATCAATGGGATTCTGCCAGACATTGGCACAGGGTGTAGGGCACCTTTCGCTGGGGGTTAGGAGTCAGGATGTGCCCCAGGAACATCATGACTGTGGGCCTGCCTCTCGAAGAGAATCCGATAGCCTCTTCATGACGTCCTGTAAGGTCTTGAAGCTCTCAGCATGGGAGACTGGTGGAGGCCTCCTGCCCTGGTCCAGAGATGAAGAGACCTTAGAGGGAGGCGAGATCTCCTAGGTCTCTTCCTGTATATCAGCTGGTCCTGATACAGTGTGCGGTACCGAGGCCCGTGGGGTACCGAGGCCCGTGGCACCACGGTGTGCAGTACCGGGTGGCAGCCTGCAGGTGTCGGGGCTGGTGTGGTACCAGGGGATGCTGGAGCTTTTTCTTAAGTACCTGATGGAACTGGTTGCCATAGTGACCCCATGGGTCCCAGTGATAATCAGTCGCTGTGCCTACAACGTCTGGTGGGTTCCCCAGGGGCTCCTGAAGGTCTGTTACAGGGACGGCTCTCTGGACTGAGAGCTCCTCACCTCGGGGGGCCTTCAATGCCCAGACCAGTCCCAACGGCTGGAGGCTGAAGTGAGTCTCAGCTTGCAGCTGCCAGGTCAGTGCCGGGAGAGTCGCTGGACGATCTGCCCGGTACTGAAGACTCGGGTTCAGCGGAGCCTGTGCAATCCCCTGAAGGAAGGCAGCTGGCAGGATGAGGGCGAGGTTTGGGGTGGTGCCGCCAGAGGGGGAAATGGGGACTGTTTGGGCATGGAGGTGGTTGGAGGGTCAGAGGTGTGGTGAGATGTCAGTGCCAGGGCATAGCCCTGTATGTATCCTGGTGCTGCCCGGTGTCAGGTGTTGCCACTGTGGTAGATGCTCGGGTGTGTTGTCAGAACAGGGCTTCTTCCGCAGGCCCACCGCCTCGAAACTGGACTCAGCCGGAGCCTCGCCGGTGCTCTTAGAGGGACGAGAGGGCTCCGAGAGTGGGTTCATGGGGTGAGCTACCTGCTGCTTCGTGTCCCCGCTGGGAGAGCAGCTTCCCCTTTCATCGGCCAGGGCCAGAGACGATCCAGCAGCAGGACTCAGGTGGCCTGCGATGGTGGCTGATGTATGTGGGGTGGGGGGGTCCCTCCAGAGCTAGAGCACGTTCCACTAACAGGAGTGGACATCTAGTCTCCCTGTCCTTGGCTCTGCCTTTGAACCCAGACAACTCTGAGAGGCCCCCAACACCGCGGATCCCTGGCATGGCTGGCACCGCAGGAAAGGCCCCGGGCAGCACCGTGGGTGTAACAAGTGCTCCAGCACAAAGCAGAGGTCCAAGAAGAAGAGGGGGAAGAAGGTGCCCCCCCCGCACAGCAGTGCTGAATACAACGAATGGAGTAACCAAAGGAAAACCACCGGCTCCCAAGGAGAAAGGTGGGAGCGGAGGCCAGTGGCCAGCCGACTGCTGCATCCCGGGGGCAAGGAGGAACTGAGCAGCGGCAGACTCGCGCCTCCCGACATGCCCATGAGGCTGCTCTGCGCAGGCCCAGGCCCCAGACACGACTCTGCCGTCTCCAGGAGCAAGCGCTCGGGCGCACACGCACCCACAGGGCCAGAGACCCAAAGTCGACGCAGTGGGTCTGGTAACCTGCTGGAGGAGAAGAAAACTACGTAGAGAAGGGGGCGGTGAGCTCCCCGAGGCTCTGCTGCAGGGGTCATAGAATCATAGAATATCAGGGTTGGAAGGGACCTCAGGAGGTCATCTAGTCCAACCCCCTGCTCAAAAGCAGGACCAATCCCCAATTAAATCATCCCAGCCAGGGCTTTGTCAAGCCTGACCTTAAAAACTTCTAAGGGTATGTCTACACTACGGAATAAGGTCGAATTTATAGAAGTCGGTTTTTTAGAAATCAGTTTTATATATTCGAGTGTGCGCGTCCCCACAGAAAATGCTCTAAGTGCATTAAGTGCATTAACTCGGCAGAGCGCTTCCACAGTACCGAGGCTAGAGTCGACTTCCGGAGCGTTGCACTGTGGGTAGCTATCCCACAGTTCCCGCAGTCTCCACTGCCCATTGGAATTCTGGGTTGAGATCCCAATGCCTGATGGGGCTAAAACATTGTCGCGGGTGGTTCTGGGTACATATCGTCAGGCCCCCGTTCCCTCCCTCCCTCCCTCCCTCCGTGAAAGCAAGGGCAGACAATCATTTCGCGCCTTTTTTCCTGACTTACCTGTGCAGACGCCATACCACGGCAAGCATGGAGCCCGCTCAGGTAACCGTCACTCTATGTCTCCTGGGTGCTGGCAGACGCGGTACGGCTTTGCTACACAGTAGCAGCAACCCATTGCCTTCTGGCAGCAGACGGTGCAATACGACTGGTAGTCGTCCTCGTCGTGTCCGAGGTGCTCCCGGCCACGTCGGCTGGGAGCGCCTGGGCAGACATGGGCGCAGGGACTAAATTTGGAGTGACTTGACCAGGTCATTCTCTTTAGTCCTGCAGTCAGTCCTATTGAACCGTCTTATGGTGAGCGGGCAGGCGATACGGACTGCTAGCAGTCGTACTGTACCATCTTCTGCCAGGCAGGCAAGAGATGAGGATTGCTAGCAGTCGTATTGTACCATCTTCTGCCAGGCAGGCAAGAGATGAAGATGGCTAGCAGTCGTACTGTACCATCTTCTGCCGAGCAGCCATGAGATGTGGATGGCATGCAGTCCTTCTGCACCGTCTGCTGCCAGCCAAAGATGTAAAAGATAGATGGAGTGGGTCAGAACAAGAAATAGACCAGATTTGTTTTGTACTCATTTGCCTCCTCCCCTGTCTAGGGGACTCATTCCTCTAGATCACACTGCAGTCACTCACAGAGAAGGTGCAGCGAGGTAAATCTAGCCATGTATCAATCAGAGGCCAGGCTAACCTTCTTGTTCCAATAAGGACAATAACTTAGGTGCACCATTTCTTATTGGAACCCTCCGTGAAGTCCTGCCTGAAATACTCCTTGATGTAAAGCCACCCCCTTTGTTGATTTTAGCTCCCTGAAGCCAACCCTGTAAGCCGTGTCCTCAGTCGCCCCTCCTGGCGTCAGAGCAACGGCAAACAATCGGGCATCTGAGAGTGCTGTCCAGAGCAGTCACAATGGAGCACTCTGATGGGGCTAAAACATTGTCGCGGGTGGTTCTGGGTACGTATCGTCAGGCCCCCGTTCCCTCCCTCCCTCCCTCCGTGAAAGCAAGGGCAGACAATCATTTCGCGCCTTTTTTCCTGACTTACCTGTGCAGACGCCATACCACGGCAAGCATGGAGCCCGCTCAGGTAACCGTCACTCTATGTCTCCTGGGTGCTGGCAGACGCGGTACGGCTTTGCTACACAGTAGCAGCAACCCATTGCCTTCTGGCAGCAGACGGTGCAATACGACTGGTAGTCGTCCTCGTCGTGTCCGAGGTGCTCCCGGCCACGTCGGCTGGGAGCGCCTGGGCAGACATGGGCGCAGGGACTAAATTTGGAGTGACTTGACCAGGTCATTCTCTTTAGTCCTGCAGTCAGTCCTATTGAACCGTCTTATGGTGAGCGGGCAGGCGATACGGACTGCTAGCAGTCGTACTGTACCATCTTCTGCCAGGCAGGCAAGAGATGAGGATTGCTAGCAGTCGTATTGTACCATCTTCTGCCAGGCAGGCAAGAGATGAAGATGGCTAGCAGTCGTACTGTACCATCTTCTGCCGAGCAGCCATGAGATGTGGATGGCATGCAGTCCTTCTGCACCGTCTGCTGCCAGCCAAAGATGTAAAAGATAGATGGAGTGGGTCAGAACAAGAAATAGACCAGATTTGTTTTGTACTCATTTGCCTCCTCCCCTGTCTAGGGGACTCATTCCTCTAGATCACACTGCAGTCACTCACAGAGAAGGTGCAGCGAGGTAAATCTAGCCATGTATCAATCAGAGGCCAGGCTAACCTTCTTGTTCCAATAAGGACAATAACTTAGGTGCACCATTTCTTATTGGAACCCTCCGTGAAGTCCTGCCTGAAATACTCCTTGATGTAAAGCCACCCCCTTTGTTGATTTTAGCTCCCTGAAGCCAACCCTGTAAGCCGTGTCGTCAGTCGCCCCTCCCTCCGTCAGAGCAACGGCAGACAATCGTTCCACGCCTTTTTTCTGTGCGGACGCCATACCAAGGCAAGCATGGAGGCCGCTCAGCTCACTTTGGCAATTAGGAGCACATTAAACACCACACGCATTATCCAGCAATATATGCAGCACCAGAACCTGGCAAAGCGATACCGGGCGAGGAGGCGACGTCAGCGCGGTCACGTGAGTGATCAGGACATGGACACAGATTTCTCTGAAAGCATGGGCCCTGCCAATGCATGCATCATGGTGCTAATGGGGAAGGTTCATGCTGTGGAACGCTGATTCTGGGCTCGGGAAACAAGCACAGACTGGTGGGACCGCATAGTGTTGCAGGTCTGGGATGATTCCCAGTGGCTGCAAAACTTTCGCATGCGTAAGGGCACTTTCATGGAACTTTGTGACTTGCTTTCCCCTGCCCTGAGGCGCATGAATACCAAGATGAGAGCAGCCCTCACAGTTGAGAAGCGAGTGGCGATAGCCCTGTGGAAGCTTGCAACGCCAGACAGCTACCGGTCAGTTGGGAATCAATTTGGAGTGGGCAAATCTACTGTGGGGGCTGCTGTGATGCAAGTAGCCCACGCAATCAAAGATCTGCTGATATCAAGGGTAGTGACCCTGGGAAGCGTGCAGGTCATAGTGGATGGCTTTGCTGCAATGGGATTCCCTAACTGTGGTGGGGCTATAGACGGAACCCATATCCCTATCTTGGCACCGGAGCACCAAGCCGCCGAGTACATAAACCGCAAGGGGTACTTTTCGATAGTGCTGCAAGCTCTGGTGGATCACAAGGGACGTTTCACCAACATCAACGTGGGATGGCCGGGAAAGGTGCATGATGCTCGCATCTTCAGGAACTCTGGTCTGTTTCAAAAGCTGCAGGAAGGGACTTTATTCCCAGACCAGAAAATAACTGTTGGGGATGTTGAAATGCCTATATGTATCCTTGGGGACCCAGCCTACCCCTTAATGCCATGGCTCATGAAGCCGTACACAGGCAGCCTGGACAGTGGTCAGGAGCTGTTCAACTACAGGCTGAGCAAGTGCAGAATGGTGGTAGAATGTGCATTTGGACGTTTAAAGGCGCGCTGGCGCAGTTTACTGACTCGCTTAGACCTCAGCGAAACCAATATTCCCACTGTTATTACTGCTTGCTGTGTGCTCCACAATATCTGTGAGAGTAAGGGGGAGACGTTTATGGCGGGGTGGGAGGTTGAGGCAAATCGCCTGGCTGCTGGTTACGCGCAGCCAGACACCAGGGCGGTTAGAAGAGCACAGGAGGGCGCGGTACGCATCAGAGAAGCTTTGAAAACCAGTTTCATGACTGGCCAGGCTATGGTGTGAAAGTTCTGTTTGTTTCTCCTTGATGAAACCCCCCGCCCCTTGGTTCACTCTACTTCCCTGTAAGCTAACCACCCGCCCCTCCTCCCTTCAATCACCGCTTGCAGAGGCAATAAAGTCATTGTTGCTTCACATTCATGCATTCTTTATTCATTCATCACACAAATAGGGGGATGACTACCAAGGTAGCCCAGGAGGGGTGGTGGAGGAGGGAAGGAAAATGCCACACAGCACTTTAAGCACAGCACTTTAAAAGTTTACAACTTTAAAATTTATTGAATGACAGCCTTCTTTTTTTTGGGCAATCCTCTGTGGTGGAGTGGCTGGTTGGCCGGAGGCCCCCCCCACCGCGTTCTTGGGCGTCTGGGTGTGGAGGCTATGGAACTTGGGGAGGAGGGCGGTTGGTTACAGAGGGGCTGCAGTGGCAGTCTGTGCTCCAGCTGCCTTTGCTGCAGCTCAACCATACACTGGAGCATACTGGTTTGGTCCTGCAGCAGCCTCAGCATTGAATCCTGCCTCCTCTCATCACGCTGCCGCCACATTTGAGCTTCAGCCCTGTCTTCAGCCCGCCACTTACTCTCTTCAGCCCGCCACTTACTCTCTTCAGCCCGCCACCTCTCCTCCCGGTCATTTTGTGCTTTCCTGCACTCTGACATTATTTGCCTCCACGCATTCGTCTGTGCTCTGTCAGTGTGGGAGGACAGCATGAGCTCGGAGAACATTTCATTGTGAGTGCGTTTTTTTTTCTTTCTAAGCTTCACTAGCCTCTGGGAAGGAGAAGATCCTGTGATCATTGAAACACATGCAGCTGGTGGAGAAAAAAAAAGGGACAGCGGTATTTAAAAAGACACATTTTATAAAACAGTGGCTACACTCTTTCAGGGTAAACCTTGCTGTTAACATTACATACATAGCACATGTGCTTTCGTTACAAAGTCGCATTTTGCCTCCTCCCATCGCGTGACTACCCCCTCAACCTTCCCCCCTCCCTGTGGCTAACAGCGGGGAACATTTCTGTTTAGCCACAGGCAAACAGCCCAGCAGGAATGGGCTCCTCTGAGTGTCCCCTGAAGAAAAGCATTCTATTTCAACCAGGTGACCATGAATTATATCTCACTCTCCTGAGGATAACACAGAGAGATAAAGAACGGATGTTGTTTGAATGCCAGCAAACATACACTGCAATGCTTTGTTCTACAATGATTCCCGAGTACGTGTTACTGGCCTGGAGTGGTAAAGTGTCCTACCATGAAGGACGCAATAAGGCTGCCCTCCCCAGAAACCTTTTGCAAAGGCTTTAGGACTACATCTAGGAGAACCGCAAATGCCAGGGCAAAGTAATCCTTTCACATGCTTGCTTTTAAACCATGTATAGTATTTTAAAAGGTACACTCACCAGAGGTCCCTTCTCCGCCTGCTGGGTCCAGGAGGCAGCCTTGGGTGGGTTCGGGGGGTACTGGCTCCAGGTCTAGGGTGAGAAACAGTTCCTGGCTGTCGAGAAAACCGGTTTCTCCGCTTGCTTGCTGTGAGCTATCTACAACCTCCTCCTCCTCATCATCTTCTTCGTCCCCAAAACCTGCTTCCGTATTGCCTCCATCTCCATTGAAGGAGTCAAACAACACGGCTGGGGTAGTGGTGGCTGAACCCCCTAAAATGGCATGCAGCTCATCATAGAAGCGGCATGTTTGGGGCTCTGACCCAGAGCGGCTGTTCGCCTCTCTGGTTTTCTGGTAGGCTTGCCTCAGCTCCTTCAGTTTCACACGGCACTGCTTCGGGTCCCTGTTATGGCCTCTGTCCTTCATGCCCTGGGAGATTTTCACAAAGGTTTTGGCATTTCGAAAACTGGAACGGAGTTCTGATAGCACGGATTCCTCTCCCCAAACAGCGATCAGATCCCGTACCTCCCGTTCGGTCCATGCTGGAGCTCTTTTGCGATTCTGGGACTCCATCATGGTTACCTGTGCTGATGAGCTCTGCATGGTCACCTGCAGCTTGCCACGCTAGCCAAACAGGAAATGAGATTCAAAAGTTCGCGGTTCTTTTCCTGTCTACCTGTCCAGTGCATCTGAGTTGAGAGTGCTGTCCAGAGCGGTCATAATGGAGCACTCTGGGATAGCTCCCGGAGGCCAATACCATCGAATTGTGTCCACAGTACCCCAAATTCGAGCCGGCAACGTCGATTTAAGCGCTAATCCACTTGTCAGGGGTGGAGTAAGGAAATCGATTTTAAGAGCCCTTTAAGTCGAAATAAAGGGCTTCATTGTGTGGACGGGTGCAGGTTTACATCGATTTAACGCTGCTAAATTCAACCTAAAGTCCTAGTGTAGACCAGGGCTAAGGAAGGAGATTCCACCACTTCCCTAGGCAACGCATTCCAGTGTTTCACCACCCTCCTAGTGAAAAAGTTTTTCCTAATATCCAACCGAAACCTCCCCCACTGCAACTTGAGACCATTACTCCTTGTCCTGTCCTCTTCTACCACTGAGAATAGTCTAGAACCATCCTCTCTGGAACCACCTCTCAGGTAGTTGAAAGCAGCTATCAAATCCCCCCTCATTCTTCTCTTCTGCAGACTAAACAATCCCAGTTCCCTCAGCCTCTCCTCATAAGTCATGTGTTCCAGACCCCTAATCATTTTTGTTGCCCTTCGCTGGACTCTCTCCAATTTATCCACATCCTTCTTGTGGTGTGGGGCCCAAAACTGGACACAGTACTCCAGATGAGGCCTCACCAATGTCGAATAGAGGGGGACGATCACGTCTCTTGATCTGCTCGCTATGCCCCTACTTATACATCCCAAAATGCCATTGGCCTTCTTGGCAACAAGGGCACACTGCTGACTCATATCCAGCTTCTCGTCCACTGTCACCCCTAGGTCCTTTTCCGCAGAACTGCTGCCTAGCCATTCGGTCCCTAGTCTGTAGCTGTGCATTGGGTTCTTCCGTCCTAAGTGCAGGACCCTGCACTTATCCTTATTGAACCTCATCAGATTTCTTTTGGCCCAATCCTCCAATTTGTCTAGGTCCTTCTGTATCCTATCCCTCCCCTCCAGCGTATCTACCACTCCTCCCAGTTTAGTATCATCCGCAAATTTGCTGAGAGAGTGCAATCCACACCATCCTCCAGATCATTTATGAAGATATTGAACAAAACCGGCCCCAGGACCGACCCTTGGGGCACTCCACTTGATACCGGCTGCCAACTAGACATGGAGCCATTGATCACTACCCATTGAGCCCGACAATCTAGCCAGCTTTCTACCCACCTTATAGTGCATTCATCCAGCCCATACTTCCTTAACTTGCTGACAAGAATACTGTGGGAGACCGTGTCAAAAGCTTTGCTAAAGTCAAGAAACAATACATCCACTGCTTTCCCTTCATCCACAGAACCAGTAATCTCATCATAGAAGGCGATTAGATTAGTCAGGCATGACCTTCCCTTGGTGAATCCATGCTGACTGTTCCTGATCACTTTTCTCTCATGTAAGTGCTTCAGGATTGATTCTTTGAGGACCTGCTCCATGATTTTTCCGGGGACTGAAGTGAGGCTGACTGGCCTGTAGTTCCCAGGATCCTCCTTCTTCCCTTTTTTTTTTTTTAAAGGGTCTCAACCTTTTCCCTTCTGATGCCCCCCCAACATGCCTGTGCCACAACCCCTCTTCTTCTGCCTTGCCAGGAGGTTAAAAGCCAGGCCCGGCCTGAGGGAGTAGCACACAGGGCAATTGCCCAGGACCCCATACCACCGGGGGCCACCAAGCTAAGGAGCTTGAGCTTCAGCCCCAGGCCCCATGAGTCTAACACTGGCCCTGCTCTCTGCTTTATTTTGGCAGAGCCCCTGAAAGCTGCTGTGGCCCTGGGTCCCGGGCTGAGAACCCGGCGCTGTAGGGACTTGTTCCAGCACAGTGCTGCACACCTGCCTGTGAACAGCAGGCCCTGCACACGAACTGTGCACCAGGCCAGCCCAGACCCAGCGGCAGGATCAAATCGCCACAGTACCCATTACAGAAAGAGGCCGATAGGCCAATAAGGGAATGGCTCAGAGAGGCATAACTGAGCCTTCAGCCAGCCCTTGGGCCTCACCCCTGAACCCAGACACTTGTAAAGGGTGCTTAGCCATTACCACAAGTAGCTGGTACCCCAGAGGCCGTAGCAGGTTCTGGCTGGTTTTCCATACTGGACAGTAGACGTGGTTATTGGCAAGTGGCAATGCCCCTGGAGGACAGGGATGATGAAGTGGGAATTTTCTGTAATATTTTTACAAGCCCTATGAGTGCTTCAGTTTCCCCTATACATTGCATTGCCACCAGCGGTGGGGAAAGGATTAGGCTTGCTCTCCAGGCAGGCTAAGAGATATAGGTGTGTGTGTCACATCCCGGTCTGGGTGGAATAGCCGAGGAACTGGTTGAACCTAACCCAGCTCAACAAGGGAGCCAGAGAGAGAGAGAGAGAGAGAGAGACAAAGCCCGCTCCCCTGAGTCATGGATTTCCCCATTTCTTAGCAAGGAAGCTGAGCAGAAACCACAGCTTGAGAACACAGGATAGACGGTGTGTGCATGTAGGGGGAATAGAGAGCTGGTTTCTGGACAGCGTGAGAGAGCCCAGACAGGAACTGACTAAAGGAAGCAAGTCAGAGAGAGACAGAGCCTGAAACAGGCCTTCACGGCAGCAAGGCTGGGCTCTGGGCTGACCAGAATGGTCTCTGCTTTAGCCTTCATGCATCTGTGCTGCCCTGAGGTCTCCCTAGGCTGTGTCCAGATGACTAATAAACCCCCCCGTTTTCACAGTGCGTGTGTATCACTGAAATGCTGGGCAGGTGCTTAGTCCCTGACGCATGGACCGGTCTCCATCGGGGTCGGTCTGAGCTGGGCTCAGAGCTCACAGAGCTCAGGGTGTGAAACAGGAGGGCGAAAGCCCCAGAGGTTCAGTCTCAGGAGGTGGGGAGGCTGCATGGCCGACGCTGAAGGACGAGACCCCCCTCGGGCTCATGGAGGGGGTTCCTTCAAGGACTGGTCCAAGCAGGTGCGTAGCACTAGTCTGTGATAAGCTGAAGGTGTCCAATTTGAAATCACACTCCCAGAACCCAGAGTTGTTCCTGGGAGGGAAAAGACACAATGAGGAGGGACTTGCCCCTGACCAAAAAGAACCTTGGGGCTGTGCAGAGCTGGCCAGCTCCCAGCCACTGAGAGATGCAGCGTTTTGCCGGGCTCTGCTCCTCCGTTGTGGATTTGCCATTATTGCAAAACCATTGCACAGGCTGGGACAAAAGCGCAAACATTTCCGTGGGTGGCAGAGCGTGATTTTTCATTTTCAGTGCTGACAAAAGCTCTTGTCCTGTCTTGGCTTATCCATGTTTCAAATCCCTTTCCTATCAAACCTAGTGGGCAGTGCTTAGGGTTTGGGGGTAGTATTGAAACAGGACTTGGGGGAATGGAGACTTCTTAGAGTCCAGGTTCTCCAGAGAGAAATTTTTGCACCACCTGAAGGACCTTCTGGCCAGCAGTCACCTCTCTCAAACATTTTCACCACTGTCTTTCACATGTGGGAGAAGCTCAGGCCAGCCCATGCTTCTCTGCAATAGCTCTTAAACGCACCAAGAATCTTGAGGGGCAACTCACCAGGTGGCTGGAAAAGCTGCAGTGCTGTGATTTCACAATCATACCCAGGCCTGGGCACAAGTGTGGTAACACTGAGACCTTGATGGGCAGATCATTGCAAACACTGCCCTATGCAGGCAAGCTAGGAATTGGCTGCTCAAGGCAGTAAGAGAGCTCAGGAAGACATGCCTGGCTTCTCACGCTCCCTCTAGTTTGCAGAAGTGCCCGGTTTCCTGGTTCATCCACCAGGACCGTGGCTGTGGGTGTGCAGAAATGCTGGTAGGTAAAATGCAGGCAGTGTAGAAAGTTGGTGCAGGAAACATGAGGGTGTGTTGCAAAGGGCCCCTCTAAACTTGGGAGAGCCCCTGTGCAGCAGTGTCTTGTGGAGGCCCCAGTAGAGTGCATGGCCAGGGCCGTTCTTGGGCCCATGCCTGAGAGAGGCTGGCACTCCATATCTGCGGGGAGTGTGGGCTGTCCCGAATTGGCCGAGGCCTGTCCAGTTAGAAATCAAGAGGCTGGGACAGCAGTGGGCTCCTAGAGCTGAATTCTGGGGTCCAGGGTGAGCCACACACGGATCAAGGGAGAAACAGAGTCCAAAGTGTTTCACCAGGTTTGAGAGCTCCTAGGGCTCCTCGGCACACTCCCAGTCTGAGGGGTGGGGGGAACTGTTCAGTAGGATGCTGGCAGTTCCACAGGCTACCTTTGAAGAAGAGTAGCAAAGGGACTGGGCCCAGCCTGTCCTGTTCCTTGTGATGGTTCACAGAACAGCAGTCCATGGGTGGCCGACATGTACCCAGCACTCCTGTTTGGGCAGGAGCACCGGCCCCAGCAAACCTCCTGTCTGGAGTTCCTGCAGAGGAACAAAGAGATTCAAGCCACATGGCCACTGGAGAACCCGACAGTCTAAAACTGGACGAGGTCCCGGCTCTGGTAAGGAAATGAGTGGCTGGGCTCGGACAACATGGCCAGGCTGCAGGATGGGAGGTCACCCGGGGACCAGGGCTGGCTACACAACACTTGGCCCAGAAAGGGTAGAAGCCCTAAGCTAGAGAAACCCCAGGATGCCCCCCTCCAGCACCAACCGCAAGTACTGCCATGGTGGGTCCCTGGGACCCCGAAAGTTACCCTAAGGCCTGTCTAAGAAGGTAGCGGGGGAAGGGGGACGTCAGCATGGCTGGCCCCAGAACAGGAGCTGTGGAAGCCAAGCCTGGAAGAGCTGTGACAGTGATTAATTGTCCATTAGAACAGAATGGGCAAAATTTGTCCCAGGCAGCAGCCACCGTAGGGCAGAGCGTCTGGCCCAGGCTAGAGAAGGGCTATTGGGAGCTGCTGTTCTCCTGGCCTCAGAGCACAAGGGGCCATGCAGTGACATGGAGAGGTGAGGAATTCAAAACTGATCAAAGGAAACACCTTTTCACACAGCCAGCAATTAGCCTGTGGAACTCACAGCCACAGGAAGTCACTGAGGCCAGGCCTGGAACAAGATTCGCAGAGCGGGAGTTGCCATTTCTGTAAACAACAGGACGAGCCAGCACACAAACATCCTGCTCCAGGGCTGAAGTCAAGCCACCTATTAGGGTCAGGCGGTGACCAGCTGCGGGGTGGGGGGAAGAATTACCCCACATCTGCTACTGCCCAGATCTTGCACCTTCCTCCGCAGCATCCGGTGGTGCTGCTGGCAGTGATGGAGCTGCAGGTAAACAAGTCTGGGGTCTGCTCTGGGGTTCCTGTGAGCCCTGCACACCCCCCACCATAGGCACCCCACACACCCCATGTCTGGGCTCCTGGACCTTGAGTCCTAGCCCTGCCCCCTTCACCCTCCTATTCATGGCACTGTCCCATTCCCCTCCCCCCACGCTGCTTCTGCACATGGACCCCCCAGGCACCAGCCCCCACCCCCAGCGACGCCTGTTGGCAGCACTCAGGGCACCTCTGGCCATTTGAGCTGAACTGTGACCTCCTGCAGAAGTGGGCCCTGCTGTGCCGCGATAGGGGGACAGGGGCACCAGGGTTTGGGGGCCACACTGTGTCCATCCCAGGGGCAGGTGGCTCCCTTGTGCGGGGCCGGCTCTGCATCACTCCCGCTCAGGCCCAGCCTTGGCCCTGCTCGCTGGGGTGTCTCTCATGGCCCTGCTATGTTAGGGGAATGGCTCCTTCATGTTGGGGATGTTGCACAGAAAGTGGCTCCGTCTCCCCACTGGCTGGCTGGCTGCAGAGTCGCCCCTGGGGTCAGTCTGGGCTCTGGGCCTCCCACTCCCCAGCCTAGGGGCAACGGGTCTGGCTGAGCACAGCCCAGCGGAGCGAGGGCTCTGGCAGGGGCTGCAGCCAGGGGGCTCGCAGCTGCTTTGGCTCAGCTCTGGGTGTTTCAGGGCCTGGCCCCAGAGCCCCTCACTGGGGTGGGCAAAGCTAGACGGCCTGAGGCTGTGGGTGTAGCTGGCCCCAGCGTGCTGGGCGTCATTGCCTCCTGGCTGTGGGCCATGGGAAGATGAGGATTTGTTTGCAGCTCTGGGGGCCAGCCCAGGCCCCAAACCCCTCACAACCAAAGGCACAAGGGCCTCAGAGCGGGTGGCTGGGACAGAGCAGGCAGGGGTTGGTTCTCCAAGCTCCTCACATGGCCCCAGCTTTCCCCTATGCTGCCAGGAGTTTCCTGAATTAGTTCCTGATTTTGGTGGTTTCCGGAGAAGCAGCAGAAGTTTCTAGACACATGACAAATTGGCCCTGGCTCCGTGGGCCTTGGCTCTTGGCGGGTGGGGGTCCTCCTCCCAGCCCCACTCTGTTGCCAGGTTTCTCCTCACTTGCCCCCACCCCTGGCACTAGGCAACACTGCAGCCAGGGGGCCCGGGCCCACACTGGGGAGCCAGGGGCTCGACTAACTGGGCCTGGTGACCTCTGAGCTCCCAAGGTTGGTGCTGCGATTCTCCCCCCGGCCTGGCCGCCATGCTCAGAGGGAAGCCTGGGGAGCCCCAGGGGGACAGCCCTGAGGCCAGGCAGGGATAGACAGCAAGGCTAGGAGTGCAGGGAGCTGGGCAATGGTGCGCTGGCAGAGGGCGCCCGTATCATTGGCCCTGTGGTGGCTCCCACAACCCAGTGCAGGATGGGGCTGTGCTTGATTGTGCAGGGAGCTGGTTTGGGGGTGGGTGGGCAGGCAGGCATCTGGCCTGTGGCCCCATGCCTCAGCTGTCAGGCAGTTAACACAGGAACCAGGCCCACACTACCAGAGGGCTGCTGCTCACAGCAAGGGGCAGGGCCCATGTCATAAATATAAAGGGAAGTGTAAACACCTTTAAAATCCCTCCTGGCCAAAGGAAAAATCCTCTCACCTGTAAAGGGTTAAGAAGCTCGGCTAACCTCGCTGGCACCTGACCCCAATGACCAAAGAGGAGACAAGATACTTTCAAAAGTGGAGGGGAGAGAAACAAAGGCTCTCTCTGTCTGTGTGATGCTTTTGCCAGAGACAGAACAAGAATGGAGTCTTAGAACTTAGTAAGTAATCTAGCTAGATATGCGTTAGATTCTGATTTCTTTAAATGGCTGAGAAAATAAGCTGTGCTGAATGGAATGTTGTCATGGAGTCCCTGGGCGATGCTCTGGAATGGTTCCCTACGAAGCCAGGCAGGACTCTGGGGAAGTCTCCTCTCTAGGAGCAGCCTGTCTGCAGGACCCACAGCTCACACGGCTTCCACCTTCAGCATCCTCTGCCCCTCCGTGCGCTTCCCATGGCGAGTCCGCTCAGGTGGGGCTCTTGGGGAAGCCAGAGGGTCCTGCCCCGCTACTCCGCAGTCAGACGTGACTCTCAGCCAGCCAGCAAAACAGAAGGTTTATTAGACGACAGGAACATGGTCTAAAACAGAGCTTGTAGGTGCAGACAACCGGACCCCTCAGCTGGGTCCATTTTGGGGGGCGGGGGGGCAGTGAGCCAGACAACCATGTCTGCCCTTCACTCCATGTCTCTAGCCAGCCCCCAACTGAAATTCCCTCCAGCCCCTCCTCCTCTGGGCTTTGTCCCTTTCCCGGGTCAGGAGGTCACTGAATTCCTTTGTTCTCCAACCCTTTAGCTCTCACCTTGCAGGGGGGAAGGGCCAAGGCCATCAGTTACCAGGAAACAGGGTGTTGGCCATTCTCTGTGTCCAGACCCCTGCACACACCTGCCCTGTAGGACTCTGCAAGAATCATACACCCTTACCCCACCACCTACATACTTAAGAGCTGCCTAGGGGAAACTGAGGCACCCCCACACTATTCAGAGGAAACATTAAGAACAGTCCCACTTTGTCACATCTCTCCCTCCTTCGAGATCGAACTGAGCGGGGTCACTTTAGCCAGTGACCTGGGGAAGTTTGAAGCCATCAACGTTCCCATGGATACCCCAACATCTCTCCCATTCCTTGGTAGGAGTTAGACCAGGCCCTTCCAGTTTCACACCCTCCCTTAGGTCGGGGGTGGTCGATAGCACTCGCAGGCCGCATGTGGGAAGGTTTATGCGGCCCGTGCCCTTTGGCCACCCCAAAACCCCAGGGCGTCAAACTGGGATTGGGTCTTCTCCCCGACAAGCTGGCCAAACACAGCCACTTGGTTATAGGACTGTTTAACTTTCTTAACAGCTTTCACTTCATCTGAGACCTTCTCAAAGCTATCCACACTGGATCTTTCAACAGGAAAGTTAGTGGGTCCATTCACAACAGAAAATTTCTGGCTGTTAGGAACCGAAACTGTCTTGATTAAATCACTTTCACACCCTTCAGTTGCAGTAAACTGCTTGCAAAGACTCCATGAGGATTCCTTTCCCTAGGGCTTTTCTATGCAACAATTCACCCCTCACAGAAATTCTGCTCTTACCCTCTTCACCTAGGGCTTGCTCTAGAGGAACACTTTCCTGAGCAACAACAGACTCTTTCTGGGTCTCCCTTACATCCAGAATTACATCTGGCCCATCAGGCGGATTCCTACACAATCCCCTTTCAGACAAAACTTACAGACTTCCTAGATAAAGGGTCAGAAGCATTCTCCTTCCCTTTGCCACACACAAGTTCAGGAAACTTTTCCTTCTTGCTACAGGTTTCTACACCCTCAGTAGGTAACATAATCACATCACCTTCATGCTCTCCTTGTGCCCTGGCTAGGATCTCACCCCAATTAGACAGAGTTGCAACACCCTTTCCCAACAACACACTAGCAACAGGCAAAATACAAGCACCAGAATTGTCTGGTCTCTGGGATTTTGCATAGACACTAACGGGATGCGACCTAGTTACAGGGCCATTCTCCTGAGCAGACACAAACTTAGGACCATTCCCTTCCTGGGCTTTAGCTGAATCCAGAACCAGCTCTGAGACAACTGCACTATTCTCAACCATCACAGGCTGAAAGGCCCCCTCTGTCTGCTCCACAGACAAAGAAGAGCCGGACACACTTTCTCCTCTCCCAGACACACAGCTTGGGATCTCATTCCCCTTGTCCCAGCACACAAGGCTGGTCACAGACAACTGCTTGGAGACCAGGGTAGCTCCCTCCACAGGCAAGTCAATACCCCTGACAGACACAGACACGTTTCCTTCCCTGTCACAATTCTCCACCCAGCTAACAGGTAAGGTCCAGGGACACTCATCTCCCACTCTCCTCGCCTTCCCACCCTGCTGACTAGACACAGCCATCAGCTCACAAGGCTGCCTAGGCTTATCCAGACTTCCCTTACCAAGCACCTTGCCACTCCCCACAGATGCCCTGCCCTGCCTGTGTCTCCCCCGCTCAGCTGGGGTCTCAGCTCCCACTGTGCTCAGCGCTGCCCTTGTTGTCCCAGTGGGGTAGGCAGCGAGCTCCCTGCTTTCCTCACTGCATCAGAGCCAGCGTGAGCCCCCTCTCCGGTGTGCAAGGGGGCAGGGAGCATCTCTCTGTCCCACCCAGCCCCAGGGGTCTGGTTACAGGCAGGCAGGTATCCTGAGCCTAGCCGCTCCTCCCTGCTGCCAGCCAGGTCATCTGCATTTTCACGGACCATTTCCCTCTCCGCTGATTGGTTCCCTGGATTCAAATTCAAACCCTTGGCAGTTACAGGAGCAGGGCCTGGATCCTGTCCCAAAGAGACACAGTCACCCCACAACAGGGTCTCGCAGCTGGTATCCTGGAGAACCCCAACAACCAGCCAGCCCAACCCCTCCTGGGTCTGCACAGGGATCTGGGCCATAGGCAGGGTGAGGGGCTTCATCCCTGGGACCCTCACCCGGTTCACACAGCCCCTCAGCATCTGAAGGTGCACCACCAAGGGCCTGACACAGTTCTCTCTGTCCCAGGATCTCGCCACCCCAGGAATGTCTCCCTATTGACATTTACATTGTGTAAAGAGTTGTCACTTTGGATGGGCTATCACCAGCAGGAGAGTGAATTTGTGGGGGGGGGGGGGGTGGAGGGTGAGAAAACCTGGATTTGTGCTGGAAATGACCCAACCTGATGCTCACTTTAGATAAGCTATTACCAGCAGGACAGTGGGGTGGGAGGAGGTATTGTTCCATGGTCTCTGTGTGTATATAAAGTCTGCTGCAGTTTCCACGGTATGCATCCGATGAAGTGAGCTGTAGCTCACGAAAGCTCATGCTCAAATAAATTGGTTAGTCTCTAAGGTGCCACAAGTCCTCCTTTTCTTTTTGCGAATACAGACTAACACGGCTGTTACTCTGAAATCCCCATTGACTATCACCTTCCGCTCCCACTGGAGGTCTGAGGGACCTGACCCCAGGAAACTCCACACAGACATATAGGTTGGGGTCAGGAGTGGGAGCCTGTCCACCTCCCCACCCATCTGGCTGACGGAGTCTATGGCCTTGGGACCCCGCAAGGGAGCTAGACACCGGGGCTTTATCGCAGGGTCCCCCTGGTTCAAATCGCCAGCCTGCTCAAAGGCAGTGAGGTGGGCATCCACATCCCACCCCTCCTTAACCAGGGGCAGCAATTTAGTCTCAAGGTTCCCTGCGGAACTGGCCCCCCGGGATCTATCCCCACTCACCCCGGGGAGGTCCCCTATGCCTCTCCGCTCCCCCACCGCCAGTTCATGCTGCTGCTGCAGCTCTTTCTCGTACTCTCGCTGTCTCTCACAGTCCTCTTGCTCTCTCAGACTCAGCTCCAATCCCGTCTGTCTCCGATCCCTGGATGGGGAACCCGATCATGAAGACCCTCATCTGGTCGGGGTCAGGAATCTTGGGGATGCCTGGCTCCCACTCCAGCTGCTCCCAGATCCTGCTATAGCCCCATTTGGGGTCAGGAATCTGTTCCTTAGAGCGGTCATCCTCCTCCAGCTGCACGGTTAACTGTGCTTTGGTGAACTTTCCAATGCTCAACCTCTCTTTCTGCACAGGGTAAAAATGTCCTTCTTAAGGAGACGGTGACAGGCCATCACTCCGCTCCTCCCAAGTTGTTGTGGACTCACAGGCCCGTGTGTTCTCAGCTCCCCACGGTTTCCAGGGAGAACCCCTAGTGTGCCAGCCCTTCTTGAGGTCACCTCCTCTTTGCCAGGGTCGAGCTGCAGACTCCTCCGCCCCTGGGACTGCTCGCTGCAATCCCCCAGGGGACCCTATTACTGCAAAAGTCCTTCTCTCTGGTCACACACTCCCAGGGTTTAACCGCCCCCTGAAACCATCTCTCTCTGAATCTTCAGCACGCCTGGTCCCTCTCAATCCCCCTTTGTTTTACTGCTCCCCAGTCACTTACTGCAGGAAGTGCCATCCACGGGGTGCAGTAGATCGTGACAACTGGTGGTAGAGGTGTGGAGTCCCTGGGCAATGCTCTGGAACTGCTCCCCATGAAGCCAGTCAGGACTCTGGGGAAGTCTCCTTTCTGTGAGCAGCCTGTCTTCAGGACACACAGCTCACACAGCTTCCACCTTCCTGGGTCTGACCTCGGACCATTCAGCATCCTCTGCCCCTCCGTGTGCTTCCCACAGCGAGTCCGCCCAGGCAGGCTCCTGCTCCCCAACTTCGCAGTCAGAGGGAACTCTCAGCCAGCCAGTAAAACAGAAGGTTTATTAGACGACAGGAACATGGTCTAAAACAGAGCTTGTAGGTGCAGAGAACCGGACCCCTCAGCTGGGTCCATTTTGGGGGGGCAGTGAGCCAGACAACCACGTCTGCCCTTCACTCCATATCTCCAGCCAACCCCAAACTGAACCTCTCTCCAGCCCCTCCTCCTCTGGGCTTTGTCCCTTTCCCGGGCCAGGAGGTCACTGGATTCCTTTGTTCTCCAACCCTTTAGCTCTCACCTTGCAGGAGGGAAGGGCCAGGCCATCAGTTGCCAGGAAACAGGGTGTCGGCCATTCTCTGTGTCCAGACCCCTGCACACACCTGCCCTCCAGGGCTCTGCAATGATCATACACCCTTACCCTACCCCCTAGATACTTAAGAACTGCAGAGGGGAAACTGAGGCACCCCCACACTATTCAGAGGAAACATTAAGAACAGTTCCACTTCGTCACAAATGTAGATTCCTGTTTTTGTGTCTTTTTGTACTTAAGGTTTTGCCTAGAGGGATTCTCTAGGTTTTGAATCTAATTACCCTGTAAGGTATTTACCATCCTGATTTTACAGAGGTGATTCTTTTACTTTTTTTCTTCAATTAAAATTCTTCTTCTAAGAACCTGATGGCTTTTTCATTGTTCTTAAGATCCAAGGGTTTGGGTCTGTGTTCACCTATGCAAATTGGTGAGGATTTCTAATCAAGCATTCCCCAGGAAAGGGGGTGTAAGGATTGAGAGGATTCTGGGGAGAAAGACGTTTCCAAACAGACTCTTTCCCAGTAATATACCGGTTAGACGTTTGGTGATGGCAGCGATAAAGTCCAAGGGCAAAAGGTAAAATAGTTTGTACCTTGGGGAAGTTTTAACCTATGCTGGTAAAAGTAAGCTTAGGGGGTTTTCATGCAGGTCCTCACATCTGCACCCTAGAGTTCAGAGTGGGGAAGGAACCTTGACATGGTGGCAGAGCGGTGGGATTAACTTGTAATCATTTTGAGATCAATTTGAGATTTTTGAACCAGAAGCACAGATTTTAAAAGGGAATTTTTTTTCCCCTTTGGGCTGCTGGAAAGCAGGTTTTCAGCTGAAAGCAGTTAGAGGTTTTTTTTGTCTCTGCTTGGGGGCCAGAGCAGAAACAAAAGGGAATTGTGTTTTGTGAGCTGGAATTTTCTCTACCTAAAGGCAGGGTAGTTAACCTCCTGCAGGGAAATTCACAAGTCTTCACAGACCTGAAGTTGTTTTTTACCTAAGAGCAACTAGAGGGGTTTTCTGTCTATTTGCCTGGAGACAAAGGTATTCGGGTTTTGTTTTTTGTGGTTTTGTGGGGTTTTTTAAATTTTTTTTTTTTAAGGATTTTTCTGTAGGCTGACAATCCCTATCAGAGATTATAGGTATCATATTACAGCACAGCAAAATTTTACAAGCCAAGTTTTTTTATTTGTTTGTTTTATTTCTAACTCTCGGGTATGAAGTTAGTTAAAAACAGAGAAGCAAAGATGACAGAAACCAAGATACAACACAAATTGGAGTTAGCCAAACTGGAGGCAGTGAAAGAGGCAGAAAAAAGCCAAGAGGCTGCCCACAGGAGAACTATGGAGGCAAGGGCCAAAGAACTGGAGGAGAAAGAAAAAGAGGAAGCATGTGGAGGAGGAGAAGGAAAGAGAGAGGAAGCATGCACTGGAGATGGAGAAGGCAAAGGCTCAGCAGAATATACCAACAAACTCTAGCAGTCCTTCTCCAGGTGCCACTTCCCATCCCAGAAAGTTCCCCACCTACAAGGCAGGCAATGATACCGAGGCCGCCTTAGAAAACTTCGAAAGGGCGTGCCTAGGGTACAACATCTCTACAGACCAATACATGGTAGAGCTGAGGCCGCAGCTCAGTGGACCCTTAGCTGAGGTGGCGGCTGAAATGCCTAAGGAACAAATGAACCAGTCTGAACTGTTTAAAACCAAGGCGAGAGTCAGAATGGGGCTAACACCCGAGCATTCTTGTCGACGGTTCAGAGCCCTAAGGTGGAAACCAGACGTGTCATTTACCCGACATGCCTACCACATTGTGAAACATTGGGATGCCTGGATATCAGGAGCAAGTGTTAAATCTCCAGAAGATTTGCCCTTCCTAATGCAAATGGAGCAGTTCTTAGAGGGTGTTCCTGAGGAAATAGAAAGATACATCCTAGATGGGAAGCCCAAAACTGTAATCGAGGTGGGGGAGATTGGATCCAAATGGGTGGAGGTGGCAGAAAAGAAAAAAACTGGGTCACAGTTGGAGCGGAAACCAGAAGGGACAACCTCAGACCACACCCTATTACCGGGGGCAGCCCAAGTCCCCAACTACCCCCCAAGGAACCCTCCAGACACCTTATCGTCCCACCACACCGTTCTCCAGCAACCCACCTCGCCCCAGTGACCCAGCAGCCGGACGATGTTTTAAATGTAATGAGCCGGGGCATGTAAAGGCTAACTGCCCCAAGAACCCCAACAGATTACAGTTCATTGCACCGGAATGACACCAGAGGTCCTCAGGCCCAGATACCTCCCAGATACCCTCGGAGCGGAGGAAAACTGTGACTGTGGGTGGGAAGAAGGTCACCGCGTGGAGTGACACCGAAGCACAAGTGTCGGCTATCCATGCTTCCTTAGTGGACCCCAATTTAATCAACCCAGAGATCCAAGTGACGATTCAACCCTTCAAGCCCAACTCTTTCAATTTGCCTAGTACCAAGTTGCCTGTCCAGTACAAGGGCTGGTCAGGAACGTGGACTTTCGCAGTCTATGATGATTATCCCATCCCCATGCTGTTGGGGGAAGACTTGGCCAGTCATGTGAAGCGGGCCAAGAGGGTGGGAATGGTCACCCGCAGCCAGGCTAAACCAGCCGTCACGCCTAGCTCTGTTCCGGAAACTTCTATCAGGGCCCAGACAGAGGTGATGGACCTGGACCCCGGGCCAATGTCTGCAACAGCCGTAGTGGATCCAGTCCCAGAGACCCAGACGGAACCAGTCCCAGAACCGGAACCAGCGGAACAACCAGCACCAGACCCACTGCCAGCACTGAATCCAGTACTTGCAACCTCAACACCAGAGGGCCCCACTGAACCTGAACCGGCAGCAGCCGATAACCCTACACAAGAGGCTCAGCCGGAGCCTGAACCCCAACATAGTGCACCAACGGAGAGCGGTTCACAGTCAACAGAAACAGCCCCATCCCCTGCATCGCTTCCCGAGGCACCAAGCCCAGGTCCACAATCCAATGAGGAACTGATGTCTCCAGCATCAAGGGAACAGTTCCAGACCGAACAGGAAGCAGATGAAAGCCTCCAGAGAGCTTGGACGGCGGTACGGAGCAACCCACCGCCTCTCAGCTTTTCTAATCGATCCAGGTTTGTTGTAGAAAGAGAACTTTTATACAAGGAAACTCTTTCTGGTGGACACGAGGAAGGCTGGCATCCTCAGAGACAGTTGGTAGTTCCGACTAAATATTGGACCAAGCTCTTGAGCTTGGCCCACAATCATTCTAGTGGCCATGCTGGGGTGAACAGGACCAAAGACCGTTTGGGGAGGTCATTCCACTGGGAGGGAATGGGCAAGGATGTTTCTACCTATGTCCGGTCTTGTGAGGTATGCCAAAGAGTGGGAAAACCCCGACACCAGGTCACAGCCCCTCTCCAGCCACTCCCCATCATTGAGGTTCCATTTCAGCAAGTAGCTGTGGATATTCTGGGTCCTTTTCCGAAAAAGACACCCAAGGAAAGCAGGGCATACTGATTTTCATGGATTTTGCCACCCGATGGCCGGAAGCAGTAGCTCTAAGCAACACCAGGGCTAAAAGTGTGTGCCAGGCACTAGCAGACATTTTTGCCAGGGTAGGTTGGCCCTCCGACATCCTCACAGATGCAGGAACTAATTTCCTGGCAGAAACTATGGAAAGCCTTTGGGAAGCTTGTGGGGTAAGTCACTTGGTTGCCACTCCTTACCACCATCAAACAAATGGCCTGGTGGAGAAGTTTAATGGGACTTTGTGGGCCATGATACGTAAATGAGCACTCCAATGATTGGGACCTAGTGTTGCAGCAGTTGCTCTTTGCCTACAGAGCTGTACCACATCCCAGTTTAGGGTTTTTACCATTTGAACTTGTATATGGCTGCAAGGTTAAGGGGCCATTACAGTTGGTGAAGCAGCAATGGGAGGGATTTACACCTTCTCCAGGAACTAACATTCTGGACTTTGTAACCAACCTACAAAACACCCTCCGATCCTCTTCAGCCCTTGCTAAAGAAAACCTACAGGATGCTCAAAAAGAGCAAAAAGCCTGGTATGATAAACATGCCAGAGAGCGTTCCTTCAAAGTAGGGGACCAGGTCATGGTCTTAAAGGCGCTCCAGGCCCATAAAATGGAAGCGTTGTGGGAAGGGCCATTCACAGTCCAGGAGCGCCTGGGAGCTGTTAATTATCTCATAGCATTCCAACCGAAAGCCTAAGGTGTACCATATTAATTCTCTAAAGCCCTTTTATTCCAGAGAATTAAAGGTTTGTCAGTTTACAGCCCAGGGAGGAGACGATGCTGAGTGGCCCGAAGGTGTCTACTACGAAGGGAAATGTGGTGGTGGTGTGGAAGAGGTGAACCTCTCCATGACCCTTGGGCGTATGCAGCGACAGCAGATCCAGGAGCTGTGCACTAGCTACGCGCCGACGTTCTCAGCCACCCCAGGACTGACTGAACGGGCATACCACTCCATTGACACAGGGAATGCTCACCCAATTCGGGTCCAACCTTACCGGGTGTCTCCTCAAGCTAAAACTGCTATAGAACGGGAGATCCAGGACATGCTACAGATGGGTGTAACCCGCCCCTCTAACACTGCATGGGCATCTCCAGTGGTTCTAGTTCCCAAACCAGATGGGGAAATACGTTTTTGCGTGGACTACTGTAAGCTAAATGCTGTAACTCGCCCAGACAACTATCCAATGCCACGCACAGATGAACTATTAGAGAAACTGGGATGGGCCCAGTTCATCTCTACCTTGGACTTAACCAAGGGGTACTGGCAGGTACCGCTAGATGAATCCGCCAAGGAAAGGTCAGCCTTCACCACACAGGTTGGGCTGTATGAATTTAATGTACTCCCTTTCGGGCTGCGAAATGCACCCAGCACCTTCCAAAGACTTGTAGATGGTCTCCTAGCAGGATTAGGAGAGTATGCAGCCACCTACCTTGACGATGTGGCCATATTTTCGGATTCCTGGGCAGAACACCTGGAACATCTACAAAAAGTCTTCGAGCGCATAAGGGAGGCAGGACTAACTGTTAAGGCTAAGTGTCAAATAGGCCTAGACAGAGTGACTTACCTTGGACACCAGGTGGGTCAAGGAACTATCAACCCCCTACAGGCCAAAGTGGATGCTATCCAAAAGTGGCCTGTCCCAAAGTCAAAGAAACAGGTTCAATCCTTCTTAGGCTTGGCCGGTTATTACAGGCGATTTGTACCACAATACAGCCAAATCGCTGCCACACTGACAGACCTAACCAAAAAGAAACAGTCCAATGCCGTTCAGTGGACTGAAGAGTGTCAGAAGGCCTTTAACCAGCTTAAAGCGACACTCACATCTGACCCTGTACTAAGGGCCCCAGACTTTGACAAACCGTTCCTAGTAACCACAGATGCGTCAGAGCGTGGCGTGGGAGCAGTTTTAATGCAGGAAGGACCGGATCAAGAATTCCACCCTGTAATGTTTCTCAGCAAGAAGCTGTCTGAGAGGGAAAGCAACTGGTCAGGCAGTGAAAAGGAATGTTACGCCATTGTCTACGCTCTGGAAAAGCTACGCCCATATGTTTGGGGACGGCATTTCCACCTGCAAATCGACCATGCTGCACTACAGTGGCTTCATACCGCCGTGGGAAATAACAGAAAAAACTTATTTGGTGGAGTTTAGCTCTCCAAGATTTTGATTTCGACATCCCACACATCTCAGGAGCTTCTAACAAAGTGGCTGATGCACTCTCCCAAGAAAGTTTCCCAGAATCAACTGGTTAAAATCGTCCTTGAGATGTGGAAAATATTGTTAGTCTTTACATACTTGGTAGTATATTTAGAGGTGCATGTGTCTTATTAACTCTGTTTTCTCCTAGAGCTTCAAGAAGAAATCCCAGCCAGCGTTTCACCCTATCTGTGATTTGGGGTGTGTGTCATAAATATAAAGGGAAGGGTAAACCCCTTTAAAATCCCTCCTGGCCACAGGAAAAACCCTTTCACCTGTAAGGGGTTAAGAAGCTAGGATAACCTCGCTCGCAGACTGACCACAATGACCAATGAGGAGACAAGATACTTTCAAAAGCTGGAGGGGGGAGAAACAAAGGCTCTCTCTGTCTGTGTGATGCTTTTGCCGGGGACAGAACAGGAATGGAGTCTTAGAACTTAGTAAGTAATCTAGCTAGATATGCGTTAGATTCTGATTCCTTTAAATGGCTGAGAAAATAAGCTGTGCTGAATGGAATGTAGATTCCTGTTTTTGTGTCTTTTTGTAACTTAAGGTTTTGCCTAGAGGGATTCTCTATGTACCCTGTAAGGTATTTACCATCCTGATTTTACAGAGGTGATTCTTTTTACTTTTTCTTCTATTAAAATTCTTTTAAGAATCTGATGGCTTTTTCATTGTTCTTAAGATCCAAGGGTTTGGGTCTGTGGTCACCTATGCAAATTGGTGAGGATTTTTATCAAACCTTCCCCAGGAAAGGGGGTGTAAGGGTTGGGAGGATTTTGGGGGGGGAAAGACCTTTCCAAACAGGTTCTTTCCCGATTATACACCTGTTAGACGTTTGGTGGTGGCAGCGATAGAGTCCAAGGGCAAAAAGTAAAATAGTTTGTACCTTGGGGAAGTTTTAACCTAAGCTGGTAAAAGTAAGCTTAGGAGATTTTCATGCAGGTCCCCACATCTGTACCCTAGAGTTCAGAGTGGGGAAGGAACCTTGACAGCCCAGCATTGGGCTCTCAAAGGCTGGAGCTCCCACATCCTGGCCGCAGCACGTGGATTTGGTGCAAAGGGCCTAATCTTGTCTCCCCGCCCCACCGGTGTCCAGCCTGAGCGACAGGGCAGAGGGGGGCGTACCCAGGGGGTGGCAATTCAGAGAGTTGAGGGCAGCACCAAGAGGAGGCTGGCCCCTGCATCTGCCGCAGGCCAAGGGGAGGTGGCAGTAAATGGGGGGAGAGGCACTCAGCATGCGTGAGGGAGGGAGCAGGGGGCAAAGGGACACATAGGGCAGCCTGCCCAGGCAGGGGCACAGAACATGCTCAGGAAGGCGGCTGGTTTGCATAGTTCTGAACATTTAATAACTCTCAGTCTCTCTAGTGTTATATCCACAACCATTAAATTAAGAACCGGGGGCAGGAGGCAACGCCTACCTGATTAAATTACAAGAAAAAATTACTGTGCACCAAAAAGTTATGATAAAAACCAGGTGTGGGGGGCCCTGCCCCCGGCCCGGCTGGAGCCTATGTAGGGGCTGGAACAAGAAGGCTGCAGCCACAGCCAAGGCCCATGGCGGGGCGGAGCGGTGTGCAGCTCTGGGCTTGGTGCTCAGGCCCCTTGCAGGGGGCATATTGCGCTGAAGCCCCCCCACTTACCCTGGGCCAGGCCTTGCCCTGCCACCGTGAGCAAATGACTTGTGAACAGGGAGGGGACTGGGGGGGGGGCTCCAGCTGGGGAGCAAAACAGATTGTCACCACAGGGGAGGGGCAAGGCACATCAGGAGGGGGAGGGCAGGCAGACACGCCATGACTCGGTGCCTCTGCGGTGGGCTCCAGGGACTGACCCAGGCTGCATGGCCCAAGTCCAGCAAGTGGGGTACCAGCAGCCCAGCCCCACACACTGCATGGCCAAGGGAAGGGCAGCCAGCCCCCAGCCAGCCGCAGGCAGGGACAGCGGGGGGCTAGGCCCATGGGGCAAGGCCCTGGAAACTTCCCCAGCAGGCGGGGAGCAGTGGGGATGTTGCTGCATGCCGCTGCAGGGCTGGGGACCCTGGGACCGGCCCTGGGCGAGACTGTGCTCCTGGCTCTTCAGCGCTGCAGAGCCTCACGCTCCCTCCTGGCAGCACCACAGCTCTGGCGGAGTCCGGCCCACAGCCCAGCCATTATTGCTGGAGAGAGAAGGAAACAGCTGCCACTCCCGGGCAGGGCCTCGGAGCTGAGGGAGCCCTGCTGCTCCCCAGAAGGGAGAGGGTCACAGAGAGAACAGGGCTTGCCCAGTGCCCTGGGCCTGACATGGGGACAAGCCCGGGGGGGCCCAAGGCTGGAGAGGGAGACAGCTCATCACCCCCTCACCAGAGCCCCCCCATAGAGACGCAGTGCCCAGCCCAAGGGCAGCCAGCAGCCTGGAGAGCCAGCCTGAGCAGACGGAAGCCCCAGCCCTGAGAGACACGCATCTGGCTTCCCCTGCCCCAGCACATGGGTGTGACGGGCACAGGCGAGGCTGGCAGACAAGACCCTCACCAGGCCCATGGGGCCGGCGAAGGGGGTGAGGGGGGCCATGCTAAAAACACTTTGGCAAGTTAAAAGAAACAGAAGTGGAGGCTGGGCCTGATGCTGTGGGGGTGAGAGCCCAGGACGGTGCCAGGGGGCCCTCCCTAGAGCAGGCCGGGCAGCCGCTGCCCTTGCCCAGGAGCAGAGGTGCCCACAGGACGGTGCCAGCAGCTGGTGAAGCCCTCACCTGAGCAGGACGGGGCAGTGTCCAGGGCCCCTCAGCCTTCCCTGGCCCGGGGGCTGTGCCAGGGCAGGGCAGGGAGGGGCCGGGGGGCTCAAAGGGCACTTTGGTCTCTGATGAAGGCAGTCCTCTCGCTGTGCGCCTCGCAGTCCTCGCCCTCCGACTCGGAAGGCAGCTCCTCCTGCCACAGGTCCGCGGGGAGCCCCCGGTAGGAGATGAGCCCGCTGTCCAGGGAGTACACCTTAACACCCCGCAGGCTGAAGCCCGAGCGCAACTGCAGCACCAGGAAGACTGTGATGAAGATGAGGACGATGAAGACGCAGCTGAGGCTGGCCACCAGGACAGCCAGTTTGGAGGCGGGAGGTGCCTCGGGCTGGCCCTTGCCCAGGGCGGGCGATGCGCGGCTGCTCTGCGTCTGGTGGGAGCACGTTCGGTCCAGGCTGTTGTAGTGTGAGTGGGCTGGGCAGCTGAGGCAGGCGGTGGCCACGGGCCCCGTGCAAGTGGCGCAGGAGGTGTGGCACGGCACACACAGGTGAGGGGGGCGGGGCTCCACACTGTTCTCCAGGGCGTAGTGGGCACTCTGCAGGCTGGGCGTGAAGCCGGGGGGGCAGCGCTTCAGGCAGCTCTTCTGGTGCAGGTAGAAGCCCTCCTCGCACACTGTGGGGACAGGGGTGGGTTAGCGCTCAGCCTGGAGCTCTGCCAGCACCAGACCGGCATGCCTGCCCCATGGGCCGTGGCACGTCTGAGCCAGGCTGCACTGCCAGGGTTCGGCTGGTCGGGGTGCTCCTGGGCACAGCTCTGCCCCCCTCCCCTGGGCCTGGCTGTCCAGCAGCGGGAGTCCAGCCCCCTCACTCACCCACGCAGGTCTGGCTGGAGGCGAGGGTTTTGCAGCCGCTGCTCTCGAGCCGGTTGGAGAGGCTGGTGGGCTCTGTCGCGGTCCCGTACAGAACCAGCGTGAACTTGGTCAGGGTGCCTGCAGGCCAAGGCAGAGGGTGAGGAGCGCCCAGGGACCCGCCCACCTGGACTCAACCTTGCTAACCCACCTGGCTTCCATCCTGGCGTTTGGTGCCCTCTGCTGGCCACAGGGCCGGTCGCACCCCCTTCCACTCCCACCGAAGCCCAGGGGAGCAGGGTGGGCTGTGCTCACGGCCCACAGCCCCACGTGACCGGCGCGAGACCTGGAGTGGGGCCCCAGCAGCAGCAGCTGGGATGGGGGCCCTGGGCTTACCCCGCGCAAGGGGAGCACACTGCCACCATGGGGCCTCTGAATCAAAAAGTTCCTCCAAGTCCCTCTGAGGCAGATCCAGGTCACCCCTCTCGCGGGTGCTTGGCATTGCGGGGCGGGGGCGCCTGAGGCCACCACTGGAGCGCAGGCATTGCGGCCACAGGGCGGCCGTCTCTCTGCTCAGCACACGGCACCTAGCGCACGCTATGGCAGCCTACCGGTTGCGACTGTGTGCTGGGCCAGGCAAGCAGCGGGGGCAGACTCCAGCAACGGGGGGCAGAAACGGTGCAGCAGGCACCAGGGGCAGCGGCCAGCAGGTGCCAGGGAGCTGGGCAGGCGGCCGGGGCCCCAGCAGGGGCCAGGGAGCCTGCAGCCCCTTGCACGCACCGTAGTTGTTGGCTTCACTAGTGTTTTCGATCTCCAGCACCCAGTCACCGGAGGGGTCCTCGTCCCACGAGTGTGTGGTCATGAAGGCCCAGTCGTTGAAACCGTCACCCGAGTAGTCGTGAGGCCTGGGGGACAAGGGAGAGGTGAGGCCTGCTGCCCGAGACACAGCCCTGGTAGCACAAGGGCGGCGGCCTGGACAGCCCCCAGGCTGTGGCAGTCGGGGCCCTACCTGGGAGCCAGGAGGGTGGAGCGGGTGCCCATGGGGCTGGTGAGGTGGATGGCCAGGTCACCACGCCGGTTGTAGGAGAGAGTCAGCCTGGCCTGGACGTGCTCCAGCCTGCCGATGGAGCTGGCCTTCCCCAAGCAGGCGTCCACTTTCCTCCGGACCTCCAGGCGCTTCCCAATGTCTCTGCAGAGCACAGGAGGTGGAGTCAGTGTGCAGCCAGCAGGGGGTGCCAGCCCCGACACAGCAGGGAAAGGGCCCCCCCACAGCACCCGAGCCGAGGTCCCAGGGAAATACCAACCCTGCTGCCTTCTCAGCTCACAAGCAACAACCCTCCAGACCCCCAAGGGAAGAGCAGACAGGAGGTGCGGGACGTGGCCCGGAGCGCCCGCCATTGCCAGGAATGCAGCGGCTAGGGAAGCCCCCCACCAGCCCCCACTCCAGGCAGCCAGCACCACTCTGGGGCACAGAACCCAGCCCCACCACTCAGGGCAGCCTGGGGCCCAGGAGCTGTGTGGGGGACCGGCAGGGCTGAAGGTGACCCTGTGTAACAGTCAGACCCTGCCTGATCCTGGGCACCCAGGTCAGAACGCAGCCCCGTGGGACAGGATAAGGCTTGGCATGACCTTGGGAGATGAAGCTGGCTCTGGGGAGGGGCTGAGGTAGGTCTGCACTGCAATGCACAGCCACTGCTGGCCTAGGCCAGCTGACTCAGACTCTGGGACCCTCCCCACTTGCAGGATCCCAGAGTCCGGGCTCCAGAATGCCCACATTGCAGCTTAGGGCCCTGTGAGCTCAGACACAGCCATGGGGTTTTCTTTGTGGACATTCCCTGAGAGGTCTAGCTCTGGGATGGACAAGATGGGACCTCCTGGCCTTTTCTGTGCCACAGCAGGCAGGCAGCTCCCGCAGCTCAGCGCTCGCTCCCCCCACTGCATGGGCACCACATTCAAACCAGCCCAGTTCCTGGAGGGCAGGGGGCTGCTCAGTGACTGCATCCTCCCCGTCCTGAATAGCTGCACTGTGCCAGCCATGAATGGCTCCTTTCTTCACCTGCAGTGGAGACGGCAGCATCCCCAGAGCTCGGCTCCTGCTCCCCGGCCTGGGCACCGCATCTCCTCCCTCTCCCCAAAGCTGCCAGGCTAAGCTGAAGACCAGCAGGGCCCAGCCGGTGCTGCGATGGCAGGGAACTTCAGAGAGCACCTAGGTGCTAGAGAAGCCCAGAGCTATGGGGCAGCCAGGGGAGATGGGGGCCCTGGGTGGCTCTTGACTGAGTTCCGCTCCTAGCATGCCAGGTGGCTGCGCTCGGCCTGGCACGTCCATGCTCCGCAATGGAGGGGCTGCGGGTGCCAGCACGGCCTAGGAGCACTCGCGGATCCCAGGGTGCTGGTCCTGGCAAGCAAGCAGGGAGGGACAAGTGGAGCTAGAGACAGGCGCTGCTGCTGTCCAGGCCCCCCAAGCTCTGTGGGAAGCACGCAGCGCCCCAATCCCAGCCACACAGGGCACAGCGCAGGCGCTGAGGAGATGGGCAAGCACAAGTGAAAGGAGCTTCTGTGTGAGCCCTGAAAAGACCCTTGTCCAGCACCAGCTCACGCTGGCTGCTCCCAAACCACAGCACCCGCGGGAGTGGTGCTGGCAAGCCCCGGGCCGGCAGCAGAGCCCGACACCACTCTGCACACAGGACGGGGACCCCAGCTCCCTCTGCACACGGCAGCGGCACTCACCGGCAGCGCTGGCCCAGCCAGTCCCCAGGGAAGCCAGATGGCCTGCAGCGGGCATGAGCCCCAGGGCAGGGAGCCAGAAGGGGGCTGAGCAGCAGACCCAGGCCCGTCTCTGGAGCCCCAGTGCTCTGGCTGAGGCCTCTTTCCAGCTCTTCTCCTCAGCTCAGGATGCCCAAAGCGCCAACTGCAGCCTGCCAAGGGGGAAACGCAGGCCCCTCTCTGGCTCTGCCCCATGTCAGCCACGCAGGGAGCAGAGCATGGCTCCGAGCCCAGCCATGCCCACCCTAGCACGCCTGGGCTCTACCCAGAAGCTGTTGGACTGTCTGGCCACACTGAGGGGTTGGACACAGTGCTGGAGACCCCCCCCTCCCGCCCCCGGGACACACCAGCCCTCACTTTGGCTCAGTGAGGATGTCGATGATGCACTTCCTCTGGGGTCCCACCGTGGTCCAGTTCCTGGCCAGGGTCACCATGGCCCCCGCGTCCAGCAGGCCGTAGCCATAGGAGTGGCTGACTGCAAAGACAGAGAGAGGGTGAGGCGCAAGGCCCTGGGCGGACAAGGAAAGGTCCCTGGGGTGCCCCCCTCTGGGCACTGGGGGGTGCCTCTCATGTGTCCTGCAGCCAGCCCTGCCCAAGGCAAGCCGCAAACCCCATGGGCTGTGGCCCCCCCGACCCACTCCCCAGAGGCTCCAAAGGCAGTTTGGGGCACTTTGCGCACATACGGGAGGGGCCCATGGGGTGGCACCGGCCATGCCCAGACGATCACAGCCCAGGGGAGGGGGGTGGGCAGCATGTTACCTTTGCGGCCCACGCCGTTGGTGGCCCAGTCATTGGTGTTGAGATGCGCCGGCTTCGAGGTCCGCACCACCAGGTGCTGCATGTCCCGCCAGGTCAGGTTCTTACTGCGGAGACAGAGGTGGGCTTGGAGCACGCATGGCCAAGGTCCTGCCAGGGCCTACCCCTGGGATACCCAAATCAGACACCCGGGTTGCTCCCTGTTCATGCTGTGCCGTGGGGAACCCAGCCCGCCACCGCAGCCCTCGCCTGGCCTTACTTTGCTTCCAGGGTAAGTGCGATGATGCCAGCAGCCAGTGGAGCCGAGGCAGAGGTCCCTGTGTGCGACTCTGTGCACTTCTGCCTCAGGTCGGTCGTCACCTGCAGGGAGAGGCAAGGCGTGAGACCCCATTGTACTCCCACCCCAGTCCCTGTGAACCCAGGTGTGACGAAGTGGGACTGTTCTTAATGTTTCCTCTGAATAGTGTGGGGGTGCCTCAGTTTCCCCTAGGCAGTTCTTAAGTATCTAGGGGGTGGAGTAAGGGTGTATGATCATTGCAGAGCCCTAGAGGGCAGGTGTGTGAAGGGGTCTGGACACAGAGAATGGCCGACACCCTGTTTCCTGGCAACTGATGGCCTGGGCCCTTCCCCCCCTGCAAGGTGAGAGCTGAAGGGTTGGAGAACAAAGGAATCAGGTGACCACCTGGCCCGGGAAAGGAACAAAGCCCAGAGGAGGAGGGGCTGGAGGGAGTTTCAGTTTGGGGCTGGCTGGGACATGGAGTGAAGTGCAGATGTGGTTGTCTGGCTCACTGCCCCCCAAAATGGACCCAGCTGAGGGGTCCCGTTCTCTGCACCTGCAAGCTCTGTTTTAGACCATGTTCCTGTCGTCTAATAAACCTTCTGTTTTACTGGCTGGCTGAGAGTCACGTCTGACTGCGAAGTTGGGGTGCAGGACCCTCTGGCTTCCCCAGGAGCCCCGCCTGAGCGGACTCGCTGTGGGAAGCGCACGGAGGGGCAGAGGATGCTGAATGCTCCGAGGTCAGACCCAGGAAGGTGGAAGCTGTGTGAGCTGCGTGTCCTGAAGACAGGCTGCTCACAGAAAGGCGACTGCCCCAGAGTCCTGACTGGCTTCATGGGGAGCAGTTCCAGAGCATCGCCCAGGGACTCCGTGACACCAGGGCACTGCCAGGGGGCCCCAGTTCATTTCAAACTCTACCTGGGGGACAGGCCCCTCCCCACTCAACTGTGGAGCAGTTTGGATTCCCCTGGGTTAGCAAGACTGAACCTGGGAGCAGCTCCCGGGGCCACAGTGTCCAGAAGCCCCATCCCTCAGGATCCCCACAAGACCATTTCCAGAGACGGGGCTGCCCTCAGCTCTCACTGGAGGTGCAGCCAACACAGACTGCCGCTTGCAGCTTGCCCTACTCCCGGCAAGGCACCCAGCCAGCCCACAGAGAGAGCCCCACTCCCGGCCAGTCCAAAGAAAGAGATGGCCGCTCCCAGCCTGGCGCCCGCCTAGCCTGGCGCCCGCCTAGCCTGGCGCCCGCCTAGCCTGGCGCCCGCCTAGCCTGGCGCCCGCCTAGCCTGGCGCCCGCCTAGCCTGCACTCACAATCTGTTTCTCGTTCTGGTTGCCGCTGCTGTAGGTGGTGGCAAGGGTGGAGGAGCAGGCCTCGCTGTACCAGGGCACGTTGCCGTACTGGGTGGTGCTGCTGATGGACAGCGTGTAGATGCTGTTGGTGTAGCCATCGCAGTTGCAGCTGTCATGTTCGCGGCCCCCATTCCCAGAGGCCCAGACGAATATGGAGCCCAGTCCCGCCCGGCCCTGTAGAAAGAGTCAGAGTGAGGCAGGCCCCAGCCATGGCAGCCCACAGCCAGCCCAGCCCTCCTGCTCACCTGACTGACCCCTCGGAAGAACGCCTCTTCTGCCAGCCGGGCCGGCCCGTCCACCGTCTTGCCATCGTCCTCAGGGCCCCAGCTGGCACTGTAGATGTGGATGTGGTTGGGGTTTAAGCCCAGGGAGCGGGCCTCCACAGCATCGGTCACTTCCCCATCCAGCATGCGCACACCTAGAGCCACAGGAGACGTCACCAGCTTCTCCAGCAAAGGCTCTGTGGCTCGAGGGGCTCCCCCTGCAGCCCCCGGCTCCCCAGTGCGGAAGCTCTGGGATGGGCATGGGCTCCCCATGGCCTGCAAACTCGTGTCTGCAGCACAAGCCCCATGCAGAGTCTCCACCCTGGCCCGAGGTAGCAGGCTGAGAGGCAGACAGGCCAGGGCCCCAGATCTTCACCCATCAGGCCTCAGGCCATGGGAAGCAGCGGGCAGAGGCTCCCCACCAGCCGTGGCCCAGGCACACACCCACCTCCAATCCTGGCGTTGTAAGCCACTCCCACGCCACAGATCCCATTGTTTGCCACAGCAGCCACTTCACCGGCACAGCGAGTGCCATGTCTGCACCAGGGAACAGCAACACAGTACGGTCAGACGCAAAGCCCAGGGAGCACAGGCTGGGTCCCCGCAGCCCCAGGGGCCGAGCTGCAGCCTCCCTTGCTGCCACACACACACCCTGGAGCCGGAGCTGCTGTCCCACCACCCAGCCAGGCTGCCCTGCCCAGCGCCCTGGGATCAGGAACTGAAGGGGGACAGGAACAGCCGGACTCAGCTCCAGCTGGCAATGAATGAGCCTGTGTCTGGGGAGGGGGAGGCAGGTACAGCTCTGCCAGGGCACAGGGGCTCCCCAGGCCCACCCCGACTCCCCACCAGCTGCAGATGCTCAGGGCCTGGAACCTGGTTTCCTGTGCTTGAGCCACCCTGATAGCCCCTGAATAGAATCAGGCTCCCACCACAGCTGGGGCCCCTGCCACTCCTCAGCTCACCCCCCACCTCCAACACCCAGCCCACTGGGTGCGCTCCCCACCCAGGACAGGCTCCCTGGAGCAGCCAGGCCCCATCCAGCGCACCACGCCCCCAGGCAGACGACTCCTGGCCCCCCTCACCTGTTATCGTTCATCTGTGTGTAGCGAGGCTGTGGGTCTGGGTCCTGGTCGTTCACATCAAAGCTGGCCCCGGGGTCCTAGAACACAGAAGCTCTGTCAGCTCAGCAGAGCCCCACGCTCCCTTCTGGGCCAGGCAGCTGTCCACGGCTGTGCTGTGGTTCACAGCAAGCTCAGGGAGCCACAGGCCAGCCCCTGCCCATGGCATGGGAGGGGGAGACTTCATTCCTCTAGCAGCCAGGGCTGCCTCACCATACTTCTGGACTCTAGGGCCAGGCCCGAATCCTGCTCAGCCCAGGGCCATGTGCCAGGAGCCTGGGGCTGAGCTGAGTGGCAGGTGTGGGCTTCAAAGACAACAGATCCCAGCATGCTGTGTGCCCAGCTGCGGGCACAGTGCAGCACAGGGGCTGTCCCTGCACATGAGCGTGGTGGCCCTTACTCACATAGTTGTCCTCTAGGTCCGGGTGGTTCTTCTCAATGCCATCGTCCAGGATGGAGACAACAATCCCCCTGCCGGTGTAGCCCTGCTCCCAGGCCCCCCGCACGTTCAGGTCCCGCTGGTTCACGTTGTACTAGAGGAACGAGATCAGAAACCCACTGATCACACCCTGAAAGACCTGAGGGTGGGGGGCGGTGCGACCCCCCAATGAGGGTCATGGTGCAGCAGCTCCCACAACCCACGGCTGTCTACAAGCTACACCAACGTACAGGTAACAGAAAGGGTGCACCCCAAGCACCATCAGCTGCAATCAGACATGAAATCAGCTAACTTGGTTTGGCCCTTCAGGGGACTCAGGGCAAGTGGAAGGACCCCAGAGGATACTGCCCCACTGTGACCAAGTGAGCATGTTCCTACTGTTTTGTCTGAATACTGTGTGTGCCTCAGTTTCCCCTATGTGTTACTCAAGTGTCTAGGTGGTGGGACAAGGGTGTGTGGTTGCAACTGGTTGGCAGTCTCTCCTGGCCTCTAGGGGTTGCTGGCCCTGGCTTGGCCAGGCTGGATAATGGCTGAACCCGGGCGGCTCTGTGCTGCCCGAAGGCCTTCCCAGGCCGTGCGCAGGGACTAATACACCGGCTCTGGCTAGACAAGGCTGCCTGCCGGCGCTGCAGGCGCGTGCTGCTGGGCATCGCTCGCCCAGAGACTGCAGCTCGGCCCAGCTGGACTGGCAGGGCAGAGTTCCTGGGGAAGACGCTGCAGGGCTGTGGCCCAGAGGCTCGGGCTCGGAGGTGGGGGGGGGAACACGTGCCCTGCCCTGAAGGACGGGTGGGACCCCTCAGGGTCTGGGACACTGAAGGGCTCCTCAAAGGCGCTGTTTAAGAGCTGGGACATAGAAGAGCCTGGGGAGCTGTGATGGGAGGGGGAATCTGGCATCTGGTGAGGGGCGGACATGCTGCTGGGGGAGGGGCTATCTGAGCAGGAGCTGGCCCTGGCTCTGCTAATCCCAGCCATGTGCCATTAGCTGAAATGAAGGGATTAGGCACGGGCTGCAAGGCTGGGAAGCCCCCCTCCCCAGGAGGGCATCAGTGACCCTCCTGGGCCCCGATGCGACTCGACCCCAGATTTAGCTACGCAGCCCCAGAATCAAAGCCCCCTCTCAGAGGCGGTCAGTCCTCACGCATGCCGTGCAGGAGAAGGGGACAGTGCAGACATGTTCCCAGACAGCCTGCCGCAGACGTTTCCCAGTAGGCACTGCCCCCCGTCCCAATCTGTAGCCCCCCCACTATTCCTACAACAACAGGGCCATAATAGCGAGGCTTGAATGAAAGCAGGAGCTTTGGAAGGGATGTAACCATTCCCGCTTCTGGGCGTTGACTGGCCTAAAGGATGGGGAGGAGGAAACGGTGCCTGGCCCCCGAATGGCCTGCTGCAGGGTTCCTTCCTCTCAAGCAGCTGCTCCCAGCCAAAGGCAGCGACAGGACACTGAGCTGGATGGCCCACAGGTCTGCTCTTGTCTGGCCATTCCCATGTTCCAGTTAGGGAAACTGAGACACGAGCAGGGCGATGCCTGGCACACAGCAAAGCAGCTGACTAGAATCCAGCTATTGCACCCCCTCCCAACTCCTCCTGTACTGCACCCCCTTTCCCCATCCTCCAGTGCAGCACATCCGAGCTGCTCCCCTGCACACAGCCCCCAGCCATCACCCACCAGGTACCACTGCTGAGGGAACTTGGGGTCTGTGGGCTCCGTGAAGGCGTCTCTCTTCGTCCTGCGCTTTGCCACCTGCTGCTCCAGCCAATGCACCTAGAGACCGACAGAGGAGAGTGAGGAGCGCCCCCCTCTGAGCAGACGGAGGAGCCAGCTCAGGCTTGGGCATCCGCTTCTCCCAACAGCTACAGGCACCTGAGACTGACCCCAGCTAGCCTGGCACGCAGCTGTCACTGCCCTGGCCACCCAGCCTCAGGCTATACAAGGCCCCTCTTGCCCCAGGAGCGAGCGGGACAGAGGAGGTTGCCTGGCAAGGGCATGATGGGGCCTGTGCAATACCTCAGGGGAGGGGGCGCTCCGGGCGGAGGCAGGCACTCTAAAGGGGCAGGGCTGCACCTCTGTCCGGGGCTCAGAGGGGCCGGGAAGGAAGGAGGAGGAAATCCCAGTGCGGGCATTCTCTCACTCAGTGGAAGGAGTGGCTGCAATGGGTTGGCGCCATGTCAGCCCTGGTCTCAGGCCTGGCTGGGGGCCCGCACCATCCTGCTACGGACGAGCGCAGGCTCTCGGCTGGCACCCTCTCCAACACACGCCCCAGGGAGCCTTTCACAGAGCTGCCAGCACAGGGCCTGGGCTGCTGGGCCAAACCTGCCACAGCCCCTGGCTAAGGAGCTCTCAGGGCAAAGGCCTGAGGGGCAGCGTCTTGCACAGGAACGGCCAGCATCCCACGGCAGTGCTCACAGCAGGGCCTCCATCCCCAGGCACCGGCTCCCCTCCTGCCCACCCAGAAACCCAAGGCCCTACCCGTTCCCCGGGGAGCACAGCAGCAGCACAGAGCTCTGAATCCCGCCAGCCAGCACCTTCCCCCACTACGTGGGCACCTCTGAAGCCACCACCAAAGTTTGTGGCCCACAGAAATGCTGGCGGGGGGGGGGGCGCAGGGGAACCAGTCTCCAGCCCTCTGTAGTTTTGAGGCTGGAGTGCCAGGTGAAGCCATGCCCCCTCCCTGCCCCTCAGGGCTCCTGCATTCGGCACCAGCCTTGGCAGAAGCCACGTGCCAGCCCAGGAGCCCGTTCAGAAAAGGGTGAGGACACCGCGACTGGCCTGGGCACTGGGCGCGGTCCAGCCGCTCCGCAGGACGCATGAGCGGAGCTGGCGACGAAGGGGTTGGCGTGATCCCAGCAGAGCAGATGGCTGATTAGGAGCAAGGCAGCGCCCGGCATTCAGTCCCGCTGCCTCCGAATGGCTCAGGGGAGCATGGAGCTCACGCGAGATGTGACCAGGCTGGTACAGCACCCGCCTGAGTACCAAGCCCAGTATCCGACAACCCTGACCCCCAGCCCCCTGCTCTTCCAGCCCTGGACCCCCAGCTGTGCCGGTGCCCCCCAGCCCTGACCCCTAGCCCCCTGCTATTCCAGCCCTGGACCCCCCAGCTCTGCCAGTGCCCCCCAGCCCTCTGCTATTCCAGCCCTGGACCCCCTAGCTCTGACTCACAGCCTACTGTGATCACAGTCCTGGTCCGCTCCTCAACTCTGCTGATGACCCCAGCCCTGCCCCTGCCCATCCCAGCGCTGGGCACCACGCAGGCTGGCAATTGGGATCAAACTACCATTGCCAGGTGGCTAAGCCCTTCAACCAGGAGCTTCCCAGCAGGGGCGCACGGGTCAGCCCCGCAGCCGGCTCAGCAAGGACAGCATGGCAGACACCACCTACCTGGGGCTCCCTGGCCAAATGGCTGTGCCGGGACCGGTGGGGCGAGAGGGAACGTTTCACTACTGCATGGTGCCGGAAGTGGTAATAGTCACCGACAATCTGCAACACAGAGCGTGGGTGAGACCAGCACAGAGCCCTCCAGCCCCGCCCCGGCTCCCCAGGGCCCGACCTGCCACGCCATCTGTGGCCACACAGCAAGTCTGGGCAGAGCAGGGATTGGGAGCCTGGACTAGACCCGCCCCATCCCCGGCCCTCTTATTACATGTCCTACAGTGCTGGACAGAGAGCCCCTGCCCACAGAGCAGGGCTGGGAGGGTCACTGGAGGTGCTTGGGCAAGCCATGGGCTAGCACCTCGTGGTCTGCACACTAGACCTTGGCTGGGTTCTGGTTTCTTTCACAGTAACGAAGTGCGGCGGCTGGGGGTGGGCGAAGGGAGAGGGCGCAGTGAAGGGGGGCAGACAGGGAGGCCTGGAGCAGCCACACATGGATCCCCCCCAGGTTGTGGCCCTGCAGCCTGCTGAGGGGAGGGGCACACAACACCCCCTCATGCTAGCAGCCCCTGGCTTGTGGGTGCCCCCGTGCCCTGCTCTGTGCCCGGCTGGGGTCGGGGCTCCAGTTGTGAACATGAAGACCGAGTCCCAGAGCAGCCTCCCCAGCGACAGACCACCCCTCCCGCCCCCACCCACTACAGAGAGCCCGGGAGCCTGCACCCATGCCCTCTGCTGTGCCAATGACCACTTGCCCCATGCAGAGCTGCAGCCCAACCTGCCAGGATGCTGCCTCCTGTAGCCTCTACCCCGAACCCCCAGTCTCTGCCTGACTGGGACACGAGGCCAAGGCACAGGGCCATGCCTGGACTGCTCTTCTCACCTCGGAGCTGGGGCCTCCGCACTCAGCTGCTGTTTGGGAGCAGCCAGGTCTCCCTACTCCCCACCCCTGCTCAGCAAGGGAGCAGGACCCCCCCCCCGTCCACTTCAGACACCCCCCAGAGTGCCCCAGCGAGGCGAGCCCCTGAGCGCTGCCCACAGGCTATGCTGGCTGGGGTGGGAGCAAGGGCTTGCTCCTCTGCCCAAAGTCGCATCCACTCCAAAGCAATCGCGCAGGGCCCCTGCCTTCCAGGGGCTGCTCTCGGGGGGCGCCTGCTGCCAAGCAGGCCTCTGAGCAGGGCGCACACTGTACGGGTGAGTGAGCCCGGCAGCAGCCCCAGCCCCCGGGCCGGCCTGCGCAGGCCCAGTGCTCAGTCACCTCCTGGGGCTGCAGCCTCTGGCTCCACGAGAAACCACGGCCAAGTCCAGCTAGCAGGGAGCTGGGCACCCCAGGGCTGGCAAAGGTGCTTGCTGCATACCCAGGGGCCCTGGTACTTACAGCTCCCCCTCCCAGCCCAGTGAGGCCAGCAGCTTCTTCCCCCTCAGCCAGGCCTTGCTCTGGCCCCACCTGGCTGCGTCCCCCTCCCCGGGAAGGCACCTAGGGCCATCCCCTGCAGGACCAGCGTGCAGGCAAGGCTCAGGCATGTCCTCTGTTGGGCACCATTGCGCCGTGCTGGGCGAGGCCTGTGCCTGGAGTGGGCAGACGCCACCGCCCTGGCTGCGGGGAGAGCGGACAGCAGGCTCCTCAGGAGGGGGCCGGCAGCGGGCACAGAGCCCGCTGTGCAGGAAGCTCCCAGGCTGGCTCAAGGACCCACTTTGGGACCCTGCAGGAGTCCAGCCCTGCTCTCTCTGCCCCAGGGCAGGGCTGAGCCATGCTGTGGTGGGCTGCTCCCCACCACACTTGGCTTGCTCCCAGGAGAGGAAGCAGGCAGCCACTGGCCGGGCCTATCCCAAGGAGGGTGTCTCATGTCCTGGCCCAGCCTGTGTGCTGCTCCCCACTGCCATCCCTGGGCACCGCGGCACCCCTCCTCACATGCCCAGGCGGACACAGGAGTTGAGGCAGGCGCTGAGCCATAGGGGAGCTGGGCAGGGGCAGAGGGGACCGTGGGCCCCTTGGCTTCTTGGAGAAGAGACTCCAGCAAGGACCCTGCCCAGCCTAGGAGGCAGGCCCAGCCGGGCGCCTGCAAATCCCCCCAGAGCAGCTGCTGGGGGCCAGGCAGAGGCAGCGGCTGGGCTCTGCTCCCCGGCACGGCACAGCCACAGCACACGCCAGCGGCTCCCCCAAGCCCATGGGGTAGAGACCAGGCACCTCTGCAGCTCCAGCCCCTGCTGCCACCATGGGCTCCACAGCACCCCACTTCCGCCTGAGCGAGGGCCCCAGCCAGAGCGCCGAGCGCTGCCTGCGCATGCAGCCCAGAGAGGGAGGGTGGCCATGGGGTCGTGCAGCTCTGGGTTCGAGGGGCTGCTCTGCCACAGACGCCCTGCGTGACCTGGGCGAGTCCTTTCTGTGCCCACGCGGCAGCGTGCTGGGGGAAGGGCTATGGTGCCGAAGGCCAGAGACAGGCCCCCACGCATCCTGTCAGTGGGGCCGTGGTCCTGGTCAGGCGGAAGGCAAGGGATACGACCAGCACCACGTGGTACAGGAGCTGGGGGAGAGAAAAGCTACTTGGTTTCATAAGCTGCCCTTAGCCCAGCGAGCGCCACGTCCCACCTCGCCTGCCTGGGCCAGGAACAGGGGCCCATTGTTCCCCAGAGCAGCTCCCAGCTCTGCCTGGTCACCAGACAGGATTAGGGTCTGCCCGGACCGAGTAGCAACGCTCACAGGCAGCCACCCGTCCTGCAGGCAGCCCTGCTCCAGAACAAGCCCCCCAGACCCAGCACTGAGTGCCCCCGAGGCTGTGGGAACGGGCCATGCTCAGGGCAGGCTCCAGCCCAGGCACTGCTGGCCCAGGGCAGCTGACCCGGCCTGCCGCCCTCCCCCAGCGAGGGCCCCCCTGCCGGCCATAGGATGGGAGAGCAGCCCTTGGGGAGCTCCTCAGGTGGGCATGCCAGGCCAGTGCAATTGGAGCCCGGGATGAGCTGGGGGCAGAGGGTTGGCACGGGGCAGCAGGGGTCCAGGAGTGGGCTGCTGCCTGCCATCACCTCAGGAACTAGCCGGACAACAGGGCCCAGCACCCACGGGCCCCCGGAGACATGCTGCCATGGCAAGAGGCTGGAATGGACACCTGTTTGCTGAGCCGAGATGGGAGATAAGAGGACACCGCCCTCCACTGCCTGGCTCCAGGAACTGGCGGAGAGCGGGAGCAGGGTGGGCAGAGGTGTCAGAGACACAGTGGGGCCGAGGGGCACTGCAGAGTCCTCTGCCTGCACAATGGCACCCCCCAGGCTAGCAGCTGTGCCAGCAGAGACACTGGGAGAACTGGGCCCTCCACCAGTGCCCTGTCCTGGCCCCGCCTGAGCCCCACGCCATCCCCAGGCACCATGGCACCCCTCCTTGCCCCATTCGAGCAGCAGCCCTACGCCCAAGCCAGCTCGCCACCTCAGAAGCCTCCAAGCAGGCCCCAGGCTTGGGGGGCACTGCCAGGTGCTCCCCACCCCTGCTGACTCTCACAGGCTCCTCCCCCATTGCTGCTGCATCCAGCCCCCCGTAAAACCACCCCCAGAGAGAGCAGCAGGAAGAGCCTCCCAGAGAAGCTATGTGGGAAAGTGGCCACCTCCCCACATCCGCCCATGGGCGGGGACCTCGGCTCACCATCCAGCCATCTCAGGGCAGTTACTGCCAGGAACCCAGGCATCCCTGGGCTGGTCACTGAAGCACGGAGCTGGCAGCAGGTGAAGTGCTCAGATGGGTGCCTCCCACAGGCAGCCTATGTTCCCTCCAAGCTGGGCAAGAGCTCAGGGCTGCGGCAGGGAGAGGTGCTCCTCCCTGCCGGCCAAAACATGGACCAGCCGTGGTGGGGAGGGGCACCCCTCTCTCTGTCCAGCCCAGCCCGAGCTACCGCAGCGGGGGAGAGACACCGCTCCCCCAGCCGCTGCGGCGAGAGAGGGCTGGGGGGAGTCCTCTCTCCCACTGCAGCCCCAGGCTGCACCCCAAAGCCCTCATCCCCAAAGCCCACCCGCCCACATCCGAACCCTCTGCCCCAGCCCTGAGCCCCCTCCCACAACCCAAATCCCTCATTCCCAGCCCCGCCCCAGAGCCTGCGCCCCCCAGCCGCAACCCTGAGCCCCCTCCCACACTCCAAACCCCGTGGCCCCACCCCCACTGCATGAATTTTGTTATGTGTCACACCTCACCTCCATATGGGTGCACATAACAAAATTCATTCCGCACATGGACATAAACAATTAGAGGGAACACTGACAGCCCTGTGTCCTACCCCCTCTGAGCCTCACCCCCAGTCCCGCCGGCCTCCTGGCAGCCAGGGCTTTGCAGATAGGTGCTGCTGGGGGGCCCAGGCCAGCCCGGCCCTGCCGGGCCCAGTGTCACACTGGTCTGCGGTGCCTCGTCAGGGAATTAAGTGAACTGGATGAGCCAGAAAAACACCATCCTTCAGTTGCGCTGCCAAGTGCGATCACTGCAGCAGGCTGGGAAGGCCCCTCCACAAACCCACGCAGCTCTGCTCCTCCCTCCAGGATCTCGGCACCAGCCTCAACAGCTCCCCGTCACCAGCTGCTGCTGCGCGGCCGGAGGAGCGGAGGGCAAAGGTGGCACACAACCCAACCAGGGGTTCAACTGAATGCTCTGGCCAGGGGACCCCGAGCTCATAGCTTGGGGCTCAGCAAAACCCGCTGCATTTGACAGAGGGGTCTGTGCAGCCCCAATGCACTCTGGGACCTGCCCCAGTGAGATGGAGACATGCAGGGCACGCCAGGAGATGCAGTCTGAGTAGCAGGGCACCCCACAGAGCAAGCTGCGGCCAGCACTGCCCTGCAGGGACCTCCTAGCAACAGCCCAGACCCAGCAGCATGCCAGCACTGCGGGGCCACAGACCAGGCAGCTTCTCCCCCAGGCCCTGGCCCTCCAGAAGCCAACCCAGCAGGCTCGGCAGCAATGCAACCTCCAGCCCAGCTCTCCCCCACTCGCCTGCATGGTGGCGGGCTGTGCCCTTGGGCCCCAACACTCCCCAGCAAGCACGGCCCTCCCTCCGGCAGCCAAACCGGCCCTACTGCCAGCGAGGAGGCATCTGCAGGAAGAGCAGCTCTGGGTGTAGAGGGGGAACCCTGGCACCAAGGGGCACTGGCCTCAGTGTGAGGTTTGCAGCTTTCACGCCAATTCCAAGATCTGTACATGGGTCAGGCCGCTCCATGCCACCACCCCCCCAGCCCACACCAGCAAAGCAAATGCCAGGCCACTCCGTGCCACTCCCCCACCACAGCCCACGCTGTCAGAGCAAACGCCAGGCACCGGCTGCTCTGAGAAGTGCTGTGGGTGGGGGCAGGGGCTAGCAAGCCCACACGGTCCTTGAGCCCTGCGTGAGGGTCCCTTTATGAGCCGGCAGAAAGAGGCACCCGGGCTATTCCAGAGGCAGCTGCTTTCCCTGCCCCCCAGCCGGCTGCAGCCGGATGGCTCAGAGCAAGGTCCCAGCCCTGCCGCCCAATTGTGAAACTTCCTGAGGGATTTCAACCCCCCGCCCACTTCCTTCCTGGCAGAGCAGCAGCCCTGCACCCTGCCGGCTGAGGAAGGCCCCCCTTGCAGGGCATGGAAGCCCACTAGTCAGACACCCACATGCACTCCCCACCCCCAGCTCTGCAGCCCCTGCCCCCAACCCACCCTCAGGGCAGAGGCTGGGCTGGGCCGGGCCAGGTGCTCTCCTTGCCACGTGCCCCGTGAAGCCTGGGACGGGCACAGTGGCAGCAGCGGTGATTCTCGCCAGACAGAGGCGTCACGCCACAGGCTGCGGGGGCAGGGTAGCTGTGCAAGGACAGAGCCAGGAGCCCTGACTGGGCCCGGGCAGCCCAGCCCCCAACCGGACACCAATCTGGGCACCCCTCCCTTACTCCTGGGGGGACTGTAGGAGAATGGTCAAGAATGCAGGAGGGTTGGGTTCCCCTTCCCCCAAACAGGGAACGGGGGGGCAGGGGAACTCCCCATGGCCTGAGGCCCCTGCAGAGCCTGACCCCATGTCACTAGGGCAGAGCCCAACAGCAGCCGGTGCTGCCAGGGCAGGGTGCAGGGGCAGAGCCTGACCAAGGGAGCCAGCCCCCCAGATCACAGACATCCCAAGCCCCTGCTCCCCCCTCAGGACACAGGTGCTCCAGAGCACTCACTCCTCAGCCAGAGGAAGCCTGGCAACCTAGCAGTACCCCGCTGCCGGCCATCCTAGCCCAGGGGCCCCCGGCAGGCAGTGCTTCACCAGGGCTCCCAGGAGGGGCAGGGAGACATCCACAGCCTTCCCCCTTCGGTCAGGGACAAAGCAGGCAGGGAGCAGGGAAGTGCAGCACAGGCTGGCTCAGGGGGCTCAGGCAGCCTCTGTTTCCACCCCGCTGGGGGTGGTGGGTCCTGGCCGCCCACTGCTAGGCCCCAGCCGGCTCCCAAGGCGCACACCTGGTAGCGCGTCACGCTCTGCTTGCCACACCACTGCGGGCTGCACCCAGCGCTCCTGAGAACACGTCACCTTTTCCCGCCACACTTGAGCAAGGGACAGCGATGACGCCGGTGCCCTGGGGACAGCACTCCCACCGCTGCTCACGAGCCAGGGGCTCAGGGAGTGGCCTGGAAGAAAGAGCGGCCACCAGGACAAGAAAGGCCCCGCCCGTCGCACGCTCCAGCAGGCAAAGGAGCTCCACGAAGCATCGGGGACCTCACCTCCAGGCACATCTCTGGAGAGCTGCCTTCGCTACTGTCAGTGTGAATGGCAGCCGTGCCCCCATCATGGGGAACGGGCGCTAAGCCAGTGCTGCGGAGATAGCAGGAGCTGCCGGGCTCCCAGGACAGAGATAAGAGAGAGGACGGCAGAGCCAATGGGCAATAGACACGAGTCCCACGCAGCCCGCTGAGGGGCAGCTGCGGGCCAGGCCCGGTGCTCAGCCCCCATGCCCACACACTGATGGAAGGGAAACAGGGCCGGGCTGACACATGCATTTGCAGAGGGCATTCCTGGGGAAGGACACAGGAGTCATTGTCAACAACCCGCCTGACCAGATCTCCTGTAGCAGGTTGCAGCACCCGCTGTCCCACACGGGAATGCTGGACCTTTGTGCCCAGCTCACTTGAGGGGGAGCAACTGGCATGGGCCCTAGAGACTCACCCAAACACTGCTCCCCCCACGATGCAGCCACCCCACAGCCCTGCCTCGCCCACTCAGTCTGCTAGTGGTGGGACCTGAGTCTCCCCAGTCTGTGGGCAAGTCAGCTCCAGGCTGGGCTGAGGGGCAGCCCTGCTGGGGGGGTGGGGGGAAGAAGGGGGCAGAGGGAGGCCCTGCTCCCAGCTCACACCAAGCCAGGAGTGCCAACAGAGGCCTTGCCAGAACTGCACTGACAGGGCCCCAGGGACCTGCCTGGCCTCGTGCAAACAGGCCGCCCCTGCCCCCCAGGGAGAGCTGCCCCACGTGGCCCCAGGGCAGGCTCTGATGCCAGGAGCCAGAGGGCCTGCAAGGGGCAGGCTGCGCACCAGGCACATAGGACCGTTCCGGGGGGGTGGCGCCAAGCAGAGAGAGGCTCACTCACCGGCCCAAGATTGAGGAATCCATGCTTCCTGGCCAGCCTGTCAGCCTCCTGCAGCCCCGCTGGGACAAGCACGGCCCAGGTGTTGGTGTAGACGCGCTGGCCTAGCCCCTCCTGGGCCAGCCACGCCACCACCGCTGGAGTCCACAGCAGGAGCAGCAAGCGGGGCCCCAGATCCATCGGAAGGTTGGAGCCTCTCGCCAGGGCCCAGGAACACCAGTGCCCAGCGGTGCTCCCCGCTCAGCGCTCACTCTGCCCGGCTGGCCCTCCAGCCGGCCTGGGGATCATGGGGACGACATCCAAGCAGCAAGCTGAGAGCCGTGAGCCAGAGGCAGGGGCCGGACAGCACCACAGCGGATCAGAGGTCCCCTGGAGGAAAAGCAGCACAAGTCACGGCCGAGCCTCTCCACAGCAATCAGCCCCACAGAGCCCCCGGAAACACAGCACTGCCAGGGGAGCCTGCCCAGGCCCCAGCGCACAAGCAGAGCACAGTCCTTGACCGCAGGGAGCGCAGCGCCCCACGGGGGGCGAGACGCGAATCCCTCACATTGGGGCCCTGCCCGCCAGCCCAGCTCCCAGCTGCAGAGCTCCAGGGGGCTAGTCTCATCTCACATGTTTACCCTGCTATTGGCCAATGTGTGTTTATGCTCTAGGCTTACGAACAGGCAGACCCAGCTGGCAGGGAGTAGGGCAGGCCGTGTTTGCCGAAGGCAGGGAGAGGACAGCAAATGGCTCCCTCTGCCCAGGCAGAAGCAAACAGGAAACTCACCCCAAGCGCCCAGCTCGAGGCAGACCCCACCTGGGCAAGGGGCAAGCAGCCAAACCACAGCGGGGGAGGGGCTGGGGGAGAGAAACACACTCAGCCTCTCCGTAGCCAGCAATGGAGACAAGCAGCCCCAGCACCTCCCTCCCACCCACACCGGCCTTTAATCAGCTCCTTCACTCACAAGGGCACTGAGAAACCTGGAGCCAGGGGGCCTGGGAGAGCCACTTGGTGCAGGAGCACCATGCCCAGCAGACCCCAGCACCAGGTGATGCCACCAGGCTCAGATGACACTGGCCCAACCCCACAGCAGAGGCATGGCCATGCCTGGTCACATTCAGCCTGAAGCCACGTTGCCGCTGGCTTGGGAGAGGGATGAGGATGGGGATGGGGAAACTCAGCCTGACTGCCACACAACAAGTACACAGCCGCTCAACTCCTAAGAGTCAGGGCTAGGCGTCAGGGGGCCAAACCCCATGGATCCAGGCGACAACCTGGAAGGGGGAAATGGGGATCACACATGTGCCTCCAGGCACATCTCTGGAGAGCTGCCTTCGCTACTGTCAGTGTGAATGGCAGCCGTGCCCCCATCATGGGGAACGGGCGCTAAGCCAGTGCTGCGGAGATAGCAGGAGCTGCCGGGCTCCCAGGACAGAGATAAGAGAGAGGACGGCAGAGCCAATGGGCAATAGACACGAGTCCCACGCAGCCCGCTGAGGGGCAGCTGCGGGCCAGGCCCGGTGCTCAGCCCCCATGCCCACACACTGATGGAAGGGAAACAGGGCCGGGCTGACACATGCATTTGCAGAGGGCATTCCTGGGGAAGGACACAGGAGTCATTGTCAACAACCCGCCTGACCAGATCTCCTGTAGCAGGTTGCAGCACCCGCTGTCCCACACGGGAATGCTGGACCTTTGTGCCCAGCTCACTTGAGGGGGAGCAACTGGCATGGGCCCTAGAGACTCACCCAAACACTGCTCCCCCCCCCCCTTTGCACCTGGCTAGCAGAGGCAGCAACATAAGCCTGTAATTGCCTACGGGTCAAAGAACCTACTGATGGCGGAAATTACTCCTCTGCCCAGCTCAGCACTGCCCAGCACCCAAAACAGTTTACATGTTGGCACCCTAATGAGAAGTGATAATGGTGTGCGAAGGAGGCCTGGGCAGAGAATGGGGGACACAGCCCTAGCATGAGGTGAGGGGCTGCAGGAAGTCCTTGAAATAGAGGGGGATGGGGAAATGCAAACAACCCCGACGTGAGCTCTGAAGGCCGTGACCCCTAGTTACAATTCAGCGGAAGATTATTGCAGGGGAGATGAGTGGCCTTAGGAGGGCAAGGGGGCCCATGCCTCGGCCACCTAGCCAGGGACAAAGGGCTGCACCAAGTGGCATGAAGTGGGCCTGCACTAAGACCCAGGCACTGCAGGCCCTTGCCCGCCCAGCTCCTGGAGCCAGGTGATGTGCTAAACAAAAGGAGCAACTCCTACAAAGAGCCTAAGCCCTGGGCCTGGGAAGAGAAGCAAACAGCGAAGTCGTGATGGCTCAGGGAGGGGTGTCCCCATGTTCCTCAATGAAGGGTTAACGCCACACCCCCAGCTGAGAGCAGAGTGCAGTGAACCCGGCCCACCCACAGACTCAGAAACCCCCTGGCTGCGTGGCCCTGCTTCTCCCAGGGTGTGAGGAAGGAGGGAGCCCCTGCTCCTGCTGGGAAAGGAGGGGGGCCCACACCCCTGCTCCTACCTCTCAGAGAGGGGAAGACTCTCCTTGTGACTGCCCTTCTAAGTGGGGGCAGGGCTGATGGGTAGAGCTGTAGTGTGCCATGGAACGCCAGGGTCTGGCCCCAGCTGCCCTTGCCATAGGGATGGACAGAGCAGGGCTCGCCCTAGCCCCAACTCCCACATAGACAGGCTCTCCCGAGCCCCTAGCACTCAGTGGGTGCCTGTTTCCACAGAGCAGGAGGGATTAGATTCCTTACGCTAGGGCCCAGAGACCTGTTGAGAGTCACCGCACAGCCCTCGGTGCCCTGCCCCTTGCAACTTGCCACCCTATTAACCACAAGGGGATGTCCCGGGGCATAGGGCAGCAACACCTGGGCTACCAGAGACCAGCTTTGCACAAACCCAGAGGAAAGGCTATGGGGGAGGGTTTCACAAAAGGTTATTATGGAGTCACAGAAGCAGTTCAGCCAGTGATTCCAGGGTGGCTCCCACAGGCAGCACCGCAGCCAAGGCTATGCCGCTGACCTGACACGAGACAGACACCCACATATAACTGGGTGTGTCAGCCAGGGCAGTGTCTCCGCCGAGCTCGAATCCTGCCTGCGAAACTCTGGCACTTAACGATAGCCTGTGGAATTCACCAACACTAGATAATTATGCAGTCCATTGCAGAGACGTGGCCACCAAGACTACATGGCCCAAAACAAACCACTTCCTCTTGAAAAAAGAAAAGGAGTACTTGTGGCACCTTAGAGACTAACCAATTTATTTGAGCATGAGCTTTCGTGAGCTACAGCTCACTTTTACAGACTAACACGGCTGTTCCTCTGAAACCTGTCACTTCCTCTTGATCCATCAGAGCATCGGCAGGGGCAGCCAGTCCCTCCCCACGCCCAGTCGCCCACCTTCTGCAGGCACAGCACTCCCCCCTCCAGCCAGGGCTGCTCCAGTGCCCCCCCAAAGCCAATGCCCACCCATGGCAGCAGCCGCTTTACCCAAGTGGGGGCCGGTGAGGCTGCTCTCTCCTGCCAGGAGCACCTTACAGGCATTGGTTTCCTCCCCAGCCCCGCCCCCCAAGACCCATGTTTCTGAAGAATGAGGGGGAGGGGTCTGGACCACAGAACTGCCCATCCCACAGGAGCAGTCAGGAGCCGCCCGGCATAAGTGGGAATAAGAACTGCCACTTCTAACACAGTCATTTCAGAGTGACTGGCCATGCAGCATGCCGGGTGCTTTCAGCCCCTAAGACCACCCAGCCCATCCCATCCCATCCCAACTGCCCAGCGGTCCAGCTGGGGCCCTCCCTCAGCTCTGGCAAGTTTGGGGCACTAGGTTTGAAGGTGCTCTGGGGTCCCCAAGCAAAGCTCCCCTCAGCTCCACGCTCAAGCCCAGCTTCAGTCCAAGCCCAGCGTGTCCAGGGGGCCAGAGGCACCGCTCAGAAGCCAAGACGCTGCCGGGGGGCTGGCTCCGGGAAGAGCCCTGGGTCCGTTCCCACCTGCTCAGAGCACCCGGGACGGCGCCCCCAGCCCAGAGCCAGGCGCAGGGAACACAAGCTGCCCGAGAGCCAGAGGAGGGGGCCAGCAGTAACGTCCCACTGCGCAATGGGGCCACCCCATAAGCGTCCCCGGCGACGGAAACGATTCACAGCTGCCCAGAGCAGCCGAAACCAAGCCGCGGAGCGGCCCGCAGACCCCCGCCTCCCACCCGGGGCTCGGCCCTTCTGCCGCCGCTCTAGCTGGACGCCCACCCTGCCAACAGGCCCCCCGCGGCCCCCCGCCCGCGGCCCCGCCCGGCAGGAAGCGCCAGGCCCAGGCCCGCGAGCAGGGCTCGCCCCAAGCCCGCCAGCCTGCGACTCACCCACCCCGCTCGGGCGCCGCTCCCAGGCAGCCCGCGCCCCGGCGGCTCCCCCGCGCCCGCCGGGCGCAGAACGGGCCCCGCAGCCCCAGCTCTGGGCCGGGCTCCCCTCGGACTGGGCGGAGCCCGGGAAACTGCACCGGGGCCCCCTGCCCGGCCCGCGCCGGAGCTGTCAAGCCCCGAGCCAGGCCTCTGCTCTCCGCGAGCGCTGCGGGGCGCGGCTCCCCCCGGCCCGGCCCGGCCCGGCCCGGCCCGGCTCGGCTCGGCCCGGCCCGCGGCTGACGGGCACCCGGGGGAGACCTGCCCCCGGTCCCCGGTCCCCGAGCGCGCTGCCCGCGGGCCGGCAGACGGAGCGCCCCGGTCCCCCCGGACGGGCAGCGGGGGCGCCCGGCCCGGCCCGGCTCGGCTCGACCCGGCTCGGCCTGGCCTTACCCTGCGCGGCGCTCGGCTCCGCTCGGCTGGCGGCCGTGGCCCTTTATGGGCGGCGGCGGAGCAGCGTCACCTCGCGGGGAAGCCCGGAGCCCCCGCCCCGGAGCCGAGCCCGGCCCAGCAGGAGCGGGGGGGCCAGGCCCGGCCGCCGCCTGGTGACTCGCCGCAGCTGTCAGCCCGGCTCGGCCCGGCCCGGCCCGGCCCACGGGCGCCGCCGGATGCCGTCACGGCTGCAGCGGGGCTCCCCCCGGCCCGGCGCCCGGCCCCTCCTCGGGAGGCGGCGCCCTCGGCCCCGCGCCGGGCCGGGGGGACCCTGCAGGTCTGGTGCGCGGACTGAGACCCCCGTCTCCCCCCCCGGTATGGGGGTCTCCCCCCCCGACATGCGGTTCACGCCCGATCCCCTTCTCCTCTCCCCCCCCAACACCTCCTCCCACTCCAACCCCAGGGGGTGCATTGCTCCTCCTACGAAGCTGGGGCCCAGCTTGCTGTGAGGGCTCCCCTGGAAGGATTTGGCTGGGAAGTGTAATAACCTCCCCTGCAGGTCCCTGGGGAGGTTGAATCCAGGGCCTGCAGTAGACACCTCTGCCCTGAACTAGAAATGAGCTTCACCTTGAATGATCCCTGAGAATATGTATTTACTTACGCTGAACAGTCTGTTCCTCCTTCTCTGTAGCTGCCATGCTGAGTCCCTTTCCCAGACCCGAGGAAGAGCGCTGTGTAGCTTGAAAGCTTGTCCCTTACCAGCAGGAGTTGGTCCATAATCTTACCTGACCCACCTCCACAGCTGTAGTAAACTGCCACCCTTTGAGGAACAGGTGATGAAAGACACGCATCTTTGTGACAAACACAGGTCCCAGTTTGATGAAGAACATGAAGGGGAAGGGACTGGAGAACAGTAACCGAAGAAATCATGGGGCATAAACACCAAGGTCCCTAATGTTGGCCATGGGTATTATTTGCTCCTTGGGTCAGGGGCACTATCAGAATAATTCAGGCCCAACCACCATGTCTGGGGATAAAGAACAGTTTCTTCCAAACCAGCCACCAACAGACATGTCCCCAGAACATTAGCAAGTAGTGATGGGAACAGGGTGTTTCAAACATGAACCTTCCCTGCAGTTTGCAACCCAAGTGCTGCAGCCTTGAGCTTGCTCCTGCTGGAATGAGGGCCGGAATGAGAAATTGACTAGAAAGTGTCAGGGGGTAACCCTAGTCTGAGTCCACAAAAACAATGAGGAGTCCGGTGGCACCTGAAAGACTAACAGATTCATTGGGGCATAAGCTTATGTGGGTTAAAAAAACACTTCTTCAGATGCATGGAGTGACACATGAAGAGAAGGGAGTTACCTTACAAATGGAGAACCAGTGCTGACAGGGCTGATTCAATCAGGGTGGATGGCACTGGTTCTCCATTTATGCCTGCACCTGTAATCTTCACTCCATGCATCTGAAGAAGTGTTTTGGTATTTTTACCCACCTAAGCTTACACCCAAGTAAATCCATTAGTCTCTAAGGTGCCACCGTTCTGGACTAGAAAGTAACTCTGCACGGAAGTGAAACTGAGTGGTAGAGTTTCATCCTCACAGCAGAGAGAAATGCACCAAACAGCTGGGCGAAAAGGAAGGTTTATTTACAGCCCGAGTACATTTGCATTTTTAATATGACTGTGTATTGAGTCTATGTATAAAGAGCACAGGCAGGAGGCAAACCTGTTTCTGTGTCACTGATAACTTGAAAGAAAATGATCTTGAATGCTTACGGATCAATGTCCTAACAGATAAAGCACAAGATGGGGTATTAGTTGGTGTCTGCTACAGACCACCCAACCAAACTAGGGAACAGGATCACCGGTTCCTTACGCACCTATCTATAATGTGTAGGGGGGTAAGCTGAGCGATCCTGGGGTACTTCAATTTTGAGTGAAATACGCTGGAGGTCTCATGCTGCCAGTATGAAAACATCCTTGGAATTCCTGAATATTAGAGATGACAATTTCCTAACTCAAAAAATGTTTCACCCAGCAAGGAGGATTCTATATAAGACTTTGTCCTGACAAATAAAGAGGAACTGATCATAGAACTGAACATGAATGGTAATTTAGGTACAAGTGATCATGACTTGATCATCACATTTATAATGTGCAACAGAATAAAATCCAGACCAGTGATGCATATGCTTGTTGCTTTAAAAGGGCCAATTTCACAAAGCGGAAAAAAATTATGAGCCAAATCATCTGGAAGGAGGAATTTAATCAGAAAAAAATGAATAATTGGGAATTGTTTAAGAACATTTAACTAGATGCCCAAAATGCACAACTGAGGAAGAAGGTTGCACTGTTTAAAAATGGACCTCCTTTTGAGGGAAAGTGAAGGCAGTGATAAAAAATTTAAATATATAACAAATGAAAGAAAGGGGAAGTTGATAGTTGCAAACTGATAGTAGTAAATATAAATCAGAAGCTAGGAATTTGAGACAATTGATAAAGGAAGCAAAAAGACACAAGGAGAAATCTATGGCCAGCATTGTTAAGGACAGTAAGAAGGAATTTTTAAAGTATATTAGGAACAAAAATAATCCTAATAATGGTATTGGTCCACTATTAGATGGAAGTGGTAGAATTATCAATAATAATGCAGAAAAGGCAGAAGCATTCAATAAATATTTGTTCTGTATTTGGGAAGAAACAGATGATGTAGTCATATATGATAACACACTTTCCATTCCACTAGAATCTCAGGATCATGTTAAACAGAACCTACTAAAATTAAACATTTTTAAAATCAGAAGGTCTGGATAACTTGCTTCCAAGAGTTTTAAAAGAGCTGGCTGATGAGCTTGCTGGACCATTAATGTTTACTTTCAAGAAGTCTTGGAACACCAGGAAAGTTGCAGAAGACTGGAAGAAAGCTAATGTGCCAATATATAAAAGCATAAATGGAATACCAGTCTGACATTGATCCTGGGCAAGATAACGGAGTGGCTGATACAGTCTCGATTAATAAGGAATTAAAGGAGGGTAATATAATTAATGCTAATCAACATGAATTTATGGATAATAGATCCTGTCAAACTAACTGGATATCTTTTTTGATGAGATTATAAGTTCGGTTGATAAAGTGATAGTGTTGATGTAACATACTTCTGTAAGGCATTTGATTTAGTATCAACATTTTGATTTAAAAAAATAGAATACAGAAATTAACCTGGCACACATTAAATGGATTAAAAGCTAGCTAACTGATAGGTCTCGAAATGGCACAGGTGTGACAGCAGCTGGAATACTGTGCAGTTCTGGTGTTCACAATTCAAGAAATTATTGGCGAGTGTTCAGAGAAGACCCACAAGAATGATGAGAGGATTAGAAAACCTGCCTTACCATGATAGACCCCAGGAGCTCAATCTCTTTAGTTTAACAAAGAGAAGGTTAAGGGATGACTTGACTACATCTATAAGTACCAAGAAATATTTGATAATGAGCTTTTTAGTCTAGCAGAGAACAGTCTAACATGATCCAGAGGCTGGAAATTGAAGCTAGACAGATTCCAACTGGAAATAAGGCATACGCTCTTAGCAGTGAGGGTAACTAACCATTGGAACAACTTACCAAGGGTTGTGGTGGACTCTCCATCACTGACAATTTTTAAATCAAGACTGGGTGTTTTTCTAAAAGCTTTGATCTAGGGATTACTCTGGCCTGCGATATACAGGAGGTCAGACTATAATAGTCCCTTCTGGACTTGGAATCTATGAGGACGTGAAAGCCTCCTCTTTACCCCAAACCCCAGGATGGGGACTTCCATGTAACAGAATAGATTCTGATCATGCATCTCCTTACAAAGAAGAGGAAACCACTTATGTGTCAGAGGAGTAATTAAAACAAACTAGCAATTGCACAGGAAACAGTCACTGGTAATTTGATGCTGCTGAGAATAACAGTGAATCGGCATTGTGACTGGAAAGTGGACTCACAGGGGTAAGTTTTGGGAGTTTTGTTTGTTGAGCCAATTGTTAACTGGGTCATCACCACACAGGGCCCAGCTGGGAAAGGTCATTTATTACTTTCTGATACAAATTAAATCTCCCTGTCGGGAATCCGGCCTCTCCACTGGTAATGTGCCCATCATCGCAGGAGCCCCACCCACACGAGGGCATCACACGTGGGACAGGAACTGAGCCCACGGCCAAGAGGTCAGAGGCTTACACATGAGACTGTAGAGAAGCCCAGGGACAGGAGGGGATGGGACAAGATTGTCCTGGCCTCTCACGTGCCTTTTCTGGGGGCCGTATGTGCTGTGAGTTCTCATCCTGCCTGAGGCTGCCAGCCCTCCAAGGAGGCCTGTGCCACTCACCTGGCTCAGCAGGGATGGCCCTGGAGCAATGGAAATATTGGTGGTACCCCAACCTGCACAAGGCACGGTGCTCTGGAGCCAGGCCTCTCTCCTGACTGGCTGGAAGCTTCAATTTGTAACTGCATCCCCCACCTTGCCACAGCCCATCAACACAGCTTGGGCTTAGCCCTTCCTAGCGGCTCTTGGAGCAGGAGTGGAGGGATGTATGTCACAAGCCCAGAGAGAAGGCAGGCTGCCAGCACACTGGTCCAGAGAGGGTGCATTTCTCCACAGGCTCAGGCTACCTGTGAGCTACCTGCCACTGAGAGGGAAGGGCCAGGAGACGTGGAATCCAAAACCTTGTCTAAGAACAGCCCCCACAATCGAGGGATCGTCACAGTTGCTCCTATTGGTCACCCTGACAGAATCCAGCCCAGGAAACCTAGTCCCATTTGTGGCCAATAGCCAACTGTACTGATTTTACGACAGATTCATCTGCAGCACTTGCTGCTCTGGGGACGGAGACCCTGGTGATTTGACTTCTGCAGACAGAGGGAACTTGCAATTTCCAAACGCACCTGGATCAAAGCAGGCTGGTCCAGTGCTGATGCCCACCTCTTACGTTGCGTAATTGTTAACTTCCAAGGTCATCTGGAATGACAGCCAATGAGAAAGAGCATTTCCTGGCTTGCTGAAATTCTGACTGAAACTCCAGCCCAGTGGGACATCATGTGCTTTGCATGTTATTGTTGAGCTTTTTCCTGTTATATCTACATTGTTCACCAGCTGAGTTATGTGCTGAAGCCCTATCTGAGCTGTGGTGACATGGCACTATTTTTGGGGGATGCACTGTGATACTCTGCCAGGGCAGGCAGTAGAAGCTGTGCCCCGGCCCACAGCTGCGCTGCATCAGTAGCGTTAGGGCTTCCCTTGAATCAGCGTAACCCTGGGGGTGCCAGGGGTCTGTTCTGCCCTCACTGCAGGGCGGGGGGCAGGGGAGCTCTTTGATGGCCAAGAAGTAGCTACCAGAGATCTCCCCTCCCCACAGTCTAGGACAGGGCAGCAATGACAGGACAAACCCATGTCCGGCTAGCTACTGCCTATGAAACAAGTCTCACCAGATACATAAAGCCCTGGGGTTTGGATATGGATTGGGGTCCCAGGAGGGGTTGGGGGGTCCCTGGAGGGGGCAGTCAGGGGACAAGGATGGGGGGGGGTTGGATGGGTCAGGGGTTCTGAGGGCGGGAAGTGGGAGGGGCAGATACAGGGTGGGGCCCAGCCTGTTTGGAGTGGCACAGTTTTCCCTACATACCATTTCACAATCCTGATGTGGCCTTCAGGCCAAAAACTTTGCCCACCCCTGGTCTAGACATTAGGGCAGCACCTGAGGGTCACAGAGTACAAAGCCAGAAGTGGCCATTGTGCTCCTCAAGTCTGACCTCCTGTCTAGCAGAGGCCAGTGACAGTCACCCAACTACCCCTGCACTGATTCCGTACCTTGTGGGGATGGACACTCCTCCACCACTGCCCTTGGCTGTTTGGTCCAATGGTTATTTTTGGTCCAATGGTCATTCTCACTGTTAAACATTTGGGCCTAATTTCTAATCCGAATCTGGCTTGTTTCCAGCCACTGGATGAGAGTTTGACTTTCAGATCCATATGAATGTCCTGCCAGGTGCGGACTGGACCCATAAGTGGGTCTTTCCACTGGGGAAAGAGGGCAGCTAGCAACAGGCAGGAGCAGCACATAGCTCACCACCTTTCCAGCTCCTGAGGCCCCCCAGCTGTGGCTTCCGCAGGAAGGCTCACCAGCATGCAGCTCAGGCTCTGCCACCCCAGTGGTTGGGTTTCCTGGAAGCAGAAACCTCTTCCTTTCTTCCAAGAAGGTAGCAGAGAATTGCAGAAATGAGGTCAGTGCTTGTGACGCGGCCTGAAATCAATTTCTAGGGCAACCCAGGGCGGGGTGGGACCAGATAGGACCGAGGTAACCCTGATGCAGCCTTACAAGGGCTCCTGGAATTGTCCCACCTCCTCTTGATGGCTGTCCAACATGAATCATGGCAGCAGTTTTCTCCAGAACGCTGACCAAGCCAAGCAGGTGCTCCTGTGATAAGGTGTGGCCGCACCCCGTGGTTAACAAACAAGTGCTCCCGTGACGTGCCACCGCACTGCAATGGTTAACACCTCAGCTTATTTGTGAAATCCTGGGTAGCTGCTATGACAGTGCATCATGGCCACTCCCCCGGAGCAGAACTGTGATGGAACACACAGACCACAATCACTTCTGCTGCCTGGCACTTCTGGGAAGCACCAGCCACGACAGGCTCTATCAGTCCCAGGCACCCGAGAAAGGCTTCCTGTGCCCACTCCCCCAGCCCAGGAAAGAGGCTGCCCTTTTATTAAACCTTTGGGGCCCCTGCCCTGGAAGTCCTTATTCAGACACTGAGCTACGGCTGCTATGCCCCTCTGAAGGGCAGGCTGGGGGGCCCTGAAGGATGAATAGCGTGGCTGCAAATCAGAAGTGTGGAGGCCTGGGAAGGGGCATCAGGCTTCTTGTTTCCTGGGCAGGGAAATGGCTGCAGTGACTGGCCATTCCGTTGGGTTCACCTTTAATTTGTAGCCAGAATGGGAGTGTCAGGGCCGAGGGGCCTACTGATCGATACAAGACCCATCTCATCATGGCTCTGTCTCTGGAAGCAACTTGGTACATATTGACACCTGGCTGGGTGGCAGCAGGTTACCATGTGCAGCATGAATGGGCAAGGGGGATGGCCATGGCCATGCTGTTAGCTGTCAGGTGAAAGGCAGGAGGTCTCCAAGCCCAGCAGGCTGTAATACAGTATATAGCTCACCCCACTGCACAGGGGCACCCCTATGGGAGCTCCTCACCATGGAGATATTGGAGACTTCAAGGCTCTGAGTGCTCAGCAATTTAACATCCAGGCTGATGAGTTTTATGGAATAGCCCCAAAGTTCATGGCCACCCTAGCCTGGCACTGCTGAGTCAGCTCTGGTATTGGACAATGGGCATCTGAGAGGCAATCACTTCCGCCCCTGCTTTGAGGGAGGAGCTAACCTGCCTCCTGGCACGAGGGCAGGTTCGGAGAGTTGCCCTCAGGACTCAGATGCATAAATGGTCCCTGCCCAGTGGGGCTCACAACATCCCAAACAGGGATGCAATGCAGCAAAGAGCAAACCCACCCTCCTGCCTCCCACTTCTTGTGGCTGGTGCAGGTCACCGCAGGGCAATTAGGTTCTTCCACTGCCCAACAGGGACCAAGACCTGGCGCTAACAGCAGGGATGTGACTCGTGCTCCTGGAGATCAAAACTAAGCTCCTGCTCTTTCCTCCCATCAAACTCTTTGCTCTCCCTTATTCTCCATCATCACCGCCCCGCCTCCATGCCTGAATCCCATTGCTGTCCTCCACACCGCCCCTTCCTCCCTTGTCCGGGTTCTTGTTATCCCTCCTGATCACTAGCCTCCCTCACGCCCACGCCCCAGAGGCAGCTGCTGAGATCACCAGGCACCAGCCCCTCTGGCGCCCCTAAACCCAGTCTGTCCCATTACAACTGCTTACTCAGCCTGGGCCTGGCTCTCAGATCTCATCCACCCGGCCCCCTCTTCGGCCCTCCTGCCCCGGGGCCCCCTCCGGCCCCCCCTTCGGCCCTCCTGCCCCGGGGGCCCCTCCGGCCCCCCCTCCGGCCCTCCTGCCCCGGGGGCCCCTCCGGCCCCCCCTCCGGCCCTCCTGCCCCGGGGGCCCCTCCGGCCCCCCCTCCGGCCCTCCTGCCCCGGGGGCCCCTCCGGCCCCCCCTTCGGCCCTCCTGCCCCGGGGCCCCCTCCGGCCCCCCCTTCGGCCCTCCTGCCCCGGGGGCCCCTCCGGCCCCCCCTTCGGCCCTCCTGCCCCGGGGGCCCCTCCGGCCCTCCTGCCCCGGGGCCCCCTCCGGCCCCCCCTTCGGCCCTCCTGCCCCGGGGCCCCCTCCGGCCCCCCCTTCGGCCCTCCTGCCCCGGGGCCCCCTTCGGCCCTCCTGCCCCGGGGCCCCCTTCGGCCCTCCTGCCCCGGGGCCCCCTTCGGCCCTCCTGCCCCGGGGCCCCCTTCGGCCCTCCTGCCCCGGGGCCCCCTTCGGCCCTCCTGCCCCGGGGCCCCCTCCGGCCCCCGGGTCCCCCGCCTGGGACGCCTCCCAACCCGAGAGGCCAGGCCCCCTCTGGGAGCAAACACCGCGGCTCCCCGCGATCCTCGGCGCTGCCCCGGGCCAGGCCCTCGGAGACGGGCGGGGCCGGCGAGGGAGGAGCCGCCAGCTCCCAGCGCCGGCTGACCGGGCCCGAGCCCCCAGGGACCGGGCTCCCGGCTGAGGCGGGGGGGCGCGTCGCCGAGATCCGCGGGAACCCCCGGCGCGGGGGAGCAGGGGAGCCCCACAATTCCCTGCGGCGCGGGGCCGACAGTCTATCATCTGCTTCCGGAAACTCTATCCCTCCTCCCGGACCCGTTCTGACGCAGTTCCGGTCAGTGAGCGTGCGAGAGCTCAGCTAGTTTCCGGTTCCGGGTCTCGGCGGTGATGCCGTGAGAGGGTGGTTCCGGTTCCGGGGTGGACGGTTGCCGGAGGCTGTCTGCGGTGTCGGTGGGTCCCGCGTTTGGGCCACAAGCTGCCGCCATGTCGGTCCCCAGCGCCCTGATGAAGCAGCCGCCGATCCAGTCCACGGCGGGGGCCGTGCCCGTCCGCAACGAGAAGGGTGAGAGCGGCCGGGGTGCGGGGTGCGGGCCCGGGACGGGGGGGTGTCGGGCTCAGGGGAGGGGGGGTGTGGAGACGGGGGGGTGGCGTCTCAGGGGAGGGGGGGGCGTGGGGAGACGGGGGGGTGGCGTCTCAGAGGAAGGGGGGCGTGGGGAGACGGGGGGGTGGCGTCTCGGGGGGGGGGCGTGGGGAGACGGGGGGGTGGCGTCTCGGGGGGGGGCGTGGGGAGACGGGGGGGTGGCGTCTCAGGGGAGGGGGGGCGTGTGGAGACGGGGGGGTGGCGTCTCAGGGGAGGGGGGGCGTGTGGAGACGGGGGGGTGGCGTCTCAGGGGAGGGGGGGCGTGTGGAGACGGGGGGGGTGGCGTCTCAGGGGAGGGGGGGCGTGTGGAGACGGGGGGGTGGCGTCTCAGGGGAGGGGGAGGCGTGTGGAGACGGGGGGGTGGCGTCTCAGGGGAGGGGGGGCGTGGGGAGACGGGGGGGTGGCGTCTCAGAGGAGGGGGGGCGTGGGGAGACGGGGGGTGGCGTCTCAGGGGAGGGGGAGGCGTGGAGACGGGGGGGTGGCATCTCAGGGGAGGGGGAGGCGTGGAGACGGGGAGGCGTGGAGACGGGGGGGTGGCGTCTCAGGGGAGGGGGGGGCGTGGGGAGACGGGGGGTGGCGTCTCAGGGGGGGGGGCGTGGGGAGACGGGGGGGTGGCGTCTCAGGGGAGGGGGGGGCGTGGGGAGACGGGGGGGTGGCGTCTCAGGGGAGGGGGGGCGTGGGGAGACGGGGGGGTGGCGTCTCAGGGGAGGGGGGGCGTGGGGAGACGGGGGGTGGCGTCTCAGGGGAGGGGGGGCGTGGGGAGACGGGGGGATGGCGTCTCAGGGGAGGGGGGGGCGTGGGGAGACGGGGGGGGTGGCGTCTCAGGGGAGGGGGGGCGTGGGGAGACGGGGGGGTGGCGTCTCGGGGGGGGCGTGGGGAGACGGGGGGGGTGGCGTCTCAGGGGAGGGGGGGGCGTGGGGAGACGGGGGGGTGGCGTCTCAGCATGGGGGATGGGCCCAGGTGGGTTTTCCCCAGCGTTAGTTGCTCTGGTGTCTTGGGAGCTGTGCCCTTTTTGTCCTGGGGTGCTGGGGCGGTGAGAAGCACAGGTCTGCAGTAACCCATCCCCCTCCCTCCTCACAGGTGAGATCTCCATGGAGAAGGTGAAGGTGAAGCGCTATGTGTCGGGGAAGCGGCCAGACTATGCGCCCATGGAGTCCTCGGACGAGGAGGATGAGGAGTTCCAGTTTATTAAGAAGGCAAAGGAGCAGGAGTTGGAGCCAGAGGAGCAGGAGGAAGATTCCTCCAGTGACCCCCGTCTGCGGCGCTTGCAGAACCGCATTAATGAGGATGTGGAGGAGAGGTGAGCTCCTGTCCATGACAGCCCTGGCTTAGTCAAAGAGAGAGACACAGCAAGTAGCGTCAGGCCCACCTGCCCTTGAGAGACCCTTACAGCTGTGGCTTTACAGTCACCTTCGTTACGTTTTCGGCAGTTTCTCTTTGTGAAAGACCGAGCCTTTGAAGCTGACTCTGCCGACATGCTGTCCAAGGCACTGTAAACAAACTGAAAATACGAAGAAATATATGGAAAGAAAAGGTTTTCTCTCAACTTTTTGTTATGGTAACTAGACTTTGCTTGAGTCAGTTGTAGGGATGCATTTTTCAGGTGTGTAACTTTTTGAAGTGTCCTTTTTATATATTCCCCACATCTTAAATAGAGGGGTACAGGAAGGAAAAAACAGCCCTACACATTGTCACAAATAATTCTTTAGATGTAGGCTAGGGCAATTAGTCAGCAAGTTCTGAAAGTGACCATAAATAATACAGCTAGCTCCTTAAGGTCTTAACATGGGGAGGAAAGCAAAATCTATAAAACAGGATAACATTCTTGTATGGAGATAGGGGGACATCATGTTACTGCATCTAATTGGGATAGACAGATGAGTAATGTTTGTTTAATTCACCTCAAGTCACTAATTCATGTCTACGAGGAGTATTCATATCTATGGGTCAGTTCTAGCATTGCCTCAATATTTACAATTGCTAATGAAGACGCAGGATCCCAGCGGAAGCTGCATTTGCTAAGGTGGGATGAACAGAGGTGTCTATTCCTGAGCAATCCAGCTACTGGATCTTAAATGTCACCGTGTAAACCAACCTTCTGAGAAGAAATGTTACTTTTTCCAAACTTTGCTGCTGTAGCTCTGCCTGCAGCCTAGGTGCTCAGACTGCCAAGGAGAGTAACCCGTGGTTTGCACTGGAGCAGCATGTACATAAGTGCTGTGATTGTTACTGTCTCGTTATATTTCAGACACTGGTGGGTCTAGCCACGTTTTTTAGTTACCTGAGTATTTGAGATGAACGCATGTTCAGCTTGGCATGCTGAGATACACCTTTGCTGTGATTATTGGGCTATAACAGTGGGGTTAGGAGGGTTAGGACAGGGTCATTGTGGGGTTGGAATGGCTTGAGAATTCCTGGCTGGCTTATAGATTTTAAAGTCAGAAGGGACCATTATGATCATCTAGTCTGACCTCCTGCACAACGCAGGCCACAGAATCTCACCCACCCACTCCTGTAACAAACCCTTAACCTATGTCTGAGCTATTGAAGTCCTCAAATAGCTTGGATGTGTATGTATGGGGACTTCAGTTTGAAGCACCCCAGAGCATTTAGATGGGCTGTGGCCTACGGTTGCTGCTTTATGGCAGTTGAATTGCAATGAAATGTTAACTTTGGTGTCTGTGCATAGACTCGCAAGGCACCGCAAAATTGTCGAGCCAGAAGTAGTTGGAGAAAGTGACTCGGAGGTGGAGGGAGATGCCTGGCGCATGGAACGGGAGGATACTAGCGAGGAGGAAGAAGAAGAGATTGACGATGAGGTATGTGCAGAGCTGCAAATGTGCTGGAAGCACCAGTTCCCCACGCTCTCTCAGCTGAGTTTCCACAGGGTGGGGTCCAGCTTCCTGCAGCTCAAAGCAGTACCAGATCCATGGGCAGATGGGTCTGGCTAATATGTGAACGAATCTGAAAGAGGTTAACTGTCTGTCTACAGATGGCCTCGACTTGCTATTTGGGTTACATGGGATAAGTATCATAGGATGAGAGGGAAGGTCCTCTCATGGATCAGTAAAAGATATGAAACAAAGGGTAGGAATAAATGGTACGTTTTCACAATAGAGAGAGGTAAATAATGGGGTCCCCAATACTGGGTTGTGTGCAGTTCGACATATTCATAAATAATCTGAAAAAGGGAATGAACAGTGAAGTGAAAAAGTTTTCAGATGATACAGAATTATTCAAAATACGTAAGTCCAAAGTTGACTGCAAAGCGTTACAAAGGGACCTCAGAAAACTGGATGAGTGGGCAACAAACTGGCAGAAGAAATTCAACAATTGATAAGTGGAAAGTGTAATGCACATTGGAAAAAATAATTCTAACTACACATGTATAACGAGCTTTAAATTAGCTGTTACCATGCAAGAACTTTGAGTCTTCGTGGCTAGTTCTCTGAAAACTTCATCTCAGTGCACAACTGCGGTCAAAAAAGCGAACAGAATGTTAGGGACTATTAGGAAAGGGATAGATCATAAGATCGAAAATATCATAATGCCACTCTATAAATCCACGGTACGCCCACACCTTGCATACTATGGGCAGTCTGGTTGCCCATCTCAGGATATAGTGTAACTGGAAAAGGTCCTTAATGGGCAACAGATGATCAAGGGTACGGAACGGCCTCCCTACAAGGGGAGACTAAAGAGACTGATGCTGTTCAGCCTAGAAGAGAGACAACGAAGGAGGGAGGTGATAGAGGGTTATAGGAGCGTGACTGGTGTGGAGGAGGTGACTGCAGAAGCATTATTTACCCTTTCACATAATACAAATGCCTTATTAAATTAATAGGCAGAACATTGAATACAACAGGAAATACTTTTTCACACAATGCACAGGCAGTCTGTGGAACATGTTGTCATGGGATGTTGTGAAGGTCAAAAGTAAAACTGGGTTAAAAAAAACCCACCTAGGTAAGTTCCTGGAGGACAAGTCTATCAATGGCTATTAGCCAAAATAGTAAGGGCTGCTACCCCTTGCTCGGGGTGACCCTAAATCTCTGACTGCCAGAAACTTGTTGGGGAAGATGGGGTGGATCTCTCCAAAGCTCCCTGTTCTGCACACTCTCCCTGAAGCTCTGGCACTAACCACTGTCAGAGACAGGATACTGGTCTGGCCCAGTATGGCAGCTCTTATGTGCAGATGTCTCACCACTGGCCTTGCTGTGGGAGAGAACATTGGCTGAAGCCCACTCTGGTTTGCATGGTGAGGTATGCAGACCAGTGGATCAGAGTGTGGCCTCTATGGAACAAGGAATCAGTACTGTTAATGCCAGTAAATTCCATCCATTTCACCCACTGCATGAAGGAGTTAGAATGGACTTAGGGCCTCTGCCCCTCTCGGGCTTTCCTTGGGGCAAACATCCTCCCCCACCCCTCTGCAAGAGAACTGGGGGTGAGTGGAAGGTCAGTAGTTCCACTGACTCCCTTTGGGTTTGGTGTGCCTCAATTAGGAAATTGAGCGTCGTCGTGGGATGATGCGCCAGCGAGCCCAGGAGAGGAAGAATGAGGAGATGGAGGTGATGGAAGTGGAGGACGAGGGCAGGTCTGGCGAGGAGTCTGAATCAGAGTCTGAGTATGAGGAGTACACAGACAGTGAGGATGAAACAGAGCCACGGCTCAAACCTGTCTTCATCCGCAAGTAGGTGGTGTACTTTGCTGTTGGGGGGTAGGGGATTGCTCACACCTGAAGGAGGACAGAATGCCAGCCTAGACGGAAAACGTGAAGGATCAGCCGGTGCACAGAGAAGTGGTGCTCGAGTTCGTTCTCATGTAACTGAGAAAGCAACTGGGGCACATGCTAATAGCACCTCAGGTTCTATCTGCAGGTCAGGTGCCGTCTCGGCACAGATATGCAGCATTTGTCTGTGTAATGGAGTGTCTGGGTGTGATAGATTCCAGGCAGCTGTTGTTTTTAGTGTCTGACCCTGCAGCGTACGCAAGCTGGATGGGCTCAGAGTCTCTTCATGGTACTAGCTGTTATTTTTGGGTTGGTGCCGCTCAATGGTGATAGGGTGATTGCCAGTAAGGTGCAGAGTGCCACAGGAAATGGTTCTCTCTCCAGATCTGGGGGTGTTAGAGGCTGCTCGGAAAGTTGCTAAGGCAGCTGGGCCTGGAGCAGCACCAGACAGGTGAGGATCCCAGGGGCAGACACTGACTCCAGAGGAGCGAAATAGCCAGTGCTGGTGTGGGACTTCGAGAGGGATGGGTCAGGTGCGGTGAGAGGGGGAAAGAAGCCTGTGATGGCCCCTCTGTTCCAGGAAGGATCGAGTTACAGTCCAGGAACGAGAGGCAGAGGCCGTGAAACAGAAGGAGTTGGAGCAGGAGGCAAAGCGGCTGGCGGAGGAGAGGCGGAAGTACACGCTCAAGGTAATGGGGGACTGTCCAGTGGGGCAGAATATCTGTGGGAGGGGGAGAGGGTTGGTCTGCTTGCAACAGGCTCAGTTCCCAGCTTGGTCCCCTCTGCAGATCGTGGAGGAGGAGACTAAGAAGGAGCTGGAGGAGAACAAGCGCTCGCTGGCTGCCCTGGAAGCGCTTGATACGGACGACGAGAACGATGAGGAGGAGTACGAGTCCTGGAAAGTGCGTGAGCTGAAGCGCATCAAACGGGACCGCGAGGAGCGAGAGGCGTAAGTGCTGCCGCAGCCTGGGCTTGGGGTTGAATGTCTCTAGTCTCTGACCCAGAAGACAACGGCCACCAGGGGGCATCTTCCCCTCCCCATTTCCTGCTCTGTCTGCAGCCTAAGGCAGAGCAGAGGGCACCCGGTCTTAGCTCCTGGAGGGACAGGGCATTTGGTGCGTGCCCCTGGAATTTAGTGGGTTGAATTGCTTCCTGGAGCTTCAGTCTCTGGCCAGGGATGTGAGTGGGACAAGCTTTCTGTCCCCTGGGCAGAGCAGAGGGCATGGTGAGAGTAGGGCTGGCTCTAACGAGCTTCATGCCTCCTGCACAGACTGGAGAAGGAGAAGGCTGAGATTGAGCGCATGCGGAACCTGACGGAGGAGGAGCGCCGTGCTGAGCTCCGGGCCAATGGCAAGGTCATCACCAACAAGGCAGTGAAGGGCAAATACAAATTCCTGCAGAAGTACTACCATCGTGGGGCCTTCTTCATGGTGAGTGACTGCTGGGGCCCTGCTCTGTGGCAACCACGCCTGGAACAGTGCATTCCGTTCTGGATGCTTCAGGGGAAGGATTGGTTTAAGGGAAAGATTACAAGGGCTACAGCTGCATAGTGGCAACACAGCCACCGAAGTGTGTGTGGTGTCAGGAGACTAGGATGAGTCTGCTGTGTTTGACAGGTGTGAATCCCTAAGAGGGGGAAGGGTGTGATTCGGGCTTGCCTGAAGGTGAAGTTACATTGAATGCCAGGAAGCTTCCTGACAGTGAAATTGATTGTCACTTGACCTCCTGGGGGGTTTTCTCATGCATCCACTAATACAGGCGTGCTCAAACTGAGGGTCAGGACCTCAGGTTGTGAGGTTATTATATGGGGAGTCACGAGCTGTCAGCCTCCACCCCAAACCCTGCTTTGCCTCCAGCATTTATAATGGTGTTAAATATATTAAAATGTGTTTTTAATGTATGGGGGGGTCGCACTCAGAGGCTTGAGAATCACTGCACTAATACCTCTCTGGTAATGACTGACAGATCTACGTGGATGTCTCATCACTATTTGATCTCATATGGCCCAACACTCTTTCCACTCCCCCTTTCTCTGTCATTGTCAACCCAAATCTCTTCCCTGGCATTCAGGCCCATAACCTGGGCTGATTTGTGTCTCCTCCATGTCCCACACATCCAGAACTTGCTGCTGTTTCCTCCACAACATCTCTAGAATCTGTCCTTTTTCGTTTCTACCTTTACAACTCAAACTCTCCTTGAGGCCCTCATCACTTGCCATCTTGCTGCAGTGACAGCCTTCCCACGCTGCCTCCTGCTGCCTTACGAAGTGTTGGTGCCAGAATCCATTGCCTTGTCTGTTCTATGCATGCTGTCCCCCCTGAATCCCTCCACTGGTGCCTTTCCTTTACTGGATCCTTTGCAAGCTTGTCACAGCTGTCAGAGGTAGAATCAAGTGGCCTGTTGTTTTGTCACTTCTGCCCCATCATTAAAGCTAGCCTCATCTGCCCTTCTCATAAACAGACCCCTGCTTCTGCTGGCTGCACACACTGCCCTTCCTGAGCTCATCCACAAAGCCCCTGCCCTCAAGGAAGCTGTGGATAAATTGGAGAGGGGTCAGAGAAGAGCCATGAGAGTGATTACAGGATTAGAAAACCTGCCTTATAGTGATAGATTGAGCTCCTTGAGTCTGTCTGGTTTAACAAAGAGAAAGTTAAGGGGTGACTGATCCCAGTCTAGAAGTACCTACCTGAGGAACAAATGTTTACCAATGGGCTCTTCAGTCTAGCAGCAAAAGGTATAACATGGTCCCATGGCTGGAGTTTGAGACTGGACACATTCAGATGAAAATAAGGGCCTTGGAATCTGAATGGTGAGACCCCTTGCACACCTGCTTACATTTTGTTGTCTTGTGTATCCCAGGACTCTCCCTTTATGCTGTGACCCTTCCCTCTAACCTAGTGCAGCGCCCCAGAGCAGGAGGGTTGTAGGATGTTTGGAAAGTGCCTAAAAGCTACAAGAAACAAATGTGGTGGGAGGTTCTTTGCTTGCTGTATTTGCCACTGGTCTGAATAAAGCCCTGAAATATGGACTGTTGAGGCTAATCATGTTCTAGACCCTGGAGATGGACTAGATGGGACACAAGCCTTGTCTCCAATTTCTGTGATTCTGACACAAGGAGGGAATCTTGAGTGTTGTTACCAGGACTCTTTGAACTATGCTGTTTGTGAAGAGTGTCCCTACCTGGTTTCCCTGGGGGCTTACTATAAATGACTGCCGCATGTCTGTCCCTCCCTAGGATGAAGATGAGGAAGTGTACAAAAGAGATTTCAGTGCCCCCACACTGGAGGATCACTTCAACAAGACCATCCTGCCTAAAGTCATGCAGGTGTGTGTGCTGGAGATGGGCTTAGGGGAGTTGGGTGGGCTCTCAGCTAGCAGGGCACCTTAGAGGGCACCTGTGCTCTGGGGTGACACGGAGGCTTGGTCCACAGTGGAGCAGTGGTGCCGTGTACTCTGAGGATGCTGCAGGTCCTGCTTGCGGGGGGGTTGCTGCTCACACAATTCTTTTCTCCCTAGGTCAAAAACTTTGGGCGCTCTGGGCGGACCAAGTATACACACCTGGTGGATCAGGACACAACCTCCTTCGACTCTGCCTGGGGCCAGGAAAGTGCACAGAACACCAAGTTCTTCAAGCAGAAGGCAGCCGGTGTGCGGGATGTCTTTGAGAGACCATCGGCTAAGAAGCGGAAAACTACCTAAGGGAGTGCCCAGGACAGTGTCATGCTGCTGACAGCAGGACGGAAAGGCACTTGTCTGCCATGGGTCCTAACCCTGCCAGAAATCTTGCGAGTGCGTTGGGGCATAAAGTGCACCTGTCTTGGCCAATTCCTTCTACTCTCCATTTGTTGAGCTGGGTGTTGCATTCTGTACTCCAGCGCTGAGCTCTCACCATTCTGCCTGGTAACCTGCGCGGGGCTGCACAGACTTTCCACCTGGCTCAATTGGAATTAGAGGAAAAGTCCATCCTTGTGCTAGGCTAGCCAGACCCAGTGCTGAATGGCTTTCGCCCCCACCAGCCCCAAGGAACTAGACAGCTTCCCAGATTCCCACTGCCAGAGGGCAGCAAATTCCCAGTTCTCTTGGAATTAGCAGCAAGGTCCTACAGGCTGCTCCAAAGTATCTCCCCACCTCTGCACAACACCCCATCTACAGTTGGGAATGTAGTTCCCTTTTGTTCTCTGGAACAGCTGTAACAGTCTCCTCTGCCCCACCTCTGAGGGGCTTCCAAGTCTCTTTGGCCTAGCCCTCTGCTTGGCTCTAGGCTTCCCTACCTGTACAGTCGGGTATGGGGCTCTTCCAGGCCCTAAGGCACAAGACCTGAGTTTTGATTAAAAGCTGTTTTCTCACAAGACTGGTGTTGCTATCCCTCTGGGGGAGGAAGGGGCACGTTGGTGGCTGAAGCAAGGCACTCTTCCTTCTCTCGGGGCTGCGGGCCTCAGCTCACAGCAGGTGCAGGGTTAGGGCAGTTGTGCTCATTAAACCTGCTGGTGTGCGCTGGATGGAATCCTGGCTTTGAGTGAGGCGGTGACTCATCAGCTGTTCCCTTCAGCCCTGCCTGCTACAGCTGTGTATCCCAGCACTGTTTCTGCTCTCCTTTGGGGGGTATTCTGTGCTGGTGCCCTGGCTTTGTGCTATTCAGCTGTTAGAGCTACAGCCCACCATCTCCTCTGGGAAGCAGCTTTCTCACACCAAGCAGTCAGTGCAGGCAATAAACACAAATTCCCCACGAGCCAGTCTTGGCCACAGCTAGAGACTGAAGAGATGCTCTGCCCCTCCAGCAGCTATTCAGAGCGAGGGTGAACACACAGCCCCCTAACTGGGCATAAGTTGAAGCTAGTTTTCTCTCTCGCCCTTCAACTCTACACTGCCTTTAAGAGCTAAGTCCCTGCTGCCAGGACAAGTTTTTTAACAACCAGGCTTGCCAGGGGGTTTCAGTAGGGAGCTGTGACCCTATAAAGCAGCCTGTGAGGTGTTGAAACCAGGGGCAGGCTCTGAGTCAGCCAGAACCTCCCCTTAAATTAACCCCAGACATGTTACATGCCACACACCTCAGGGCTTCTAGCATGGTGTAAATAGAGAAGCTTGAGAAGGTCTCTGCCCTAAGACCATGTGGTTTTAGGAGCTGACAAAAGGGGAAGATAATATGGGCTTAACGGAGGAAAGACTGAAGCCCGTGGAGCTCAGATAAGAACTAGAAAGGCTCTAGACTGCGAACAGCATGGAGAGAAACAGACTTGGGGGTGATGGAGCAATATAATGGCAGAAGGGAATAAAGTTTATATCAAAGAACCATTCAGCAGGGGTGGGAATGTTACCCCATCTCTTCCTTTTGAGAGCTCAGCCATTGTTCTCTGAAGGGGGTTTAAGTGAACACTTCATTCAGAAAATGCTCCCTCAGCTCTGTACTCACCACCCTGGTGAGCTTTACAGGCCAGATCTCATGTGTCTCATTTCTGACACCATACTCATTCCTAACACAGCACAGCACCATGCGACACAGGTGTGCGAGTAGCCTGCCACCTACACAGAGCACTGTGGTCAAAGTTGTCTACAAGAGGTGGATGGTAGCACACTCTTTCAGGCTTCTCAGAGCCTGTTCATAGCTGCTTTACAAACTGCATCCACAGAAGGTTACGGATGTCTTTATTTCAATAAGTTAATACATGTAGCATCTGACCAGTCTCACTCTGTCAAACAGTTATTGGGAAGGCAGTGCACATGGCAGGGGTGACAGCACAAGACATTTCATGAAGTCCCAATAAGAGTCTTCCTCCCTCGTTCCCTTCTCAAAGTGGTCCAGTAGGAATGTGGTTAGTTGGTGAGGGTGATCAGAGCCTCCACCACGTTGCCCATATGTTCTCGCAGACTACGCTCCGCTGCTGCCCGAGAGATCTCCATCTCATTCATCTGCAGGGAAGAAAGCAGAGATAAGAGACGCTGCACAACAGCACACAAGAAAAGGGTTGGACTCAATTAAGGTTTGGTACTCCAGCATTACTGAGGCCTCAACCAAGAGTATGAGTCACACAGCTGCTGCAGAGTCCAGCTACTGTTCCTGGCCTACTACAGTGCAATGCAGCAAAGCAGGGTGGATAAAAATCAATGATTTGTAAAAAAGTTTTTGATAGGCTTTTTCCTCAAAAAGCATTTTATCTAAAGATAGTTTTAATTAAGATACATGATAGCTCAAAGATATCTCACTACGGAATAGGGATTATTAATTCTATAGTATGAGAATATATTCATGCAATGTTTACAAAAAGTTTTGTAAATGAGTTCCCATAGTTCATGGATTAGGAACCCAATCTTATGGGGTTCCAGTATAGATTATTTAGGTTAATGTTTCTATCTACCCAATGGGACGCAGTGCTCAGTCTAGAAGATACCATCAGAAATTAGTTTTGCAGTTCTCAAACTGTGGATTTGTGTCTCCAGAGATAACATGCTTGTTAACAGCAAAAATGTTTATAAATATATAGAGGTGAGAAACAACAGACCTCAACCCTATTGTCCCTCCACAAATTTGTGTACACAGAGTCAATCCCTTACCTCTCTCTAAAAGTGCAAAGTTTCAAAAAGTTCAATGAATAGAAGATTGTTGGGGGGTGGAATAGATCTGGACAAGGAGAAGAAGTCTGGAGATAAATGTGAGAAGGGAGGGAGAGGCAGTAGAAACAAAAGTGAAACTGTTTGAGCAGCATATTCCAAAGTCTTGAGGTCTTGCTGAGTGTAGCCTTCTTTGATTTGAGATCTACCCTACTGTTCTCTCACTAGAAGGGAAAACCCATAATGGCAGCAGGCCGTAAAAGAGACCCAGTTTGGGAATATTTTAATGAACTTCCTCTACCTGTGGGTAAGACAGGCATGCGTGCAAAATGCAAACAGTGCAACAAAGAAATGCAAGGCCTGGTTGCCCAAATGAAACAACACCATGAGAAGTGTTCCTTCTCAGGAGGAAGCTGCATAGATGATGATGAAAGGAACATGTCTGAACATGCAGGATCTTCAGGTTGATAAACTTTTTTTATTTCATACTTCTTTCTTAAGGACTGCCTGTCTTCCTTCTGGACTATTCTTGAATTCTCATGTTTGAGCAAAAAATATAGCTGTTACTCTATGATACTATCATTTTAGATGCAGTTGTGATAAAAATAAATAGCTGCAACAGGCAGATCTTCCTTTTACAATTTCACCTTTAGAGTAGTACTGAGTGTCAGTGAATGCAATGAGTAACACTAAATAAGCAGTATGGTAATAATAATTAAATAACGGCATGGGCTTATTTTGTTTAGGAGAATCCATCCTCAACATACAGGATTCTGAAGACTATCCACCTTCAAGATCACCCTCATTTTCTATAGTTTCAGAGTTATCTGCCAATGACAGTGTTTCAGTCACATCATGTATGTCACATAGCCACAGTATATCTATCACCTGTAGCAAAAAGAAAAAAAAAATCTCCATCATCCAGAAACAACCATAGATAAGTTTGTGATAAGAACCAGCAGATTATAAAAAGAGGTAATTGATGAAAAAATTGCCTGATTTGTTTATGCAACAAACTCTCCTTTTTCTATGATTGAGAACCCACACTTCATTAACATGGTTCAGTCATTAAGACCAGGATACAGTCCACCCAACAGAGCAGATGTCACAGGCAAACTGTTGGATAAATTTCAGAGTAACAGCCGTGTTAGTCTGTATTCGCAAAAAGAAAAGGAGTACTTGTGGCACCTTAGTCTCTAAGGTGCCACAAGTACTCCTTTTCTGTTGGATAAAGTGTATGAAAGAGAAATTGAGCAATGTGCAAACGGTCTAGAGCAAGGGTAGGCAACCTATGGCACGTGTGCCAAAGGCGGCACGAGAGCTGATTTTCAGTGTCACTCACAGTGCCCAGGACCTGGCCACTGGTCCAGGGGGCTCTGCATTTTAATTTAATTTTAAATGAAGCTTCTTAAACATTTTAAAAACCTTATTTACTTTACATACAATAGTTTAGTTATATATTAAAAAGACTTATAGAAAGAGACCTCCTAAAAATGTTAAAATGTATTACTGGCACGCAAAACCTTAAATTAGAGTGACTAAATGAAGACTCGGCACACCACTTCTGAAAGGGATGCCAACCCCCTGGTCCAGAGGGTAAAACTGTTAGCCTGAGTCTCGAAGGGTGGAGCAATGTCCACAATGATCCTGTTGTATGTGCTTGTGTGACAACAGAAGAAGGGAATGTCTTCCTTACAGAAACAATTGATATATCAGGAAATGCACACACAGCAGAATACTTACAAGAAGTAGCAGTAAAAGCTATAACAAACTGTGAAAAAAAATGTCTAGTACGCAGCTTGGTCACAGACAATGCTGCAAATGTATCCAAGATGAGAAGAAATTATTTAGAAGAGAGTCCTAAGCTAATAACAGATTTCAGAGTAGCAGCCGTGTTAGTCTGTATTCGCAAAAACATACGGTTGCAGTGCTCATTTGATGCACCTCCTAGCCAAAGACTTCAGTGTTCCTGAAATAAAGGCTAATGTTGTTGAAATTGCAAAATACTTCCATAACAACCACTTTGCAGCAGCTGCTCTGAAAAAAGTGGGAGGAACCAAGCTAACTCTCCCACAGACGTGAGATGGAACTCAGTAGTGGACTGTTTTGAGCACTATGTCAAGAACTAGCCTAATCTGATGACCGTTTGTGAACAAAATCGTGAAAAAATAAATAGATGTCACTGTCACAGCCAAAGTTCTCAACATTGGGCATAAGAGAAATGTTGGACAGATGCTGAGCACCCTGAAGCCTATTTCCGTAGCCTTGAACAAAACGCAGGGAAATAGTTGTTTTATTCCTGACGCTGTTGAAATTTGGAAGGAATGGAGTGAGATCTTTAAAAGAGAAATATGCAGTGACAGAGTTAAATTACAAGCATTAAAAAAAAAAAAGAATGGGACAAGCACTATCTCCAGCTCATTTTCTTGCAAATATTCTCAATACTTGGTACCAGGGTCAAACCTTAACTGCTGAAGAAGAGGAGTTGGCTACGACATGGACATCCAGCAATCAGCCCTCCATAATGCCAACTATAATAAACTTCAGGGCTAGGGGTGAACTATTCAAGAAATATATGTTTGCTGACGATGTTTTAAAGAAAGTCACACCAGTGAACTGGTGGAAGTCAGTTAAGCACTTGGTTTCAGAGCCTCTTGAAGTGATAATCTCACTAACAGCAGTAGCTTCTTCTGCCAGTGTAGAAAGAATATTTTCTTCCTTTGGACTAATTCATTCCAAATTGAGAAATCGTTTGGGACCTAAAAGATCAGGAAAGCTTGTTTTTCTTTTCCAGATTGTGAACAAACAGGAAAATGAAGGTGAAGACGACTGAGTTAGACACAGAAGCCAATATTTTAAGTTTCTCATGTTGACCTGGCTGACATCGTCAATTTAATTTTGGGTTTAAAAAAAAATTAAACTATTTTAGTTAAAAACAATTTTAACAAAAACAAACCTTATTTTAAAAAACTTAAATGTTTAACTAAATTCAAAAATTCATATGCTTGTTTTGTTAAAATATTGTATGTTTGCTGTTGAAGAAAAAAATCCAGAATACATAACGTTGTTGTTTTAGTTAAATAAAACAATTTAAATGTCTGTCTGTGATGTTCTCTTCCTAATACAGCATGGCAAAAAAATCCTCCAAATATTAATGATTAACCTGTTGAATTGGATATAGTTCACCTCAAATATCCATTTCAATTACCTTTGGTAAATGAAATAAACCAAACAATCATTCATTTTCTGATATAGCTGTAAAACTAATCTGAAAAGTTTTCAATATAAATCACTTAAAATGTATAGTGTGTTCCGTTTAAAAATGAAACCTACATCTCTCTCTGAGTTGTGAAGAATATGTATTAAGGTTATAACAACCAACAAGAATGCATTTTTATGTAGAAATCCACGATTAAATTGAGTCTTCCTGACTAGCGATTTAAATCAAATCCACCCTGCCTTCCATACTCACAATCAGTTCCAAATCTTCTTTCTTGATAGTAACTTTTGCCAGTTCCTTTTCCCTGTAACAAAAGGAATCAGAACATCAAGCACCAACACCACAGGCTCCAGACCAACTCAGTCACAACTGTAAAGTACAATCAGAAAGCTTGCAGCAACTCCTTGTTGAAGCATAAAGCCACCAGTCTTGAGACTGGACTTGGACAAGCAGGAAGTTTAACCAGAAAAACTACCCTGGTCCCCTAGGCCAGTGGTTTTCAAACTTTTTTTCTGGGGACCCAGTTGAAGAAAATTGTTGATGCCTGCGACCCAGTGGAGCTGGGGATGAGAGGTTTGGGGTGTCGGAGGGGCTCTGGGCTGGGGTGCAGGCTCTGGGCTGGGGCCAGGATGAGGGGTTTGGGGGGCTCAGGGCTGGGGCTTGGGAGGGGGTCAGGGCTCAGGGCTGGGTGGTTTGGGGCTCTACGTTTGGGGAGGGTAGCGCTCAGGGCTGGGCAGAGGGTTGGGGCACGGACTTACCTCCGACAGCTCCCTGTCAGCGGCACAGCCAGGGTGCAGAGGCAGGCTTCCTGCTTGTCCTGGCACCATGGACCGCACTGTGCCTGATGCGGCCAGCAGCACGGCCAGCTCTTAGGTAGAGATGCACAAGCAGCTCTGCAGGGCTCTCGCCCACAGGCACCGCCCCCTCCAGCTCCCATTGGCTGTGTGGAGCTGGTGTCTGGGGCAGCACACAGAGCCCCACGGCCCCCCTGCCTGGAAGCCAGACCTGCTGCTGGCCGATTCCGGGCACAGTGCGGTGTCAGAACAAATAGCAAGGCAGCACCACCGACAGGACTTTTAATGTCCCGGTCAGTGCTCACCAGAGCGACCCAGTGCCTTACATGTGACCCGCACTTTGAAAAATGCGGCCCGAGGCCTCCTGAAGAAGCTTCCGCATGTGCAAAGCTAAGTCACCTATTGCTGGACTGACTGGCTCAGGAACTGAAAGCCCTGCTTGGCATGGACCAGAATTGTCTGAGCTTCAGCTCCAAAGAAGCTATTTTAACCTACAGCAACAAATAAGGCTGATCCTTAACCTGTGGCTGCACTGGGCTCAGACTAGGGCATGGGGGTTGCGTCTCAAAGCTCTATGCTGGAAAGGGGCAAGAGGTGCAGGGAGCGCTTACCTCTCTTGTTTTGCTTTCTGCTCTCTGGATCTTCGGTCTCCAATCACGGACATGGCCTGGGCAGGAGGAGCAGGGACGGTTACCTCCAGCACACAGAGGGAGAGGTCTCCCCGCAGCCCAGGAAGGCAGCACAATCACTTCAGCATACACTACCAGGCCAAGCTGAACATCTTCCCAACACCCCGACCCCGAGGAGCCACACGCTGCAGCCTCTCGGGCTGGAATCTCAGGCCACTGCCAGTGGGTGGGGAAGAGCCACAGGCAGCTTCTGCCCCCAGCTCCAGGGTCAAGTCCTGAATGGGCCCCCCACGCGTCCCCACCCCCACCCCCACGCCCGGCCGGCCCCTCCCCCACACCTCCCCACGCCCCGCTCCCCCGGCCCCTCCCCACGCCCGGCCGGCCCCTCCCCCACACCTCCCCACGCCCCGCTCCCCCGGCCCCTCCCCACGCCCGGCCGGCCCCTCCCCCACACCTCCCCACGCCCCGCTCCCCCGACCCCTCCCCACGCCCGGCCGGCCCCTCCCCCACACCTCCCCACGCCCCGCTCCCCCGGCCCCTCCCCCACAGCTCCCCACGCCCCGCTCCCCACGCCCGGCCGGCCCCTCCCCCACGCGCCCCGCCCGCACCGTCTCCAGGTTCGAGCTCTGAATCTCCTTCTCCTCCGCATAGTCCGTGACCCGCTCCAGGTCCGCGGCGCCGCTGTCATGTTTCCGGGGCTTCTCGGCCGGCCGCCCCCCGGCCCCGTCCGCGCCGCCCCCGGCGCCGTTCGGCTCCGTCTCCAGCTCCAGCTCCACGTCCCCCTCCGCCGCCATCGCGTCGCCGGCCCCGGACTTCCGCTTCCGGTCACGAGACTTGGGCCAGTCGCGGCGGCGGAACCAGCGAGACGCGCCCGGCGGGACAGAGCGGCCGGGCGCCACCCGCGGCCGGGCGGGGAATAGCGCGCGGCGCGCGGCCGCTGGGACTCGGGGCTCGCCCGCGGCATCAGCCCCGGCCCGTCTCTGCCGGCGCGGGAGCGAAGGAGCGCGGCGGGGGGGGGCCGCGGGGACACGGGGCCTGCCCGGAGCCCCCTCCCGGGGCACCGGGGGACGGGCTGGTCGTGGCGCAGGGCACCAGCTGGCCTGCCCCGCTCCCTCCGGACTGGGGCTTGCCCGCGGCGAGCCGGCCCCCCACCGCCCCGACTGGGTATCCCACCGCTCCCACCAAGGAGACTCGGCCCCCCACCGCCCCGACTCGGTATCCCACCGCTCCCACCACTGAGACTCGGCCCCCCACCGCCCCGACTGGGTATCCCACCGCTCCCACCAAGGAGACTCGGCCCCCCACCGCCCCGACTGGGTATCCCACCGCTCCCACCACTGAGACTCGGCCCCCCACCACCCCGACTGGGTATCCCACCGCTCCCACCACTGAGACTCGGCCCCCCACCATCCCGACTCGGCCCCCCACCGCCCCGACTGGGTATCCCACCGCTCCCACCACTGAGACTCGGCCCCCCACCGCCCCGACTGGGTATCCCACCGCTCCCACCACTGAGACTCGGCCCCCCACCATCCCGACTCGGCCCCCCACCGCCCCGACTGGGTATCCCACCGCTCCCACCAAGGAGACTCGGCCCCCCACCACCCCGACTGGGTATCCCACCGCCCCGACTGGGTATCCCACCGCTCCCACCACTGAGACTCGGCCCCTCACCGCCCCGACTGGGTATCCCACCGCTCCCACCAAGGAGACTCGGCCCCCCACCGCCCCGACTGGGTATCCCACCGCTCCCACCACTGAGACTCGGCCCCCCACCGCCCCGACTCGGTATCCCACCGCTCCCACCACTGAGACTCGGCCCCCCACCGCCCCGACTGGGTATCCCACCGCTCCCACCAAGGAGACTCGGCCCCCCACCACCCCGACTCGGCCCCCCACCGCCTCGACTGGGTATCCCACCGCTCCCACCAATGAGACTCGGCCCCCCACCGCCCCGACTCGGTATCCCACCGCTCCCACCAATGAGACTCGGCCCCCCACCACCCCGACTGGGTATCCCACCGCTCCCACCAATGAGACTCGGCCCCCCACCGCCCCGACTGGGTATCCCACCGCTCCCACCAAGGAGACTCGGCCCCCCACCGCCCCGACTGGGTATCCCACCGCTCCCACCACTGAGACTCGGCCCCCCACCGCCCCGACTCGGTATCCCACCGCTCCCACCACTGAGACTCGGCCCCCCACCACCCCGACTCGGCCCCCCACCGCCCCGACTGGGTATCCCACCGCTCCCACCAAGGAGACTCGGCCCCCCACCACCCCGACTGGGTATCCCACCGCCCCGACTGGGTATCCCACCGCTCCCACCACTGAGACTCGGCCCCCCACCGCCCCGACTCGGTATCCCACCGCTCCCACCACTGAGACTCGGCCCCCCACCACCCCGACTCGGCCCCCCACCGCCCCGACTGGGTATCCCACCGCTCCCACCAAGGAGACTCGGCCCCCCACCGCCCCGACTCGGTATCCCACCGCTCCCACCACTGAGACTCGGCCCCCCACCGCCCCGACTCGGTATCCCACCGCTCCCACCACTGAGACTCGGCCCCCCACCGCCCCGACTGGGTATCCCACCGCTCCCACCAAGGAGACTCGGCCCCCCACCGCCCCGACTCGGTATCCCACCGCTCCCACCACTGAGACTCGGCCCCCCACCGCCCCGACTGGGTATCCCACCGCTCCCACCAAGGAGACTCGGCCCCCCACCACCCCGACTGGGTATCCCACCGCTCCCACCAAGGAGACTCGGCCCCCCACCACCCCGACTGGGTATCCCACCGCTCCCACCACTGAGACTCGGCCCCCCACCGCCCCGACTCGGTATCCCACCGCTCCCACCACTGAGACTCGGCCCCCCACCACCCCGACTCGGCCCCCCACCGCCCCGACTGGGTATCCCACCGCTCCCACCAAGGAGACTCGGCCCCCCACCACCCCGACTGGGTATCCCACCGCTCCCACCAAGGAGACTCGGTCCCCCACCACCCCGACTCGGCCCCCCACCGCCCCGACTGGGTATCCCACCGCTCCCACCACTGAGACTCGGCCCCCCCACCACCCCGACTGGGTATCCCACCGCTCCCACCACTGAGACTCGGCCCCCCACCGCCCCGACTGGGTATCCCACCGCTCCCACCAAGGAGACTCGGCCCCCCACCACCCCGACTGGGTATCCCACCGCTCCCACCAAGGAGACTCGGCCCCCCACCGCCCCGACTCGGTATCCCACCGCTCCCACCACTGAGACTCGGCCCCCCACCACCCCGACTCGGCCCCCCACCGCCCCGACTGGGTATCCCACCGCTCCCACCAAGGAGACTCGGCCCCCCACCACCCCGACTGGGTATCCCACCGCTCCCACCAAGGAGACTCGGCCCCCCACCACCCCGACTGGGTATCCCACCGCTCCCACCAAGGAGACTCGGTCCCCCACCACCCCGACTCGGCCCCCCACCGCCCCGACTGGGTATCCCACCGCTCCCACCACTGAGACTCGGCCCCCCCACCACCCCGACTGGGTATCCCACCGCTCCCACCACTGAGACTCGGCCCCCCACCGCCCCGACTGGGTATCCCACCGCTCCCACCACTGAGACTCGGCCCCCCACCGCCCCAACTCGGTATCCCACCGCTCCCACCACTGAGACTCGGCCCCCCACCGCCCCGACTGGGTATCCCACCGCTCCCACCAAGGAGACTCGGCCCCCCACCACCCTGACTGGGTATCCCACCGCTCCCACCACTGAGACTCGGCCCCCCACCGCCCCGACTCGGTATCCCACCGCTCCCACCACTGAGACTCGGCCCCCCACCACTCCGACTCGGCCCCCCACCGCCCCGACTGGGTATCCCACCGCTCCCACCAAGGAGACTCGGCCCCCCACCACCCCGACTGGGTATCCCACCGCCCCGACTGGGTATCCCACCGCTCCCACCACTGAGACTCGGCCCCCCACCGCCCCGACTCGGTATCCCACCGCTCCCACCACTGAGACTCGGCCCCCCACCACCCCGACTCGGCCCCCCACCGCCCCGACTGGGTATCCCACCGCTCCCAACAAGGAGACTCGGCCCCCCACCACCCCGACTGGGTATCCCACCGCTCCCACCAAGGAGACTCGGTCCCCCACCACCCCGACTCGGCCCCCCACCGCCCCGACTGGGTATCCCACCGCTCCCACCACTGAGACTCGGCCCCCCCACCACCCCGACTGGGTATCCCACCGCTCCCACCACTGAGACTCGGCCCCCCACCGCCCCGACTCGGTCCCCCACCACCCCGACTCGGTATCCCACCGCTCCCACCACTGAGACTCGGCCCACCACCACCCCGACTCGGTCCCCCACCGCCCCGACTGGGTATCCCACCGCTCCCACCACTGAGACTCGGCCCCCCACCGCCCCGACTCGGTCCCCCACCGCCCCGACTGGGTATCCCACCGCTCCCACCAAGGAGACTCGGCCCCCCACCACCCCGACTCGGTCCCCCACCGCCCCGACTGGGTATCTCACTGCTCCCACCAATGAGACTCAGCCCCCCACCGCCCCGACTCGGTATCCCACCGCTCCCACCAATGAGACTCGGCCCCCCACCACCCCGACACGGTATCCCACAGCTCCCACCAAGGAGACTCGGCCCCCCACCACCCCGACTGGGTATCCCACCGCCCCGACTGGGTATCCCACCGCTCCCACCACTGAGACTCGGCCCCCCACCACCCCGACTGGGTATCCCACCGCTCCCACCACTGAGACTCGGCCCCCCACCGCCCCGACTCGGTCCCCCACCACCCCGACTCGGTATCCCACCGCTCCCACCACTGAGACTCGGCCCACCACCACCCCGACTCGGTCCCCCACCGCCCCGACTGGGTATCCCACCGCTCCCACCACTGAGACTCGGCCCCCCACCGCCCCGACTCGGTCCCCCACCGCCCCGACTCGGTATCCCACCGCTCCCACCAAGGAGACTCGGCCCCCCACCACCCCGACTGGGTCCCCCACCGCCCCGACTGGGTATCCCACCGCTCCCACCAAGGAGACTCGGCCCCCCACCACCCCGACTGGGTATCCCACTGCTCCCACCACTGAGACTCGGCCCCCCACCGCCCCGACTCGGTCCCCCACCGCCCCGACTCGGTATCCCACCGCTCCCACCACTGAGACTCGGCCCCCCACCGCCCCGACTCGGTCCCCCACCGCCCCGACTGGGTATCCCACCGCCCTGACTCGGTATCCCACCGCTCCCACCAATGAGACTCGGCCCCCCACCGCCCCGACTTGGTCTCCCACCGCTCCCACCACTGAGACTCGGCCCCCCACCGCCCCGACTCGGTCCCCCACCGCCCCGACTGGGTATCCCACCGCTCCCACCAATGAGACTCGGCCCCCCACCGCCCCGATGTCACGGAGTCCCCGGGCGATGCTCTGGAACTGCTCCCCATGAAGCCAGTCAGGACTCTGGGGCAGTCGCCTTTCTGTGAGCAGCCTGTCTGCAGGACACGCAGCTCACACAGCTTCCACCTTCCTGGGTCTGACCTCGGAGCATTCAGCATCCTCTGCCCCTCCGTGCGCTTCCCACAGCGAGTCCGCTCAGGCGGGGCTCCTGGGGAAGCCAGAGGGTCCTGCACCCCAACTTCGCAGTCAGACGTGACTCTCAGCCAGCCAGTAAAACAGAAGGTTTATTAGACGACAGGAACATGGTCTAAAACAGAGCTTGCAGGTGCAGAGAACGGGACCCCTCAGCTGGGTCCATTTTGGGGGGCAGTGAGCCAGACAACCACGTCTGCACTTCACTCCATGTCCCAGCCAGCCCCAAACTGAAACCCCCTCCAGCCCCTCCTTCTCTGGGCTTTGTTCCTTTCCCGGGCCAGGTGGTCACCTGATTCCTTTGTTCTCCAACCCTTCAGCTCTCACCTTGCAGGGGGGGAAGGGCCCAGGCCATCAGTTGCCAGGAAACAGGGTGTTGGCCATTCTCTGTGTCCAGACTCCTGCACACACCTGCCCTCTAGGGCTCTGCAATGATCATACACCCTTACTCCACCCCCTAGATACTTAAGAACTGCCTAGGGGAAACTGAGGCACCCCCCCAACTATTCAGAGGAAACATTAAGAACAGTCCCACTTCGTCACATCTCTCCCCCCTTCGAGATCGAACTGAGCGGGGTCACTTTAGCCAGTGACCTGGGGAAGTTCGAAGCCACCAACGTTCCCATGGATGCCCCAGCATCTCTCCCATTCCTTGGTAGGAGTTAACACCAGGCCCTTCCAGTTTCACGCCCTCCCTTAGGTCGGGGGTGGTCGATAGCACTAGCAGGCTGCATGTGGGAAGGTTTCTGCAGCCCATGCCCTTTGGCCACCCCAAAACCCCAGGGGGTCAAACTGGGATTGGGTTTTCTCCCAGAGCTCCAGTCTGGAGGGCTGCAATTCGGGCTCTCTTGGTCAAGGGCCCCCATCTTGACCTGGGCCACATACTGTTCACTTACAGAACTAGCATGGAGACATCCCTTTCTCCACAACCTTGTCTCCCCAACAAGCTGGCCAAACACAGCCACTTGGTTATAGGACGGTATACCTTTCTTAACAGCTTTCACTCCATCTGAGACCTTCTCAAAGCTATCCACACTGGATCTTTCAACAGGAAAGTCAGTGGATCCATTTACAACAGAAAATTTCTGGCTGTTAGGAACTGAAACTTTCTTGATTAAATCATTTTCACACCCTTCAGTTGCAGTAAACTGCTTGCAAAGACTCCATGAGGATTCCTTTCTCGAGGGCTTTTCTATGCAACAATTCACCCCTCCCAGAAATTCTGCTCTTACCCTCTTTACCTAGGGCTTGCTCTAGGGGAACACTTTCCTGAGCAACAACAGACTCTTTCTGGGTCTCCCTTACATCCAGAATCACCTCTGGCCCATCAGGCGGATTCCTACACAATCCCCTTTCAGGCAAACTTACAGACTTTCTAGATAAAAGGTTAGAAGCCTTCTCCTTCCCTTTGCCACACACAAGTTCAGGAATCTTTTCCTCCTTGCTACAGGTTTCCACACCCTCAGTAGGTAACACAATCACACACCTTCATGCTCTCCTTGTGCCCTGGCTAGGATCTCACCCTGATTAGACAGAGTTGCTCCACCCTTTCCAACAACACACTAGCAACAGGCAAAATACAAGAACCAGAATTGTCTGGTCTCGGGATTTTACATAGACACTAACTGGATGCGACCTAGTTACAGGGCCATTCTCCCGAGCAGACACAAACTTAGGACCCTTCCCTTCCTGGGCTTTAGCTGAATCCAGAACCAGCTCTGAGACAACTGCACGACCCTCAACCATCACAGGCTGAAAGGCCCGTTCTGTTTGCTCCACAGACCAAGAAGAGCCGGACACACTTTCTCCTTTACCAGACACACAGGTTGGGATCTCATTCCCTTTGTCCCAGCACACAAGGCTGGTCACAGACAACTGCTTGGAGATCAGGGTAGCTCCCTCCATAGGCAAGTCAATACCCCTGACAGACAGAGACCCATTTCCTTCACTGTCCCAATTCTCCACCCAGCTAACAGGTAAGGTCCAGGGACTCTCATCTTCCACTCTCCTCGCCTTCCCACCCTGCTGACTGGACACAGCCATCAGATCACAAGGCTGCCTAGGCTCATCCAGACTTTCCTTACCAAGCACCTTGCCACTCCCCACAGATCCCCTGCCCTGCCTGTGTCTCCCCCCACTCAGCTGGGGTCTCAGCTCCCACTGTGCTCAGCACTGCCCTTGCTGTCCCAGTGGGGGCAGGCAGCGAGCTCGCTGCTTTCCTCAGTGCATCAGAGCCAGCGAGAGTCCCCGCTCTGGTGTGCAAGGGGGCAGGGAGCATCTCTCTGTCCCACCCAGCCCCAGGGGTCTGGTTACAGGCAGGCAGGTAGCCTGAGCCTAGGGGCTCCTCCCTGCTGCCAGCCAGGTCATCTGCATTTTCACTGACCATTTCCCTCTCCACCGATTGGTTCCCTGGATTCAAATTCAAACCCTTGGCAGTTACAGGAACAGGGCCTGGATCCTGTCCCAAAGAGACACAGTCACCCCACAACAGGGTCTAGCAGCTGGTGTCCTGGGGCACCCCAACGACCAGCCAGCCCCACTCCTCCTGGGTCTGCACAGGGATCTGGGCCATAGGGAAGGCGAGGGGCTTCGTCCCTGGGACCCTCACCCAGCTCACACAGGCCCTCAGCCTCTGAGGCTGCACCACCCAGGGTCTGACACCAGTTCTCTCTGTCTCAGGGTCTGGCCACCCCAGGAATGTCTCCCCATCGACCATCACCTTCCACTCCCACTGGGGGTCCGAGGGGCCTGACCCCAGGGAACTCCACACAGATATATAGGTTGGGGTCAGGAGTGGGAGCGTGTCCACCTCCCCACCCATCTGGCTGATGGAGACTATGGCCTTGGGACCCAGCAAGGGAGCTAGACACCGGGGCTTTTCTGCAGGGTCCCCTTGGTTCAAATCGCCAGCCTGCTCAAAGGCAGTGAGGTGGCATCCACACCCCCCCCCCTTAACTAGGGGCAGCAATTTAGTCTCGAGGTTCCCTGCGGAACTGGCCCCCCGGGATCTATCCCCACTCACCCTGGGGAGGTCCCCTCGGCCTCTCCGCCCCACCACCGCCAGTTCATCCTGCTGCTGCTTCTGCAGCTCTTTCTCGGGCTCTCGCTGTCTCCCACGGTCCTCTTGCTCTCTCAGACTCCGCTCCAATCCCGTCTGTCTCGATCCCCCGATGGGGAACCCGATCGTGAAGACCCCCGTCTGGTCGGGGACAGGAGTCTTGGCGATGCCTGGCTCCCGCTCCAGCTGCTCCCAGATCCTGCTATAGCCCCAGTTGGGGTCAGGAATCTGTTCCTTAGAGCGGTCATCCTCCTCCAGCTGCACGATTAACTCTGCTTTGGTGAACTTTCCAACGCTCAACCCTCTCTTTCTGCACAGGGTTACAATGTCCTTCTTAAGGAGACGGTGACAGGCCATCACTCCGCTCCTCCCAAGTTGTTGTGGACTCACAGGCCCGTGTGTTCTCAGCTCCCCACGGTTTCCAGGGAGAACCCCTAGTGTGCCAGCCCTTCTCGAGGTCACCACCTCTTTGCCAGGGTCGAGCTGCAGACTCCTCCGCCCCTTGGACTGCTCGCTGCAATCCCCAGGGGAACCCTGTTACTGCACAGTCCTTCTCGCTGGTCACACACTCCCAGGGGTTAACCGCCCCCCGAAACCGCTCCTCTCTGAGCCTTCAGCAGGCCTGGTCCTCGGCAATCCCCCTTCGTGTTACTGCTCCCCAGTCACTTACTGCAGGAAGCACCATCCACGGGGTGCAGTACATCCCACCGCTGCCACCAGTTGTCACGGAGTCCCCGGGCGATGCTCTGGAACTGCTCCCCATGAAGCCAGTCAGGACTCTGGGGCAGTCGCCTTTCTGTGAGCAGCCTGTCTGCAGGACACGCAGCTCACACAGCTTCCACCTTCCTGGGTCTGACCTCGGAGCATTCAGCATCCTCTGCCCCTCCGTGCGCTTCCCACAGCGAGTCCGCTCAGGCGGGGCTCCTGGGGAAGCCAGAGGGTCCTGCACCCCAACTTCGCAGTCAGACGTGACTCTCAGCCAGCCAGTAAAACAGAAGGTTTATTAGACGACAGGAACATGGTCTAAAACAGAGCTTGCAGGTGCAGAGAACGGGACCCCTCAGCTGGGTCCATTTTGGGGGGCAGTGAGCCAGACAACCACGTCTGCACTTCACTCCATGTCCCAGCCAGCCCCAAACTGAAACCCCCTCCAGCCCCTCCTTCTCTGGGCTTTGTTCCTTTCCCGGGCCAGGTGGTCACCTGATTCCTTTGTTCTCCAACCCTTCAGCTCTCACCTTGCAGGGGGGGAAGGGCCCAGGCCATCAGTTGCCAGGAAACAGGGTGTTGGCCATTCTCTGTGTCCAGACTCCTGCACACACCTGCCCTCTAGGGCTCTGCAATGATCATACACCCTTACTCCACCCCCTAGATACTTAAGAACTGCCTAGGGGAAACTGAGGCACCCCCCCAACTATTCAGAGGAAACATTAAGAACAGTCCCACTTCGTCACACCCGACTCGGTATCCCACCGCTCCCACCAATGAGACTCGGCCCCCCACCACCCCGACTCGGTCCCCCACCGCTCCCACCACTGAGACTCGGCCCCCCACCGCCCCGACTCGGTCCCCCACCGCCCCGACTGGGTATCCCACCGCTCCCACCACTGAGACTCGGCCCCCCACCGCCCCGACTCGGTCCCCCACCACCCCGACTCGGTATCCCACCGCTCCCACCACTGAGACTCGGCCCACCACCACCCCGACTCGGTCCCCCACCGCCCCGACTGGGTATCCCACCGCACCCACCACTGAGACTCGGCCCCCCACCGCCCCGACTCGGTCCCCCACCGCCCCAACTGGGTATCCCACCGCTCCCACCAATGAGACTCGGCCCCCCACCGCCCCGACTCGGTCCCCCACCGCCCCGACTGGGTATCCCACCGCTCCCACCACTGAGACTCGGCCCCCCACCGCCCCGACTCGGTCCCCCACCACCCCGACTGGGTATCCCACCGCTCCCACCAATGAGACTCGGCCCCCCACCGCCCCGACTCGGTCCCCCACGGCCACGACTCGGTATCCCACCGCTCCCACCACTGAGACTCGGCCCCCCACCGCCCCGACTCGGTCCCCCACCGCCCCGACTCGGTATCCCACCGCTCCCACCAATGAGACTCGGCCCCCCACCGCCCCGACTCGGTCCCCCACCGCCCCGACTGGGTATCCCACCGCTCCCACCAATGAGACTCGGCCCCCCACCGCCCCGACTCGGTCCCCCACCGCCCCGACTGGGTATCCCACCGCTCCCACCAATGAGACTCGGTCCCCCACCGCCCCGACTCGGTATCCCACCGCTCCCACCACTGAGACTCGGCCCCCCACCGCCCCGACTCGGTCCCCCACCGCCCCGACTCGGTATCCCACCGCTCCCACCAATGAGACTCGGCCCCCCACCGCCCCGACTCGGCCCCCCACCACCCCGACTGGGTATCCCACCACTCCCACCAATGAGACTCGGCCCCCCACCGCCCCGACTCGGTCCCCCACGGCCCCGACTCGGTATCCCACCGCTCCCACCAATGAGACTCGGCCCCCCACCGCCCCGACTCGGTCCCCCACCGCCCCGACTCGGTCCCCCACCGCCCCGACTGGGTATCCCACCGCTCCCACCACTGAGACTCGGCCCCCCACCGCCCCGACTCGGTCCCCCACCACCCCGACTGGGTATCCCACCGCTCCCACCAATGAGACTCGGCCCCCCACCGCCCCGACTCGGTCCCCCACGGCCACGACTCGGTATCCCACCGCTCCCACCACTGAGACTCGGCCCCCCACCGCCCCGACTCGGTCCCCCACCGCCCCGACTCGGTATCCCACCGCTCCCACCAATGAGACTCGGCCCCCCACCGCCCCGACTCGGTCCCCCACCGCCCCGACTGGGTATCCCACCGCTCCCACCAATGAGACTCGGCCCCCCACCGCCCCGACTCGGTCCCCCACCGCCCCGACTGGGTATCCCACCGCTCCCACCAATGAGACTCGGTCCCCCACCGCCCCGACTCGGTATCCCACCGCTCCCACCACTGAGACTCGGCCCCCCACCGCCCCGACTCGGTCCCCCACCGCCCCGACTCGGTATCCCACCGCTCCCACCAATGAGACTCGGCCCCCCACCGCCCCGACTCGGCCCCCCACCACCCCGACTGGGTATCCCACCACTCCCACCAATGAGACTCGGCCCCCCACCGCCCCGACTCGGTCCCCCACGGCCCCGACTCGGTATCCCACCGCTCCCACCAATGAGACTCGGCCCCCCACCGCCCCGACTCGGTCCCCCACCGCCCCGACTCGGACCCCCACCGCCCCGACTGGGTATCCCACCGCTCCCACCACTGAGACTCGGCCCCCCACCGCCCCGACTCGGTCCCCCACCACCCTGACTGGGTATCCCACCGCTCCCACCACTGACACTCGGTCCCCCACCGCCCCGACTCGGTATCCCACCGCTCCCACCAATGAGACTCGGCCCCCCACCGCCCCGACTCGGTCCCCCACCGCCCCGACTGGGTATCCCACCGCTCCCACCAATGAGACTCGGCCCCCCACCGCCCCGACTCGGTCCCCCACCGCCCCGACTGGGTATCCCACCGCTCCCACCAATGAGACTCGGTCCCCCACCGCCCCGACTCGGTATCCCACCGCTCCCACCACTGAGACTCGGCCCCCCACCGCCCCGACTCGGTCCCCCACCGCCCCGACTCGGTATCCCACCGCTCCCACCAATGAGACTCGGTCCCCCACCGCCCCGACTCGGCCCCCCACCACCCCGACTGGGTATCCCACCACTCCCACCAATGAGACTCGGCCCCCCACCGCCCCGACTCGGTCCCCCACGGCCCCGACTCGGTATCCCACCGCTCCCACCAATGAGACTCGGCCCCCCACCGCCCCGACTCGGTCCCCCACCGCCCCGACTCGGACCCCCACCGCCCCGACTGGGTATCCCACCGCTCCCACCACTGAGACTCGGCCCCCCACCGCCCCGACTCGGTCCCCCACCACCCTGACTGGGTATCCCACCGCTCCCACCACTGACACTCGGTCCCCCACCGCCCCGACTCGGTATCCCACCGCTCCCACCAATGAGACTCGGCCCCCCACCGCCGCGACTCAGCCCCCCACCGCTCCCACCAATGAGACTCGGACCCCCACCGCCCCGACTCGGTATCCCACCGCTCCCACCAATGAGACTCGGCCCCCCACCGCCCCGACTCGGTCCCCCACCGCCCCGACTCGGTATCCCACCGCTCCCACCAATGAGACTCGGCCCCCCACCGCCCCAACTCGGTCCCCCACCGCTCCCACCTCTCTGAGCCGGTCTCCCACTGCTGCGATTCAGTCTCCCACCACTCCCACCACTGCGACTTGGTCTCCCACCGCTCCGAGCAGGTCTCCCACCACTCCAAGCCGGTCTCGCACCACTCCCACTGCTCCGAGCTGGTCTCCCACCGCCCCGACTTGGTATCCCACCACTCCCACCACTGCGACTCGGTCTCCCACTGCTCCCACCACTCACAGCCGGTCTCCCACCGCTCCGACTCGGTCTCCCACAGCTCCCACCACTGAGACTCGGCCCCCCACCACCCCAACTCGGTCCCCCACCACCCCGACTCAGTCTCCCACCGCTCCCACCACTGAGACTCGGCCCCCCACCACCCCAACTCGGCATCCCACAGCTCCCACCAATGAGACTCGGCCCCCCACCACCCCAACTTGGTCCCCCAACGACCCGACTCAGTATCCCACCGCTCCCACCACTGAGACTCGGTCTCCCACCGCCCTGACTCGGTCTCCCACCGTTCCCACCACTGAGACTCGGTCTCCCACCGCCCCGACTCGGTCTCCCACCGCTCCCACCACTGAGAGTCGGTCTCCCACCTCTCCGACTCGGTCTCCCACCACTGAGACTCGGTCTCCCACCGCCCTGACTCGGTCTCCCACCGTTCCCACCACTGAGACTTGGTCTCCCACCGCCCCGACTTGGTCCCCCACCGCTCCCACCTCTGAGACTCGGTCCCCCACCGCCCCGACTCGGTATCCCACCGCTCCCACCACTGAGACTTGGTCCCCCACCGCCCTGACTCGGTATCCCACCACTCCCACCACTGAGACTCGGTCCCCCACCGCAACGAATTGGTCTCCCACCGCTCCCACCACTGAGACTTGGTCCCCCACTGCCCCGACTCGGTATCCCACTGCTCCCACCACTGAGACTCAGTCCCCCACCGCCCCGACTCGGTCTCCCACCTCTCCCACCAGTGAGATTCGGTCCCCCACCGCCCCGACTCGGTCTCCCACCGCTCCCACCTCTCTGAGCCGGTCTCCCACTGCTGCGATTCAGTCTCCCACCACTCCCACCACTGCGACTTGGTCTCCCACCGCTCCGAGCAGGTCTCCCACCACTCCAAGCCGGTCTCGCACCACTCCCACTGCTCCGAGCTGGTCTCCCACCGCCCCGACTTGGTATCCCACCACTCCCACCACTGCGACTCAGTCTCCCACTGCTCCCACCACTCACAGCCGGTCTCCCACCGCTCCGACTCGGTCTCCCACAGCTCCCGCCACTGCAACTTGGTCTCCCACCACTCCCAACGCTCTGACCCGGTCTCCCACCACTCCCACCGCTGCGACCCGGTCTCCCACCGCTGCGATTCAGTATCCCACTTCTCCCACCGCTCCGACCCAGTCTCCCAGCGCTCCCACCGCTCCGACCCAGTCTCCCACCACTCCCACCACTGCGACTCGGTCTCCCACTGCTCCCATCACTCCAAGCCAGTCTCCCACTGCTCCCACCGCTGCAACTCGGTATCCCACCGCTCCCACCACTCCGAGCTGGTCTCCCACCGCTCCCACTCATTCCTCACTCAGGGCACGACTGAGGCTACGACTTGGTCACGGAGGTCATGGAATCCATGACTTCCAAAGACCTCCTTAACTTCAGCACCAGTGGCTGGGAGCTGTGAGGTAGCCCTGCCACCTGAGGCAGCGGGCCCCCAAGCTCCCAGTTGCCATTGGCAATGGGGGTACCTCGTAGTTCCCAGCCCCCATAGATGGGGGAGTACCCTACAACTCCTGGGTGCCGCTGCAGGGCAGGTGGATCCCAGCAGCTCCCTGGCCACTGCCGCGTGGCAGAGGGACCCTGGCAGCTCCCCACCGGCACCGTGGGGCAGGAGGACTCAGCAGCTCCCCTCTGGGGTGTGGGGCTGGGGACACTGGAGCTCTGAGCCCCCATGGATGGTGGGGACCCCAGAGCTCTCAGGTGCCCCACAGCTGCCTGGTCCCTTCCCATTTTATCATGGATATTTTTAGTAAAAGTCAGAGACACATCACGTGCTTCCGTGAATTTTTCTTTATTGCCTGTGATGTGTCCCTGACCTTTACTAAAAATATCCATGGCAAAATCTTAGCCTTAGCTATGACCAGTGTGTTGCCAGTAATTACAAGTTACCACATGGCTCTTTGTAAGCAAGCACCTTTATTCTTAAAGTAAAAGCATCACATATCAAAACACAAACCAGATTTAAACACACCAGGAATCACCCATCTTCCTGAGGAGTCTGATAGGCCAGTGTCCTTTCCAACCCTTCAGCAAGGACTGGGCCCTCCAAGGGACTCAGTTGTAGTAAGATGAAGCCCTGAAACATAAACCCTTATATCAGAGGCCTAAGGCCTGAGCTAGAGTAATGGTCAAGACTTTGCTAACGTAAAGCAAAGTTAAGCTGTGAGCCAGAGACAGGCCCTGCTCACAGAAGCTGGCAAGGAAAGGGCTGATGTTGCATAAGGATATACTGTTGCATAAACCTATATCTAAAGTGTATTGGATACCAGAGCCATACACAAATGGTACAAGAACATTCTTATACCATCCACATAGATAACAAGGACAGGGGTAAAAGGCTAGTATGATGGATAGAGTTGTTTTGTTCGAACCAACATGTACAAGGTGAGAGGCGGCACCTTACTGCATAGAGGGGTTGTACCTCAATACGTCAGGAGTGATGTGTAACTTGTTTGTACCTGTGTATAAGATGCATCCCTGGAGTGGTGTCTCTGTCTGGCCTAGGGAGCAGTGGAGTGTCCCACCACTGACTGAGCTGTGTCCATTGCCAGGGGGCACATATTCATAGTATGTCCTGTAGAGTCTGCGGGAAACTATTACTGTGCTTTGTTTGACAGTAAACCTGGCCGGGTGCCTTCGTACCTTACTAGAGTCCGTGGTCTTTGGGGTTCTCTCGGGGTCTGCTGTGTCGGCTATCTGTGCAGAGCTGGGGCAGCACACAGAGGGAACACGCACGCAGCCGACGGTTATTAACTTTGGATAGAGCAGAGCACCACACCGGTAACTCTGACAACAGCAGTCACGTCCATATGCTGAATCAAAATGAAGGCCCCATCCCATGTCAGTTCAAGCTCATCCTTTTATACTGTCACGCTGTCTGGAGTGGGAGTGCCAACCTCAGGGCAGACTGGCAAAAAGCAGCACAGACTCCCCAAACTGGCGGTGTGTTCTATCATTAGATGAGAACTCCTGCATCACTGGGACAGTCTTACCATGGAGTCCCAGACAGTCCCCATGGCACTCCAGTCTGTCTTGCCACCCAGGTGAGCCCACCTTTGTTATAAATGGTCATTTACACCAAAAATCACAAAATATTCAGGTTGTTCCCAGTCCCAAGAGACCAGTCACTTATCCCAGGTCAATTTGTACCTTAGATCTCACACCAAAGGCAATGCTGGTAGCCTATCCTATAATAAACTAATTAAGGATTTATTAACTATGAAAAATAAATAAAAGTTTATTTACAGGTTAAAGCAGTCAACATATATACCCAAATGAGTTCAGTCTATAGTCCCAAGAGGTAACAGAGATGTAGCAATCTGTCAGCACTGAGTGTCTTTAGGGCTGGGGATCTCTGCTTTTTGTTTCTTAGCTCCAACACTTGTAAGCATTCAAACAGCAAAGAGATGAAAATTCTTCATGTCCATTATCTTTATTTCCCTCTTCAGAACTCAAGCTGGTGGGATGTGATCTCTTGCACATAGCACCTTGGCGGGTGTAAGAGGGCCATTAAGCCAGCCTTTGTGTTGTGATGTTCCAGAATGGCCCGTTTAGTCTTGATAGTTCTGGATGGGCGGGGGAACCACTTTTCCTGCCTGGATTCACAAGTTCAGAACAGGCACCTTTTACAGTTATTTAAAGCAACCTTACATGTTACCTTGTAGCGCAGGATACAGACATTACAAGTAAGATTAATGCATGCAGCAATTTACAAGCAGTCTAAATACTAAACACATTCTTACAAGTTCAGCACCCATCTTGAACAATATATAAGCTACTCTGGTTTCCAGCTATGCATTTGTCTGTGCTCAGCGGATGCCTACAGCCTTGGCAAGGGCTGGCCCCTGGTTTACTCGCCTCATATATACCAAAAGCCCTTTGTCTCCTACTCTCTGGCAAAATCCAGCTTGCACCAGTGTATGCAACCCAGCCTGGGGGTGGAGCTTCCAGGCTCAGGTGTAATCAGCCCTGATGTTATTTCCTGGAGGAGCAATGCTAGCCCTCCCCCCTGGGGTAGAACATAACCCTACATAAACTGTCATCAGTTTCATACTGTGGTTCCAATATCGGTCCCCCGCATAGGTCCAGTCTGATCCTTAATAGGTGGAGACTGGCTTAAGACTTGGAGCAGAACATGTACCGTGTCTTAGTATTCCCTTTTGTTGCATTAACTAGGGTAACTGAATATTCTTGTTCTCTATAGAAATGCCCAACCCCTTCTTAGCCACAATGACTTCCTGTGGCCATGAGTTCCTCAATCTATTTACAGGTTAGGTGACATAAGTTGTTTCCTTGCCTGGGTTTTAAATTGCTCACCTTTCAGTGTCACTAGGGCGTTCCCTCTTTGTTGTGTTATGAAACAGGGAGAACAGATGCTCCCAATCTGTCTGCTATAAACTTTTATCACAGCCTCTCTTATTGGTCTCCTCTCTAGAGTATCATTCCAGGCTCTTCAATCTGCATTCATAGGGCAATTTCCTCAGGCTCCAAATGTTCTCACCACCCTTCTCTGAGCCCCTCTAGTCCCCTCTAGTTCTGTGATGAGGTGACTTGGGGTGTGCACAGGATCCAAATGAGGCTGCTCCATATATATATGTATTAGAATATTCTCTGTATTATTTTCCATCCCATTCCACCCAAACATCTGTGCTCTTCTGACTGCAGCTACGCACTGAGCCAGGTGCTCAGACCCCAGGTCCCTTTCTTGCATTGATACTAGTAGTTTAGAACCCGGTCAGGTGTAAGCGTTTTCCCTCTGGGTACTTTACTTTGCACTGATCACTGTGGCTTCGTGTGCCTGGTGCTGTCCATTCCCCAGGCTGGAGGGGCACAGGGAGGGGAGAGCTGGCACTGCTAAAACGATTGTTGTAACGGGTTGAAATTGTGGCTGCTGACCCTGGGTTCAGTGCTGTTGGTCCTTGACCCAAGGAGCTGACTTAGTGACTATTTCTCCAGTGCTGATGTGGTACTGGGACCTCCATCAGCAGCTCTCAGACGGCAGCATCTGCGTCCCTCTTCCACAGAGCTCAGCCAGGCACAGCGCAGGGGGAGGCCAAAAGAGGCTCTGTTTTCCCTGTCTGCACCGGGCATCTCATATGGTCCTTTGCATTCTTCGCACTTTCTGGAGGTGACAAACTGCCTCCTGCGCTCGCTGTCTGTGCTGGCAGGAGCAGACTCCTTTCCAGGGATTGCTAATCTCTCTATTTCTGCTGGGTAAGAGGGTTAAAGAGACTGATTTGGTTCCCAACTTAATCACTCTTGATGGAAAGACAAGAGTCAGCAAGAGATCATGGATGGGGGCGGGTCTACCAAGCCTCAGCCAATCACAGGCTGCTCTCTAATTGGCTTCCACTTTGGATAGTTTTTCCAAAGCAGGGAGGTGCGGGGGGCATTTGCCAGTCTCCTCCTGTTCTGCAGGGATGTGCTGTTAGCAGGACAGTCAGGCCCAGACAGCCCAGGACTGATGACCAGGAGGCTGGAGCAGCACATCCGGCATCTCCACTGGGGAGCTGGTGACTTCAGGCCTGCAGAGGGGATGGTAGCCAGCTGCTGTAAGGCACAGGTAAGCCAGAGTGTGACCCCCTTCCAGGAGCCACAAGGAACACCCTGCTGGTATTTACAGGACTTGTCTCTGAACCACCCCAGGGATCGCTGCCCTCAGTGAATTGCAGCCACTTCTGGGGTGCGATGTGGCAACTGTTTTAACAGCCAGGCAGCAACACTGCCCTAGCCGGTTAGGACTCACCCAAATGGGGTTCTGGCCTGGATGCCAGATTAAACAAAGGATTAAACACAGACTGTGACTGGCTCGCCAGCTACAAAAGCCGTTTCTCCTCCCTTGGTGTTCACACCTCAGCTGCTAGAAGAGGGCCTCATCCTCCCTGATTGAACTAACCTCGTTATCCCTAGCCTGATTCTTGCTTGCATATTTATACCTGCCTCTGGGAATTTCTCCTACATGCATTTGACAAAGTAGGTATTCACCCACGAAAGCTCGTGCTCCAATACGTCTGCTAGTCTATAAGGTGCCACAGGACTCTTTGCCGCTTCTATTGTCTGGTGCTTTATTCTTAATCCCATTGCCCAAGCCCTCCCTGTGGTGTGTGCCTGCTTCCCTACCCCAGCCCCAGTTTGTGCCCCCTCTCCTCCCTATGTGGTGCCCCAGGAGCACACAATTAGCTCTTTCTGCCCTGAGGCGCTGGGTGCCCCGCCTGCCCCGGTGCCAGCTGATGCCTCGTGTGGTGATGCTGGATGCCTGCACCCCAGGGACATTTCAGACCCAGAGCCCCAGCACATCAGGGGGAAGGAGACCAAAGCCCTGAGGTAAGTGGGGAAGTGGGATACCGGGAGGAAGCACGAGCAGGAGAGGGTGAGAGGGGAGGGCTCCTGCCTCATACTGAGAAAGAGGGACGATCAGCGAGTTATCTCAAGTGCCTGTACACAAATGCAAGAAGCCTGGGAAACAAGCAGGGAGAACTGGAAGTCCTGGCACAGTCAAGGAATTATGATGTGATTGGAATAACAGAGACTTGGTGGGATAACTCCCATGACTGGAGTACTGTCATGGATGGATATAAATTGTTCAGGAAGGACAGGCAGGGCAGAAAAGGTGGGGGGAGTTGCACTGTATGTAAGGGAGCAGTATGACTGCTCCAAGCTCTGGTATGAAACTGCAGAAAAACCTGAGAGTCTCTGGATTAAGTTTAGAAGTGTGAGCAAGAAGGGTGATGTCATGGTGGGAGTCTGCTATAGACCACCGGACCAGGGGGATGAGGTGGACGAGGCTTTCTTCCGGCAACTCCTGGAAGTTACTAGATCGCATGCCCTGGTTCTCATGGGAGACTTCAATCACCCTGATATCTGCTGGGAGAGCAATACAGCGGTGCATAGACAATCCAGGAAGTTTTTGGAAAATGTAGGGGACAATTTCCTGGTGCAAGTGCTGGAGGAAACAACTAGGAGCAGAGCTCTTCTTGACCTGCTGCTCACAAACCGGGAAGAATTAGTAGGGGAAGCTAAAGAGGATGGGAACCTGGGCAGCAGTGACCATGAGATGGTCGAGTTCAGGATCCTGACACAGGGAAGAAAGGAGAGCAGCAGAATACGGACCCTGGACTTCAGAAAAGCAGACTTTGACTCCCTCAGGGAATGGATGGGCAAGATCCCCTGGGAGAATAACATGAGGGGGAAAGGAGCCCAGGAGAGCTGGCTGTATTTTAAAGAATCCTTATTGAGGTTACAGGGACAAACCATCCCGATGTGTAGAAAGAACAGTAAATATGGCAGGCGACCAGATTGGCTTAACAGTGAAATCCTTGCTGATCTTAAACACAAAAAAGAAGCTTACAAGAAGTGGAAGATTGGACAAATGACCAGGGAAGAGTATAAAAATATTGCTCGGGCATGCAGGAGTGAAATCAGGAAGGCCAAATCACACCTGGAGCTGCAGCTAGCAAGAGATGTTAAGAGTAACAAGAAGGGTTTCTTCAGGTATGTTAGCAACAAGAAGAAAGTCAAGGAAAGTGTGGGCCCCTTACTGAATGAGGGAGGCAACCTAGTGACAGAGGATGTGGAAAAAGCTAATGTACTCAATGCTTCTTTTGCCTCTGTCTTCACAAAGAAGGTCAGCTCCCAGACTACTGCACTGGGCAGCACAGCATGGGGAGGAGGTGACCAGCCCTCTGTGGAGAAAGAAGTGGTTCGGGACTATTTAGAAAAGCTGGATGTGCACAAGTCCATGGGGCCAGATGCGTTGCATCTGAGAGTGCTAAAGGAGTTAGCGGATGTGATTGCAGAGCCGTTGGCCATTATCTTTGAAAATTCATGGCGATTGGGGGAAGTCCCGGACGACTCGAAAAAGGCTAATGTAGTGCCCATCTTTAAAAAAGGGAAGAAGGAGGATCCTGGGAACTACAGGCCAGTCAGCCTCACCTCAGTCCCTGGAAAAATCATGGAGCAGGTCCTCAAGGAATCAATTCTGGAGCACTTAGAGGAGAGGAGAGTGATCAGGAACAGTCAGCATGGATTCACCAAGGGCAAATCATGCCTGACTAATCTAATTGCCTTCTATGACGAGATAACTGGCTCTGTGGATGAGGGGAAAGCAGTGGACGTGTTGTTCCTTAACTTTAGCAAAGCTTTTGACATGGTCTCCCACAGTATTCTTGCCAGCAAGTTAAAGAAGTATGGGCTGGATGAATGGACTATAAGGGGGATAGAAAGCTGGCTAGATTGTCAGGCTCAACGGGTAGTGATCAATGGCTCCATGTCTAGTTGGCAGCCGGTATCAAGTGGAGTGCCCCAAGGGTCGGTCCTTGGGCCGGTTTTGTTCAATATCTTCATTAATGATCTGGAGGATGGTGTGGATTGCACCCTCAGCAAGTTTGCAGATGACACTAAACTGGAAGGAGAGGTAGATACGCTGGAGAGTAGGGATAGGATACAGAGAGACCTAGACAAATTGGAGGATTGGGCCAAAAGAAATCTGATGAGGTTCAACAAGGACAAGTGCAGAGTCCTGCACTTAGGACGGAAGAATCCCATGCACCGCTACAGACTAGGTACCAAATGGCTCGGCAGCAGTTCTGCAGAAAAGGACCTAGGGGTTACAGTGGACGAGAAGCTGGATATGAGTCAAAAGTGTGCCCTTGTTGCCAAGAAGGCCAGTGGCATTTTGGGATGTATACGTAGGGGCATTGTCAGCAGATCGAGGGACGTGATCATTCCCCTTTATTCGACTTTGTTGAGGCCTCATCTGGAGTACTGTGTTCAGTTTGGGCCCCACACTACAAGAAGGATGTGGAAAAATTGGAAAGAGTCCAGTGGAGGGCAACAAAAATTATTAGGGGACTGGAACACATGACTTATGAGGAGAGGCTGAGGGAACTGGGATTGTTTAGTCTGCGGAAGAGAAGAATGAGGGAGGATTTGATAGCTGCTTTCAACTACCTGAAAGTGAGTTCCAAAGAGGATGGCTCTAGACTGTTCTCAGTGGTAGAAGAGGATAGGACAAGGAGTAATGGTCTCAACTTGCAGTGCGGGAGGTTTAGGTTGGATATTAGGAAAAACTTTTTCACTAGGAGGGTGGTGAAACACTGGAATGCGTTACCTAGGGAGGTGGTGGAATCTACTTCCTTAGATATTTTTAAGGTCAGGCTTGACAAAGCCCTGGCTGGGATGATTTATTTGGGGACTGGTCCTGCTTTGAGCAGGAGGTTGGACTAGATGACCTCCTGAGGTCTCTTCCAACCCTGATCTTCTATGATCAGGGACCTGCCTGAGCAGCTTTCTTGTTGGCCCTTGGGAGCCTGAGCCCCATGCCTGTGGCTAGCAAGCCAGGCTGAGAACCAATCACCTCCTTTCCCAGATGTGACCAGCGTGTCCCCCCCCAGGTGTGCCCTGTGCCCCGGGCAGCCCAACGGCTTTGGGGTGGGCAGCCAGCTCCATGGATGCACAGTGTGTGTAGGAGGATGCAGGCGCCACAGGTAGCCAGGATGTGCTGCTGGGGATGACCATCGCCGCTATGTGTGGGCACACATCCCTTCCCCACAGCATCCTCCCTGACACCCACTCCCCACCTGTCCTGCTCTACCACCCATCCCGCCTTTCTGCTTAGAGCCATCCAGGCAGCCACCGCGTAGACACTCCCAGTGCAATTTGCTGGGAAGGGGGCCATGTTCGGCGCAAAGGGGGAGCGCTGCATGCAGCAGGAGGTGCGGGAGTTTAGTGCTCCCCAACTCTGCCGCCCGCCCTAGAGACTGATCTTCCTGTCACAGCCTGGACTTAGTCCCTCTCCTGCATGGTCAGCAGCCCACTGCAATTGGCTCCCCCACACTCCCAAGCCGGCTAGGACTGTGCAGCGTTCAGGCCCCGTCTCTGGCTCTGCTCACGTGCAGACTCCCTGTCTGAACCCCTTCCCTGGGATGTGAGCCTCTGCAGTGCAGCTGCCCCAACCCCACGACCCGTGGAGAGACTTCCCCAGCCTTCCCACTGTGGGTGCCTGGCGCCTAGGTTCACCCTTCGGGGACACCTTGCAGGTGAGTCAGGAACGTGGGCTTTGCACAGGAACGTCTCACGTACGCACACGCTGTACTGTGAGACAGCACAGGAATGGCCAAGCTCTGCAAAACAGTGAGTGACTCACTGCAGTCCCTCCTGAGAGCCCTGGGCCCTCCTGCCCTCTTCTCTAGCTGGGTCCCCTCCTTCAGGCGCTGGAGAGCACCAGCCTGCAGTCTCTTCTGTTCAGTTCCTGCTTCCAGCCAGCTGGCTGTTGGGCAGAGCCATCAGACGTCCATGGCTCTCTGGTAGCAAACCCCGACTTCACCAGTGCAGAGCTACTTAGTGGGGGGGCCCCTTGATGGTCCTGTTTCAGCTGCTGCTTGTGTCACTTTGTGGCCCAGTCTGTCCTGCTGTGTGCACCGGCTGTCTCTTGTCCTATGCTCTGGTTGTAGCTCTGTGGGGCAGGGCAGTCTCTCTTGTCTGTACAGTGCCCGACACAGTGAGGCCCTGAGACTGCAGCCAGGCATAGAGTACAGAGCAATGAAAAGAGCCCTTGGCAGCCTGAAGGGCAAGGTTGTGTCTTACTGCACCGTTTCACTTTGGCTCCGCATGGACAGCGACTGGTTTGAGTTTGGCTGAGTAGCTGCCAGCCATTGGTCTGGTTCCATCCTTCGCCGCTGGGTCAAACAGCCTTATAGCAGCTGGTATGTTCTGAGTCCCCTCCCTCCTCAGCTGGTTATATATCCAAAGCATCACTCTTGGGAGAGCCTGTGGATGTCCTCACCCACTATCCCACCTACCACCGGTACCTGTCTTCCCCCATTACTGGAGTGGCTGAGCACCTGGCAGTCCTTGATGTGTTCATCCTCACAACCTCTGTGCAGCATGGCCAGGCTGTCAGCCCCCTGCACAGACGCCAAGTGACTGTCCCGGGGTCACACTCGGAATCTGTGGCACAGCCAGGAACTGAACCCAGGTCTCCCTAATCTGAGGCTAGCACCTGAACCGCTGGACCATCTTCTGTCCCCCCACAAGCCTTCTTGGAGACCCATCTTCCCAGGAGACCGCTCCCCATCCTGCAGGCACATCTGGCAGTCCTCCCTGGACCCGTTCTCTTGTATTCGGCTGGATTAAGGTGCACTTAGTTTGAATAGGCCCAGGTTACCAAGCAATCCCGATGGCACTGTCCTCCCTGTTCGTTACCACTCCACCAATCCTTGTTTATCCGCAGACGTGATCAGCAGGGATTTTATATTTACGTCCAGGTCACTGATCAACATGTGGAGCCCCATCAGGCCGAGTACTTAGCTTTGTGGAGCCTCCCTAAAAACTCCCAGTTAGCCAGTTCTTAATGCACTTACCATGTAATCGATTAATATTGTGTAGAGCTCGTTATTTAATCAGAATACCATGAAGGCAGTATGAAATGCCTTACTAAAGTCAAAGTACATTTGGTTGATAAAGGTAACCATGGTGATGTGATTGTAATCTCATCAAAGAAAGAAATTGGGTTTGTTGGCCATGACCAGGTTTTCATAAAACCATGTCGACTGACATTAGTTCTAGTTCTATACTTTAACCCTTTATTGACTGAATCCCATATCAGCGTTTCCATTATTTTGCCTAGGATTGATGTCCAGCTAGCTGGCCGTTAGTTATCCCGGTCATCCCGGTCGCCCCTTTTGAATGTCGGCAGCACAGTAGCACTCTTCTAATCTTCCGGAATTTCCCCAGTATTCCAAGATTTATTAAACATTAACGTCAGCAGGCCAGAGGTCTCCTCAGCCACTGCTTTTAGGACTCTTGGGTATACGTTACCTTAGCCTGATAACTAACTTCTGGGTATAAATATGTTAAATTATTTGACATCCTCATATAATTACAAATGGACTGGAAAATACTTAAATCATCCTCACATGATATGAGTGTGTCATTCTGCTGCTTTCCAGATACAGAATAGAAATATGTATTGAACACTTCTGCCTTTGCGGTATCATTAACAAATTTGCCATCTCCGTCTAGTGATAGGCCTATGCCATTATTTGGATTTTACTTTTTCTGATATAGTTAAAGAAACCTAGTTGTCTTTAGCCTGCCAGACATGGATTTTTTTCCCCCATGACGTCTTCATCTTCCCTTATGAATTTTCTACACTGAATTTCTTTTAGTTTATATTGATTGCTATTTACTTCCCATTTTTCCATTTGTTACATTTTGCTTTGTTTCTAATTGCTGCCTTCACTTCCCCTTTGAACCAGGATGGGTTTTTAACCAAAGTTGTCCTCTTTCTCTATTGCGGAATCGGGTCTTTTTGGCCATGTATGTCCCAGAGCCCCCCGGGCGATGCTCTGGAACTGCTCTCCATGAAGCCAGGCAGGACTCTGGGGAAGTCTCCTCTCTGGGGGCAGCCTGTCTGCAGGACACAAAGCTCACACGGCTTCCACCTTCCTGGGTCTGACCTCGGAGCATTCGGCATCCTCTGCCCCTCCATGCGCTTCCCACAGCGAGTCCGCTCAGGTGGGGGCTTGGGGAAGCCAGAGGGTCCTGCCCCCCAACTTCACAGTCAGACGTGACTCTCAGCCAGCTAGTAAAACAGAAGGTTTATTAGATGACAGGATGTCATGGAGTCCCTGGGCGATGCTCTGGAACTGCTCCCCATGAAGCCAGGCAGGACTCTGGGGAAGTCTCCTCTCTGGGAGCAGCCTGTCTGCAGGACACACAGCTCATCCAGCTTCCACCTTCCTGGGTCTGACCGCGGAGCATTCAGCATCCTCTGCACCTCTGTGCGCTTCTCACAGCGAGTGCGCCCAGGCAGGGTCCTGGGGAAGCCAGGGGGTCCTGCCCCACAACTCCGCAGTCAGACGTGACTCTCAGCCAGCCAGTAAAATAGAGGTTTATTAGACGACAGGAACATGGTCTAAAACAGAGCTTGCAGGTGCAGAGAACAGAACCCCTCAGCTGGGTCCATTTTGCAGGGCAGTGAGCCAGACAACCACATCTGCCCTTCACTCCATGTCCCAGCCAGTCCCAAACTGAAAACTCCCTCCAGCCCCTCCTCCTCTGGGCTTTGTTCCTTTCCCAGGCCAGGAGGGCACCTGATTCCTTTGTTCTCCAACCCTTTAGCTCTCACCTTGCAGGGGGGAAGGGCCCAGGCCATCAGTTGCCAGGAAACAGGGTGTCGGCCATTCTCTGTGTCCAGACCCCTGCACACACCTGCCCTCTAGGGCTCTGCAATGATCATACACCCTTACCCCACCACCTAGATACTTAAGAACTGCCTAGGGGAAACTGAGGCACCCCCACACTATTCAGAGGAACCATTAAGAACAGTCTCACTTTGTCACAATGTAATAAACTCTTTTTAAAGAGCTCTCTATGTTCATTCACATTTTTCAGTCTAAATTTTTCCTCTCAATTAATTTCACTTACAATATCCCTCAGCTTGGGGAAAGCACCAAGTGTGTGTGTGTGTATATATATATATGTATATATATATATTTGAGTTCATTCAATATGGCCAAATGGAGCACAGTCCCAACTAGTTATATATATTGAATGTATTGAAATTATGATCACTGGTCCCTAGGCAACCACCAACTTCCAGTCCAGTGATTGATCCATATGTATCCAAAGGTCCAAAATAGGGTTGCTCCGCATTGGCTGCAATACCATTTGTGTTAGACAGTCATCCTCCATCATTTATAAAAACTCCAATGATGTTTTACTAGTGGCTGCATGAGACCTCTGACACATCTCCCTGACTGAAGTCCTCTGCCATAACAGAGCATTTATTTCCCCACATTACAGACAGGTGTTTAAGGAGCATCCTGGTCTCTGGTTTGATTCAGTGGTCTGTAACAGATGCCCACCAGTATCCCCAGCTGGGCTTTATTAGTTAGCACATTGATCCATATGCATTAGAGATGCCGTGGTCAGAGTTATCAGTGAATCTGAACAGCAAATGGTGTTTGAGGCTGAGTGCCCCCCACCCCTGTTACCCACTCTTGCCTTCCTGAGCAGGTCAGAACCAGTGATTTTGAATGTTCCAATCATGCAGACATCCCACCAGGTTTCAGAGATGCCCGCTGAGTCATGGGCATACACATCACTCATCCAAACCCCACTGCATCCCAGAGCTGCCCCAGCCGCCTGGAGGGCGGATCCTGCTTGCCACAAACCCGTCCTTGGAGCTTCGGCAAAGACAAACCAACAGCAGAGTTTGTTGTGTGCCACAGCTCAGGAACCTGCTTTGCTGCTCTGGCCAGCTGGAAGAGCTCTCCGAAGCGTAGCTAGGAGCTCACTGCATCCCAGTGCTGCTACACCTCTGGGGTCCAGGAAGCCAAGGGGGTGGCCCCCTAGGGTGGGGCACAATCTGGATCAGGGCAGGACATAAGGCCCGATGACTAGCAAACACAGCAAAGCTCCAGGTAGGAGCCAAAGGATGCCCATGCCCTCTGCCTGGCCCAACTGCATTGCAGGGGCTGGGTGATGTAACCTCTCCCTTCCCCTCCCCTAGACCACCCTGCCTGGGCCTTCTGGTGGGGTCCATGTGGCCAGCCCTGGGGGGGTCCAGCCCATTCTGCATGCCCTGCCCTTCCAGGTGAGGGCATCGGGCACAGGAGGGGCTCTGGGGAGCAGCAGCTTGTAGTGTGTCCTGAACGAATCTGGGTTTGCTGTCCATGCCCCCTGTGGCCAGGGCTTGGGCTACTGGGGGAGGTAGTTCTCTGCTTCCTGGCCTGGACTTCTCCATGGGGAGGCTAGGGGCAGGGCCTTTCCCATCTCCTGGGCTCTGGCCACCCACTAGGAGGTGAGTCTGGAAATCCTGAGCCAATTAGCAGCCCTAATCCCTCCCAGAGCAGGGGCTGCCTCCCCCTGGAAGGCCTGGGGCAGTCAGTGGCAGCTGGGGTGGGGAGGGGGCCGTGCTCTGCTAGAGAGGCACGGTGGGGAGCTGTCCAGGGCAGGGGGTTGGATCAGCTGCCGGATGGGCCCAGGGCAGCTCTGTGCCTCTGTCTGGCATCACCTGGGGGCAAGGAGCCTGTGTAGGCCAGGTACCCCGTCAGAAGAGTCCTGGGCTTGGCCCTGCCCTGCAGCGCTGCCCCCGGCCCGCCGGCAGGAACAGATGGCCAGGGCTGGCCGAGCCTCCCAATCCCCCGCTAATCCCACTGCGGAGCAGCTCAGCTCAGCTCCCCCTTCGCATTGGCCATTCGACAGAGGAAAGACACAGGAGGCAGCCGCCTCAGTGCAGCCCCTTCGGCCTCCTCTGGGTCAGGACAGCCCCTTCCCACTGGCACTGGTGCCACCAGGGGCCGTCCCTGAGCCTGCCTCCTTGCCACCGCCGGAGGAGCAGGGCCCCTTGGCGCAGCCGGGCCGGCGCAGCCAGCCATGTCCCTCCCCCAAATGCTGGGGTGCAGCCACCTCTGCAGCTGCCTCGTGAACTCGCTCTTCAGCCAGGTGAGCCTGGCCCCAGCACCCCTTTCCAGGCCCCTTGCTATGCCTGGCGCAGCCCCCTGGCCTCCCTCCGAGACGGTCTGCCTGTGGAGCCCCCTCCCCAGGGTCGCCATCCTGCAGGGCAGGGGCCTGCTGCCGGCGGGGCCCAGCTCCCCACCTGAAGGTGGCTGGGGCCGGTGAGTCAGTGTCCACACAGCGCTGCCCAATAATCCCCAGGCCCGGGGTGCAGCTCAGCGGCCTCTTGGCTCACTCCCTCTGCTGCCCCATCACCCCAGCCAGCACCGCGGTGACCCCCAGCCCCCGCGCCCTACGCCTCGCCTGGGGCAGCCGGGATGCAGGCCCAGGGTGTGACTCCGCTGTCTTCCATCCCTCAGATCGGCTGCTGCTGCGGCCCGGCCCCCTGCGGCCCCTGCTGCTCCTGCTGCCCCAGCATTAAGGTGTCCACGGGGAGCCGCATCCTCTACACCCTCTTCCACGTCCTGGCCTCCACGGTGTGCTGCCTCGTGCTCTCCCGCACCATCTCCGAAGCCGTCAAGGAGAACGTGAGTGGAGCCTGGCTGCAGGCCCCCGTGCTGGCCTCCGGCTCTGCGACGCGTAGGTCGGCTCTCCCCAGCTCCCCGGGGAATCGCCCTGGCTCTGGGCCCGCGCAGAGTGAGCCCCAAGGGGCAGGTGTGGCCGGCATTGTCCCAGGCTGTCTCGGGCAGGCGGCAGCGCCGGCTGATCTGCCCCTGTGATTCCCCCTCTGCAGGTGCCTTTCTACGCCCTGCTCTGTGAGCGCCTCCCCCGGGGCATGGACTGTGACATGCTGGTGGGCTACTCGGCAGTCTACAGGGTCTGCTTCGGCACCGCCTGCTTCTACCTGACGCAGGCCGTCTTCCTGATCAACGTGAAATCCAGCAGCAGCTTCCGCGCCCTGCTGCACAACGGGTAAGAGACCCCCACGCCCATGGGCCTGGCTCTGCGCACTGAGCTGGAGCTGGCCCCAGCGGGAAGGGGCTGGGGCTTGGGCTGGGGCTTGGGCTCCCTGACTTCTGAGCTTCATTGCAGATTCTGGTTCCTGAAGCTGCTGATTCTGGTCGGGCTTTGTGCAGCAGCCTTCTTCATCCCTGATGACCGCTTCCTGCAAGGTACCAGCCCATGGACACGAACCCAGCCCCACCCTGGAGCGGGCCATAGGGACTGCCCCAGCAGCACGGCCAGGAGAGCAGCCGCTGTCAGTTACTACAGACCTGGGGCTGGGTGGGAGCCGGTGCCCGCTAGTGGGGAAAGGCCCCAGGTCCCATTCCCCACCCCCCTGAGCCAGCCTGTCCCTGCCCTGGGACTAGATTGGAGTCGATACTCCCAGAGGAGAAAGCCCCTAGAGTCACTGCTGGTCCCTGCTCCTGGCCCTGGCTTGGGGCTAGAGCCCTCAAGGCGAGGGGTCAGCGCAGAGAACTGGGGCTTGGCACATAGCCCCACTTTCTCCAGGTCAGCAGCTTGAGCTCACTCCCCTTTGTTTAGGAATTAGAGATGGGAAAGGCCTAACAGCCAGCCCAGAGCCAGTGCCTGGCTAGACCCTGTTGGCTGCTCTGCACAACTGGGCAGGTGTCCTGTGTGCCCCTCGGCTCCACCTTGCCCCACTGAGCTAGTCGTCTCACCCCCCCGCCCCCCCCCCCGCCATGAGGTTCACCACCTCACTCAGCTGCCCAGGCCCCTCCTCCTGGCGGGGAGGGGGTGTTATCTGCCCGTGGGGAGGGGCTGGGTGAGGTGGAGCACAGTTGGGCTGGCTATGTGGCATGGCCAGGTCCTGGTGGCTCTGTACAACGGGCAGGGATGGGTTCGGCCGTGGCCAGGCGTGTGTCTGACCTTGCTCCCTCTCTCACTGCTTCACCTACTGATAGCCTGGCACTATGTGGGCATCTGTGGCGGTTTTGCCTTCATCCTCGTCCAGCTGGTGCTGATCACAGCCTTTGCCCATACCTGGAACAAGAACTGGTGAGTCTGCTCCCCCAGTGCCTGGTGGGGTGTCCTGGGACTGGGCCATGGGGACTCTTCTGGGTACCTTTTTCTAGCTCCTCTGCAGCTGTGGTTTCTCCCATTGCCTCTGGGAGTCTGTGCCCCGCAGGGAGACTCTGTATGCCAGGCTTGCTGGGCCTGTGCCCTCCCCAAGCTGCTAAAGATTTGCATTAGCCCCTCACTCAGCCTGTTCCCTCCCTCTGCAGGCTGCTGGGCGCGTCCCAGGACAAGCGCTGGTACCTGGCCGTGCTGCTGGCCACGCTCGGATTCTACACCATCGCCTCTGCGGCCGTCTCCTTCCTGTACAAGTATTACACCCACCCAGCTGGCTGCCTGCTCAACAAGGCCCTGCTCACCCTCAACGCCAGCCTGTGTGGGCTCCTGTCCTTCCTCTCCATCACACCCTGCGTGCGGCTCAGTGAGTGCCTCGGGTGGGGTTCCTCCCCACTGAGACGCTGCCTGCCATGTGGGCTGCCACTCAGATTTCTAACCCCTCTCTGGGTGGGTGGCTGTAAGCAGGGCCTGGACTGTCCCACCTGCCCCCAGGCTGCGCTGGGTGGGGTGCTTTTCACGGAACCCGAAGGGGGAGGTGGTAGCTCCAGGACCCAGGGTTGGGGCTGAAACAGAACTGTCACTCTGGATCGTTCCGTGTGTGCGATGCCATGTGTGTGTGAGTGACACCGTGTGTGTGTGCAAGCAACACCGTGTGTGTGCAAATCACACTCTGTGAGTGCAGCCATGTGTGCGCGCGTGTGTGTGTGCAAACAATGACTTGTGTGCATGTGACAGTGTGTGCTGTCAAAACAGATCTTTCATGGCCCACAGCTGGGCAGATGTTTATCGGTACCAGTGAAGACCCGGCTGCAGATGGTTAATGCACAGTCGTTTATCTGAGCGAGACTCACACAAGCAGTTAAGGTTACATGGTCTACATCCTTTCCTGCAAGCCTTAGCTTCCCAAGCATAAGCCCTCAGTAACTGTGTTAGCTCTATACAGTTCCCTGACTGGCAAACAAAGCAGGCGTATCTACCACTTCTAGATGAAGACTTCTTCTTTTCTTTCCCCTCTCAGGTACTTGTCTGTCCCCCGAAGCAGAGTCTTGGTCACTCTGAGCCCTCTGGTTCTAGGCTCTCACAAACGTCCCTCGAGGCGGGGTCTCCGTTACCCCAACAACTTCTGTCTCCGTCTCAAACCTCTTCAGACGTTAATTGGGGAAATTAGTCTGACTCATTTACTTTGCTTAGCACTTCTACCGTTTGTTCTCCAAGCAGTCACATGTCCCAGAAATATGCCTCGTAGGCATTTATTACTGATATATTCTCATTAATATTTTGGAAGGATTTGCAAAGCAGACACGCAGACCAATGCTCAGCCATCGTTTACCCTCTCATAAATCATTCACTTAAGCTCGTAGCGTGATGTTATCCAAAAACTAGTGAGCTAGTGTTCTGCTGTTTTCCAAAATTTGAGGTCAAAACACACGCGCCTATCGAGCCGTTGTTAACCATTCCAGTGCAGTTTCAACACCTCCAGTAAATTTGCACTCCATTTATCTAATGCCAAGAGAATCCTGCTCCCAGAATCCTCTCACACATTCAGCCAAGCCATACCAAACTCATGCTTGTCACATTTATTCATATCAATCGCAGCAATTCATAATAATTTGGCACCGTCTCAACATGTGCAGGTGTGAAGCCACATTCATGTGTACCTGTGTGAGCAATACCATGTGTGAGTGACACTGTATGTGTGCAAGAGATAGTGTGTGAAGCCACGTGTGTGTGCATGCAAACTCTGTGTGTGTGTGTGTGAATCCGTGTGTGTGTGCACAAGTGACTATGCATGAGCGACACCGTGTGTGTGTGTGTGTGAATCCGTGTGTGTGTGCACAAGTGACTATGCATGAGCAACTCCGTGTGTGTGTGTGAATCCGTGTGTGTGTGCACAAGTCACTATGCATGAGCGACACCGTGTGTGTGTGTGTGTGTGTGTGTCTGCTAGTGATGTCGTGTATGTTTGTGAATGACACCAGGTGCATGTGTGCGAGTGACTGTGTGAAGTCATGCATGTGTGATCAACACTGTGTACATATGCAAGCGACAGTGTGTGCGAGTGAAGCCATGTGCGTGTGCGAGCATAGCATGTGTGCATGCAAGAGATGTGGTGAGTCCTGCATGCCCAACCTCTCCCAGCCTGCCTGAGCCCTGCATGGGAGCCTGGGCAGTGGGTTCTGGGGCTGCTGGAGGACTGGTGTAAGGGGCAGAGCTGGGGATGGGGAGGGCTGCTCTGGCCAGTTTCGGGCTCTAGCTGACCTCTGACCTGTGGGAAAGCAGCTGACTCTCCCGTCTCCGTGCAGAACAGCCCCGCTCAGGCCTCCTGCAAGCGTCTATCATCAGCTGCTATGTCATGTACCTCACCTTCTCGGCCCTGTCCAGCCGCCCGCCCGAGAGAGGTCAGTGCAGCCTAGGGCTGCCAACTTTCTACTCACACAAAACCGAACACCCTTGCCCTGCCCCTCACCCTGAGGTCCCACCCCTGCTCACTCCACCCCCCCATCGCTCGCTCTCCCCCACCCTCACTCACTTTCATGGGGCTGGGGCAGGGGGGTGAGTGGGAGGGGATGAGGGCTCCGTCTGGGAGTGCGGGCTCTGGGGTGGGGCCAGAAATAAGAGTTCAGAGTGTGTGGGAGCTCCAGGCTGGGGCAGGGGGTTGGGATGCGCGAGGGGGTGAGGACTCCAGCTGGGAGTGCGAGCTCTGGGGTGGGGCCAGGGATGAGGGGTTTAGGGTGCAGGAGGGGGCTCGGGGCAGGGGTTGGGGTGTGAGGGCTCTGGCTGGGGGTGCAGACTCTGGGGCGCAGGAGGGTGCTCTGGGCTGGGACTGAGGGGTTCGGAGGGTGGGAAGGGGATCAGGGTTGGGGTGTGTGGGGGTGGAGCGAGGACTCCAGCTGGGGGTGAGAGCTCTGGGGTGTGGAAACTTTTTTTTTTTTCTGTCACGGGCCATTGACCCACAGAAAAAAATCAAATGTGGGCCACTCGCCCGCCCGGAGGGATGCGGAGACTCAGGGCTTCCCCCTGCAGCAGGACAAGCTGGCACTCGCAGCTCCTGCCCCACAGTGGGGCGCCGTGAGCTGGATGATAAATTAACCACGGGGCTGGATCCGGCCCACGGGCCCTAGGTTCCCCGCCCCTGCCCTACGCGTGGGAGCCAGAGGAGGGACATGCCAGCTGCTTCCTGGGAACTGCGTGGAGTGGAGGCTAGCAAGGAGTCTGCCAACCCTGCTGCGCCACCAACCAGATAGTCAATGGCCCGGCCACCCAGGACCCCTTTTCGACTGGATGTTCCCGTCGAGAACTGGACACCTGATCGTCTTAGTGCAGCTCCATGCGCCTGCCTTGGCAAGGCAGCCGGGAGCCCAGCCAGGGATCCAGGCCTGCAGCCCCCTCACTACCTGTCTTGCTGTTTCCCCACCCTGCAGTGCTGTACGAGGGGCAGAACCTCACCATTTGCTTCCCTAGCGTCAGCAAGGACGGGCTGCAGACAGAAGACACCACGGTTGCCATCCTGGGAGCCACCATCATGTACGCCTGTGTTCTCTTGGCGTGGTGCGTATGCTTCTCTACTGCTCCGGTCAGCTGTAGGGGCCGCCTGAGGCAGGCTGTGCGGGGAGGTTCCCACAGACCCTGGGGCTCCGTTTCCACTTCAGAGCTTCTGGAGTGTCACAGATTGTAAGGCCAGAAGGGCCCCCCGTGACCATCCAATCTGCCCCACTCAGCACAGCCCAGAGGCCCTCCCCAGCCATCCCTGCGCCCTGCCCCTCACTGCCAGCTGGGCTACAGAGAGACACCCAGTCAGGACTGAAAGACTCCAAGTGAGGGAGAATTCACCACATTCCCAGGGACCTTGTTCCTCCCTGGCACCTCTTCTCTAGCCTGGCTTCAGCTTCCAGCCGCTGGATCTTGTTTTGCCTTGGGCATTAAATTAAACAGCCCTCTGCTCTCAGAAACTTCTTCGGGTGAGGGTTCTTCTAGACCAGGAGCACGTCACTTCCTAACCATCTCTTGGGCAAATGAAACCCGTTAGTGCCACTGGGGCTCTGTCTTTGTCAGACCTTCCAGACTAACCCTGGTGATGTGAGTTTGTCCTGGAGGGGAACTGGCCAAGCAACGGCCAGGGGCTCCATGGAGTGTGGGTGACGTAGTCGTGGTCCTGGCACCATGCCCAGGGAGTGCTGCTGTCTGTCAGGTTAGGGGATAGAACGGGGCCCCCCTGCCCACCCAATTAAACTGCCGTGCAGACAGCTAGGGAATAGCTGTAAGCCCTGGTCTCCTGGCCTGACTCCATTCTGCCGTGTGTTTGTTTGGAGCCAGTGGGATACGAGCAATGACGCTGCATGCTGGTAAGTGTAGGGTGGCCAACAGCCGCTTAGTACAAGGGACGTCCCTTATTTCTTCCTTTCTGGACAACAAGTTGGGGAGTTGCTGAGTGCTGCAAAGAGCGACAAGAAATACCCCAGCAAATGGAGGGGAGTCCTGATTAGTATTAATGTTGACGATAACGGTAATAATAGTATTACGAGATGGCAGAGGGTGGGGTGCAAGAAAAACAGTCCCTTATTTTTGAAATACAGTGTTGGCAGCCCTAGTTAAACTGGTCCTGTGTTCCACCCCAGAGGCAGGTGCATTGCAGTGGAGGACGAAGGGATCCCTGTTACAGGCTTATGGAAAACAGATCTTGTCACACTGATTTGAAATCTTTTTTGCTGAGATTAGAAGTTTTGGTTCATAAAGATCATAGAATAGAATCTCAGGGTTGGAAGAGCGCTCAGGAGGTCATCTAGTCCAACTCCCTGCTCAAAGCAGGACCAACACCAACTAAATCATCCCAGCCAAGGCTTTGTCAAGCCCGACTTTAAAAACCTCTAAGGATGGAGATTCCACTACCTCCCTAGGTAACACGTTCCAGTGCTTCACCACCCTCCCAGTGAAAACGTTTTTCCTAATATCCAAGCTAAACCTCCCGCACTGCAAGTTGAGACCATTACTTCTCGTTCTGTCATCAGCTACCACTGAGAACAGTCTAGAGCCATCCTCTTTGGAACCCCCTTTCAGGTAGTTGAAAGCAGCTATCAAATCCCCCCTCATTCTTCTCTTCTGCAAACTAAACGATCCCCGATCCCTCAGCTTCTCCTCATAAGTCATGTGTTCCAGTTCCCTGATCATTTTTGTTTTCCTTCGCTGGACTCTTTCCAATTTTTCCACATCCTTCTCGTAGTGTGGGGACCAAAACTGGACACAGTACTCCAGATGAGGCCTCACCAGTGTTGAATAGAGGAGGACGATCACATCCCTCGATCTGCTGGCAACGCTCCTACTTATACAGCCCAAAATGCCGTTAGCCTTCTTGGCAACAAGGGCACACTGCTGACTCATATCCAGCTTGTCCACTGTAACCCCTAGGTCCTTTTCTGCAGAACTGCTGCCGAGCCATTTGGTCCCTAGTCTGTAGCTGTGCATAGTAGTACATAGTGCTGATGTGATAGAGTTTTGTAAGACTTTTTGATTAAAAATTAAAACAATACAAAATTAGCATGGCACAGGGTAAAGGGATTAAAAACTGGCTAACTGATAAGTCTGAAAAAGTCAGTGTATGTGGGGAACCATCACTGAGTGGGAGTGTTTCTAGCGGCGTGCTGCGGGGACTGGGGCGTGGCCTTATGCTGCTTAACCTTTTTATTAATGACCTGGAAGAAAACTTCTCCTTGATACCATTTGCAGAAGCCACAAAGGCTGTGGGCGTGGGAAATAATGGCAAGGACAGGGCACTGTTCAGAGCCATCTGGATTGCTTGATAAGCTGAGTGCAAGCAAATAATATGCATTGTGCTGCAGCTAAAGGTAAATGCAGACATCTCGGAACACCGAATGCAGGCCATGGGTGCAGGATGGGGACTCTATCCTGGGAAGCAGGGACTGAAAAAGATTTGGGCGGAGGTGACATGTGGGGGGCATGCAGGGTCACTTGCTCCCCCAGATTTCTGCCTTCCATTTCGCAATAGCTTTGGCTCGGGCCAGGCGTGTGCAGCGGGGCCTGGGGAGGGAGAGCCGCTTCTACCCCGACTCAAGGCTGGCCCAAGCCTGGCAGCAGCACAGCACCCCTTGGTGGTAAGTGGATGCTACACCCCTGGCCGTAGGTGTGGGTGGCACATCCCTGAGGGCTGAGTAGACTGTACAGGAGAATGAATTGCCACTGAGTTACAGATTCTGCCTCTCTATTCCTGCTGCAGTAACGAGGCCTCCTACCTTGCCGAGATGTTTGGGCCCCTGTGGATGATCAAAGTCTATAGCTTTGAGTTCAAAGTGAGTAGGAATTCTACCTGCGCCTGTCTGGGGTCCTGGTCCCCATGCCCCATCTCATCCCTCTCTCATCCTCACACCCATTTCAGCTGTGCACCCTGCCTTGTTCCTCATCTCCTGCCTGTCTGCGGGATGGGCTATCCACCCCAAGACAATCCTGTCTGAAACCCTAGGCACCTTCCTGGCACCCTGCAGCTGCTTGTGCCATGGTGGTTACATGGCTATTTTTAGCATGCTCGCACGCTAGGCCTACCCAAGCTGGAAAGTACCCACCAGCTCCCATGCAGTCTGAGTACAGTTAGCCCACAGCAGGCGGTGTCTAGGCCTGGCCAAGGGGCTTCCGTTTTCTTTGCATGACCTGCTATTAGAAATGAAATGTTCTTCTGGAGGTGAACCCCCCGGCTTTGCCTCTGAAGCCATTCTGTCCCAGACAGCCCAGCCTAGTCCAGATGAAATTCCACCCTGGTCTGGTTCTGATTCCGATTCCAGCCCTGTAGCAATGTGGCTCCAGCCCAGTCCCTGTGCTCTGTTAACTGTTCCCCTTCCAGATGCCACAAATCTTCTAGTTTTCTTTACAGAAACCCTCCTGTTGCTTCTGTTGTTCTGACAAGACAGGGGAAGAGCTGGAAGGTGAGTGCCAGGGCTAGGGGAGGTGGGACAGGCCTGGGGAAGGTGAGTGTGAGCCCTTAAGGAGCATGGCCTGGAGCAGGGGGCATGGGCCCTAAGGAAGCATGGCTTTGGGAGGTGGGCCCTCGGGATGCAGGCCCTAGGGTGTAATCTAGAAGTGTCATGTCCTCCAAAGGGGGAAGTCTCGGATATGGAAATGTCCGCAAAGAGCATATGAGGGCCTTGACAAAAAAGCCCTGAAAGATTTGTGCTGCAGGGGACAGGTTCTGTTGCATGGCAAGTGTCCCTGTCACCAGACTGCATGCATCGCGCGCACGTAGGCATCGTGGTGCTGGTCCCACTCACAGTATGTGTAACAGCAGCCACGCTTTCCTGTTGATGAGAACAGCGGGAAAACTCATTCTACTGGGGGGGGGGAAGACCTGTGGCCCCCACAGAACCTGAACCAGCCCCTTAGTAAATAGTGAGATGGGGCTGAGCAGAAAAGGAACTTCCATCCCTGACAGAATCCCTGGGTCTGGAGTTAGGGGTGTGGGTATCCGAGGCTCCTGCACCCCCACCTCATCAGCCTGGTAGTGCCCTGGTAACCGGGCGCTCTTATTGGATACAGAGCGGGTATGTGAGCGAGAAGGGTAACTGGGGGTGGGGCTGTAGGTAACCGGGTGCTCTCATTGGACGCAGAGCGGGTATGTGAGTGGGAAGGGTCACTGGGGGCGGGGCTGTGGGTAACCGGGCGCTCTCATTGGACGCAGAGTGGGTATGTGAGCGGGAAGGGTCACTGGGGGCGGGGCTGTGGATAACCGGGCGCTCTCATTGGACGCAGATCGGGTATGTGAGCGGGAAGGGTCACGGGGGGCGGGGCTGTGGGTAATCGGGCGCTCTCATTAGACGCAGAGCGGGTATGTGAGCGGGAAGGGTCACTGGGGGCGGGGCTGTGGGTAACCGGGCACTCTCATTGGACGCAGAGCGGGAAGGGTCACTGGGGGCGGGGCTGTGGATAACCGGGCGCTCTCATTGGACGCAGAGCAGGTATGTGAGCGGGAGGAGGGGCCTGTAGGGCGGCAGAGGATCATCTACAATGAGCATCAGCACGTCGTTTACAGCTACTCGACCTTCCACTTCATCTTCTTCCTCGCCTCGCTCTACGTCATGATGACCCTCACCAACTGGTTCAGGTAAGGCCCTTGCCCTGCTGCGTGGCCCCAGCCAGCCTGGCACGTCCAGCAGCCAGGCCCCTGGGTCTCCAGGGCATCTACCCCCAGGGGATGGACCTGCCTCTCCTTTCCACATTCTCGGCCTGTTATGGCTCCAGGCTGTGATCTCAGCAGTGCTGCTAGCAGACCGGGTCTGGCCTGCCCTTCATGTGCCCTCCCAAGTCCGCTGGCCCCAGCGCGGTTCCAGGGCATGCTGTGTCGTAGGAAGAGGGCCGGGGACTCGTTAGCCTTTCTCCTGAGTTCATGCTGACTCCAGCGCCCCAGCGTCATGCGGTGAGGGACTGCTGAATTGTACAAAGATCCAGCTTTTGAAGGCTTGTAACAGGTCCTATGACTGATGATCCCCAGTCACTGCCAAGCATCGGGGTGTCAGTCCTTCTGCCCTCATCAAAGCCAGGGGCGGTGACTCCATGGTGCGTCAGATGTGGCTCCTTCACCTCCTGCCCTGCCTGGAAACCGCTCCCTCTGAGATACCTCTTTATACACAGATAGAAACAAGTTACGTACTGCCCCTCTGACGTGGCTAATTACTGCCCCCTGACGTACCTAGATACCACCCTCTGAGGTAGCGAACCATCACCCCCTGCCTTGTACCTGTTGGTTCGAGCAAAACCTCTCTATCCATCATGCTGTCGTCCTGACCGTCTCTCTAGGATGGGTCAGCATGTTCCCGTTCTCTATTGAGCATGTGCTGGTACCACCCTTCTGGAGTGTGTTTGCATGTATATTCTTGTACTTTGCACTACTTAGGAATGTGTGTTTCTGCTATATCAGCCCTGTTCTTGCCAGGTTCTGTGAGCAGGGCCTGCCTAGCTCGCAGCCTGACTTGGCTTTATATCAGCAAAGCTTTGACCACAACTTTAGTTCAGGCCTCACACCAGGCCTCTGATACAAGGGCTTATGTCTCAGGCTCTCTTCCTACTACACTCCAGTTGTGGATTAACGCACAGGCCCACGGGCACCATGCCTGGGAGCCCTGACCAATTTGGGCCCCCCCTCCAGGAGTGCTGGAATCTGGGTAGAAGGGACGAGGGGGCATTGGCACTCTGGCTCTGGCCTCTGCTCCTCCCCCCCCCCCCCCCCCGATTCTGCCCCCATCAGGCCAGAAACTCTATCTGGGTAGTGGTAAGAGCCGCCCAGGTGCCCCGGACCCTGGGCCTCCCCTTGGGCATACCGCTGCCAGTGGGACCCAGGGGTGGGGGCTCTGGTCTGGCTGCCTGCCCCCTCCCCAGGGCCTGTAGACATGCTCTGCAGGGAGTGGAGGCCCTGGCCTGGGAGGTGGCAGGGAGCAGAGGTGGACTAAGGTCTCCTGGGGCCCTGGGCCAGAGTAAGTGGAGGGGCCCCTTCTGCCTGCAGCCCTGCCCCCATTCTGCCCCTTCTGCCGTGACCCCTCCCCTTCCCCACCCATAACCCCACCCCATTCCATCCCTTCCCCTGCGGCCCTGCCCCTGTTTCACCCACAGTCCCACCCCATTCTGTAGTGCCCCCCCCATGACCTCGCAACCTGTTCGCTCCTTTCTGCCCCTCCCACACTGCGGCCCCAAGACCAGAGAAGCTCTGTCCCCCGACCATGGCCCCAGCGGGGAGCGAGAGCTCCTCCCGTCCCAGACCCCCTCCCCCGGCTTCTGCGAGGGGTTTGGGCTTCTGCCACCCCATGGCAGATTTCTGCTGGGGTGCCCATTTTTCTGGGGCCCCTGGGCACAGGCCCCAGGGGCCCATTGGATAATCCGCCACTGTCGGGGAGTCCCAGGAAGGTCACAGGCAGCGAGGAACCGGGCAGGGAGGGCTCCTCCAGTGCAGCTCCAGAGTGTGGGGGGCCAAATGTTCTCTGTGCCGGGGTTAATCCCCTTTGGGCTCCCCCCGCCTCAGTGTCTCTTCTCTCCCACCCACCAGCTACGAGAATGCGGAGCTGGAAACAACCTTCACGCATGGCAGCTGGTCGACGTTCTGGGTGAAGATGGCCTCATGCTGGGCCTGCATCCTGCTGTACTTCTGGCTCCTCCTGGGCCCCCTGTGCTGCTCCGACTTCCGCCAGCACCGGAGGGGCAGCCTGCGCCTGCTGCGACGCCGGCGCCCCCTCCAGCCGATCAGCGTCTCCACGTAGCCCCGGCTGCTGGGACCGGACAAGGTGCTGGCTGCTGAGCTGCAGCCGCCCGGGGCGAGTACTGGGCCGGGCAGCTGGCTGCAGGGCTATGGGGATGGAGGGACCGGGGCAGGGCCCAAGCAGCCAGTTCAGGATCGGGGGCTCTGGACTGGACATCGGGGGCTCTGGACATGGCTCTGGACTGGCTCCATGTACCAAAGAGCCCCCAGCCGGGGCTGCGGACTCCGGCAAATGCAGCACCCACCAGCCCTGCTCTGCCCATTGGCCTCGGCCTTGAGGATGACCCACACTGGCTTGTCCCAACCACTGCCATTGGGGAGTAGGAAACTGCTGAGAAATCCAAGCCAGAGCCCAGGTCAGGTCCAGGGCCGCCCCTGGGCAGGAACTCCCCCAGCGCCAGCGGTCTGGGGACATCGCCTCAGCATGGAGTCTCACAACCATCATCACGGACGCCTAGGCCGGAGAGCTGGCCTTCAGGGACCTCGCGCAAGACTGGCTTGTCTCTAACAGCTTCTGCTAGTCAGACCTGCCCCTCTCTGGTCCAGCCGGGGGCTCCTCGGGCAGGATGTCTTTCATTTGAGGCCCAGAGCACGGGGCAGTGGCTGGGCTGGGCAGTCGCCATGCCCCTCACACCTCACCTGCAGCTCCTGCTGTCTTGGCCTTGAGAGGGCGTCTGTAAGACTCTGCCCCAGCCTGCCTGGAGGCCTACAGGTGCTGTGGCCTGGCTGCCCCACTTTGGTGACTGACTGTCCTGCTTCCTGGAGGCACACCAGCCTGCCCTCCAGTCATGCAGTGCAAGGCGAGTGGGCCTGTAAATAGCTCCAAGGTGACTGTTTCTACATAAAGCCTTGAGCTGAGCCTGTGTGGAACTGTGTGTGGGCCTGCAGGCCCTGGCTCAGGGGCCAGCCCCCCAGTGCCTGAATGGGCCCAGGGAGCTGCACCAGCGCCCATCCCCACCCCACTGCCGTTTGCCTGTGGGACACTGGAGCTCAGGCTGCAGCTGCTGAGGGTGACTGGGGAGGCAGGGTCAGCCCCTCTGCAGAGGGGCTCAGGTGTTGAGGAATGGGCTGGTTGGGCTGATCACAGGGCACTGGAGAGTGGGGAAGAGCTGGGTGCTAGTTAGTGGCAGGGCATGGGCAGGGGGAGCACAGGTGCCGACTCCATGGGTGCTCTGGAGCTGGAGCAGCCATGGGGAAAAATTAGTGGGTGCTCTGCACCTACCAGCAGCCAAGCTCCTCTCACCCCTCCCCCCTACCTCCTCCCCTGCTGAGCGGGCCGCGTCCCTGCTCCTCCGCCTACCTCCCAGTGCTTTCTGCCCGGCCGCTGCCAAACAGCTGTTTGGCAGCGTTAGCAGCCTCTGGGAGGGGGAGGAGTGGGAATGTGGCATGCTCAGGGGAGGAGGCAGGGCCGAGGCGGGGATTTGGGGAAGGAGTTGGAATAGGGGCAGGGAGGGGGTGGAGTTGGGGTGGGGGGACTTGTGGAAAGAGGCGGGGCAGGGGCTCAATGAAGGGGTGGAGTGGAGTGGAGGCAGAGGCAGAGAGTGGGGTTGAGCACCCACGGGAAAGAGGGGAAGTCGGTGTCTGTGAGTGGGAGCTGGGGTCTGTGCTAGCGAAACTCTGTCTTGTGGGGGCAGGTGGCCTTGGCGTACTCCTGGTTCAGGCCTCACCCAAGCTGGCCCTCTTTGGGCCTGTGGGGCTCCAGCAGGATCCTGCCCAGGGTGCATTGGGAGCTGATCTGCCTCCCTCCCCTGGAGCAGGGTGGGCTGCCTACAGTGCCCTGGGCCCACACGTGCTCCTGCCCCGCCGCGGGGAGCTGCTCTTGTAGGCTGCTATCACTTGGCTGTCACAACAGCTCCCTGAGGACCCTGCCCCAGAACACTGCAGGGAAGACACCACAGGCGGGTCACAGGCTGCCTCTGGCAACAGCCCCGTGGCCAGGCCCCCAGCCCCGTGGCCAGGCCCCAGGCCTCACCAAAGCCCTCGCAGAACTGCTTGATTTTGTTCTGCCTCCCACACGTTCTGTAGCGGGCAGGAGACGCAGAGGTGGTGCCCACACACCCTGCTCGACCCAAACTGGGAGCCCTAACTTAATGCAGCTCGGCCCTTCCCGGATCCTGGGCATTGCGTCAGCTCCCCTCCCTCAGCAGCCAGTGTGAGCCCCATGGTCGGGAATTGAGGCCGTGGGCACTGGCTGGTGTCCCATGCTCAGAGCCGGCCTGAGGGGGCTGGTGAACCGTTCCTGGCCCATGGTGCAGGGGTGTTTGTTGAGGGGCAGGGGAACAAACCCATGTGCGCTTCAGGCCTTACCTGCTGTCCAGCTTCATGGTAGTGGTGGGTGGTGCTGGGCAGGGGGGGTCTTGTTGGGAGCAGGGGGAGGCCTGGTGGCTCTGCAGGGCTCTGCGAAGCCAGAACTCGTCGTCAATCTCCAGGTTCTGGTGCAGGAAGAGAACCGCCGAGGGAGAGCAAGTGCAGAAGCCTCCCCAGACCCTCTCTGACCCCCAGTGTGTGTGTGTGGGGCGGGGGCTATTCATGCTCCAGGACAGCCTTCTCTAGAAAGTCCCTTAAGCGTATCTGATAAAGGGTCCCGGAGAAAAGGCACAATACCGGGGGAGGGCAGGGGGCCAGGGCTGGGGCTGGCCCTGGAGGGAGGAGGCAGGGTGCTGGGAAGGGGCTCAGTGTTGGGGGATGGTGATAATCTGTATGGTTAATTGCCTGACCACACTTTGGTCCATTATGAAATACACTTAAGAGCTCAAATAACCAGTGTCAGTCAGGTCAATGGCCCTAGGCCCACTGCAGCTAATCCAGGGAAGAGATTCTGTGCCATCCCAGTCACTGGGAAGCTGTTGTGGGCAGTGTTCTTACATTCTCCTTACGCTGAAGGTAAGCTCCTGGTTACCCCCAAGTCACTTCTGTATCTCCTACCCATCTCCTGGAACTGGGTACTAGGACATCAGCTAAAATGAGCTGTGACTAATCTGCTTTGAGCCTGGCCTCTCTGGTTCCCTGCTTTGTCCTCAACACCAACAGCCCAGGGACCAAAGGGTATGAAGGGCCCCCTGCCAGGTCCACACAAGGCCAGAACAGCCCTGTGTCTTGTCCTCTTCCTTTGGCCAGTCCAGTGCTGGCCTATGAGAGGGCTCCCTCCTGCTGCTACGGCAAAGCACGCATCTGGCCTAACCTTGATCGCTTGATAGAAGTAGGTGGCGGGGGAGCGTAATTCCCAAACTCCACCTCTTTCTGCCGCATAGCCCAAGAGGAGTGTGGGGCCATGCTGGCTGGGGGCCGGCTAGACCCCCACTCCTTCACCCAGGAGCTATCGCTGTCACCACCTGGCATCCAAGGGGTCTGGCAGCCAGAGGAACAGTCGGGCCGGGGCCCTGCAGGCCAGTCCCTGGCTGGGGGGAGGTGCCAGGAGGCTGGGGAGGGCTCAGTGCTTGGAGTAGGGTTGCCAGGCATCTAGTTTTGGACCAGAACGCAGGTCGAAAAGGGACCCTGGCGGCTCTGGTCAGCACTGCTGACCAGGCTGTTAATAGTCCGCTTGGTGCCATAGCAGAACTAAGGCAGGATGCCTGCCTGTCCTGGCTCTGCACACCTCCCAGAAGCGGCCAGCAGGTCCCTGTGGCCCCTAGACGCAGAGGCAGCCAGGGAGGTTCCAATCGCTGGCTCCGCAGCTCCCATTGGCCGGTGCGCCTCTGCCTAGGGGCTGGACATGCCGGCTGCTTCCGGGAGCAGTGCAGAGCCAGGACAGGCAGGGAGCCTGCCTTAGCCCCACTGTGCTGCCGACTGGGAGTCGCCTGAGGTAAGCGCCGCCCAGCTGAAGCCTGCACCCTGACCCCCCTGCCCTAGGTCAGAACCCCCTCCTGTACCCAAACTCCCTCCCAAAGCCCACACCCTGCAAACTGCCCAGACCCCAACTCCCTGCCCCAGCCCTGAGCCCCCTCCTGCACCCCAAACCCCTCATCCCAGGCCCCACCCCAGAACCCAAACCCCTAGCCAGAGTCCTCACCCCCTCTCACGCTCCAAACCCCTTGGCCCCAGCCCAGATCCCACTTCCGCACCCTGAACCCCTCATTTCTAGCCCCACGCTGGACCCCTCACCACCTCCTGCACCCCTGCCCCAGCCCAGTGAAAGTGTGTGAGGGTGGGGGTGAGGGAGGAGGGAGAGGGGCTGGAGCCTAAGAGAAGGGAGGGGGCAGGGCAAGGGTGTTTCAGTTTTGTGCAATGAGAAGGTTGGTAACTCCAGCCTGGAGGCTTGGCCGGGTGGGTGGGGATCTCGCTAGCCCTTGGCCTGGCTGGAGCTCAGCCTGCACACGGAGCTCCTGGGCCCTGGGGTGGGGCAGAGCTGAGGGGCAGGCAGCCACGCGTGGGCGGACTCCGGACTGTGCCAGGGGGCAGCTGCGATACCTGCGGCCAGGGTTGGGGGAGCAGGGGCGGGGCGTGGGGAGCAGGTGCAGGACTAGGAGCAGGGAGCGGGGCGTGGGGAGGAGGGAGCGGGGCTGGGCAGAGATCCTGAAGGTGGCCCCGCCACGTCCAGCAGGTGCTTTCCCGGCCCCCCGCTTTGCGGCTCCTTTGCCCGGCTGGACAGGGGCAGCGACAGGTCCGGCTCAGACCGCGCCTGCAGGGGCAGCCGGGCGAGCAGCTGAGCGGGGGGCCCACGTGCCAGCGGGCGGGGGCAGCGGCCAGGCGTCATTTCGGGGGTGACGGACCCCGGGGAGGGGCTGCCCCAGGGTGCTGTGGAGGGGGTGTGATGGACCCCCGGGGAGGGCTGCCCCTTTGGGCTGTGGGGGGGTGACGGACCCCAGGGGGGAGCCCCTGGGGACTGGGGGGTGTCTGTGTGAAGGACCCCGGTGGGGGGGGGCTGCCCCTGCGGGGGGGGGGTGACAGACCCCGGGGGGGGGGCTGCCCCTGGGTGCTGTGGGGGGGGGTGAGGGACCCTGGGGGGGGAGCCCCTGTCGGCTGTGGGGGGGTGTGATGGACCCTGGCGGGGGGCTGCCCCTGTGGGGGGAGGGGTGTGATGGACCCCGGGGGGGGGCTGCCCCTGTGAGCTGTGGGTGGGGGGGTGTGACAGACCCCGGGAGGGAGCCCCTGTGGGCTGTGGAGGGGGTGTGATGGACCCCGGGGGGGGCTGCCCCTGTGAGCTGTGGGGGGGGGGGTGTGATGGACCCTGGCGGGGGGCTGCCCCTGTGGGCTGTGGAGGGGATGTGATGGACCCCGGCGGGGGGCTGCCCCTGTGGGCTGTGGAGGGGATGTGATGGATCCCGGCGGGGGGCTGCCCCTGTGGGCTGTGGGGGGGATGTGATGGATCCCGGCAGGGGGCTGCCCCTGTGGGCTGTGGGGGGGTGTGTGATGGACCCTGGCGGGGGGCTGCCCCTGTGGGCTGTGGGGGGGGTGTGATGGACCCCGGCGGGGGGCTGCCCCTGTGGGCTGTGGAGGGGGTGTGATGGACCCCGGCGGGGGGCTGCCCCTATGGGCTGTGGGGGGGGGTGATGGACCCCGGCGGGGGGCTGCCCCTGTGGGGGGGGGTGATGGACCCCGGCGGGGGGCTGCCCCTGTGGGGGGGGGTGATGGATCCCGGCGGGGGGCTGCCCCTGTGGGCTGTGGGGGGTGGGTGATGGACCCCGGCGGGGGGCTGCCCCTGTGGGCTGTGGGGGGGATGTAATGGATCCTGGCAGGGGGCTGCCCCTGTGGGCTTTGGGGGGGTGTGATGGACCCTGGCGGGGGGCTGCCCCTGTGGGCTGTGGGGGGGGTGACGGACCCCGGGGGGAGGCTGCTGGGGGCACGAGGGGGGACTAGGTAGCACGGTTGGTGCACTGTCACTGGCTGGGCGCACAAGCAGGCCTGTGAGAGCAGCCTGTATTGCCGTATAACAGACCGGCCGGGGAGTGGGGCAGGGAGACCTGTGTGAGCAGGTGCTAGGCCAGCAGCCCACGCTGACCCAGCTCCCAAGGCGTCACTTGCTGTCTCGGTGGGGGCGAGCGTGGCTGCCGTCCTGTGTGTTAAGGGAGCTGGTGAGGCACATGGGCTGCCCTGGCAGAGATGGGAAGGGGGAGCGAATGCCTCTGTGGAACCGGTGCACCAGGTCCCTGTGTCCCCAGGCAGAGCCGGAGCAGAGTGCTGGGACATGACACAACCCCATGGTGCCCTGGCTAAGCTGGCAGAATGTGAGACTGGCTGGCACTTGGAACAGAGCAACTGCAACCTTGTCTCCCCCCAGCACCTGCTCCCCGTGCTCCTGCCATGAGCCCTGCCCCATCTGTAGGGCCGTGGAGCTGGACAGAGCTGTGATCAGACAGACAGCCTGCTGACCAAGGGTGGCCAGTGTGAGTCCGCTCAGGCAGGGCTCCTGGGGAAGCCAGAGGGTCCTGCCCCACAACTCCGCAGTCAGACGGGACTCTCAGCCAGCCAGTAAAACAGAAGGTTTATTCGACGACAGGAACATGGTCTAACACAGAGCTTGTAGGTGCAGAGAACCGGACCCCTCAGCTGGGTCCATTCTGTGGGGGCAGTGAGCCAAACAACCACGTCTGCCCTTCGCTCCATGTCTCCAGCCAGCCCCAAACTGAACCTCTCTCCAGCCCCTCCTCCTCTGGGCTTTGTCCCTTTCCCAGGCCAGGAGGGCACCTGATTCCTTTGTTCTCCAACCCTTTAGCTCTCACCTTGCAGGGGAGAAGGGCCAGGCCATCAGTTGCCTAGAAACAGGGTGTCGGCCATTCTCTGTGTCCAGACCCCTGCACACACCTGCCCTCTAGGGCTCTGCAATGATCATACACCCTTACCCCACCCCCTAGATACTTAAGAACTGCCTAGGGGAAACTGAGGCACCCCCACACTATTCAGAGGAAACATTAAGAACAGTCCCGCTTTGTCACACGAGGACATGGGCTTTCTTCTGCAGAATCTGGCCTGCAGGCTCTGGGCGGGATCACCCAGTGGAGGGGTGTTACAGGTCCTAGCAAGCGTCCCCTCCTGGCTGTGCGTTACCATCTCCAAGTTGCTTCAGGAGAACACCCAGAAACTGGTCGACGTTCTACTGCCGGCCGTCCTTGGGGGAGTGGCCCTCCTCAAGTTGGTGAGAGCCCTGTGCAGTACCCTGGCCTCAGTACTGCTAAGCTCATAGAAAAGTGCTTCTTCGGTCCCATGCCAGGATCTGAAGGTTCTAGTTCCATCCCACCCCAAATTCCCTGGTCGTAACAGCGGTAAGCGACAGGACCCTAATGACAGAGGCTCCAAGCGGGCGGATCTTCTCGGCAGGAAGAGCTGTAACTCATCGCCCTACAGATGAGGATTGTGAATCAACAAGCTTTGCTAGCTATGTATGATTTCCTCAATTCAGCCCCATCTGAATTGGAGGGCCAGTTGCCTGAGGCCTCGTGGGGAGTTCTGGGCATTCGTTGTGGAAGGCTGTTTGATGGCCAGAGCATCCCTGCAGTCCGCCCTCAACGTTGAGGACACCTGAGCCAGGGTGGTGGCCTTGGCGGTAACTATGAGGAGGGCTTCTTGGTTGCAAAACTTTGGGATCATTTTGGATGTCTGGCAAGCCACTGCGGCCTTGTCCTCTGACAGCGAGTCTTGTTCTTGGACAAGGCTGATGACGCGCCGCACTCCCTGAGGATTCCAGGGCTACCGTGAGGTTCCTGGGAGCGTCTGCGTGTAAGTAGTGTCAGGATGAGCTCCACCCTGACATCTGGTGATGAGGTGTGGCAAGTTGTGGAAAAGAACTTCAGGGGCCGATCTCATTTGCATAGGAACACCCACCCCACCTGGAATGAGGCCATAGCTGCCCAAATGGTCACTTTGGCTGCTGTGGGAGCCTCAGTGTCTCTGTTATTGGGGCAGGAAGAATAAATTGTGATTACCCTGAATATGGGAACTGTGCTTGGAACTGTACTTCGCCTTTTGTTATGATGGAGGGACTCACCATCAACTAAGTAGCACTCGCTAGGCAAGGGTCATGGGTTCCAAAACTGTGGATGAAAGGAGGCTGGAGACAAGTATTAATACTTGGTGGGGGCCTTACATGCTAATTGTACTGCTTTCTCTCTCCACTGTGGAATATCAGAGCTAATTTTGATCCTATTAGGAGTCTAATTACAGGCTGCTGAGCTCACTTTGGGCTAATGATGCACCAGCACTGAGGCTCTTCTACTACAAGCTGGATTCACCAAAGAGCTGAACTGACTAAGAGCTGAAATCACTGAGCGTTGTGTTAAGCAGTGGGGGAGCCTGAAGATATATTGTGGAGCAGTTTGCGGGATGGCTGGAGTGCCTTGTGGACCGGCTGGTGGAGCAGTTTGTGGGACAGCGGGAGCTGCTTGTGGGCTGCGGAGCCGAGCGAAGCAGTTTGTGGGGAGGCTGGCGGAGCGGAGCGAAGGCCTGTGGAGCTGTGGGGCAGTCAGCTTCAGATCATGTAAGGTGCCCCTTACCTCTCTTCCCCCCCCCATCCCCGGTGGGAGGTAAAGCTCTGCAGATAAACTTTCGAACTCTGGGGCGGCCCTGACCAGGGACAGACACTTTTGGGTCATTGGACTTTTGGGACTTTGAGTGATTTGGGGTTGCTGGACTCAAGAACCAAAGGGAAAGGGCATGCCCCAATTTGCTTGGGGTGGGTTTTTGCTCATGGGTTGTGTTAGGAATCCTGTTGGTGGTGTTTCCCCAACATCATGCCACATTGCCTCTCTCTGTTATTAAAAGGCTTTTTGCTACACTCAGACTCTGTGCTTGCGAGAGGGGAAGTATTGCCTCTTGGAGGCGCCCAGCAGGGTGGTATATATTTGTCCCAGTCACTGGGTGGGGGCTCGAGCCGGTTTGCATGGTGCTATTGGAATGGATCCCCTAGATACCGAACCCGGCCCTTGTTGCTGCCGACTCTGAGGGGCAGCAGGGCTACAAGCGCAAAGACGCTGCGATGGGGGACAACAGCAACACGAACCTGCAGCACTCCTTTGCACAGCCTTTCCCCGAAGCAGCGGCCTATCCTAGAAAGAGGGAGAGATCCCACAAGAGGAAGCAGTCGGGCCCAGGCTTTGGCAGTCCACTTCAACTCCTTAGTCCAGTGCACTGGCCTGGTTGTTACTCTACCCACAGGCATAGTTTGATTTCTATGTTTGGGGAGGCAGGGCCCTGGGAGGGAGCATCACCTCCACCCCTGACTCACCTCAGTAGGCCACCCAGCCTGTCTGGGTTGGGGAGGGATGGGGGAGCACAACCAAAAATTTATAACTCAAAGTGGGAGACTCAGCTCAAGAAGTTAAAAAAACACAGGGTGCAGGCAGGGGTAACTAGGGGCTGTGTGCGGGCAGGGGGTAGCTCGGTGCAGGCAGGGGTAACTAGGGGCTGTGTGCGGGCAGGGGGTAGCTCAGTGCAGGGAGGGGGTAACAAGGGGCTGTGTGTGGGCAGGGGGTACGCCAGGATGCAGGAAGGAGGTAGCTGGGGGCTGTGTGTGGGCAGGGGGTAGCTTGGTGCAGGGAGGGGGTAGCTGGGGGCTGTGTGCAGGCGGGGGAGTAACTAGAGGCTGTGTACGGGCAGGGGGGTAGCTCAGTGCAGGGACGGGGTAGCTAGGGGCTGTGTGTGGGAAGGGGGTAGATCAGGGTGCAGGGACGGGGTAGCTAGGGGCTGTGTGCCAGGAGGGCTCCCCTGCAGTTGCTGGTCCCGGGTGGCTCTTAGTGGCTGTGTGCGCAGTCAAAGGGGGCTGGAAGCTGAGGAGCAGCCGCAGCCCCGGGCATCAGCAGCAGGAGACGGGGGAGTGCTGCGGCTGCCTGCTCCACAGGACCAGCCAGAGCATCCGCCTCCCGGCACTGCCCAGCTCCCGTTTCCCACCTCTGACCAGGCCAAGGGGCGGGATGGTGGTGGGGAGGGAGAGGTGGGGGTGGGTTTGAAGCTGCCACGGGGGCTGCCCCACTCTGGTTACAGCACTGCAGGTTTTTGGGGGAAACACCCTCCTATGTCCCCCCAAACTCTGCCCATGACTCCACCCTCTTTGTCCCCCTCATCCTTTTGTGGACAGGCTGCTCATTTTTACAATGCTTGGGGCTCAATTAGCTCTGAGAGCTGGGTCCTAGACACTGTCAGATCAGGCTACACAATCCAGTTCCTCTCCATGCCCCCTTCCCACCCCTCTCCCCATTCCCCTCCAGGGCCCCCTTTCATGAGACGCTGCTGATCCCAACTTTGGGGGCAGTGGGTGAGGTTCTGCAGGAACACCAGAGCCACTGCTTCTACCCCTGGGACTTCCTGATACCAAAATCCAAGGGGCGGGGAGGAGACACATTCTTGACCTTTGTGGCCTCAACAAATTCATGGAGTACGTGAGTCACTCTGTTGGCTATCCTCCCTGTGCTGTCTTACAACTCTTTCGCTGCTCTGGATCTTCAGGACACTTACTTTCAAGAGGCCATTCTGCCAAGCTACAGGAAATTCCTTCGTTTTGTGGTTGGAGAACCCCAATTTCAGTATACTGTTCTCCTGTTCAGTCTCTTCTGCCCCCTGAGTCCTCACCAAATGCATGGCAATGGTCATGGCATATCTCACGAGGAAGGGAATCCACATCTTCCCACATCTCAATGACTGGTTCCTGAAGGGCAGCTACAGAGAGGAGGTTCTCACCCACGTCAACACGACGTTGCGTTTGCTCAAGAATCTGGGATGCATTTTAAACACTGCAAAGTCAACCTGGGCTTCCACTCAAAAAATTGAGTTCACTGGGGCCCTGTTAAATTCCACAAGGCCAAGAGTGTTCCTGTTGACCAACTGTTTCCGGGTAATTCAACAGCTCTGCCTCTGTTGGTAATCTCAGCCCTCCATGCCACTCCGGGTGGGTCTGAACCTGCTGGGACACATGGCCACTTGTACACATCTGATCCAGTTCACCACACTGCACCTTTGCCCTCTTCAGATATGGTTTACCACCCTGCCTTGCCTTCTCTGGAAAGGGTAGTTTGCCTGCCTCCACCCGTCCCAGATCTTTGCACTGGTAAGAATCCCCATGTGAGATTTCTGTAAGGGCTTCTCCACTTACATCCTCTGGTTTGAGAGTTGGGCCCCCCTTTTAAGCCTCTTGCTTCCTGTCTGGTAGCGAATGGCTACGCAGGTGGTGGTGGAGAGAAGGCTTTGGATTCTTTGACCATGGGATGGTGTTCCAAGAAGGAGGAGTGCTAGCCAGAGACGGGCTCCACCTAAGGAAGAGAGTGGGTTAGCTCAAGGGCCTATACACAAATGCACGAAGCCTGTGAAACAAGCAGGGAGAACTGGAAGTCATGGCAAAGTCAGGGAATTATGATGTGACTGGAATAACAGAGACTTGGTGGGATAACTCGCATGACTGGAGTACTGTCATGGATGGATAAAAGCTGTTCAGGAAGGACAGGCAGGGCAGAACAGGTGGGGGAGTTGCACTGTATGTAAGAGAGCGTATGACTACTCAGCGCTCAAGTATGAAACTGCAGAAAAACCTGAGAGTCTCTGGATTAAGTTTAGAAGTGTGAGCAACAAGGGTGATGTCGTGGTGGGAGTCTGCTATAGACCACCGGACCAGGGGGATGAGGTGGACGAGGCTTTCTTCCGGCAACTCCTGGAAGTTACTAGATCGCACGCCCTGGTTCTCATGGGAGACTTCAATCACCCTGATATCTGCTGGGAGAGCAATACAGCGGTGCATAGACAATCCAGGAAGTTTTTGGAAAGTGTAGGGGACAATTTCCTGGTGCAAGTGCTGGAGGAAACAACTAGGAGCAGAGCTCTTCTTGACCTGCTGCTAACAAACTGGGAAGAATTAGTAGGGGAAGCTAAAGAGGATGGGAACCTGGGCAGCAGTGACCATGAGATGGTAGAGTTCAGGATCCTGACACAAGAAAGAAAGGAAAGCAGCAGAATACGGACCCTGTACTTCAGAAAAGCAGACTTTGACTCCCTCAGGGAACGGATGGGCAAGATCCCCTGGGAGAATAACATGAGGGGGAAAGGAGCCCAGGAGAGCTGGCTGTATTTTAAAGAATCCTTATTGAAGTTACAGGGACAAACCATCCCGATGTGTAGAAAGAACAGTAAATATGGCAGGCGACCAGATTGGCTTAACAGTGAAATCCTTGCTGATCTTAAATACAAAAAAGCTTACAAGAAGGGGAAGATTGGACAAATGACCAGGGAAGAGTATAAAAATATTGCTCGGGCATGTAGGAGTGAAATCAGGAACGCCAAATCACAGCTGGAGTTGCAGCTAGCGAGAGATGTTAAGAGTAACAAGAAGGGTTTCTTCAGGTATGTTAGCAACAAGAAGAAAGTCAAGGAAAGTGTGGGCCCCTTACTGAATGAGGGAGGCAACCTAGTGACAGAGGATGTGGAAAAAGCTAATGTACTTAGTGCTTTTTTTGCCTCTGTCTTCACAAACAAGGTCAGCTCCCAGACGGCTGCACTGGGCAGCACAGCATGGGGAGGAGGTGACCAGGCCTCTGTGGAGAAAGAAGTGGTTCGGGACTATTTAGAAAAGCTGGATGTACACAAGTCCATGGGGCCAGATGCATTGCATCCGAGAGTGCTAAAGGAGTTGGCGGATGTGATTACAGAGCCATTGGCCATTATCTTTGAAAACTCATGGCGATCGGGGGAAGTGCCGGACGACTGGAAACAGGCTAATGTAGTGCCCATCTTTAAAAAAGGGAAGAAGGAGGATCCTGGGAACTACAGGCCAGTCAGCCTCACTTCAGTCCCTGGAAAAATCATGGAGCAGGTCCTCAAGGAATCAATTCTGAAGCACTTAGAGGAGAGGAAAGTGATCAGGAACAGTCAGCATGGATTCACCAAGGGCAAGTCATGCCTGACTAATCTAATTGCCCTCTATGACGAGAACTGGCTCTGTGGATGAGGGGAAAGCAGTGGACGTGTTGTTCTTTGACTTTAGCAAAGCTTTTGACATGGTCTCCCACAGTATTCTTGCCAGCAAGTTAAAGAAGTATGGGCTGGATGAATGGACTATAAGATGGATAGAAAGCTGGCTAGATTGTCGGGCTCAACGGGTAGTGATCAATGGCTCCATGTCTAGTTGGCAGCCGGTATCAAGTGGAGTGTCCCAAGGGTCTGTCCTGGTGCCGGTTTTGTTCAGTATCTTCATAAATGATCTGGAGGATGGTGTGGATTGCACCCTCAGCAAGTTTGCAGATGACACTAAACTGGGAGGAGTGGTAGATACGGTGGCAGGTAGGGATAGGATACAGAGGGACCTAGACAAATTGGAGGATTGGGCCAAAAGAAATCTGATGAGGTTCAACAAGGACAAGTGCATAGTCCTGCACTTAGGATGGAAGAATCCCGTGCACCGCTACAGACTAGGGACCGTATGGCTAGGCAGCAGTTCTGCAGAAAAGGACCTAGGGGTTACAGTGGATGAGAAGCTGGATATGAGTCAGCAGTGTGCCCTTGTTGCCAAGAAGGCCAGTGGCATTTTGGGATGCATTAGTAGGGGCATTGCCAGCAGATCGAGGGACGTGATCGTCCCCCTCTATTCGACACTGGTGAGGCCTCATCTGGAGTACTGGGTCCAGTTTTGGGCCCCACGCTACAAGAAGGATGTGGAAAAATTGGAAAGAGTCCAGCGGAGGGCAACAAAAATGATTAGGGGACTGGAACACATGACTTATGAGGAGAGGCTGAGGGAACTGGGGATGTTTAGTCTGCGGAAGAGAAGAATGAGGGGGGATTTGATAGCTGCTTTCAACTACCTGAAAGGGGGTTCCAAAGAGGATGGCTCTAGACTGTTCTCAGTGGTAGCAGATGACAGAACAAGGAGTAATGGTCTGAAGTTGCAGTGGGGAAGATTTAGGTTGGATATTAGGAAAAACTTTTTCACTAGGAGGGTGGTGAAACATTGGAATGCGTTACCTAGGGAGGTGGTGGAATCTTCTTCCTTAAAAGTTTTTAAGGTCAGGCTTGACAAAGCCCTGACTGGGATGATTTAGTTGGGGATTGGTCTTGCTTTGAGCAGGGGGTTGGACTAGATGACCTCCTGAGGTCCCTTCCAACCCTGATATTCTATGGTGCCCCTCCTCTCCTGTCTCAGAAAACCCCATTCCTGATAGCCATCACATCTGCAAGAAGGCTGCAAGAGTTGCAGGCCCTGATGGCTGAGCCGCCTTACACTCAATGCTCCCGGGACAAACAAGGTAATGTGACCACATTTATCCAACGAGTGTTCTCTCTGTTTCATCCTGTATCAAGACTGTGTATGAAATATCTTTGGCTGCGCCTCCTCAGCCGATATGGGCTCACTCCATGAGGGCGCAGTAGCATTCCTCAGTGACTGTTCCATACTGGACATTTGCCGGTCATCCATACATACGTTTACGGACCATTATGCGATTACCGCATCTTCCAGAGCGGACACAGGCCTCAAGGGCAGCCTTGTGATCCGCATTTCAATAGACTCCAAGCCCCACCTCCAGACTGGGGTACTGCTTGTGAGTCACCAAAGTGGAATATGTGTCTGTATCCGCTCAAAGAAGAAGCGGCTACTTACTGTAATTGGTTCTTCACGATGGGATGCAGCTGTATTCCACAACCAACCTTCCATCCCCTCTGCAGCGGAGTCTTCTCTCATGGGCTTTCAGTGAGAAGGAACTGAGGGGGGTTGGGACGGCACTGCCTCAGATAGCCAATGGAGCGTTCACAGCCATGCGCACCACCCCTCTACACGTACTGCTCAGCAAAAGGCTCCAGCATGCTGGGCACGCACACACCTCAGTGGAATTCCCATCTCCGGCACATCTCAAAGAGCCACAGTTACGGCAAGTAACCATTTCTTTCCTGTATTCTCAGGCCTACAACTCACTGTTCTGCGAGACCAGCGCCAAGGATGGCACCAATGTGGTGGAAGCTGTGCTGCACCCGGGAGGAGAGAGCCCAGCACTAGGAGTGGGTGCAGCCCCTTCCCTGGGCCTTTGGGGTGGGAGACTGTTGGCTGCAGAAGAGCACCTTGCTTGCCACCCAGAGGCCCAGCCACACTCAGCCCAGGGGGAAGAGTTAAATGTGCACCACCCCCCTCCCTCTGGGGGGAATGTCCTTTTGCCCCTGCTGGGAGGTGCTTGGGAGATGAGGGTTTGTTCACAGGGCCCCGCTTCCAGCGCGGGGGGCAGGAGGCTGCATGCTGGTAACATTTGTGCCCCTTGGCTCTGCAGGGTGGTGAAGACGACCATGGAGCCAAGTGAAGATGCTAGTGGAACCCTAACTGACCTGAGTGCCCCTGCCAGGCAGGCACCTCACTCTAGCTGCTGTGGGACCTAGTGCAGAAGAGAAGGGTTGAGCCTGTGGCTCCTTCAACCAAAAGAGGCAGATGGTGCCCTGCTGTCGCTTGGGCAAGACACCCCATGGAGTGGGGCGGGCCTAGGGCCCTGGCTGCAAGCTGAGACCACCCTGGGGCAGAAAGCAGGCACCTTCGGTACTTACCATGCTCGAAAGCCTGGGCATGCAGGGCATGGTTTGTTCCTGCGTGGAGCAGCTCTGGGAACTGTATTCTGAGTTTAATGTAGGTATCGCTGTCACTATGTCCCAGGATAGTAGAGACAAGGGAGGGAAATAATAATATGCCCCCCTGGCTGACACCCTGAGAGCAAAGGGCTACGAGGTGCAGATGACAGGTTTCAGAGTAACAGCCGTGTTAGTCTGTATTCGCAAAAAGAAAAGGAGTACTTGTGGCACCTTAGAGACTAACCAATTTATTTGAGCATGAGCTTTTGTGAGCTACAGCTCACTTCATCAGATGCTGTAGCTCACGAAAGCTTATGCGCAAATAAATTGGTTAGTCTCTAAGGTGCCAGAGGTGCAGATGGACTCCCTGACTGTCGGAGCCTTGGGCGCTTGGGAGCCCTGCAATGAGCACGTGCTGCGGACTCGTGGGATCGGTCGACGCTACGCACAGCTCATGTGGCGCCTCATGGTCTCGGACACCATCCGATGGTCCAGGGACATCTACATCGAACACATCACCGGCCACCAACAGTACCAGGAGGGGTGAACTAGTACGACATCGTGCATCCACTACGGGAAAGGGACTAAGAGACTTTTTCCATTGGACCGTATGAACTGGAACCATAAACTCACTGAACATTAAATCCCACCAAATGAGGGGAAATCCATCCTCATCATCGTATCTACTCATTATACTCCACACCTGAACATAGCCATTATATTGACAACATACCCCCATAGCTCAATGTCTGTACTTTGACCCGTTAACCTTTTACCCCCAATCGGGGAGATTGCAGATTATGTATTCCTTACGTCACCCGTTCCTAAACTGAATTTCGCAGCCCTTGATAATCTGTACCTTATTCCCTGATAACCAGAAACTTCTATGCTTAAACTCTGTACTGTTTTCTTTTTACTTCAACGTCATCTTAATAAAATTATTAAATCTCTTCTTGGACCGACTTCTGGGGGTAAGAGTGATAAGCTTTTGAGCGCCACAGGGACTGGAGGAAGAGCTGGCTCAAAAGCTTGACACTCACCCCCAAAAGTTAGTTCTTATTGGACCATTACCTCCCCATTTGGCTCTGAGATCTTGAGTTGGAGTGGGACATCATTCTGCTGCCCCAGGCAGACCCCTCTCCATGTTTAACCCTTTGCTGGCTGCAGGGCTCTGGTTGGGTTGCCTTGATATTTTAGCAGCTGCTTTGCCTTACAGTACAGGGGAGGAGAGAAATGGTCATCAGGCTTGTTCTGGCCTCTCCTGGGGCAGTCTTTAACAAACTTTTTTTGTAATCTCCCTCTGGCTGGGTGGAGACTGTCCCCTCCCTCTGGGAGTGATGCAGGGCTCTCAGTTCAGCTCACCCCCCATAGGGCTCCTTTCTTTTCCCTGGGTCCCCCTGCCATTGAGTGCTTGGGGCAATAGGACCTAAACTGTTGCTTCCCTGCTCATGCATGACCCAGGATGTGGTGCTGCCTCCTCCATGAGCACCTGGCACCAGCCAGCTTGCTCCACCCCAGAAGGCTAGGGTCAGGCTACATCTGCTCAAAGGATAGCCTAGCCTACAGCTTGGCATGGTGGGCTCCATGCCCAGGGAAGCAGCCAGCAAGGGGAGAGGTGGTCTGAGCCTGCTGCCTCTCAGGCACATAAATCTCCCCCCCCCCCCCCCCCAACCCCCAAATAAATAAATCAAGCCTGCCCTGCACCCTCTCCCCTGGCTCCACCACTGCCTCCCCCATTTCTCTGGGGCTGGGACCCAGCTTTGACCACTGGGTGCCAGAGAAACACCATCGCTGCCTGTTGACAGCTCTAGGGGAGGCAGAGGAGAGAGTGGGGTCACCCCTGGCACTGCCAGTGCATTGGCCTTTAAGGATTCAGCCTGTGGCTTCCCCTGCCCCTCCTGTCATAGATTCCCCTAAGCCCTGCCTTGACGCTAGCTAGGTCCAGGGCCATGCTTTCAGCTTGGGAGGGCTTGAGCCCTTCCAGACTCCTCTGAATATGGCAAGCAGCTCCCAACCCAACCCCTCAGTGGCAGGAGCAGGGAGGGAATGGCACGTCAAGGGGGAAGGCTCTGCGGGGCCACGAACACCTACCAATAATCCAGCACCCCTGAGGAATCCAAAAGCTACTTTAATACATAGAAGTGGGTCTGATGTGACTAAGAAGGGTGAGGGGCTCCTGCAGCTGCTTGGCTATGCAGCCACAGGCCAGCCCCTCTGGGCCAACACTGGCTGCACATTGTAGAGAGTGGGGAGAACATACATCGGGGCAGACAATCCCGGCAGGGCTACACGCTTTGCATTCTACAAGCAAGAGGGCCAGGAGACTGTGGTGGGCTGGAGATGAGGGCAGGGCAAGCACAAAGGTGAACGGCAGGGATGCTGCCTCACTTCTCCTGCGACAGACCAAGTTCCCCACACATTATTTTGGTTGCTCCTTCTTCTCACTGGCCTTTTTCTGCTTCTGCTGCATTATCTCAGAGTCTCTATTGGGAGAAAAGGAGCCTGTTAGTGGGTGGGCCAGGAGGGAGCAGGGAGAGCATCTCAGGTTTTCTGATAGCAAAAGTAGTAGTTTCTGGAGGCAGAGGATTTCAGCACGAGGGAGCTACTGGCCAGAGCAGGAGTGGCAGATCCAGGGCCCCCAAACTGCAGATTCAGGAGAACTGAATTTGGAAACCTTGGGTGGATGGATGGGGGGGGCAGGATGCAATTAGTTGAGGGAGGTGGGGATACAACAGGGCCTTCTCAAAGCAGTAAGAAGAAACACAGGACAAAAGCCTCTGCTGGGGAACATAGGTGGTGGGGTGGGTACATGCTGCTGGAGGACAGGAAGAGCAAGTTACTGAGCATGCCAGAGAAATCTGACTGATGAAAGAGACATCATCCCAGAGAAGGGAAGACACTGCAGGAAGGAGGGGAAATGAGAAGACAGGGAGGCAGGACACTTATTCACCGTTATTTCAGAGAAAGCTGATGTTCTGCCCAGGGCCCAGCTCTATACACATTGCAAGTGAGAATGCTGGGCTATGACCCCCCATGCTAAGCCTGGTTCCCGGCAGAGGATGGTACTTCCATGGCTAGACCATGGACTGACACAGCATGCAGGAGCCCAGGGCCCATTGAGCATGAACCTCACTGTTAGAAGGGAGCCAAGACCCTGCTTCGTAGGAGCCCTCCAGAAGCAGCTCTGGCAGGTGGAGTTGCTGCAGGGAGCATGGGGTTGCAGCCCCAATCAGGAACCTAGGGCCTGGTTAAGTCAGATGCTGTGTACCAGAGTCACAGGCCAGGAGGGGGAGAGAAAAAGCCAGCCTCTTGCCTCTTCCTCTCATCATGGACAGTTACCTCTGCTTCCGGGCAGCAGCCGACAGGCCGTCATCGCGCCGCTTCCCCTTGCCCGAGTCAGTCTGCTTCTTCATGTTCTTCTGACGGGCCAGTTCACGCTGGTTCCCGCCTGCAACGACACCAGCAGAAGACTGACTCGCTGCACCCTGGATGAGATAAGGCCCCACGACCCAGCCCCACTGGACATCAGCTGCCCTCCTGTCTGAGGTACTTCTGGAAGCAAGGAACACAAGCCTGAGATGAGAGGTTACTTGGAGTTCCCCTGGTGCCAGCGCTCAGGCTGGGTGACTGGCACAGCCATTGGCTCACAGAGAATGGTCGCCCGACCACCTGTCTTGAAGAACAAACTGGTCAGTATCCAAGGGGCAGCAGCACTGCACTCTCAAAGCGGGCGGTCCCCGTGGAGCCCCAGGGAAGGGCTGTGTGCAGGGTTAAGGAGCCTGACTCAGGGTGGGGCAGCTGGGTGTGTGCCCTGAAGAGCCCGGTTAATTAAACAGCCAAGGCAGCAGCCGCTGGAGGAGGTGTGCGGAGAACAGTCACTTGGGCAAGTGCGAGAAGAGCTCCACCTAGAAGCCCTACTGAGCTCTGACAATGGCGTTGCCAGCCCGCTAGCAGAGGGAGCTCTCGGGTATCCTGGCACCAGGACGGGCGCTGCTTCCAACAAGCCTGGATGCAAAACCCAGGCCATTCACGCAACCTTTCAGCCAGCACTGAGAGGGTGACCCCTTGACCCCACAGCCTCTGGCTCTCACAAGTAGGGCTGCCTACTCCCACACCCCTGCTCCCTACATAACCCCCCGGGCTCCCCAGAAACCTCCCCCCCGCAGACTGCCCCCAGGCAGAGACCTGGGCAGCCCTGCCCCACATCCCCCTGCTCCCCACATAACCCCCCAGGCTCCCCAGAACCCTCCCCCCCGCAGACTCTCCCCCTCCCCCCAGAGAGCCCTGGGCAGCCCCACCCCGCATCCCCCTGCTCCCCACATAACCCCCCAGGCTCCCCAGAACCTTCCCCCTGCACAGACTCCCCCCCTCCCCCCAGAGAGCCCTGGGCAGCCCCACCCCGCATCCCCCTGCTCCCCACATAACCCCCCGGGCTCCCCAGAACCTTCCCCCTGCACAGACTCCCCCCCTCCCCCCAGAGAGCCCTGGGCAGCCCCCTGCTCTCCACATAACCCCCAGGCTCCGCATAAGCCCGGCCCGGCCCGGCCCCGCCCCGCCCCGCCCCGCCGGGGCCGCCCGGCACCTACGGGTCATGGCTCCGCTCGGCTGCGTCCGCTCGGCGGCCACGTCCCGGGTCCCCCCCAGGGCCGCTCCTCATTGGCCCGGAGATCGCGTCAGCGAGGCCCCAAGCGGCCCAACCGCCACATAGACCCCGCCCACTGGAGGCTCCTCATTGGCTCAACGCAGTGAGGGGCAGACTTGTGACCGGCTTGTGATTGGCTGCAGGAAGGGGGGGGCTCCAGGCTTTCTGAGGGGGGTGCTGGGTTGGGGGGGGGGTGTGATCCAGGAACTCTGAGGGGGGTGCTGTGGCGGGGGGGTGAGATCCAGGCGCTCTGAGGGGGGGGTGCTGGGTTGGGGGTGTGTGATCCAGGAACTCTGAGGGGGGTGCTGTGGCGGGGGGGTGAGATCCAGGCGCTCTGAGGGGGGGGTGCTGGGTTGGGGGGGGTGAGATCCAGGCGCTCTGAGGGGGGGGTGCTGGGTTGGGGGGGGTGAGATCCAGGCGCTCTGAGGGGGGGGGTGCTGTGTTGGGGGGGAGTGAGATCCAGGCGCTCTGAGGGGGGGGGTGCTGTGTTGGGGGGGAGTGAGATCCAGGCGCTCTGAGGGGGGGGTGCTGTGTTGGGGGGGAGTGAGATCCAGGCGCTCTGAGGGGGGGGTGCTGGGTTGGGGGGGTGAGGTCCAGGTGCTCTGAGGGGGGGTGCTGTGTTGGGGGGGAGTGAGATCCAGGCGCTCTGAGGGGGGGGTGCTGGGTTGGGGGGGGTGAGATCCAGGCGCTCTGAGGGGGGGGGTGCTGTGTTGGGGGGGAGTGAGATCCAGGCGCTCTGAGGGGGGGGGTGCTGTGTTGGGGGGGGAGTGAGATCCAGGCGCTCTGAGGGGGGGTGCTGGGTTGGGGGGGGTGAGGTCCAGGCACTCTGAGGGGGGGTGCTGTAGCGGGGGGGAGTGAGATCCAGGCGCTCTGAGGGGGGGGTGCTGTGTTGGGGGGGAGTGAGGTCCAGACGCTCTGAGGGGGGGTGCTGTGGCGGGGGGGTGAGGTCCAGGTGCTTGGGGAGGGGGACTGTGTTGGGGGGGTGAAGTCCACGTGTTTGGGGGGGGTGCTGTGTTGGGGGGGTGTGGTCCAGGAACTCTGAGGAGGGTGCTGTGTTGGGGGGAGTGATATCTAGGTGCTCTGGGGAGGGTGCTGTGTTGGGGGGGAGTGAGATCCAGGAGCTCTGAGGGGGTGCGGTGTTGGGGGTGAGGTCCAGGCGCTCTGTGGGGGTGCTCTGTTGGGGGCAGGGATGAGGTCCAGGCACTCAGGGCTGGGGTTCAGTATTCACTCCCTCAGCTGGAAGGGCCCATTCCTTCCCAGCTCTGTGCTGCCCAGTGTCTGGGGCCTGTCAGCAAGGCAGCAGCCGGAGAGCAGGTCCCGTGAGCCCTCTGCACACCCCAATCCCCCGCGCTGAGATCAGGCCTGGCTGCAGGGCTCTGGCTAAACAACAGCTACGTTTATTTACAAAGACACAAAGGTCACTGCTAAGTCCTGTCAGCTGGTGACCCTGGCTTCACTGAGAACATGGTCTGCGTCCTGTGCCTGACAACCCAGGGCTCGCACAGGAGGAGCCAACAGGATCATATCTCCCTGGCCCCCCCCTTTGCCGGTGGAGGGGCTGTAAACCCCCTGCATCTCTGGTGTCCTTGGCTAGTCTCAGCTCCGTGTTGTCAGGAAGATGGAGGTCACCATGCTGCCCAGAGCCACAGCCACAGCACCAAAAAGCAGCTTCCAGGGGGTGACCTGGAAAAGACAGGAGGCAACTCAGCTAGTGTCCTTAAACGGCTGTGGGTCATTGGGGTCCATCTGCAAGAGAAGAGAGAGATGGAGCGAATGAGCTTCACAACAGCCACCTGCATTGCGAGATCCCCACAAGGCAGCCCGGGGCCACGCCGTGTGCAGGCTGGCCATGGGCAGGGGTCACCAAGCCCGTTGCCTTGGGAGGAGAACGCAGCCCCTGTACCTAAGGGATGGAGGTTCTCTTTCCATTTCTGACTCCACAGGTCATCTGACTGGCCTGTGGTCTTGCTACTTGTGATTCAGGGACAGTGATGCTGACCTGCCTTGTGGGGAGAGGGTGCAGCTAAGGTTGTTATTGTGTGTCAAGAGCTTTGAGATGACAGGGGTGGGCCAAGGAATGCTCTGATTCACCTCCCTCGCCCCTCTCCCCCTAACCCGACTGGCAGCCAGGCTGCTTGTTCCTGCCTTAGTTTCTGGGTTTCATTACTGGGTTAGGGGCAGTTCTTCTCATGCCCAAATGGAGCCTCTGCAGCCTTCCAGCCCATCCCTGCACAATGCCAGATGGGGCTGGGAGTATCTCTGCATGGGCCCTAGCTAGGCAGGGACCTTGTGAATGGGTGTGATGGGATGTGCAAGCCCCACACTGGTGAGGGAAGGGGTAAGGAGCAGCCCTGGGCCCAGAAAGTTCGGCCCAGCGGCCCCTGCTGGGTATGCTCTCGGTGAAGGCTGAGCTCAAAGGGGACAGCTCAGCTCATTCTGGGGGGCAGTTGTGTGTTGCAGGCTCCTGCCGAGAAGCTGCTGGGGCCCGGGTGGCCGGGCCCAGGCCCTGCTGCCAAGCCACCGCAGCGGATGGCATTGCTGAGCCACGATGGAGAGAGGAAAACTCTCCAGCAGGGACCTGAGAGGACTCCAGGGAGGACGTAAGATGGCACCAGCAGAGGAACCGAAGCCAGGAGAGGAAGTGGCCCAGGGAGTAGGTGTACGCCACACATTTTTAAACTATCATTTGAAGTGCCCTGAGTTGGAACCTGGTAGAGCAGGGACGTCCTGGGTTCCTCTACCCAGGCCCTGGCCTCTTGCCGCCTGATCAGACACCACCTCCCTCCCAGTCCCCTAACAATGAAGACCTGGGTTCTGCACCATCAGCATCAGCCCCTGGGAGAACATGGGGAACTATAAGAGCCTCATGGCTCCTTTCCGCAGTGCTAGCATCCACCCGCCAGCTTTCTGCTCACATACACTAAACCAGCAGGCGGCCCCGTGTGTAGACCATGCTCTCCTGTTCGTGGGCAACAGGAGAAGTGTCTTCACCCACGAAGAGGTGACATAGCCTCTACCTGAGCCTTCCAGCTGGGAATGAATCCCTCTTTGATAAAACTCAGGGCCTTGGGCCAGGAGTTCCAGCTAGGCAGGCAGGTTGGGCAGGTCCAGGTTAACAAGGCAGGGCCCTAGGTGATCAGGCTTTGGACGCAGACACAGGCATAACTGCGACCAGGGACAGTAATGGGGAGGCAGAGTTCTGGTTCCGGAGCAGCACCAGTGTCCCGGTTGGGCCGGACCAAGCCAATGTACCCATCTGCTCTGGCACGCTGCCGGCTGCACCAGGTCGCCCACGTCTGTGGGGGCAGGGCGTTCCGCCTGCCCTTTCTGACGCTTCGCTAGCTTTGAGAGCTCAGCATGAATTGCCTGGAAGAGACCAAGAGAGGACAGCAGGTCATTAACCCTGGAGCACTCCACCTGCTTCCTTCTGGAGCATGAAGAGAGTTCTTTCTGTCCTGCGACTGTCATTCCTCCTGCCTCCCCACCCTTTTATATGGCAGCAGCTTCAGTAGGAAGTCTACTTGAGTTCACTCCTGGTTAGTCAGGGCTCCTGGCCTCTATTTCCTGTTCTGCCAGAGACCCGTATGACCTTGGGTAGGTCACTGCCCCCTGGGCCTGTAACATGGGGGGAACAACACTGAGGATAGGATACAGGATAGGATAGGATAGGAACATAGGATACAGAAGGACCTAGAATAGGATACAGAAGGACCTAGACAAATTGGAGGATTGGGCCAAAAGAAATCTGATGAGGTTCAATAAGGATAAGTGCAGGGTCCTGCACTTAGGACGGAAGAACCCAATGCACAGCTACAGACTAGGGACCGAATGGCTAGGCAGCAATTCTGCAGAAAAGGACCTAGGGGTGACAGTGGACGAGAAGCTGGATATGAGTCAGCAGTGTGCCCTTGTTGCCAAGAAGGCCAATGGCATTTTGGGATGTATAAGTAGGGGCATAGCGAGCAGATCGAGGGACATGATCGTTCCCCTCTATTCGACATTGGTGAGGCCTCATCTGGAGTACTGTGTCCAGTTTTGGGCCCCACACTTCAAGAAGGATGTGGATAAATTGGAGAGAGTCCAGCGAAGGGCAACAAAAAAGATTAGGGGTCTGGAACACATGAGTTATGAGGAGAGGCTGAGGGAGCTGGGATTGTTTAGCCTGCAGAAGAGAAGAATGAGGGGGGATTTGATAGCTGCTTTCAACTACCTGAAAGGGGGTTCCAGAGAGGATGGCTCTAGACTGTTCTCAATGGTATCAGATGACAGAACGAGGAGTAATGGTCTCAAGTTGCAGTGGGGGAGGTTTAGATTGGATATTAGGAAAAACTTTTTCACTAAGAGGGTGGTGAAACACTGGAATGCGTTACCCAGGGAGGTGGTAGAATCTCCTTCCTTAGAGGTTTTTAAGGTCAGGCTTGACAAAGCCCTGGCTGGGATGATTTAACTGGGAATTGGTCCTGCTTCGAGCAGGGGGTTGGACTAGATGACCTTCTGGGGTCCCTTCCAACCCTTATATTCTATGATTCTATGAGTGCCTGGCTAAAGCACTTTGGGATCTTTGCGTGAAATAAGCAGGATATTGGCCACCCCTGTAAATGTGCTGCTTGCCTACTGTGCAAGGTAAGCCTCCCCTTGGAGCCAGGAGGGACGGCGCCTCGCTACCCACCCGCGAGTGGATAATTCAGGAACTAGCCCCTGGAGGGGGGCCCTTGCTCTGCTCTTTACCTTCGTGGTGGGCTCAAGCTGCAGGGCTCTCTTTAGGATTTTCATGGCTTCCTGGTCCTCTCCTCTTTCTGACAGCAGCTGCGAGACGGAGGAGACAGTAAAGAAAAGAAGGAAGACAGATCAGGAGGCATAGAGCTGTGGGGGATGGGACACAGTGATAAGGGGGAAGGGCTCACAGAGAGAGAGCAGGAGTGTAGGGACATGGAGAGAGCTTCAGATACACCCAGAGGAAAAGCTATTTGGTTACTAACTCCTAGTACTTTCCTCTTTGCTTGTTTTCCTTCTCTCCTGCTGCCTATTCTCCCCCTGTCCCCTTCTCTCTAACTCTGACCTTGCTTTCTCATACAGTCCCTTTGGTGTAAGGCAGGGGTTTGTGACCCCTCAGTCAGTCGTGAGCGGTCAGCCTCCACCGCCAAGGCCTGCATCGCCTCCTGCATTTATAACAGTGTTAAACATAAAAAAGTGTTTTTAATTCATAAGGTGGGTCACATTCAGAGGCTTGCTTTGTGTAAGGGGTCACCAGTACAAAAGTTTGAGAACCACTGGTGTAAGGGTCTCCAACCCAGACTCCGAGAAGTTGGAGAAAGAGGGCCTGACTGGTGAGATCTCTTCCTGGAACCTGCAGATCCAGTGCTTCTAGTCTTCTCCCTCCCCTCCATCTCCTACCAGCCTTTTCCCTCGTCTCCCAGGCCATGCCCCAGACTCCTGGGTTCCCTTGGTGCGAGTGCTGGGCTGTACCTTTCCTTTCCTGTAGAGAGCCTTCACGTTGTCAGGGTCGATGTGCAGTACTGCACTGCATGATGCCAACACCTCCTCAAACAGCTGCAGCTTCAACTGGGCAGCTGCACAGTTATTAAGACATTTCACTTGATGCTCTTGCAGCTCCTCTTCCTCCTCGGGGCTTGGAGGGACTGGGAATGAGCCCAACAACAAGGTGGTCAAAGCCAGCTGGGAGACGAGCGCTCTGCAGCTCACTCAGAGCTGCTAGGGAGAGGAGAATGTGCAACCCCAGTCCTGTGCCAGCCTCTTATCTCTGACTCTCTCCCTGCTAATCCCAGATCCTCTTAGGGTGAAGCCCCCAGACTCCCCTCCACTCAACTCGTGCCCTGAGCCCAGGTGGCCTCTTATTTTACCTGCACCAGGTGAGTCCAGGATGCCCAGGGCCAGCTGGTAGGATTGCATAGCCCACTGGTACTCCTCCCGCTCAAAATGGAAGTTCCCTCGCTCCCTCTTCTGCTTGCTGAGGCTGATTCGTGTGGAGGGTGGCAGGAGCCCCAGATCAGGGCTGTCCCGGATCTGTAGCAGGGTCACCTCATACAGTAATGAGGCATCCGATGGGATATCAGGGTCCCTGGAGGGAGGAAGTGAGATTTTTGCCTTTCCCCAGTACTCCCGTCCCTGGGCTCCTGCACTCTGGGAGTCAGGGTGCAGAGCCCCTTGGCTTCTGGAACCCCAGAATCACAAACAGTGCAGGTAGCTGTGATTTTACTAGGGACAGCTGGGCCAGGACGAGAGGACCCCTTCAGGCAACCAGGGCCGGGATTACTCTGTTCCTTTTGCCAAAGGAACAGTGAGAGGTGGGCAGCACCTCGCTGCTCTAAGCCTAGAGCAGGGAAAGGATCAAGTCCAGCCTACCTGCCCAGGTGACCATATGCATACTGGAAGCTGGTGAGAAGGAAAGACACCTCTCCTAGCTGCATGGACTGGACACCGAGCTCCAGGGCCTGTCGAGAGGGGGACAAAGTGGTTTATTCCTGCCCCAAGACTTGCACCCACTGCACTGCATGGAGGCTCCCCTTGGCCCAGCATGTTTGACATGGCATGCTGCAGAGAAGTTGGAGCTCAGCAGTGCCTATGCTGAGCTCCACCATCTGCCCCCTGGCATTGGAGGGAGGTGGCTGGCTCCTGGTGCTGGGCGTTCTCTAGGGAGTGGGAGTAGGGTCTCTACTCCTCTCCCTGTCGCTGCTGAATGCCAAAGTCAGGGGAGGAATCTGCCCCACAGGGCCCCATTTTTGTGGCATCTGTTCCCTTCCTGCTGCAGATATGGGGTGGAACAGTGAGGGGGTATGGTAGAGAGGGGTCAGATCAGGTTCTGAATTGCCGCTGAGTTGCTGGACCTTGCATCAATAGCAGGGCTTGGGGTGGTTGTGGTTCTCTTCCCCCTGACCTGGGGTCTCGCTCTGGGCAGAGGAGATGTGAAACTGGGAGTGTCTCTCCTCTGAGGAACCCTGGGGTCAGGATGGGATGGGAAATCTCAACTACTTCCCCCCGCCCCCACCTTGCCCCAGGAGTGTTGATTCTAGCCGGACCCAGAGGGGCTTCTTGGCAAGAATCTTTTTCTGTACCTGTCCTCACAGTTTTCGAGGTGTTGGCTGAGCCACAAGCAGGGTGAGGGGTGGGAGCAGCAATGCCGCAGGATAGGTGTGCAAGCAGGGTGTAAGCCAGAGACCCCTGGGTGGGTCTGGCAGCAAATCTTGTCACTACACCTCACATGTTTGTCATGATAGATCCCCAAAGGTGGCATGTGAGTTATCACTGGGAAACGAATAACTTACTGCTCATGAATATTCTCGTGTGATGTCTGTCTGGGGGATGTATGAACAGTTACGTATGTGCGAGACTTATGTTCTCAGCCATGCACAGGCCCAGTCTGACCTAGACACTGCAAGGTATTTGCTTGGCTGACCAGCCTTGGCGTCAGGCAGGGAGGATGAACGTGCATGTACAATCAAAGGTAAACAGAGCCATCTGGCTACTAGGGGGGTGGTAAGAAGTCAACTATCACCAGCGGGCCGGGGAGGAACCAGCCTGACATCTGAGAATGCATGTCAGTGGTTTACAGCCAGGGTGTAAGTAGTTGAATCAGTGGATTGTGTTATACACGTGTATCGAATATGAAAGCTGATGACACACTGGTGATTACCATCTTTGTAAGGTATCTCTACTAACACTGTTTGAGGAACTGTGGACACTCACTGATATTCTGCTTTATAGTCTGTGACCAAACAAAGGGAAAACAGCCTGTCTCCCAATGACATCAAACAAGGTGTGACCAAAACCAATGGAAGCCCCAGTTATATATGGCTCAATGGGATGGGAAGTACACAGCAGGGAAGACCAGCCTGGGGTCGTCTGAGTCTCGGGACAAAACAGTGAGTCTGGAGAGAGAAAAGAAGCCATCTTGGCATCCATCACTGGCCAGACACAAGGGGATAGCACTCTGCAAGCTGAGAAAGACAGGTCCTTCAGCTAACAGGGTTGGAGTCTCTAGGAACTGAATATAAGTGAAAAAGCTGCTTAGTTAAGGGTCTTTCATCTAAGAAGCCAAGGGAAACCACCCCCTTGTACTTCTGTGGAAGGTGACTGAGGGACAGTCATCCCAGTACATCTTGCATCTGTGTGGGGCAGGGACTGGCTCCATTTTGATCCCTGCACAGTCAGCTTTTAGCAAGTGATCATAAAAACAGGGCCTTGGTGGGGCCTGCAAGCCACTGTGTGAGGCTGGATCCTGTGCAACCCCACAGCCGTCTCACTCCCCCCTTCCCAGGTTCTCCAGGAACTGAATATAGGTGAATACTGACTGGGACCCATTGCAGATGTGTGCACATGTGGGTGTTTTAATAGAATTCTAGAGCCTGCAGTTGGCTGCTACTTCAGATGACACTTAGGCATGCACCATAAATGTCTGAGTTACACTGTGGACGTGCTGAGCTCAGGGACTGGAAGGGCCCAGGAATGATTTTAGACGTAACAAATCCTGCACTTGGCAGCGGGTTCAACTGGATGACTCTTGCAGATGGTCCCTTGTTACCCTGTTGATCTGTGATTCTCGTTGGCTGGACTGGCCCCCTGGGCAGCTTTCCAGCCAGTCAGCCCTTCCCCTGGGCTGAACCCAGGAGCTGGGAATTGACACCAGGATTTCATTTGCCTCCCTGTTTATGCCCCAGCACAGCCTGGAAGAGGTTTTGTTACTGCCTTGCAAAGCCAGCAGGAGGCGCACACATGTGTTGTGTAGGTTTCACACAGCTGATGTCTTTGCAACAGCAAGAGGAGATTAGAACGTGACCACTGATGCCTGTGGCTGGAGTCGGGCATTTCAAAGCTGGCAAATGCCAACCTTCAGGGGCACCAAACCATCCAGCCTTGATGGTGACTCTGTCCTTAGGGTGCAGGAGGAGACCAGACCTGTATGACGTCCCCCTGCTCCAGGGTGAAAGTCAGCATCGGGTCCTTCTCCACCAGGCTACCATCCTCCAGAACCCCCAGCAGCTTCACAGTCACCTCCTGGCCTGGCTGGGGCCTGCTGGCCTCTCCTTGGCCTTCTCTCACCAGCAACTTCCTCAGGAATCTGTCCTCTGGGGGAAGCAAACAGGGAGAGGGGAATCAGCCCAGGGAGCAGGAGCCCCTGCCCCAGGACCTGTGGGACTCACCTGGGCAGAGAGGGACCCCTTCTTCCCTCTCCAGCCAGGGGCACTCCTCGCTCTCGCTCCGCCTCCCCCTCCCCTTAGGGGGCTCCTTCATATTAGACCCCTTGTTTTAGTGCTTCCGCTCCTGGCTTTGCAGCATGGGGGGACCTCAAGGAGGTGACTGCACTTCCCTCAGGGCAGTTGTGCTTTATTATGTGTATTACAGTAGCATCGAGATCGGTGCCCCACAGGGCCAGGCGCTGCACAGACAGCGGGAGAGATGGGCCCTGCCCACAGAGTCCACAGGCTCTTTACTCCAGACAGAGCCAGGCTGTGAGGAGAGACAGGCCAGGAGAGGGGAAGCGACTTGCCCAAGGGCACCCAGCAGCTCAGTGGCTTAGCCAGGACTAGAACCCAGCTCTCCCGAGTCCCAGCCCCATGCCCGACCCTCCGGCCCACACGGTTTTAAATGCATGTTTCTTTGGCAGCAGTGTTGTGGCCTGGAAACCATCCCAGGGCCCCTGAAGCTCAGCTGCTGGAGTTCGGGCCACACCCCCGCTGCCCAGCAGCTGTGAAGGGGCTGAAAATGCCCCATGCTCAACACTGGGTGTCTGTGCACCCAGCAGATGCCATGCTGGGGGCTCACCCATGCCATGTTGCCCCGGACTGGCCAGCCGAATGGCACTGTGCCAGGCCCAGCTGGCAGGCCAGAGACCCACCATCTAGCAGGGCCATGCCCCCATGATGCACTGCAATCCAGTGCCAGTCGGGGGGCAGCCAAGCGAAACGTGGCACTGACAACACCAGTGTGGGTGCTCCGGGAGTCCGTCAACTCTCTGCCTTGCTCTCAAGAGAGACTGGGGGGTGCAGTGGCGAGGGTGGGGGGCAGATGGGAGCTTCCCCAGAAGTGGCTCTGGGGTCTTGTTTTCCGGTCACCCCTTCCTGCCTTCCCGCCCCCCAGCCTTGCTGACTCACCTGTGACATCTGCCCAGCCAGCGGCGGCGAACAGCTGCCCGAAGCAGCCTTGCTTTGGCCCCAGCAGGCGCTCCAGCCCCCGGTAGAATTGCTGCTCCTCCTCCTGGGGCAGGGGGGCCTCAATTGCAGTGTGAGGCAGGAGGAACCTGACCACCCTCCCCAGACAAGGGCTCCCCTCCAGCTCCAGGGCCGCTGCTGGCCCAGCTGATGCGGGCTGCTTGGCCCGCTGGCCCGCCGCTCCTCCCTCCTTCGCCACCTCCAGAGGCTCCTGGGCTTTGGCCCCGGGAGAGGGGCCCTGGGGCTGCGCGCTCGGCTGCGGTCCGATCATTCCCGCGGGCCCCCTCCGCACGCCCCAGGCCGGCCACGCGGCAGACTCGCAGCCCAGCTCCCCAGGGGCTCTGCCGAGCCGGCGACCCGGAGAGGCGGCGGCGGGGAGTCCGGGCAGCGACGCCCTGCCCCGGCTCTAATGCCACCCCTGCGCTCGCCGGGCGGATTAGCCTAAGCCCCCTGCAGCCTCGGGCCCGGCTGCGCTGCCCTCAACCCGGGGCGCTGCCCCGCTGAGCCCGGCCGCGGGGGGCCCGGGTGGCTCCTGCGGACACGGAGGCTGTGTCCGGGTCCCGATCCCGGCCCCTCAGGCCCAGCCGTCAATGAAAGGGGCGCGGGGGGGCAGCCCACCCCCGGGCCGGGACTGCACAGCGCGGGGGCGCGGCTAATGCGCTTAGGGGATTTGCTCAGGCTGCCGCAAAAATAGCCCCGGCGGGCGGCTACCCCGCTCCAGGCCCGCCCCGCCCCACCACGCTCCTCCCGCCCCAGACACGCCCCACCACGCCCCTCCCGCCCCAGCCCCGCCGCGCTCCTCCCGGCCTGCTCCCGCTCCCGCCCCGCCCCCGCCCCGCTCCTCCCGCCCCAGCCCCGCCCCACTCCTCCCGGGCCGCTCCCGCACCGCCCCATCCCGCCCCAGCCCCACTCCTCCCGGCCCGCTCCAGCTCGCACCGCCCCACCACGCCCCTCCCGCCCCGCCCGGCCCTGCCCCAGCTCCGCCCAGGCCCCGCCCAGGCCAGACCAGGCTCCGCCCCTCGGCCCGCCGGGCGTCGGGGGGTGCCGCAGCCCAGCCCGGCCCCACTCCCAGCCATGCCGTGGCCGCGAGCGGAGCTGTCCGGGCGGCTCCGGTACCGGGGCGGCTCCCGCGGGCCCTGCCTCAGCCTCCTGCACCTGAAACTCACCGACCCGGCGCTGCGGGCGCTGCGGGACTGTCAGCGGCTGCAGGTGAGGGTGGGTCGGCGCCCCCTCACCTGGGCCGGGTCCGGGTCCGGGTCAGCGGCCCCCATCTCACCCCGGGCCAGTTCAGCGCCCCCCCTGTGTACTCTGCCCCCCCCGCGCCGCGGGACCGGGTCAGCGCCCCCGCCCCCTCCCCCCGCCCCCGCGCCGCGGGACCGGGTCAGCGCCCCCGCCCCCCCCCCAGCGCCGCGGGACCGGGTCAGCGCCCCCGCCCCCCCCCCCCCCCGAGCCGCGGGACCGGGTCAGCGCCCTCTCCCCAGCCACCCCTCCCCGACCGGGGTGGCAGCAGGCTGGAGGTGGGGTCCGCTCTTGCAGGGGGGTCGGTGACCACAGACCAGCCTCTGAGGGGCCTGGTGGGTTCCCTGTTGCTGCCGCCCGGCCAGGGCAGCCCGCGGGCGGTGCGATGCAGGGCCGGGCTCCGTGCTCCCCGGGGCAGGGCTGTTGGATGTGGGGGGGGTCTAGACAGGTGCAGCCGCTAATTGTCCCTCTTGTTCCCTTTGCAGGGCTCAGCCCGGCCTGTCATCGCCTTCCAAGGGAGCCAGGGGGTGAGTGGGGCGGGGCTCCCCGGGGAGCGTGAGACTCACTGGGGGGGTTGAGGGGGGCCGCTGGGCTCCCCGAACACGGAGTGAGTGTGAGAGGGCTGCCAGCCCAGCCCCCGCTGGCTTTCCACAGGCCTGTCTCCGCTCCGCTTTCCAGTCTGGGTCCGCTAGCCCCAGCCGGTTCTGGGCCTGTCCCCAGACCCGCAGCCCAGCGCCCTGGGCAGTGACCTTGGAGCAGCGCTGCCCTCACAACCCCTTGGGCTGGGCTTGGGTGAGGGCCGCGCTTGTTCCTCCTTGCTCTGCTTCCTTGCCTCCGGCAGGGGCTGGGGGCTGAGCTGTGCTGAAGGAGAGACGATGGGGCAGTTCAGCAGCAAGGGGGAGCCCAGCCAAGCCCTGCTCTGGGGGAGGGGCAGGGTGCAGCTGGGGGGTCCTGGGCTGAGCGCTCATCCTGGGCAGGTGGGAGCTCTGTTGCTTGGGACAGCTAAAGCTGGACACGGCCTTGGCACTGCGAGCGGGGTTGGTCTCTAGCCCCGGCAGCAGAAGCTGTCGATGGGACCCATGGGATTTCCCCACCTCCATCCCCTGTGAGCATCCTTCCAGGACCGTGGGGCCGGGGCTGCTCAACGGACCGTGGGGCCCCTCAGAGGCTGGGGAGCAGCTAGGCTGCGGGGGAGAGGGGCCCTTTTGATCTGTAGCCAGGGGAGGGGCCGACGACACTGCCTGGGGGTGCCATGGCCTGTCCAGGCCTGACTGGCTCTCGGCAGCCCTGGGGTGGGGGTGGGGGCGGAGTGGTTGAGCTCTTGCCAGCCGCAGCCTTCCTTGGCAGCTCAGGGCCCCGCCCTGTGCTGGGCCTGGCCGAGTCTCTTCTCTGCTGTTTTCTGGGGGCTCTGGGGTCAGGGATTTGCCTCCCTCCCCTTTGGCTCCAGGCTGCTGCAGCACCTCAGCTGCGCCACTCGCTAACTAGCTCTGCAGGGGATTCCTGCGGGGAGCTGCTGCCTGAAGCTCAGATAAGGGTCCCTCTGGCCTTTGCTTGCAAACACATTAAAGTTCCCTCACAGGGGGGCCGGGGGGGCAGGTGCTGGGCTGCGAGCTCAGCAGAGGCAGCTGGAATGAGAAGAGGTAAAGCGCTGGCTCCCCCCATGTACCCCCCTGCCTGAGCTGGGGCCGGTGTGTCTGGGGGTGCCTGGCCCATGTACCCCCCCACACCTGAGCTAGGGCAGAGCCCCCCCAGGGTGTGTCTGGGGGCCCCATGTACCCCCGCACCTGAGCTGGGGCAGAGCCCCCCCAGGGTGTGTCTGGGGGTGCCTGCCCCATGTACACCCCCCACCTGAGCTGGGGCAGAGCCCCCCCAGGGTGTGTCTGGGGGTGCCTGCCCCATGTACACCCCCCACCTGAGCTGGGGCACAGAGCCCCTGGCTTGGCCAACAGTCCCCTGCCCAGGACGCCAGACCTCCCTTCTGCTAATCCCTCTTCTGTTCTTCCACTCAGAGACCCAGCCCCAGCACCCTGGCTATGTACCCCACTGCTGGGAGTAAAGCCATTTCAAGTCTCCCATTGGCTTCCCCAAATCTGGAAATGGTCCAGCATTGTAAGGGTTAAACCTCTGCTGGTGATCTGCCCCCTGGAGAGCTGCTGCTAAAAGCAGGCTGTAGCCTCCTGGGGGGATCCTGAACCAGACAATTAGAGGGCAGTGCTGCTGGGGTCCTTCGTCTGTAAACATGGGGTCTGGGGAGCCCCCAGTCCCCCTCCCTGGGAGAGCCTGGAGCGTGTGCAGCTGAGCCCGCAGAGAGCTGCCGAGCCCCAGGCAGGGATGGGGATGTGGGGCAGGAGGAGGATGCAGAGGAGCAAGGACAATGCAGTGCCCCACTGTGCTGGAAATGGTCCCATGCGCTCCCTCTCTTCTGGACAGTACATCAAGATCCCCTGTGCCCTGGGCAGCCCTGGGGAAGGAGCTCGCCTCTTCACCTTCTACCTGTCCCGCTACAGCAAGGACAAGCCGCAGGCCAGCTTCGACTGCATCCGGCAGTACGTCTCCAGGTGAGCGAGTGGGCAGTGCCCAGCCTGGGGCCGGTCTGTGCCCCAGAGGCCCTGTCCTGCAGACTTCCCGGAACTGGAAGCTTTTTTCCTGACCTGAAGCTCTAGGCAGGTAACCTGATTCCTGGCCTCTGCCCAGCTTGTGGCTGGGGGCAGGGCCAAGGGCTTGCGGGAACCTGACCTGGCTGAGTAGGGGCATGGCCAGCACCTGAGTCCGAGGCAGCTCTGAGGGGGGTGGTGTGTGAGGCTGGAGATGGGGCACAAGTGGTGGGGAAGGGGCTGTGTGCTCTGGTGTCAGGGAGGGAGCTGGCTCTTTGCAGATGCACCTGCCTGGCCGTGCTGTCCAGTGACAGTTCTGTGTGGTGCTGCAGCCCCTGCTCTCCCCAGATCCACTGGGGCACTGTGTGCCAGGAGCTCCCTGCCTGTGTAGCCTTTCTCCTCCCCTCCCCGCCCCCAAGGACCGTCTCCTTCCGGACAGCGGAGGGGGGTAGCAGTGACCAGGTCGGGGCTGCTGTCCCCACACAGGCATTGCAGCTGCTCCTAAGCAGAGGGCGGTGCCGAGTGAAGGGGTGACTGACGCCCTCCGGCTGTTCAGCAGGGCGGGAGGTGGCTGGGAATTGCCTCAGCAGGGCAGGAGCAGGCTGCGTGAGTTGCTTGGTGAGAGCTGCCACAGTCTCAGAGCAGCCCGATCCCCTAACTCTTCCCACTGACCCCTGCTAACTTGCGGGGAGGGGGCGCCGCCCTGCTCTGAGGGCGGTTGCTGTTTGTTCAGGGTCAGGGAGGAGTCACTGGTCCCACTTCAGAGCCACGAGCCAGCCCAGTGCCCCTAAGGTGGAGAGGGCCTGCCAGCCTCACCAACCGGAGCCTGCCAGAGAGGCGGGGAGGGAGGGAGGGAGGCAGGGAGGCAGCAGGGCTCTGAGACCTACTGGCCTGTGGGAGGGGCAGCCCCACATCCCTGCTGACTCCCCAGTGGGGCGTCTGCAGAGAAGGCGCTTCCATTCCAGAGTGTGTAGGAGTGTCACGCCCACCGAACTGGTGCTGTGACCCCAGCTTTGGAACAATCTCTGGGAGGGCTGTTCAGTGATTCAGACCCCTGAGGGGTCTCACTCTTCCTCCAGGGTGAGCCACGCAGTGTCGCCGCCTCCTTAGGCTGCATCTCTGGCCTGTCAGCCACTCTGCTTCCCACCATGAGCTCTGGTCAGCGAGTCCCACTGAGGCAGACCCCTGAGGGAGACTTGTACTATCTTAGGGAGCAATGCAGCCCCACCAGCATCTGCAGGGGCACTCACACAGTGCTGAGAAAGTTGGTTTATAGTCGGCTGGCACACAGCATAGGGAGGTCTTCGGTAGCACAGAAAACAGACAGTTACAGCACAGAGGAACAGCCGTGTTAGTCTGTATTCGCAAAAAGAAAAGGAGTACTTGTGGCACCTTAGAGACTAACCAATGCTCAAATAAATTGGTTAGTCTCTAAGGTGCCACAAGTACTCCTTTTCTAGTTACAGCACAGTCCATCCTGGTCAGCGTGAAGCCTAAAGCCCTGTCCCTCTGACCCCTCTTTGTCCCAGGTCAGGTGATCCCTGACTGCTTCCCACACTTCACTTCCACCTCCACCCTCCACGCCCCAGTCCCAGTTGTTTGTTCTCCAGCTGGGCAAACTCGACTTGGCTTCCAGCAGAGAGGTGGAGCCATCCATGGTCCCTAGCTGTTAGGGAAGTCCTGGTGACTGGATTTGCTGTTGTCTTCATGGACTCTATTGATGAGGTGCCAGCCGAGTGCCATTCACACCTGCGCCAAAGCCTGCCTCCGGGCCTCGTTAGCAATGCAGCATATAGGGGAACCCGAGGCAGGCAAACTAGTCATACACAATGTGACAGAAAATCTCCGCTCCACCACAGCAGGAGGCTGCCCTGGGGAGTGGCCGTGTTGGGCAAGGACTGGGGATGAGACAAGACAAGGGCATACCACTGGCTCTGACCCCTGCCCCTGCTGTGTGGTAGCAAGTGCCCCCGGTCTGAGGGTGTGTCTAGGCTCCCTCTCCTAGGCATGTTCTCAGGGTGTGGCTAGCAGAGAGCAGGGGCCAGGCCAGTGACACAGGTTTCTGTGCTCTTAGGCTGGGTCAGAACCAGTTGGACTGCGTGGGCAGCATCCAGGAGAAAATCACCATCTGTGCCTCCGAGGACTCGTACCAGCTGACACGGGAGCGTGTGTCCCAGGCGGAGAAGGAGGCGTGGAGCAGAGCTGCTATCGAGATCAAGCCAGCAGCCCCAGGCCATGGTAAGGCAGGATCCTGCCAGGGTCAGGGCGTGGCTCAGGAGTGGGGCTGACCTTGGGAAGCAGGAGGAAGCACTGAGAGAGCAGAGCAGCCCCTCCCGCTCTGCGCATGGGCACGGGGCAGCGTGTGGCCTGTGGGAGTGCTGGCAGCTGGCTCCGTGCCATGCATGGGAGAGTGAGCAGAGCTGGGCTCCCATGGCCAACTCTCTCTGTCCCACACTGCGCACAGCTGTTCTGTGCCCAAGGTGCGGGGCCCTGGGACTCGGCCTGCACCCTGCTGGCTGCCCTGGGCCTGCTGGGTGGGGCTGGCAAGGCTGGGTTCAGGAAGTAGCTGGGGGCTGAGGTGGGGTTGCAACAGCTACTGGGTGAGCCCAGCCTCTCTCTCTGGGTGCCGTCTCACCTCCATGACCCCTACTCAGTCCCCCTGAGCTGCACCTTGGCTGCAGCAGAAGTGCCAGACCGCAGCTTGGCAGGATTTAGCCCAGACTCACAATGAAGTGGAGGGACCCAGGGGCTGCGGAGGAGAAGGCTCTTGCGCCAAGGGGGGCCAGCTGTGGGCGGGCAGAGAAGAGTCTGGTGCTAGCTGTGAGATCCGGGATGAGAGGCCTTAGGGGCACATCTGGAGGGGTTAGTTCTTTATTAGCAGCCATTTGTGCATTGATTCCTCTGCAGGTAAATGTGTTACCATCCCGAAGAAGCTGGGCATGAGCACCCCATTGGGGAAGTGCCCCGCTGGGAGCCCTGCTCCAGGGGGCAGGAAATGCAGCCCCATGGGGACAGATCGCAGTGTTCTTGTGAAATGCCTAGTGCAGCTTCTGGCCCTGCGGCCCCACTGCAAACATGAGCTCCTGGAGCGGCTGGACAGGGTGCAGATCAGCCTGAAGGACAAGACCCAGCTGCTGCCCATGCTGGAGGAGGTGAGTGCGGGTCAAGGGAGCAGTGCGGCGTCTCCTGCCCCCTGAGCTCTCGCTGACTCTGCTGCTCTCATCCACGCAGGTGGGGCAGCTGAACCCCTGGGAGAGCAGCTACAGGCTGAAGGAGGAGCTCTTTGGGCAGGTGCAGGAGGACTGGCTGGGCTACACAGCTGAGGAGCGGCAGGAAGTCAGGCAGCTCCTGCGCAGGTGCAGCCCTGGGGCAAGGGGCAGAGAGCTGCCCTGGTGCCCCCAGGGTTAATGCAGAAGTCCCGGCTGTCTGTGGGAGGGGGCCAGATGTTTCAGAGCAGGGAGGGTTGCAGAGCACGCCTGTGTGTATAGTTGGCTTTGGGCACAGAACGCTTCACAGCCAGATGGTGGGTTCACACCTGGTTCCCCTCCCGTGAGCTCAGTGCCATCCCAATGCCAAGGCCCTGACCGCAGCCTGCCTGGCCCCATGGCCAAGGCCTAGGTGCTGACAGGGCATCTCCTCTCCTGTTCTTGGGTGATACTCAGCCTTGGCCCATGGTAGCTGCCCCAGATCTCTTCTCTCTTCTGCTGCAGGAAACAGGCCCTCGGAGCCGTGGCCAGGCCCTTCTTGGTGCCTCTGGAGTGCCCGTCTTGCCAAGGTGCCAGCAAAAGGCCCTTGGGTGTGGTAAGTATTGGTGGTATGAAGCCTTAGGCAAATGGATGGCCCGGCGCAGGGACCAGAACCAGGCAAGGGCAGGAGAACAAGAGCTGAGAACCTGCTAAGGCTAAACGTCCAGAAATCTGGAGATCATCAGGATGACTTAATATCCTGATTTGCATATTTGAATATGCATAGATTTATTTGCAGAAATTGCAGATGTCCTGATTACGAGAACTGAGCTGATTTGCAGATATGTTGGTGCCACTTCTTGAAGCCACTGTGCCCCCCATCCGCCTTGGGGCAAGATCAACTCCCCGCAAAATCCAGAGCCCCAGCATCCTCCTCCACTAACCCTGGGCAGGCCGGACACTTGTTCCCCCTTGTTCAGGGCCACTGCAGCTGTCCGGCCACCCCTGGGCAGCTTCCACCCACCACCCTACTGCTTAACAGCGCAGCACAATTCCCCGAGGTCCCAGCTGCAGCAGGGAAGGAGCTGTAGAGTCATGGGAATGACTGTGCCCAGGCCACTGGCTGGGCAGCTCCTTGAGGCTCTGCCTTGGGCTGAGTCTTTCCTGGGCTGGGAGGGGTCTGGTCCCAGCTGTGTGCTGGGCCTGGCCCTTGCTGCTGAGCCATGGCTACTGCCCGGTGTCACTAGCCATAGCACCAAGTCTCTGGCCTTGGGTGGGTTGGGGGGGAAGGCTCTAGGCTCCAGCTGTGGGGCTGGAGTCCTGGCGGGCAGCAGCTGCAGGGGGCTGGAACCATTTGTACTGTGGGTTGCTGAGAGCCATTGAACGAAACGGTAACCCTGTGGGATGGAACCACTGCAAGCCAGGGGGTGTAGCAGCCTCCCAGCATCCTAGTTCCAGCACCTGTGCCTGGCTGGCCTAGAACATCAGCTCTGCCCTCCAGAGCGGGGAGTGAGAGCGCTGAATGTGGGGAGGGGTAGCCCCGTGGGCCATGATGAAAGGGGTGGATCCCTCCTTGCTCACCTGTTTCCTACAACAAGGACTCCAGCCTGGGGGGTGAATCCAGGGCAGCCCCCACAGCTGGGTGGGTTTGTCTTTCAGAAGCGACTGGCACTGCTGGATGCCTCGGACCCACAAGGGCTGAAGAAACCCTGTGCCCCAGAGCACCCCCCCAGCTCTCTGGGATCCCACCGCAGACTGCAGGAGCCTGTCCTGGAGCATCAGAGAACCCAGAGCCAGCAGCAGCCATGCCAGCTTCCCAGGCCCAGTGCGGAGCTGCAGAGCTCAGAGGAGGAGCCGAGCGAGGGGGAGGGAGGCGATGACTGGGAAGAGGGAGCTCTGCGCCTGGAGCAGCACCTTTCTGCCCTGCAAGGTGAGGGGCTGCACTGCTCCCAGCTCACCTCGGGGATGTCCTGCTGCCTGCCAGGCTCTGACCCACCTTGTCAGCCGGAGTGCCCCTAGCCAGAGCTGTCTGCCACATAGGGCTGCACGGCCCCCAGGCAGCAAGACTAGGGAAGAGCAGCCAGAAGCCCGGGGGGGATGAAAAAGGACTTGGGGTGAGTCCAAAGTGAGGCTCACATCTGCTTCCCTGGGGCAAGTCACAGCAGTGCTGGGCAGAGCTGCACCTACTGCTCACATGCCACCCGGTAACCTCCCGGAGCACCTCTGGGCTGCGCGACATCAGGGCACCGTCCCGTCCCTTCCACACACCAGCATGGCTGAGGGGCTCTGCTGGGGGCAGCGCAGGTGTCTGGAGCTCATGACTTTTCAGGCAGCTCCTGCTGGGCTTCATAGAATCATAGAATATCAGGGTTGGAAGGGACCCCAGAAGGTCATCTAGTCCAACCCCCTGCTCGTCGGTGGTTCTATAACCCCAAGGAATTGAGGGACAGAGGCTGGGGGTGGAGGGGAAATTACTTTGAAGAGTTTCTACCCAAATTCTTTTGCTTCCTCCCCAGACAGTGGCTCCCAGGCAAGCCTCCCGGCCTCCTTCGCTGAGCTCCCAGATTACTGCCGGTAAGCATGGCCGGGCGGGCAGTCCTTGCCAGGCACATTGCTCCTCCTCACCTGTGTAACAGGCTAGCCACTCTGCAGGTACCATGAGGGGGTCCCTGTCCCAGCTCCCACAGTCTGAGTAGAGGGGAGAGGGCTGGGGCGTGGAGCCAGGCTGAACTGCAGCTTCCCAGCCTGAAAGTCCAAGTTGTAAATGGAATCTCAAAGCTGGACAAGAAGCAGACCAGGCCCCACTCCCTTAGGCTGTGGAGCTACCGTGTGGGCAGTGGTGTGACAGCTCCATCTGCTTCTGGGCAGTGCCCGCCTTTTCTCTTCCTCGTGCACAGAGAAGCTGCAGTGGTGCGGGTCAGAGAGATGGAGTTGCTCCTACAAAGCAGCATTCTGGCATGTGCACCTCATACAGAGCCCCTGCTGCTCAGCTCACCTGGCCTGATGGAGGGACTAGTCAGTAGTTTCTCCCGGTTGTGCTAGGAAATACAGAGCCATCTGCTCCGTGGAGCAGCATCACGCCTACGTGGAGGCATTCAGTGCGGATTACGCAGAGTACCGGCACCTCCACACCAGGATCGGGCACGTGAGCAGGACATTCATCCAGCTGGGAGCTAAAATCAAAATGCTGCCACGGGGGACGCAGCAGCATAAGGTGAGGCTGGGCTGGGCGGCAGGGCAGCGTGCCTAGGCCGAGTGCTGAGTCAGCTCTCCTGGTTTGCAGGCAGTGGAAGACAGAATCTTACAGGAATACCGGAGGTTCAAGCAGGTGAGGCTGGCGGTGGGGGGCTGGGGCTGGGACTGATGCTCCCTGGCAGGAGCTGATGTGGGTGCTCTCTTCCTCTTGCAGACCTACCCCAGCTACAGGAAGGAGAAGAACCGCTGCGAGTATCTTCACCAAAAGCTGTCCCACATCAAGGGCCTCATCCTAGAGTTTGAGAAGACAGGGGCTACCTAGGGGAGCCTGCAGGAAGCGCTGCCCGTTCTCCTTTCCCTTTGCAGGGGAGCAAGGGGTGGGGGTTAGTGAACTCTCCTGCAGTAGTAGTTGCAGTCCCCCAGCCTAGTGTCCAATGCAGCCATTTGACTGATCTGGGGTGGGGTGGGGTGAGGGAGGGGCTCACAGGACAGAGCATGTGGCTGCCACAAAGTACAGAGAGTGGGTGAGGGTCTTAGTGAATTGTCCCCTGTGAGGTGCAGCTCCAGGTTAGGGGCAGCCTGTACCCTAGAGCTCTGCTGGGGAGGGAAGGCTGCTCCGTCAGGGCAGGCTCCCTGGCTTCAGGCTTGTAACAGCCAGCTCCATGCATTGCCCAGCCTACGCTGCCTGCTGGAGAAGTAGGCTTTTGCTATCAAGTGGGACCTGCCACCTTCGTCACTGGCTTCCTCCCCCAGGCGCTTAGAGCATGGCAGACCCTTGCCCAGCAGGGGCAATTTCAATTGCTAGAGCTAAGGGCACCATGCCCCTGGGGCTGAGTCTGTGCTGGGGTTTGATTACTGACACCTACCTGCTTGAGCAGTGTTCTGTAACAGGAGTTGAGGGGACAGGGAAGTGCCTCACATTCCTTGGCTGTGCACCCCATTGTTGGTGTATTTCAACTCTCTCTCCCTGCTGCAATCAGAACTACCCTGGGAACCTGCTGACATTGCTACATGGAACTGCAAGGTGTGGGGGGGGAAGAGATGGTAATGATTGCTTATGAATGCAGGAGGAAATGAGCAGGAGGGGTGAAGGCCCTGGAAGTTCTGCCTTGTTTCTGGTTTATGGCCCTGGGTTAAACAGTTCATTGTACAATATGGAGGCTGTGCCCTTCAGCCCTCTCCCAGCACCTGCCTCGGCTCCTCCTGCTTTCAAAGTAACTAGCCTGCCCCAACCCAGCAGGAGAAACTGATGTGTCAGGGCCTAACTGCAGGGCTGCAAGTGATGAAACCCTTTGCCTTAATTACCAGCTGGCCTCAGTGGAGGGGATGGAGCCCTCACGCACAGGCTCTGCTGCCTTGTCCAAGGAAGTGTGTGCACAGCACCCTGGGGCTGTGCTGAGGGTTCCTAGGTGCTCTCTGTAATAATACAGTAACTACTAAGCCACTCAGCCAGAGTGCCCTGCTGCCAGGGATAGGCCCAGGGTGCGTTAGCTGAAGGATGGGCCTAGCTTGAGCAAACAGGAGCATTAATATGAACACTCTACTGGCTAGGTGGGTAACAGCTATTCATGGCTGACATGAACAGCTGTTACCCACCTGACCAGTAGAGCATTCAAAGCCAGTGTGGGAGGTGGGGAGACCTTGTAAATGCTATTGTGCAAGCTACTGTACCTAGAGCGTGCCCTAGTAATAAAGGTGTAGAGACCCAGCCATGGTGTTTTGTGAAACAAGTTACAGGGGAGGAGAAGCCCTGCTGGAGTGGTTTGAGTGCAGAGCCAGAACACAGCAGTACTCAGATTTACCAATCCTCCCCTGCAGTTCTCTGCCTCCAGGACTAGGAAACCACTCATCTCTCATTCCTGCTGCCCAGCACAGTGGCTCCTACCTGCACCAAGGTAAATACAGAAGGCCATCTGTTCATGGTAGTTCAAACACCTGTGCACAAAACCTTGGAAGGGATGTAGGCTTGGAGCAGCCAGCCAGCAGGAGACAGGACAGCAGGCTACAGTCAAAGGCTAGCTCCTTAGCAGCAGGGTTAGGAGCCCTGTGGCCAGCAGAGCTGTGTCTTAAAGAGGCCATTGTCTGAGAAGTAAGAGGCACCTAGAGGCTGGCTCAGCTGCAATCTCAGCTCTTGCCTGCCCTCAAGGGAGCTGAGCACCAAGCAAAGTGCCCTGCCCTTCTATCTGGCTGGGGGATGCTTTCATGGCTGGTCCTAGCCTCTTGTGGCACAGCAGGGTTTGCTCACACCATTGCCACACCTCCGGCTACTTGCCAGGGAGAGCTGCTGTGCCTGCCAGGCCCAGCACCAAGTGAAACCCACTTAATGTTTGGCACAGCTTGAGCTGCTCCCCCACAAAGCCCAGACTCAAGCCCTGGAGATAGCTGCAGGAACACCAGGAGCAGGTCACCTGCAGCCCTGGGCTCTAGCAGACCAGGCCTGGACCTCAGGCAGGCTTCTTGCCACTTCACTGCCATCTGGGGCATTCATGATGGCAGCTGTGCCCTGCCACAGAGCTTGTGTTCTATACTCAAAGGGATGAAAGGACTCATCTGCACCTCCTGCCCCTAAGCACCATGCAGTCCTACCCACTTCTTCCTGCACACCCACAGGCCCCATTCTAGGCCAAGTTCCCACAGCAGCATAGCAGTGGCCAGTTCCCCACCAACCTCTTGTACTGGACCTCATGGACCACAGGATGAAGTGCACGGTTGGGTGGGATTTGTTCCCCATGCAGTCCCACAGTTGTCAGGAAACACCCAGGCAAAGCTTCCAGCTGGGAGCAGGGCAACACACCATAAGCCATAGTCTCCTAGCCAGCGCATGGATGCTGGGGCCACTTACACAGGGCTCTCAGCAGCAGCCAGTTGCAGCACTGGGCACAGATGTGTGGTTTAAAGGGGTCCATTTTATTGTCTCACTTCTCCAAATGTACAAAAAAATTAGAAAACACATCTCCCCCTGCCCCACCCCCCTTCCCCACCCCCCAATCACCACCCAAGTCTGGGGCAGCCCCATAAGAATGCAGCAAAGAGACAGCAGGAAATTAAACACAACTAGGTACAGCAGTTGGGTCCCTTCAGCCCACATTGCATTGGGCACAGTTTCTTCACTCCCCACAGCTGGCCCCAGGACACCCAGGGCTTCCCCAATGCCCCCACAATTCCTCCTCTGACACACTGATAAGTTGGGTGCTTTACAGATCCTCCTGGGCCTTCTTCCTTTTCTTGGGCTTTTCCTCCTCCAGCAGCACAGGGGGGCTGGTTGCCTCCCGCTTCAAGTAGCTAATGAAGTCGCTCACCTCCCGGCCTCCCTGCAAACAGCACAAGAGCATGAGGCCAGGGCTGAGCACTAGGATCCTGGCTTTGACACTCCCTGTGGTCTTGGGAATATCTGGACCTGCTGGCCCCAAATGGGGAGTGTTCACTGCCTCAAGAGAGACCAAGCTTCCCCAGACCATTTCCCTGAGAGCCCTTTAAGGCTCTCCCGCAGGATGCACCAATGTGTCCTAGAGATGCAGCTACAGTGCAGGCATCCCGCAATGTGCAGGGCAGCATTCCCAGGGGCCTGTGCAGCCCCACAGCACTCTTCAGCTGCACGAATGCAGCTGAATGGGTGCTGCCCACAGCTACAGCAGCAAAGAGGAAACCTGCATACAGAGCTCCCAGGGCAGGAAGCAGACACTCACCTCATATTTCTTTGGATTCTGCTTGTTACCAGCTGGAACAAAATAGAGAGTGGGGAAGCTGGGGAGAGAAGAGACATGTCAGCTCCACTGTGTTTATCATTCTTCAGGTCCCAACCCCTCAGGAGTGAGTCTAGCACTCACTGTGCAGGGCACCAGGTTTGCCTGGAGCCACAGAAAGGGGAGAATCACTGTTGCATGGAGTCTATTGCCACGCAAGTCAAGGGACAAGCAGTTCAAGGCACCTTCAGCCAGAGGAAGCCCAGAACAGTAGCAAGCCATGCCCCAGGAGGAGATATAAGCACCTTCTGTTTGGCCCTGGGAGCAGGGCTGACTGAGCACCTGGATTCAGGTTTGCAGAAAGACAGGTGCCCAGTGCAGTTCATCCTCAAGAACAGTCTCAGAAGTAGAAGGAAGGAAGGGCCAGAGACATTCAGGAAGTTGTGTGCAAGTATGGCTGGGATACACGACACCCTGCACAGGAGCAAGGGCAGATGCTTTTGTTTGGGTTACTCCAAGTCTAAATTTGTTTGGGTTACTCCAAGTCTAAATTTCTGCTGACAGCTGCTCAGAAGCAAGACAAGCAAGTTCCCAGCGACTATAACAAGCACATCAGCCCCCAGCTGCCATCAGAGCCAGTCTCTCCACCCGCAAAAAAAAACCCAGAGAGATTCCCTAGCCCTTCTGTAGCAGTCACTGGCTAGAGGCAGTAGCCAGGACTCTCCTCTGCCACCCCACCCAATATCATACAAGCTGAAGTTCTTACCCTCGAACTTCATATGGAGAAGGCACATCATTGGCTGTAGCATCCATCTTGGCTATGACAATGTTGGGGTCTTTGCTGAGCTGTTGGTAGGACAGCACATTAGTGAACAGATTATCACTAGTGTATTGTGGACACTGGGGGAAGATGCTGACCCCCCATGTTCCACTAGGGCCAGGAATGTGTGTGCCAAGGCCAAGGGGAGACAGGGGGGCTCTTGGCTAGATGTCTATCAGAACAGCTGGGGGAGGCTGGGGCAGGATCTGGGACAGCAGCATTCATTTGTACAGCGCCTAGCACAAAGGCTGTGGTAATACAAATAATCTAGTGAGTCCAAGCTTTGTCCTGGTGAGAGACTGGGCAGTGCCAGTTCAGGCTGGTATGGGTAGTAAGGAGGGCACAAGCTTGCTGTCTGATATCCAGGCTAGCCCTAGAGATACATGGGCAGGTTTAGGAGGCTATCCTTCCAACTTACACCCTTACGCATTGCCTGTGGGAGAGAAGGCCAAGGCTTCCTGGGTGAGCAGGGGGAGTTGCTGCCTCTAACAATGTATAACGAGTTCACAAACTCTTGCCATATAAAGATCAGAAATAAAATCATAACAGGAAACTTCTGTTTAAAGAGACATTATACAGGAATAGATTCATCAGATTTTTCTATTTAGCAGGATGTTACCATATTACAGAGTGGGAGCATCACTACACCACCTTGTCACTTCTGGTGCTTTGATTAAGTTGGTTGCTACCTATGCTTGTCCCCATGTGCCTTCACCCTGTCCCGAGAACTAAGAACTGAGGACTACAGGAGCCAAGGGACCAGACCTGAGCCAAATACAGCCAACCCTTCCCTCAGGCAGGCATCTTTCTAGGAAGGATTCCCTGGGGACCAGCTCTCAGCAGTGTTTGGACAGAGGACAGTAACCTGGAGACATGCAGCCACTGACCAGGGAATACTGGTGTGCCCTGGCCAGCGCCAACGGAGATGCTCCTGGTGGTGCCCAACCTCAAATGTAACTAGAGGGCAGAAGTAGCCAGCTGCTTACTGACCAGTGCCAGTTTAGATAGCAGTCAGAGGAGGCCCCTTAGGCACATTCATGCCACCTTATGGCTCGGCCAGCTGAGCACAACCCTGGGACCGCTCAGTTCTGGGGGAGGACTGCTGCCTTCAAAGCTGGCAGGCAAGAGCTCCCAGCTTACCTTTTCTCCAAGTTCCTTGTACTTGGGCTCCAGGTTCTTGCAGTGGCCACACCATGGGGCATAGAACTCAATCAGGACGTCTTTGTCCTCTGCATTAACAAGGTCATCAAAATTTTCAGCAACCACCACCTGGAAAGATCGAATTCTCCAGATGAGCAGCATTTCTGCACGTTAATAACCACATGCTCACTCTCCAGGCTCTGACCTGAGTGAGCCTGATCCTCATGCAGCAAACTGCAGGCAGTGGTCCTTGAAGCCTGCACAGAACACTTCTGTCAGCTCAACATACAGTGTTCTAGCTGGAGAGAGGCAACAGCCACATACAGCCTTTGGCTGAACAGCATGTCTCAGCTGCACTTACCTTCACAGGGCCATCATTGTTCTCAGGGATGGGCTCCGATTTCAGGTATTTCTTCAGGTTACCATCAAAGTAATCCTGCAAGAATCTCTCCAGAGCTTTCCCATCACGGCTACAAATCAAATACAGGTGACATTTCAGAGCCATCTGGCACACAAAACTAGCAAGTGCACCCTACAAATCGAGGGAGTTTTGTTCTACCCACAGACAGCAGCACACTGAAGAAAACGACTCAGATCCTCAGTGCTAACCCAGAGCTCTAACTCCCACAGATGACCCAGGGCACAAAAGTCACGTGGCCACCTCCAGGATTTTGGGAAAGTCTGCCTGGTGCACATGTTCACCCTGGTAAGTCAGGCTTCCTACCACCCACGCTCCTCCCACCCAGGAGATAGGCTGAAGTGTGTCTCCCATGCCCTTTATTTTAGGTATTCACTCTTTCGGCTGTTCAGTCTCATGTTATTTTCTATGCCGGTCTCTACTTTTTAGGTATCCTGGAATTAAACCCTCAAACCTTAGAGCTTGCAGCTCCTAATGTAATCCTTCCATAGTGTGTAACTACCCAGGGACAGGCTTGGCCTACAGCCACAGCTACTCCTCTGAAACACAAGCATCCAGCTCAGGTGTCCTCCCAATGAGCCCAGATGGGTAGTAAGTATCTGAAAGGCTTTGCCTGTGACTGGACCAGGAGGGTGCGCCACGCCCAGGACTTACGAGAATTCCTCCTGCATGACATATTTCTCTCCCTTGGCAGTTCTGATGGCAACGACAGGAACCTCCCCTGTGCTGCTGTCCAGGCCAAACTCTGAAAGCTCATGGCCAAAGGTTTTTCTACTAGCAACAGCAAAGTAGAGCTTGTGTCCAGCATCCAGGAACTTCTGCGCCACCATCATCACTCTGAGTAAAGCAGAGGAAATGTGCCGTTATGCTTACGAACATTAAACAGTTTCTCCAAAACAATAGAGCACTTGGGGAGAGGAAGAGAACCACCTCTTTCAGCTGAAACGGAAAACAGCTAGAAACATGAATTAGTGGGGGGGATCTGCTGGTTAGGAGGTTCTGCAAAGAGAAGGAACATGAAAATGCAGCTGGAGAAACAGGAAAGAAGAACATGCTACTAAACTGGGTGTAACCTAGGGATCTCCCAATGCATAGCTTCAACAAGTCTACATTTTGCACTGAATACCCCATAAACCATCAGTCAGCTCTGATCAACCAGGTCTCCTGTGGCTGCAGCACTGCATAGGGAATCAAGTCCCAGTAAGGTGGAGTACAAAAAATGGAATCGAGCATGAGCCTCCTCAGCAAGATTAGTTGTTCTGGGCCTCAGTCAAGCAACTTTGCTATGGACAGATAAAGGAATCAGAGCTCCTGATAAGCATGTCAAATGCACTGTCTACACCTGATGCTGAATTAATGCTCCAGACATGTTAGCGGGCTGCCTGCAACCTATGGAAACACCAACTGCTTGCTACAGAAGCACAAGTTGGGAGAGTCAGTTTTCCAGAATCAGAAGCAACATTTCAAGGAACAGGATGGTGGCCTGCAATGCCTCTCTACTTGTAGTGACAACACACCCTGTAGACAGAGCCAAGTGAAAGAAGAATTTACTAGAGCCCCAGAAATGATTTCTGGGTTTGCACACTGGGGACAGCGTTCTGCCAGATAAACCACAGGAACCCACCAAGCCAGTGCACTGCAGAAGGGAGGAAGACTGTGGACTAGGATCTATCTTCCTCTGCTTACCTGTTGCGCCAGTAGTTGGAGCCCTTGGCATTCTTCTCATAGTCCACGTCATAATAAGCCACCAGCAAGTCCTTCCCTTGGATCAAGTCTTTGTTATCTTCCGTCATATGTGGACAGATGCCAAAACTATCAACAAAGTAGTAGTTAGCAACCTGCATCTCACTATCTGAGCCCTTCCTCCCCACCCAGAAATAACCTTGTCCTAGCACAGTCTCGTTCTCATTCAAGATCACAGGATCCATACAATTGCCGATATCCAGCAGGCCTATTTGAAAAGTGTTTTCTTCAAATAGCTCATTTGTGCATCAGGCCAGTTTGTGGGGTTCTGCTACTGTAGCTGGACATACAAAGTTACACAGGTTTTGATCAAATTAGGGACCTACTTTTATTTGTGACAAAAACTGACCTAAAATCAAATGAGCAAACCAGGTTACTGGAATGCTAGATCAAGTGCCCAGCAGCCATGGTTAGTGCAGAGGAAAAACCCACATAGAAATCTCATTCTTGAGAATGAATGATGGACCTGCAGTGCACTAAGTGCCCACAAGCCAACTATTCTGTGTGTTCCATTAGAAGAACCCCTAAGTTCAGCTAGAATTTAGTAGCCCAGAGGCAGTGCTACTAGCCATGCCCAGGCAATAGGGCTGAGCCAGAGTGCTCACAGTCTAGGGAATTTAGCTGAACTCTATCACCCACCCAAGCCCTGAGATGGAAGTGAGACATCACTCACATGTTCTCCTGGAGAAACTTCTTGATCTTGCCACTGGTGATTTTGTCCTCTGTGTACCTCAAAGTGCTGTCCTCAAATTTATTTGCCAGGCGTTGAGGACGGAATAAGATAACACCCCTGGACAGAGGTGGAGAGCACAAAATGAAACAGCTGGAGAACTAGCAGTATGGGGACACGGGGGCAAGAAGACTGGTCGACACCTTTCCAAGTACACAGTGGAATCATCCAGGTCCTGAACAAAGCTACCTGTACCTCAGCCACCTGGCTGAGTCTTATGCTACTAGCCAGAACAAGCAGCACGATTTCTGGCAGTTAACAAGTAAACAACCCCCACCCCGTGGTGACAAGGGAAGAATAGGATGGGCAATAAGGGAACAAACAGCCAGGCTTGAAAAGCCAATTTAGGTCCTCCTGGTACAGTACTTTCCATGTGAGGCAGGAGTCTGACACGCATACACCAGCCCAGCAGGTAAGGGAGACCTTACAAGTGTTTATAGGTCAGCTTCTCTCCCCTGCCCCTCCACAAGAACCATGACCCACTCACTGTAGTTTACGGCTCAAGGGCCTCAAGTGCCCAACAGCAGGACATAGGCAGGCTGGTCTGAAGGGATTTCCAGCTGGACCCAACAGTACTGATTTTAGAAAGATTAACCTCCTCTGGTCTTGGCCCACATGGGAAGCTATGAAAGGAAATCACTTTCCAAAGCACAGCTGTCTGAGAGGGGTCATTGAGGTTGTCCCTGCTGCCCCAACAAGAACCATGTGTACACTGAGCCACTTACTCTCCATCTGCCTCATACTTCTGTATCAGCTCCTCCTCGCTGGTATGTGCAAAGCGGTAGCTCTCTCTTAGGTTGCTGGCTGCTTTCATGAACTCTGAATAAGCATCACCAAATGCATCTTTGAAGAAGCCTGCAACAGAGAGAGACACGGGGACCCTACAGAAACTCTGCCTCAGCACATGTCATTTCCCTGTTTGACTCAACTCTTCTGTATTTACTCTGCCTGAGAATCCGTCACTTCCGAATGGGCTCTTCTCTGCCCAGCTCAACTCCTTCTGTTTAGCAAGGTTCAATCTCCCTGTGTTCCTTTAGAAATACACCAGCATTTCCTTCCTTCTTTCTGCCCCAGCAGGAGCCAAGCAGCTTTCTTTGGGAGTACATCCGGCTCAATCACCAGCCCAGAAGAAGTTTGCCACTTGCAGCCAGAGATGGAGCTGCACGCTGGGCAGCTGGGATCTGGACAGAGGCAGTGCCCTATAGCACTGGTTCTCAAACTGTGGGTTGGGACCCCAAAATGGGTTACGACCCCATTTTAATGGGGTCACCAGGGCTGGCTTATACTTATTCGGGCTCAGGGCTGAAGACTGGAGCCCCACAGCCTTGGGTGGGTGGTGGGACTCGGGCTTCGGTCCCCATCCCAGGGTCATGTAGTAATTTTTGTTGTCAGAAGAGGGTCGCAATGCCACAAAGTTTGAGAACCCCTGCCCTATAATACTACTCCACAGGAGTCAGAGGGCAGTTTTTCCACCCAGTTCTGGTCTCCTTCAAGCTCCCATTTGAAATGTTCCTTGGATTAGCAGAGTTGCTGGTGCGATGACCTGAGTCAGGCTAATGTGGCGAGACTGTTGAGTGCTACAAGGCTGATGTGACAGCCATCCCTGCATGTGTCAGGTATGGCTGGGTACAGTATGTTGCCCCCAGGGGATGAAGTCAGAACAGGGTCCTTGGGGAGACCCGGCTATTTCTTCACATTTTAAATACATCTACAGGTGCCTATCCAGTGCTCCAGCACGAACCTTACCCCGAAAGAAAAAGCAAAGCCTTGTGATGCATCATCCAGAACTGTTCACCAAGGCATTATTCTCAGCTAAGCGGGCTGCTTGCTTTGTTAACCTTAATAGTCCAGCACCAGCAGTTCTGAGGCTATTTCACCGGCTATACTGGTGACTCATCCAGATATTTTTTGGACGCCACTGTCTAAGGCAGGGTTTCTCAACAACCGTTCCGTGGACTGCACCCTGGGACCCTGACACAGTTTAGCAAGGCAGCAGGCCATTCCCAGGTATCACAAAGGTTGAGAAATACTGGTCTAAGATACTTACCCAGTTAGAGTGGGTGTCAGTGGATCTGCATGAGTGATGGGGAAGGATGTTTTGGTATCATCCATATGCCATCATCAGATCATGACTTGAAATCAGGATACTCTGGAGGCATCTTGTGATATAATCCTTGATGTTCATGTTTGGCTCCAAGAGCTCAAGGCAATCAGATTCCAGCAAGCGGGGAGAGATGGGAGAGAAGGAGTGGGATGGGGACTGGTGGATGCGTAAGTTCAAGGAGAGATCTCCAGCTATTTACAAGTTTCTGAGAGCAGTAGCAACATACTTTGAGGACTTGAAAGACAGACTTCCCCCAGGACAAAGCATCCAATGTAGTTTAAAGGCTGTGTTGGCTTGTACTACTCACCCACCACAGAAGCATCTTTATCACTGATGAATTTTTCAAAATCTGCCACAGAGCGGAGAGCCACTGAGGCAGGTCCTGCCTGTTTCTTGAGGTGACTAACAATCCCATCTGAGGAAGAAGGAAGCAAAGCATACAGCAGTGTTAGAGTGATGGTTTTATGGAGTTCTAGGAGACTGATTCTATGCTTTTAGGAGAGGGATTGTTTCTGCACCATATGCCTGTTCAGTACTTAGCTAAATGGGACCCCAGCCAAGTCTCTAAGCACTACTGTAATACAAATATGTATGCATCCCAGCCCTACAATGGAACTTCCATGAAAGCATGTTGAGCTGGAAGAGATCCATAGAGGATTCCCAGAGCATCAACATCCCAGCAGGACCTATTCACCCCCAATTTTACCATGCAAATGTAAAGCCTTCCTCCCCTAGCTACCAGTGCAGTAGCATAAGGAGTCAAAAGACGTGCAAGTTTCAAGAGACCAGTGCACAATGCTCATCACAAGGCATTACATAAACAGAGTGTCTTTCTGTCTACTCTGAAACCTGACCTTGGAGCACTAAACCAGTGGCTCTCAACCTTTCCAGACTACTGCACCCCTTTCAAGAGTCTGATTGGTCTTGTGTACCCCAAGTTTCACCTTGCTTAAAAACTACTTGCTTACAAAACCACACCTAAATACACAAAATGTCACAGCACATTTACTAAAAAATTGCTGACTCATTTTTACCCTACAGTTACAAAATAAATCAATTGGAATAGAAATACTGCACTTACATTTCAGTGTATGGTACACAGAGCAGTATAAACAGGTCATAGTCTGTAGAAAATTTTAGTTTCTACTGATTTTGCTAGTGCTTTTAATGTAACTTGTTATAAAACTAAGCAAATATCTAGGTGAGTTGATATACCTCCTGGAAGTCCTCTGCATACCACTGGCCGAGATCACTGCACTAAGCAACAAGCCCTGGGCAACAGCTACACTGCAGTAGAATTTCAGAGATAGGCAGATACATTCAGCAATCTGGTACACTCAACATGCAGCAATATTCTCTCCTTCCCATGTCTTTTGGCCACCGGATCTCTCCCACTGCTGATCAGATGTTGTGGACAAGGCAGACTTGCAGTGCCTCATCTTTACCAGGAACCAATTAGATACTCAAGTATCCAGTGCTTCTACCCCCATCCCTCCCACCAACAGGCAGACAAATAAGTTGAGCCTAGTACTGCCATGCAGCCAGGACACTCCCATCTCCATAGCAACAAGTCAAATACAATCCAGATGGGAAAGTGCTGCAGCACCATGCCAGGATCCTTACCTGCTGTCCTGGGCCCATCATAGGCACCTGCCTCTTCACCATCCCTGAAAACCTTCAGGGTGGGATAGCCGCTGACTCCATATTTGTTACAGGTGTTCGAGTTTGCTGTACAGTCAACCTGAAGAAGAGAAATACTGCTCCTTAACACACCATCACATTCATGCAGTGTTGGCACGTAGCACAAACTCCTCTGCTGCAGAAATCAGAAGCAGCACAAGACAGCTTCCCCATAGAGGGCCCACCACATAATCCTATGAAGCAGAGAAATGCAACCTCAACAGGGCATTAAAAGGCAAAGTGTCTATCCACAGGGAGGGGACTTCTGGCGGAAAGTTACAGGAACAAAAGCAAGCTTCGGCTGCCACCTTGTATTCCTTTACTTGCGGAACATGCAATCAGTGCTCTAAAAAATATGGAGCAGACTATCCATGCCCATGGAAGCTTATAGGCCAGATCTAGTGCACCCACAGGGTGGCTGGGACATGGACTTTGGGAGATCTGAAGATTTAACCTGGCTAACAAGGCTAGGGAAGTACATGCTAGGACACTACAGGAGAAACTAAAGTGCACCAGATGCAATGTGAGAGACTCCACTGATAACCCTAAAATTCCGTTCATCACCCAATGTAACAGTGCCTAGAGATGGCTGAAATCGAAGAACGCTCCCCATGCCCAGACGGACGGATACGAGTAAACTGGGACTGGATGGTGTGAAGAGACTGCGATGAGGCACTGGCTTAGTGGAGTTGTGCAAGTTAGTGATAGGTTCCCTGTACTTCTTAACCACCTCACAAGAAAGCTTCCCTTTATAGCAGCCCTCTGCCTCAAGGCAGTGCTGTAAGGCACATCCCTACATTGGCCCCCTGCAGTGAGCTGAGTAGGGCCTAGGAGAGCTTCTCCATCACGACTTAATGAGGAAGGAGTTTGTTTGCATGCAGGGATACAGACTCTTTTCTAGTGTTCTGCACAGTGCAGAGGGAGAGGCAGGAGATGCAAGTGCATTAGGCCTCAAAATCCCCTAAACCCAGGATTTGAGCGTATCATTTACTGCATATAATGCCTACAGACACGTCCTTTGTTTTTCCCAAGCCTTGAGTAGTAGGGTATGAAAAAGGGAATTTCATTGCCGCAGTAAAGGGACGGGCTCTCTAGCTTGCCCTGCACAGGAACAGACCAATCCTCTTGGCAGCAATGAACACCGAGCGCTCCAGAGGCGGACAGCACACTACTTGCACAATACTGCCTCCAGTGGAGGAAATCTGCTTAAGATCTGGGGCAGGAGGACTCGGGGCTTTGTAGACTATTCCCTCCAAATGGAGCAGAACAGAAACCCACCCCCTCACATTTATGAAACAGAGGAAATTAAGTCAGACCCTAAATCTCCATGGAACCACTGGATGCACTAGTCAGGGTACAGCCCCAAACACAAACTTTTAGTAAGTGGACTGTAAGTGTAAAAATCTGCTGCCACAAAAAGGTTCCAGCCCAGTCAGAGCAGGTAACTTGTCACAGAACCATGAACTCGGGCTAGGTCCATACCTTTACTAGAGGGACAATTCCTTTCAGTCTGGTAGCAGCAGCCTCATACTCCGGGGCTAGTCGTTTGCAGTGCCCACACCTGAAGGGGAAGTGACAGTTCGGTTACAAGGAAAAGCCTCCCTACAATTGGGCAGATGCCATGTTTCCATTTACCAAGGATCTCCACACGGTCACACACAACCGACCCAAACAGCCTTCATAGAAACAATGAGGCTTACTGGAAAGATTTTCAACTTGGAGCTCAGGCAAGGGCTGAGGGAAAGAGATGGGATAAGTCACATTGACATTATTCCTTCCCAACATTTTGGAGTTCCCCTACTTGACCAGAGTGGGAAGAGAAAAAAAAAGTGTTGATCTTCCCAAAGACTTTACTCTCTTTGCTAGAATACACGCCAGCGCACTATTGTCTTCCTACAGATGCCCAACAAACATTAGCACTAAGCACTGCAATTTAACTCCTGCCCAGTGAGATGAGTGGAATTAAGTCTGAAACCGAATATTCATGAATCATCCAGTCAACATATTTACCTACTGTGAATGGACTTGCCATGTCCTGACTTTCTATCCATTGCAGTAGAAGATACACAGGAACAAGACTTAAGGTAGATGTAAGAGCACCTGAAGATTCCATAACTTAATTCTCACACTAACCACAGAACCATGATATAATTTGATGCTTAATACAGGCCTGAAACACCTTGTATTTGCAGCTTTGTCACCCAGTGAACTGCTGTCTAGTTTACAGAGGTCTGACATTTTCAGCAACAGATAAGTTAAATTCATTTTAATAATCCTGAAAGTTGAGTAACTCCTTACAGAACTTAAAGTAAAAATAAATCACTATTTTAATCATCCCAGCTAATCAGTAACCCAAACTAACAAAATGGCAACATTAGTCAAACATCTTCTGGTGCCAATAGCATTATCCACCACACACTGTAGCTTTCCATCCTCTGGCAACACATAGCGAGATAGATACTGCAAAATCTAGTGGCACAGAATGAAAGGGACTATATCCAAGACATCCAGTTCCGAAGTTCCTAGAAATCCTAGGTTTCTTTTGCTCTGCTTCCCTCAAGCAATTTAACTAATGAAAGCTTGTCCATGAGCTAGTATTTTCTCCTTAATTCAAAAGGATCTGTGTAAGTGACCAAGATTTGCTGTTCCATTTGTCTAGCCAAACAAACGTACTCAGTGAATTGCTGACTTATTCACTATTCCATAGTGTGGAAGGGATTTTTTAGGAAGTCCTGCATATTTTTGAAGCTGGATATTAATTGAGAAGTATAAGATAATACATCAAAATGGGAACACTCCTATTTCACCAATGACTTGCAAACAAAAACCCATTTTCTAACCAATTAAAAGCAGACACCACAGCAGAGATCCTCCTCATCTTCCTGCAACCTAACGCATGATGGAAGTTGTAGTTCTCATTCTATACCAGGCAGTTCAATTAGAAAATTGTGTCAAGTCCGTAAGTAAAGCAAGCAGTTAGTACTTCCTAGAAATGCAGAACACAGTCCCTTATCTTAAGCTAGAAAACACAGACCCTTATTTTAAGGTGTCCAATTTCCAACTAAGAATTGTTTTGATACCACGGAACCCAGTGTTTTATCAGATTAAGTTGGAAGTAGTCTACCATCATATACTGCAAACACCCTGTTTAAAGTAAGTTGAGATAACACTGCACTTACGAGTGACTTTTGTTTTGTATTTTGGAAAAAGACAAGGCAACAAGCAGCAAAGAGTCTGCCAGAGTAAACCTTGATTGCCTGTCCTAGGGTCCCTGTGCTGGAGCCCAGTGTAGAGGGAGGGCCTGGGGGTCCTCCACCAGCCACTTCGAAGCATGAAGCCCTTGAGAAAGGAAAAAAGATGCCCAGAAAGAAGCACGGACTCGCCACTGGGCCCAGAATCAAGGGCTGCACACTGGACATTCGGTTTTGCCGGATTTTGTCACCCCACAAGGGGTGGGACTAAAAGCCAACCGGGGGGGGGGGTTGGGTGAATGCCAAAGGCGGCCGCCCACCGCAGGGCGCTCAGCAAGGGGTGCTAAGGCAGGAGAGCCGGCTACGCCACACCCAACTCGCGGCCAGGAGGTCGGCTCCCCACAGAGAGGCGGGGACCCAGGGCCTTGTCGACGCGGGGCGGTTTGCTGCCCTGAACAGCGTCAGGCCCGTGCTGCGGCCCTCCCGGTCCCGGCGCACGAAGGGGCAGCGGCGTCGCCCCTTCCCGGCCCGACAGGCCCCCCCGGCCCCACAGGCCCGGCTCACCAGGGCGCGTAGAACTCCACCAGCACCAGCCCCGGGCGCTCGGCCAGGCCGCTCTCGAAGTCCGAGTCCCCGAGCTCCAGCACGTCGGAGGCGCGGCCCGCGCAGGGGCCGAGGGCCAGGAGCAGCAGCAGCGACCCGGGCAGAGCCATGGCGGGCAGCGGCGAGTCGGGGCGGGCGGCTCCTGCTTCGCTCCCTCCGCGGCGGCGGCCGGACTCCACTCGAGCGGCCTCGGCAGGGCCGGAAGTCCCGCCCCCGAACCGGATCTGGAGTGTGGCAGCTCCCCATTGGCACCCGAGTAGCGCGTCACGGAGGGTGGGCGGGGCTTGGGGACCTCAGAGCCCCTCCCCCCGGCCCGTGCCCTGTAAATGGGCTGGGTCACGAGCGCAGGGGCTGAGAGGAGGTCGTGCCCCGCGCGCCCCGGGGCGCCATGGCAACGGCTGGGCTGGGGGGTGGGGAGGGGACCGTCCCCGCGCCTTACAGCCCCCGCCAGTTCGCGGGCTCCCCGGGCGGGCCCCCCGCCCCCCCTTCCTGGGCCGGCTCTCCAGGGAAGAGCCGGGGCCGAGCCAGGCCCGGGTGCGCTGGGAGGCCCGGCCCGGCCCCTGCTCGTAGCTCGCCTGTGGGGCGAGCCCGGGCGAGCCCGACTCGGCCTCAGGCGGAGGGACGTGTCCTGGGCGAGGGGGCCCCGCCGCTGGCCCTGGCCCGAGGCCGTAGTAACCCGCGCCCCGAAGCGGGGCGAGACGCGCCCGCGGTTCCCGTCGCTACGCGGGCGCTTCAGCGGGACCGTGGGGCGGCGGCGGCGGCGGAGGGGAGACCAGGCGGGGGCGAGAACATCGGCCAGGGCCCCGGCGTCACGCTCTTCCGGGAGCGCTGGGGCTGAGGAAGGGCTCTGGGGGGCTCGAGTTTGTCTCCCTCCCCAGCAGGAGCTGGCCCCATACAAGAGATTCCCTCACCCAGCCTGTCACTCTCAGATCCTGGGACCGCCTGGCTGCGGTGAGGTTGCATACAGTCTGGTGAAGAACACAGCTATAGGGGTCAGCCCCATGGTCCGTCTACCCCAGCATCCTGCCTCCCAGCGGTAGCCAATGCCACTTGCTTCAGGGGGAATGAACAGAGCATGCAACGGGCCAGTCCCTCTTGTCCACTTCCAACTTCTCAGAGAGGCTAGGAAGAGTCGGAGCATGGGGTTGCATCCCTGGCCATGTTGACTAATAGCCATTGATGAACCGATCCTCCATAAAGGAAAGGAGGACTTGTGGCACCTGAGAGACTAACCAATTTATTTGAGCAGAAGCTTTCCTGAGCTACAGCTCGCTTCGTCGGATGCATACTGTGGAAAGTGTAGAAGATCTTTTTATACACACAAAGCATGAAAAAATACCTCCCCCCACCCCACTCTCCTGCTGGTAATAGCTTATCTAAAGTGATCACTCTCCTTATAATGTGTATGATAATACAATGCGTATGGCCATTTCCAGCGGGAGAAAACCTGGATTTGTGCTGGAAATGGCCCAACTTGATTATCATACGCATTGTAAGGAGAGTGATCGCTTTAGATAAGCTATTACTAGCAGGAGAGTGGGGTGGGGGGAGGTATTTTTTCATGCTTTGTGTGTATAAAGAAAAGGAGTACTTGTGGCACCTTAGAGACTAACCAATTTATTTGAGCATGAGCTTTCGTGAGCCACAGCTGATGAAGTGAGCTGTGGCTCACGAAAGCTCATGCTCAAATAAATTGGTTAGTCTCTAAGGTGCCACAAGTACTCCTTTTCTTTTTGCGAATACAGACTAACACGGCTGTTCCTCTGAAACCTGTGTGTATAAAAAGATCTTCTACACTTTCCACAGTATGCATCCAACGAAGTGAGCTGTAGCTCACGAAAGCTCATGCTCAAATAAATTGGTTAGTCTCTAAGGTGCCACAAGTACTCCTTTTCTTTTTGCAAATACAGACTAACACGGCTGTTACTCTGAAACCCGATCCTCCATAGTTCTTTTATGAACCCCATTATAGTTTTGGCCTTCATAACATCCCCTGGCAATGAGTTCCACAGGTTGACTGTGCATTGTGTGAAGAAGTACTTCCTTTTGTTTGTTTTAAACCTGCTGCCTGTTAATTTCGTTGGGTGACCCCTGATTTGTATGTTACGTGCAGGGGTAAATAACACTTCCTTATTCACTTTCTCCACACAAGTCATGATTTTATAGACCTCTATCATATCGCCACTTAATCATCTCTTTTTCAAGCTGAAAAGCCTCAGTCTTTTTAATCTCTCCTAATATAAAAGCCATTCCATACCCTTAATCATTTTTGTTGCCCTTTTCTGTACCTTTTCTAATTCCAATAGATCTTTTTTGAGATGGGGTGACCAGATCTGCATGCAGTATTCAAAGTGTGGGCATACCATGGATTTGTATAGTCGCATTATGATATGGTTAGTGGAATATGTACTGCATGAATATGTTTGTTTAGTTTAATAGAGGGCTGTCAGGAAAAACAAAGAGGAAGGGAAACAAATGGTCAAGATAAGCTCCACCTCTTGGTAAACACTTCAGAGTTGTTAAGAAAGACTGTCCAGACTAGTAAGATCAGAAGATTCCACCTCCTTGTTCCAGCCAAGTTATGAAACTGGTTTTGACCAGGATGGCCAAAGTATAGGAACTAGCAAGCTCAAAAGGCCAACAGTAGTTTAAAGATGAACATTGAAAGGGGAAGTTGTTTCGAGCAGTGGCTCTCAATCTTTCCAGACTACTGTACCCCTTTCAGGAGTCTGATTTGTCTTGTGTACCCCAAGTTTCATTTCACTTAAAAACTACTTGCTTACAAAATCAGACATAAAATACAAAAGTGTCATAGCACACTATTACTGAAAAATTGCTGACTTTCTCATTTTTACCACATAATTATAACATAAATTATTTGGAATATAAATATTGTACTTACATTTCAGTGTATAGAGCAGTATAAACAACTCATTGTCTGGATGAAATTTTAGTTTGTATTGATTTTACTAGTGCTTTTTATATAGCATGTTGTAAAACTAGGCAAATATCTAGATGAGTTGATGTACCCTGTGGAAGATCTCTGCATATCACTGGTTGAGAACCACTGATTTAGAGGAACCAGACTAAGATGCAAGCACCCACTGGGAAGAAGAAGAAGGGAGGTCTGCCTGGTTACTGCCAGGGCTGGTGTGCATTAGGTAAGACAGATAGACTGTTTTTAATCCTTTTGTGCATTGTTCCTACTGCAAAGGAAACAATCCTTTGGGTTTTAAGAAGGCTGTCTAGTCATTACATTCACCACTCGTTGCAGATTCTTAATGGGAAGAATGGCAGCTGCTGAACCCAGTCAGACCTCTTAGGCAAGCACAATTAATAGACTTGGCCCTGGCCTTCAGTATCCTGTCAAACAGTGAGGGTGTGATGAAGTGGGGAACTTTAATATTTTGTATAAATACTGTGTGTGCCTCAGTTTCCCCTATATGCTGCATTGTCACTTTGGGGTGGAAAAGAGCTGTTTTCTCTAGTGAGGCCCAGAGATGCAGGCATGATGGATGACTAGCTGTCTCGAGTTTGGGACCCAGGTCAATGGAGAGTCTGTAAACACAATGGCAAACCCAATCTCTGGGACATTTGCTACCTGTGTTTGACCAGCCAGGGAACAAAGGACTGAGGAGAGGCCAGGTGGGACTGGCACCAGGAACTTGAACAAAGAGGAGAGAGGGACAGAGCTGGAGCCAAGGGGGTCACACTGCTTGGCTGGGGCTCTGGTCTAACCATAATGGACCATGCTGTAACTTTCTTCTCTCTGTGCTAACCAAGGCCTTTCTATGTTGTGTTCCAATTGATAATAAACCGGACTGTTTCTTAGCACTGTGTGAGTGCCCCTGCAGATGCTGGTGGGGCTGCATTGCTCTCTAAGATAGTACAAGTCTCCCTCAGGGGTCTGCCTTTGTGGGACTTGCTGACAGGTGCTCATGGTGGGAAGCAGAGTGGCTGAAGGGCCAGAGATGCAGCCTAAGGAGGTGGTGATGCTGCGTGGCTTACCCTGGAGGAAGAGTGAGAGCTTCGGGGGTCTGGCTCACTGAAGGGGTCCTCCCAGACACCGTTCCAAAGCTGGGGCCATAGCACTGATCCCGGGGATCCGTGACAGGGCGTTCTGAGGAGAGGTAAAGGCAGGAGGACTTAACGGGTGCGCCAAGATCCGAAAAGGGACAGAGGTACAACTGACCCTGTAACCATGACAACTTGGTTTTTTTTTTGAAGCAGCTGCATGGCAGTTCCTTCACAGCTCCCTTCCCGCTCAGGAGTGACTCAAAGGGAAAAGTTTCAGAGTAGCAGCTGTGTTAGTCTGTATTCGCAAAAAGAAAAGGAGTACTTGTGGCACCTTAGAGACTAACCAATTTATTTGAGCATGAGCTTTTGTGGGCTACAGCTCACTTCATCGGATGCATACCGTGGAAATGCATCCGATGAAGTGAGCTGTAGCTCACGAAAGCTCATGCTCAAATAAATTGGTTAGTCTCTAAGGTGCCACAAGTCCTCCTTTTCTTTTTTCAAAGGGAAAAGCAGCCCTCATGATTCGCCAGCAGCACTTACAGCACTTCTAGGTGCAGGCTTGAGTCCCAGAGAGCCACAATTGGTAGTTCAAGCATAACCTGAGATGCTGGAGCATGTACCTGGCCAGTGGTTCGTCAAACACTTTCAAACTGAAGGTTGCTTCTTTATCTGAGACCTTCTAGGATGCTTTCCACTGCACTGTCCTGCACCTTCCCTACGCAACAGTAGCACCTGGGTCCATGAAAAAGCTCTTTGTGCAGGATGAGGAAAGGCCTAGTCCACACAAGCTGAGTAGGGTCAAAACTCACCCTGCCTGGTCTGTGACTTCATTAACAAACAAATCAACAATAAACATCTAGCCCAAGCATCTGCTTCTAGGGACCCGGCTCAGCCCATGGCCTAGGACGGGTAGCCAACCTGAGTCTGGGAAGGAGTCAGAATTTACCAATATACATTGCCGAAGAGCCACAGTAATATGTCAGCAGCCCCCATCAGTTCCCCTGCTCCCGCTCTCCCAGGGCCTCCCACCCACTGGCAATCGGCGCCTCCCCCTCCCTCCCCTGGGAATGTAAAAGACGTTAACAGAGTCCAGGACCCGAGTCAGACAGAGGAATAGAAAGAACTCTGCTTGGAACCTTTGCCCACGGGACATTTTCCCCCATCCCTTAGAGTGCAGCTTTCGCTGAAGACTGCCAAGGCACAGCAGAAGCTTTTTAGATGGCCAGGCTGCCTCTGATTTCAGGAGCACATGCTCAGGCTTGGAAGGATTTGATTTTTGTTATCAGTAAATGTTGGCAAACATCGATGTCACCGCACACTGACAACCGGCAAACAAATATTTCCAGTGGTGATAACAGAAATTTACAGATAGGCGAAGTAAGACAAATGCTGCTTGGGAACTTCAGAGTCAGCTTGAAGGATATTTACTCTGTATGTTCTGATATATGATGCTGACAATTTGTGCTTTGATCGTTATAACGTTTTAATTTTTCGAATATCGGGGGCTACTGTCATCAAATAACAATTTTCTGATCCCCTCGACTTCGCACAACTGTGAAACTTTAAATAGATTAAAGTAAAAAAAAAAAAAAACCTTAAAAATAAATATTGATCCCACCTATCAAACCTGTTAAAAAAGAAATCAACTTCTGCCAAGCTGCTCATGCTCCACTGAGCACCTGCCAGCTGTGTCCCCTTCCTTTCGTCCAGACTGTGAGGTCACTGCAGAGTTCTGTGATGATACAGCAAAGAACCTTCTGAGCCATGCAGGGAACAAGGAGAAGCCAAGCTGGACTCATGAATCCTCAGGTAACAACTCTCTTTGTGGGGGTCTCCATTTCAGACTGACTTCACGCTGCTGCTTTCTCTCTCTCTTTTCAGAGCCCAGAGAGTGCTTCCCAAACCAAAGTCAGCTCCCCATTTACGCTGCTTCCCCGAGCTGATGCCATTCGCTCCAAGCTGATCTACACCTTCTACTTGATCGACCACCTTCAGGGACTGAGCCATGCCATCCCACGGCACAATATCAAGGATTTCCTTGGTAACAAGCCACTCTCACTATGCCAACAGCTGGGGTCCTGTGAGAGGGTGGAATGAATGAGGAGCTCAGATACCTCTCAGTATCTCACCTTGAGTGCCTCTCTTTGCCCACAAACCACGTGCAGGGACCCCCACCCCCCAGCAACATGCCCTATGCTTCTCGCTCTGCTGGGCAGGCCTGCCAAATTTCTCCATGCTGACTGGGTAAGCTGAGGTCACTGGAGAGAGCTCTGGGCACTGAGGGTGGTGAGCCCATCTTTCTCCTAGGGTTTGACACAGTGCCCACACTGCAGAATCTGAACATACGGGAGTTTCTCTCCCCAGGAGCAGGATTGCTGACATTAACCTAGCACTGACTCCGGAGGAGGTGTGGGCTTCACAGGTAGGGTTCCTGGAGGTGCCAGCCTGATTTGCTTCCCTCCACATCCTAGCTGCAAATGGCTATGTGACGTGGCTGGGGCTGCAGCTGGGCTGTGGCTCTATACTGGGCTTTGGGTGAGTTGTCTAAGCTGCTCTCCTACCTGTATTTACTCTCCACAACTGAGGCAGGAAAGGCCTAGATCCTCAAAATGAATGGACATGGATGGACGTTAGAAGCCTACATACGTTTGAAGATCTGGGCCAAAATGTGTGTTTTTCTGCACCCATGCAGCTCCCCCAGGGGTATCACTCAGCAGTGCAGGCAGGGGACAGGCATTTTCAGCCCCCCTCCTTACTGACTGAAACGCTCTCCTGCTAGGAACAGGTCTAGCTGTGCTGGACTCTCTGGCTCCTCTTCCTCCCTGCATGTCCTCCAGGACCCCCCTGGGAGGAGTTCTGTGTCACTGTTCCCTACAGACCCCAAGAAGCAGAGGAAGCTGATGCTCACAGACCATAACCAGCTGGTTCGTTTCAACATCACCCCAGTCAGGAACACCATCATCACCCCAGAGAAACGCCTACGTAACCGCATCCAAGTGCGCTGCAGCCGCTGGCCTCCCCTGACCATGTGGGCATCCTGGGTCCTGAACAGTATCCTTTGACAAATCAGGACTGATGCTGCCATCGGGCGAGTAAGGGAGTCTGGTATGAAGAGAAGGAAAAAATAGTCCCTAAGTGTGATAGACAAAATCAGCTGCAAGAGAAGTGATGGAATCCCAGTAGCTTGGGACTGGACAAAGCGGAGAGTTGACCAGCAGGGGGCTGGATAAATTTTTCCATCTCTGTATTCTGTGGTTCTAGTTGTCAGTGCTTCCCACCTGTACATAAGGTCCAATTTAGCGGATGAAATCTGAATTGTTGCCTAATGAGGAGTGGGGCAAGTGCCATGAGGAGGGTGGTCAGGGTAGAGAAGGAACAGAGGTGCAGGCCAGGAAATGGGCGCTTCGAGGCTCCAAGCTCCAGGTGGATGGTGGTTTCTGCACATGCCTTTCCTCTGACACGGGTAAACAGCTCATGACCTCCTGTCGACCGGTTCGGTGGCTGAGGCACATTGTTGAGGGTGTGTTAGGATGCTTGTGCTGGTATTTGGGCTTGATGGGATGCTGTACTCCTTTGGGGGTTGTGTGTGGAGCTCTGTTACTTCAGCATTAGAGCTGCTCTGGATACTACCCATTGTCTTATGAGTTCTCAAGTGTAGGTGCCCCAGCCCCTGTAGAGTCTGACAGAATAACATAGAGTTTCCTGCATATTTCTCAGCGAGAAACCCCAGGTACCATCTTCAAAAGCTTCATCATCTTTCTCATCTTCCTGAACATGCTGGTTCTTATGATCAAGAGCGGTGAGAGGGAGACGGGGCCTCTATGCGTGTGAAAGTAGTGCCAGCCTGGCAGCCTTGGGGGCAGAACCCCTCTGTGCCCAAGCATAGATAGTGTTTGTGGGCTCAGGCCCCTGCAGCCTGCCTCCAGAGGCAAGACAGGGATGCTGGGGCAGTCCATAATTGGAGCAAGGGGCTGCCAATGAGAACCAAGTTATGGTGGTTTTGTGGTGTAGGCACCTGTCCATGACGTATTGAATTCAGAGCACCGTCTAATTTCAGCTAAGCCACCAACAAGTCATCAGATGGTGACGGCTCTCCATCACCGCTGCCCTGACCTAGAGTCAGTGACATAAAGGTGGAGAGCCCAGAGCCCATCACCAGTCTCTAGGCAATTCAGCCCTCATTACTGGACACCAATTCCTTCCTCAGGCTCATTCCCCTGCTCAAAATCTCACCTCTCCCAGCTCTTCCACTCCTGGCTGGTGCTGTCTCCCCTCCACATCCCTATCTCCCACCGGGCTTAGGCACTCAGCCCCCACTGTTCTTTTCACTAGGGCTATGTCCTTCTACAGTGCTCCACTTGTTACAGAGTCTCTGGTACCTGGTAGAGATTGAAGTCCCTGCTCCAAGGAGGCACAATCCAAGCTTGGGATGACTGAGACAGGATGTTGGGGAGGGAGTTGCTAAGGCCTCTCCTGTGCCCACCTCCCCCAAGAGTCCTAACATCTCCAGTCTCCACTAGCGAGGAGCCGCTTCCAGGGCCAGAGGAGAAGGACTTGACTATGCTAAACATTAACAAGCAGGGGACCACCTCCACTAGCACCTTAGGAGTGTATGTACCAGCAATGTGTGTCCTGAACAGTCTGCCCCATAGGGCACAGCCAGCAAATGCCTGTGAGTTCCCAGAGACCAGTTACTCAGTGCTTCTCAACTGGTGCCCTCCCCTGCAGCCCTCTGACTCCAGGTCCAGCTTTGCCTCTGAGCATGGCACGATCCTCAGCTGGGGCTGGACATGTTGAATAGTCAGTGATACACAAGGAGTTTCTGTCCATCCCCCTCTTCATGCTATTTCCCTTCCCCAGTCAACACTTTGCTGGAGCCAGGCTTCAGCAACTGTCTCTTGTGCTTCCCAGAGGTGATGGACAATATGGATGTCAGCCTGGTGAACCTGAAGCTCGCCTTAGAGGTGACCGTCTGGGTCATCCTCCTCATTTTTATCATGGAGATTTTGCTGAATTGGATTGTTAGTTTCAGAGGCTTCTGGAAAAACAGCTGGAATGTCTTCGACTTCAGCATTACCATAGTGGTGAGAGACACGGGGGAGTCTACAGGGGAGGGGAAGCAAAGGGCAATGCATGGACCACAAGACTAGCTCCCTGTTGCTTCATCACCTTGGGTAGCCTTGTGCCCAGAAAGTTCTGGTGGGACTCACAGTTCAGGGGACTTTCTCAAGGGGTCCCAAAGCAGGACAGAGACTGCTCCTCTTTGGCTACTCAGGCTCATTATTGGTCATGTATTGTGGTGCCCAAATGCTTCAGAACTACCGGTGGTTTTGTGATGCTTACATCTGCCCTCTAGGGAGTTCCAGTCCATCACCAAGTTCCAGCATCACCACTTTGGGCTATGTGGTGTCTCTTCTGGCCCCAGCTCCTGGAGTCATGTGATTGTGAAGCTCAACTTTCATTATAGGCAAAAAAATGTAAAAGGGAAGTTTCTGGTTAGGAAGAAAAAGCTGGAAAATGTGACCCCTAAAGGCTCAAAACTTAGAAAGCAAAGACAAGACCCAGAATTTATTATTTTTAAAGCCATGATTCTGTGGGCACTGACTCATGCTTACCAAACCTAGAGGGAAGAAGGCTGCAATGCAGAGGGGTGGTAGTGGGTTGATGCCCTGTTAAGTGGCTGTGTGGGGGGCAGGTGGGGTGTGGCTTGGCCTGACTCTGCAGGGCAGCATAACCTGAACATGGTCATCTTGCTGCTCTGTTCCCTTGGCTCATAGTCCGTGATCCCCGAGTTCCTGGACATCGTTGGCGTAACCAACAAGATAGCTGCCATGAGTTTCATCAGGGCCTTCCGCATCCTCCGCACCTTAAAGCTCTTCTCCAAATTCCGGCAAGTTCGGGTGATCATCCTGGCAATAGCAAAGACCTTGAAGGTACAAAACCGGCGAGGTGGGGGCATGCTGAGACAGGTGCCAGAGCTGGGGGGCGGAGCTGCATGTATGCCAAACTCCTTCCTGTTGGTTAGTCTCCCAGCACTCAGCCTTGCCCTGGGTACATAGCACTGGCCTCCCAGCACTGCCACCTGCCCCTTGCCCCCATTTACGGAACCCCAGCCCCTAATGCTCACATACTGATGTTAATTTTTAACAGTCCCGTCCCCCCTGCCACAAGCCCTTGGCTGTACCTGCCCTGTTTTGCTCCTCGCTGCTGCAGGCCTTGGCCTAGCCCACCCCTGTTGCTGAGCAGCATCCTTGTTGTTCTATGTCTAATCTAGACTGTAAACTCCCTGGGCAGCATCAGCCCCCAAGCTCCCCTCAGCCCTGGCTCCTCTCTGCTTCTCCCCTGCCCAGGCTATGACCTTCATCCTGCTGCTCTTGCTGGTTTTCTTCTATGTGTTTGCTGTATCTGGCATCTTCTTCTTTGAGAGCTACAGTCGGTCAGACCGCACCGACCTGGAGTTCAGCATGTATTTCAGGTACATCTCCTTGCTTATGTTAGTGTAATGCCCCATCACCCAGCAGCAAGACACCCTCGTCCCTCTGGTCATGGGGGGGGGGCACTGTTCTACTCTTTCACCTTTCTACTCCTGTTCCTCAGCTGGGTGATCTCACAACCTCTGGGAGGACATGGGGCTGCAGAGCCAGCTGGAAGGAGTGGAGCAGTGGGGATGCAGGTGGCCCTGGGCTGGGGAATACATTGACACTTTACAGCTTGACACTGATGGGTGCTGGGCTCTAGGGGGACACCCCCAAGGCCTAGCAGCTGCCAAAAGCTGGGCTTTGTGCTTGATGACACCCCCCTCCTCCCTCAGACTCCAGTGCCTTCTCTTTGATGTATGTATGTGGTCTAACTGTGGAACTGCTGGATGCTCTTGGAGATGCTGAGGACAGTCGTAGTGCCATGTAGCAGTGATACAAGGCTGCAGCTCACAAGCCCTGGCCAGTGTCTGAGTTGGACCATGTTAGTCTAGACCTCCCTCTGACGGGGGCCTGCCCGTTGTGCATGGCAGAATGCTGGGGCCAAGCAAACTGCTTACCTGAGTGTCATGCTGTCACCTTCCCAGCATAAGGGCCACAACTAACTGATGTCAGCCCCCTCCTCTGCAGCATCCCTGCACTTAGACTCAGCCGAGAGATCACCAGCAAAGCAGCGGGTGGCCCTGAGCCAACTTGGACCCCACAGGCTCAATAGGCCTCAAGGTCAATGCAGCATGCCCTGAAGCTGTTCTCTGCCCGCAGGGATATCCCCAACACCTTGGTGACACTGTTCATCCTCTTCACCATGGATCACTGGTATGCCCTGCTCCAGGACACCTGGAAGATACCTGAGATGAACAAGGTCATCAGCAGCCTCTATATCATCCTCTGGCTGCTGATTGGATCCTTCATGTTCAGGAACATCTTTGTGGCAATTATGGGTAAGTGCCTGGGCCCCACACACTGCCCAGGCCGCAGGAACCCTACAGCCTCCCATGCTGGCACGTGGTGGGGCTCTGACAGTCCCCATGCAAAGCCCTCTGCCCACAGTGGCTCCCTATTGCTACATCTAGTTCCCCTGCAAAGCAAAGTTTGGGCCCTTCTCAGCTTCTGGTGGTACCGGCTTCAGGCTAGTGTGGAAGGCTTCCACCTTATAAACTCAGGACAGGTCTTGCCCCTGTCCTTGCAGACTCTCTGGACAACTAGAAAACTCCTAGAATCACAGCAGGGCAGGGACTACGCATGGGAAAGCAGAGTAACTGGTGGGTGGGGATTGTGACTTGGTCACACCTGTTTAACTGAAACATCTGACAAACCAAGAGGACTGGTGCCAAAGGTTCAACACCCCAGCCCTTTGGTTTAGGGCTGAAGGAATCCCCGTTCAGCTCTCTGGTACTTCAAGGAGACCGTGAGCAAAAAGAAGGTAGTATTTGATGTTCCTATGGTAAAAGACAAGCAGAAATAAACCCTGTTTTGAAAAATAACCTTCTGGCTGCTGCCCTAGATCCCAGCTCACCAGGTATAAAGTCTAGCGGGTTCTGGGCAGCAGTGGCACACAGAAGGGTAACAGTCTGTAGGGAAGCCTTCACCCCCCCCACTGCCCCTTCTAAGAACCTCAGGACCCCCAGGGCTTAATGGGGGCTCTGGGTTTGTCAGTGACTAATTTCCAGATGATCCGGAGTGACCTGGCTGAAGAGGTGAAGCAGATAGAGGCCCAGAAGAAAGCAGATTTATTTAAAACACAGATTATAGAGAGGTGAGTGAGTACAGCACCCACCGCACCTCGGGCTGGTCTGGGGATTATCACACCTTCTAGTCTGCAGCCCAGGCCACTGCCCCACCCCAGCCACTACCACCACACCAAAGTATGACAGCCCCCAGGAGATGCAGCTGTCCTGTACCCCAGCAGAGACTGATGGGCACCAGTGCCCAAGGCCCCTGCAGTGGTGGCAGGTGATTATGTGAGGTGGTTATGGGGTTGAGGGTGCAATCCAGACCAACAGGGGATTGAGTCGCTACCTGCCCTATAACTCTGGTGTCTCAAATTCTTTGCTACTTTAACTCCCTGCCCAGCACGTTCACAGTCAGCAACAAGCAGGCAGGTCCTATCCTGAGTGTCTGTGTGCTTCATAGCCCTAGTCCAGCAGGTCTGACCCCAGCATCCTGCCAGCCACACTCCAGTCAGAGTCCCCGCTCTCTACCAGCCTCGGGTGCTACTTGCAGAGTGATGCCAACACACACCCACTCCTAAATCTTCCCACATCCATGTGCTCTGTAATGTCCAGTGCTCACCTGGACAGGTCAGAGACATAATATGGCTTGTTTGTTCCTCAAGACACAAAAAAGCATCACAGCACATTTACTGGGATAAATACACACTCTACTACATGCACAGCATTGAGTTGGTTTACAGTAAAAATAAAATAAAAATCTATTAACAATAGGTCCTAGGATCAATGATGCCAACAAATAGGAATAAAGTTAGAAGGGTTACAACACACATCTAAAAGTCTCAGACTTAATCTAGCAAGCTGCAGGCTTTGTTCAAGCTGTTGTCTCTGACCAGTCATTCATCTTTGCCACCATGGCTGGCTTTCCCTGTCAGGACCTTCCACAGAAGTACCAGGTGCTGGTTTTCCTTGTCTTCCTAGGTAAAAGATCTTTGCCTAAGAAGGTTTATCATCTACACTTAGGCTATGTCTACACTGGCAATTGACCGATAAAACTTTTGTCTTTCAGAGGCGTTAACTCTCCCCCTGCCTGAAAGACAAATTTTGGCATGACAAGCGCCAGTGAGAACAGCACGTTTTAGGCAGGGGAGCGCTCCTGCCAACAACAGAAACGCTGCTTGTTGGGGGTGGAAGTTTGTCAGCAGGAGAGCCGACAAACAGCAGCTACACTGCACGACTTTTAGCAACACAGCTGTAATGACAGCTATGTTGCTAAAAGCTGTGTAGTGTAGACACAACCTCAGTTCCCAGAGACTTCAACCCTTGTTTGGCTGAAGGGCCTGTCTTTCTAAGCTTGCACAAGTTCTGTTCCCCTGAGTCTGTCCAGTGACACATGCCAAAGATGGCATCTGTCCGTGCTTATAGCTCCTGAAGTTCAAAGTCTTTGTTTCAAGAGGCAGATGGTCTCACGCTACTTCCCCCTTCCTGTGGGCTTCCCACCCTCTGCATGTAAATGGGGCTGCCATTGTTTTGAGACAGGTGCCTTCCCTTGGTCTGGGAGGGACCCTTTTTCTCCCTGGTTGAGCACAGACTTAAAGCACAATATCATTAAGTATCCAGATTCCTCATACAGGGTTAATACAGACATCTCTCAATGATATTACTCACCAGTGTGGCATCAGCTTCCAGAAAAGCCCTCACTTGAGACACTTTTGTAATACAGTGATACTGCATTCAACCAGCTGATTCCATGGCTGTTCATTCAGGCTCTTTATAGACCAGTAAATCTTTACAATGGACTTTTCTGAGGTCACCCCTAAAAGTGACGTTCATTCAAGCTGAGTAAGGCAACAGGGAGTCTGGTGGTGAAGGAAGCGCCATGCTCTTTCTTCCTCCAGGGGGTAGCTTAATAGCTTTGTCTACCTAATGTGTAAAAATGGACCTTCATTCTCCTTGCCTGAAGACCAGGCTGACACATTCCTCTGTTTAGGGCAGACTCCCCCAGCATGCCCAGTTTAGTCATAATTGCAGCACATATCCATAACTCTCAATCCACACCATGTACATACTGATCAATAGCATTCTTGTGATGTAAGTTAGTAGTTCTCAAAGGATAGCGTATAAAATGTGGCTTGCGAGATATTACAATAGCATGTAGGGTGTGAATACCGGGGGGTTACAGTCAGAGATATACCCAGATAATCTGGGCAAGTGACCCACACTCTCACGCTGCAGACGAAGGCAAAAGCCCCTTGTCACAGATCCACCAGATTGGTGCTATGCCCCCAGCTTTGGAACAGTCTCTTGGAGGGGCTCCTTTGGTGAGCCAGACCCCCTGGGGGTTTCACTCTGCTTTCAGGGTCAGCCACATGCTCTCACCACCTCCAGAGACTGAACCTCTGGGGCTCCATCCCTCCTGCTTCACAGCAAATCCAACTGCAACAGCCTGGCAGAGACTTGCCCACTCTCCAGGGACTAAGCACCTCGCCCAATGGCTGCAGACACATGCTGTGAAAACAGATTTATAGTCACCTGGACACAGCCTAGGAAGGCCTTCGGGCAGCACAGAGAAATGAAGGTCCATGCTGGTCAGCCTAGAGCACTTCACCAGCCCCACTGCTGTGAAGCCCAGTTCATGCTTGGTCTCTTCCTGACTGCCTTCCTTAGTTCCTAAGTGAAAAGCCCAGTCCATATTCCCCCACTTTCCCCTCCGCATCCTTTGTTCCCTCTGATGAGTTAGAGACCACCTTCTAATTTCCAGCCTGAATTTGTTCTTGTGCCAACATTGTCCTTTAGCGTCAATAGCCCTTCACCCTCCCTGGTGCTTATCTCCCTGATGTATTTATAGCTAGTAGTCATAGCCCCTCTCTGCCTTCATTGTGCCAGGCTAAACAAGACCAGCTCTTCCAGTCACTTCTCATAAGGCAGGACCTCCGTTCCCCTAGTAGCTCTTCTCTGCGTCTGTTCCAGTCTGAATTCACTTTTCTTGCCCATGGGTGACCAGAACTGTACACAGTGCCTCACACACTGGCATGAATACTTCTCTCTCTGCTGGAGACATCTTGCCTGCTAGGAGCAGATTTGCGTTTTTTGCAGTGCATCACTGGTAGCTGATGCTTGATCACAGGATGACTAACACACCCAGCTCTCTCTCCTCCTCTGCTGCTGCTTCCAACTGAGGTCTGCAAAACTTAGACTCTAAGTGCTGAGCTCCCCTCACAACCGAGGCCACTGCCCCATGGCTTACATCCGTCCTGCTGGGGGGCAGGGATAGGGATCTCCCGCCACAGCCAACATCCATGCCAGGCACCCTTCCGCTCCCTGCTGGGAGCAACTGCACAGCCCGTGCTCTCCCAGGGCAGCCCCATGTGAGTTCTCTCACTCCTTGGGTTGGGACCCTTATTAATATCTACTTTTTGACTATGTAGGAGACACAGCCAGCCCATCTCAGCAGACAGCCCACAGATGCCCTTGGTGAGCATGGGTATCCATAAGCATTAAGGGATGGCAATGATGGGTAAGCACCTGAGGAACCTGTCCCCCAGAGCAGTGGGTACAGCCCCCACTGCATTCACCACAGCACCCTGTCCTCAGAAGGGCAAGGACTGCTGGGTTTGGCCTTAACTCAGAATTCAGCCCTGGGCACAGGCACCTGCCTACAATACAGGGCTCCGCCCCTGCACCCATGCCCACCCTAGCTGGACTCTGACAGCTTGCCTGCCAGGCCCTTTATTCCAGGCCATGCTGTGGCTGACCTAGATCACCATCCATGGCAGGGTTTAGAACCAGCAGTGTTTCTCTCCAGCGCTATGTTGGGTTCCTCTCTCTTCAGCAGGTCTCAGGCTTGGAGGTTTGCCCAGGAGCAGAGGCAGCCCCTAGTGCGCAGCAGCCAGAGTACATGGTGGTAGCGAAGCAGAGCGTGAAGGACTGTAAGTGCACATGCCCCACATAGGGCAGGGGGAGTGTCCACCTAGCTGCAGGAGCCTGAGCAGAGCTATGCTGAGCTAACTCGGCTCCTGCTCTGCATTTCGTTGTGCTGGGGAGACTGCAGTCCAAGGGATACCCCTTCCTGGGAGCACCAAACCCAAGGCCTTGGGTGCAGGGGCAGAGAGCAGCAGAAGGGAGGACCACAGCGAGCCACTCTCCTTCCCCCAGCAGCAGGAGCCCCTGTTCCATGTGCAAGGGGAGGGGGCATTAGAAACAGAAGGGCCCTTTCTGTCCCCTCACAGCAGGGCAGGAATCTCATACCACCATGCAGGAGGTGCATGGAAATCATTGGGGGGGGGGGGGCTTTGCCAGTCCTGAAGCTGCAGCCTTTGCCTCTGCTAGTGGACTGGGAGACATACATCCACCAGAACCTGCAGAGCCTGGTGGAGGTCAATGAGGATGGATGGGTGGTGTGGCCCAGCGACTCCCTCTTCCGCTACTTTGAACTGCTGGAGCAGCTGCAGCACAACCTTGAAGAGCGCAAGAGGCTGCAGCATTATGCAGGTGAGTAGGAGGCAAACAGCACGGGGGGGGGGGAGGAGGTTCCTGAGCACACAGGGGAAGACATGCTCCTTCTCCTCCTTTGGGACACTGCCTGGCCTTCTTTCTGCCTGCAGCATTTCATTCTTCTCAGCCCCTCTCCCACCAGCAGCAAAACAACCCCCCAGCCAGGGAACAGGGCTCCCTGCAAGGCAATTTCCATGCCCCAGGCCTGCTCCCTCCCCCATTTGCTCTTGGGGCAGGGCATGCTCATTGCTATTGACCAGGAAGGCTAGTTGTCCCCCATTCATAACTAGGTGCCCAGAATGGAAGAGACTGTTCTGGGGGAAGTCACCTCAGGGCAGGGTCTGCTGTGCACATAGAGCCCACTGCCTTTGCCCCAGGTCCTGGCACCAGCACCCCAGCATTCTCCTAGTCTGAACTGCATTGAATTGCCTACCCCTTCCATTTATTTCTCTGACCTCCCTAGGATGTGTGGGTCCTCCCAACTTGGCACAGTGGTTACATGCTCAAATGATGCTGTCTAGCCTCAGCTTCCTGTCATGCTGGTAGATCAGCACCTCTCCACCCCTGCTGCTCAGCACAGCTGCACAAGTGGCTGAGTGGCTCATCCCCTCCAGGATCAGAGCAGCTCTCTACCAGCAGAAAGCCGCTAGCTGCAGAGATCTGAGCACAGGAGTGGTTGGCCCTTGCCATTCTACAGGACTGTCTCCTCCACTTATGTAATTCGCTACAAGCTGATCAGCCCCTATGGTTGGGGGAAAGTGCCATTACTTTACCAGCAGCAAACAGCCAGACCTCTTCTACCTTTCTTTCCTACAGTTATGGCCTTATTAAACATGGAGGACAAGTAAGGAGTCACGTCCAAGGGACTCTGTGCAGCAGGAGAGCCCTTCCCACCAGGGGAGAAGTTAGCACCACTATGCTACAGAGAGAACTACAGAACTGCCAGCAGGAACAGCTGCCCCAACTCCTCCCTCCCCTGAATTTCTGCATTCCCTCTCCAATCCCCACACCAATCCTGTTGCAGGCTCAAGGCAGCTGGCCTTAGAGGCAGTGTTTAAGACCTGGGCTAGATTAAATAGGAAGTAGCTGACCTTTGTATTCTTGGCAGCATGGGCTGATTACACAGCTGATTCAGCCTTCCTCCCCAGGGGTCAGCCCTCCATTCCCTTCCCTTAGCTGTGGCTGCTCCCCCCGGCACTGCACAGCACAAGTGCCCCACAAGCCTGCCTCCCTTTTCCCTTGGGGTGTTGATGCAGGCTAACTGCACCATGGTTGGCATGCTGGAGCCACCGACCTTCAACAAGGATGCTGGGTCTGGGGCAACTCAAGAACCATCCTCCAAGCTGCAGGCCTTGCCCAGCCTGTGCTACATAGTAGTGCTTTGGGGAGGGTGGGGAAGTGCTTCCCCTCAGCTCTCTGCAGGAAGTGGCCAGCAGTGGCAGATAGGGAAGGGATGGCAGAGCCTAGATTCTTTATAGATCCAGTTTACAGGATTCTCATCTGCTCTTGCCCACGGCAGCAGTTCCTTTGGGGTCCTCCATTACTGGTGCCACCCCCATCTGCTAGCATCAGGAAATAAAAAGAGGCATGGGCTAGAGGTCAGCACTGCTACTGTGGGAAGTGGGGCTCCATTCCCAGTTCCTCCAGGACAGACTGCAAGATCACAGGGAAGTCTCCCCATCCATAGAACAGGGTTAAGGCCCAGCTCACAGGAACACACAGATTGATTCTTCAGCTGGAGACCAGGCTTGTCTCAGCAAACTCAACCCGGGCACCGCATTCCCTGCAGCACCTGGGTTGTGACCCTGGGTACTGCCCAGTGGTTACCTGGGGGAAGCATCTCCTCCTCTGGGGGATAAGCCATTGTGCCCGAAGAGCAGTCCTCCGTCCTGGGCACAGCCCCTGCCACCCAGGTCCACAGCCTAGCCTGCCTTCTCCTAAGCCTGCAAGGAGCTTGCACTTCACTCTCCATTGCTCACCAGAGGGCACTGCAGCACCAAGCAAGCCTGGCCTGAGAGAGGGCTGTTCCCATCCCCTGCCCCAGGCTACTGCCCACAGGGCCATAACAGAGTATTGTCCTGCCCTCCCTCATGCCAGGCCCCTTCTCCCTGCATTCATAGAATCATAGAATATCAGGGTTGGAAGGGACCTCAGGAGGTATCTAATCCAACCCCTTGCTCAAAGCAGGGCCAATCCCCAATTAAATCATCCCAGCCAGGGCTTTGTCAAGCCTGACCTTAAAAACTTCTAAGGAAGGAGATTCCACCACCTCCCTAGGTAACACATTCCAGTGTTTCACCACTCTCCTAATGAAAAAGTTTTTCCTAATATCCAACCTAAACCTCCCCCACTGCAACTTGAGACCATTACTCCTGTTTTGTCATCTGCTACCACTGAGAACAGTCTAGATCCATCCTCTTTGGAACCCCCTTTCAGGTAGTTGAAAGCAGCTATCAAATCCCCCCTCATTCTTCTCTTCTGCAGACTAAACAATCCCAGTTCCCTCAGCCTCTCCTCATAACTCATGTGTTCCAGTCCCCTAATCATTTTTGTTGCCCTCCGCTGGACGCTTTCCAGTTTTTCCACATCCTTCTTGTAGTGTGGGGCCCAAAACTGGACACAGTACTCCAGATGAGGCCTCCCTCGATCTGCTGGCAATGCCCCTACTTATACATCCCAAAATGCCATTGGCCTTCTTGGCAACAAGGGCACACTGTTGACTCATATCCAGCTTCTCGTCCACTGTAACCCCTAGGTCCTTTTCTGCAGAACTGCTGCCGAGCCACTCGGTCCCTAGTCTGTAGCGGTGCTCCACGGTGCTTCCTTTGCTCCGCTCTCTGCGCCAGGCTGGGGCAGCGGTTTCAGGGCTGACTCTGGCCCTGCTCAGCCACCACACTCCAGGGCATCTCACAGGATTAGCTCTCTGCCTTTCCCATGCAATGGAGATGCACCCCCCCACACAGAAGGGCACACCCCAGGAGCCTGTCTCCTGCCAGAACCTGGACCTCCCCCAGCAGGGAGTAGAGGAAGCTGGCTTTCCTGGGCGCAGCAGAGTCTTTAATATAAGCCATACAATTTCCACTTGTAAAATCAGTACAATAGCCGTTTAAAAGGATAAAATGGAGGGGCTGCTGTGGTGATGGGGGTGTTCACGAAACATTGGAGTGATCATGATCAGGCATTTGCACGTTCACCTCACCTGCCGGCCCAAGTGCAGGCATTACACTTATGAACAGCATGCTGCTAAACTATTAAGCCAGGCCCTACTCTGACTCCAGAGCAAAAACCAGGCTGCCCTGAACCCACCCCCAAGACCCTCCCACCCCTAAAACTCTGCCCAAGAGGCATCCCAGTCCATCTCCAGGAGACACTGGTAGCAGGGGCTGAACCTGCAGGTGATGGTTTCCCAGGCCAGTGCCTGCCTCAGTACATGTGAGCGCAGCCAGCAGCTGCCCAAGCAGGGCCAATGGCATCAGCCCAGGAAGCGCAAGGCAGCCATGACTGAGAAGCCCAGCAGCATGGAGAGCACTTTGGGCAGGCGGCACTTCGGGGAGTTCAGTTCATGAGGCAGGATCTCAAGGAAGGTGATATAGACAAAGGTCCCTGCAGCAATCCCTTCCAGCAGGCACTGGGCCATGGTGCTGCTGGGGCCCGGGTTCTGCATCATCACAATCCCCACTGCGATGCCAAGGGGAGACATGAGGGCAAAGGTGCTAATCAGAGCCACAAACCAGCAGGTGGGGACCTGGCTCTGGAGCAGCAGGAGCGAGAGGCTGACAGCAATCACGCTCTTATGCGCCACGATGGCGATGCAGATCTGCAGCACCTTGGACTCCGTGTCCTGCAGCCCCACGGCCAGGCCCTCGAACAGGGAGTGCACCGATAGAGATAGGAAGAGGACAAAGGAGCGGAAGGACGAGTGGGCCGGGAAGTCTGCAGGCAAGTGAGGCGCACCCGTCTCCACCACCCACTCACCAGTGTCTGCTGGCTGAGGGGTGGCCTCCCCACAGGAGAGGAGGGGGGTGGCCTCCCCTGACCGCCGCTCACTGCAGTCCAGGACCATGTGCTCGATTATGAGAACCAGCAGGAAGCCAAGAGTCAGGACGAATTCAGGAAAGGGAAAATCCACCTGGGGAAGCAGAGAAAGCATTAGCCCGAGCAGAGGCCTCCGGACCCCCAACCCAGCCGAGACGGTGGAGATGACCCCAGGGCCAGCTGGTGGGGCTGCAGCTAGGAACCGGGAGGAACAGCAAGCCCAGCTGGCCCATCCCAGCGCTATTCGGGGAGGGTGCTGCGGGGTACCTACCGTGATCTGCTGGCTCCGCAGCTCCTCCCGCATGTCAGACAGAGAGTCAGGGACGATGTCCAGCAGGCAGGTGGCCAGGAAGATTCCTCCAGCCACGCAGCCGACAAAGCTGCGCCACCGCCCGCGGATCCCTGCTCCGGAGAGGGAGCCGTCAGCGTGGCAGCCCCCCCCGGGAGACCCCGTCCCGCGGGGGGGGCAGGGTCCCGGCGTCCTCCCTCTACCCCCCACCCCCCCCCACTGGGAGACCCCGTCCCACGGGTGGGGGGCAGGGTCCCAGCGTCCTCCCTCCCCCCACCCCCACACTGGGAGACCCCGTCCCGCGGGGGGGGCAGGGTCCCGGCGTCCTCCCTCTACCCCCCCCCGCACTGGGAGACCCCATCCCGCAGGGGGGGCAGGGTTCCGGCGTCCTCCCTCTACCCCCCCCCGCACTGGGAGACCCCATCCCGCGGGGGGGGGCAGGGTCCCGGCGTCCTCCCTCTACCCCCCCCACACTGGGAGACCCCGTCCCGCGGGGGGGCAGGGTCCCGGCGTCCTCCCTCTACCCCCCCCCGCACTGGGAGACCCTGTCCCGCAGGGGGGGCAGGGTCCCGGCATCCTCCCTCTACCCCCCCCCGCACTGGGAGACCCCGTCCCGCGGGGGGGGGGCAGGGTCCCAGCGTCCTCCCTCCCCCCACCCCCACACTGGGAGACCCCGTCCCGCGGGGGGGGCAGGGTCCCGGCGTCCTCCCTCTACCCCCCCCCGCACTGGGAGACCCCGTCCCGCGGGGGGGGGCAGGGTCCCGGCGTCCTCCCTCTACCCCCCCCCGCACTGGGAGACCCCGTCCCGCGGGGGGGGCAGGGTCCCGGCGTCCTCCCTCTACCCCCCCCACACTGGGAGACCCCGTCCCGCGGGGGGGCAGGGTCCCGGCGTCCTCCCTCTACCCCCCCCCCCCGCACTGGGAGACCCCGTCCCGCGGGGGGGGCAGGGTCCCGGCGTCCTCCCTCCCCCCACCCCCACACTGGGAGACCCCGTCCCGCGGGGGGGCAGGGTCCCGGCGTCCTCCCTCTACCCCCCCCGCACTGGGAGACCCCGTCCCGCGGGGGGGCAGGGTCCCGGCGTCCTCCCTCTACCCCCCCACACTGGGAGACCCCGTCCCGCGGGGGGGGCAGGGTCCCGGCGTCCCCCCCCCACACTGGGAGGCCCCCGCACGCACCCGCGCCCCGCAGCCGCCCGGGGAGCAGCCCGGGGAGCAGCCCGCAGAGCAGCGGCAGGAGCAGCAGCCCGAGCAGGCCGCCCAGCTTGGCCGCCAGCAGGGACCGCATGACGCCGCCTCGGGGCTCGCGGCCGCCGCGCGAGCTTTAAACCCGCTCTGCGCGGGACAGGCCCCGCCCACAGCCCTCGCGCCCCCGCACGCGGATTGGCCAGAGCCGCAGAAAGGGGAGGAGCCTTCACGGTGAGGGGCGGGGCTTGCGCGCAGGCGGGCGCGCCCCGGGGCGGCAGCTGGGCCGGTTCCACGTGGTCGGTGCCGAGCGGAGGGGGCGGCCCCCGGGCTCGCTGCGGGCCCCGGGCTCGGCTCCCCCCAGCGGGGCGGGGCGGGGCGGGACGAGGGGCTGACGGTGCCTCCTTGTCTGCTCTCCTGGGGGGCTGGGGCTGGTACCTCCCTGGGAGCGGGCCGCCTCTCTGCTCCCGGGCTGCAGAGCTGGTCGCCCGCGGTTCCTGTTCTGTCCCCGCCGGCCCCCTGAAGTGGAGACGGGAAGGGAGGTGCCCGGCAGCCGGCGGAGGGGGCGCTCATGGGCCTCGGGGACAGCGACTCTGGGTTCAGAACCTGGCCGTGGCGGCCCTGCGCTGCTCTGCAAGGGCTGGTCGTGTGGGTGGGTTCCTGGGCCGTCTGGCAAAGAGGAGGGATGGGAGAATCTAGCAGCAGAAGTTTTAATGTCCCTCAGTAAGTCTCACCCCCTTAGCTGCAATCTGCTGGCCAGGCCCACCCTCTTCTATCAGCAACAGTGTAGACAGAGGGTTTGCAGCCAGGGGGTGTGTGCGGCACCCCTGAAAGACCAGGGCAGCAAGGCTCCCCCTCCCCTGTCACCGTCTCCGGGCTACTGCCCCAAGACTGGTCAACACAGGGGGCTGCAGAGATGTTCTGAGCCCTCACAGGACACCTGTGTGCCATCCACTTCCAGGGAGATGCCATTCCTGGTCCCAGCTGGTGATCCCCAGCGGTAGCCGGGGTAGTAGCCATGTAATCCTGGTGCAGCAAGGCCCGCAGACTAGCTTGATGCTGCGAAAGCACCCACGTTTCCCTCCGGTCAGCTTTGACGCCACAGCTTTTGGCTTTCACTCAGTGCTCTTTTGTTCTCAGATCCTGGGACAGGAGTAAATAGGGGCCAAGCTGGCTCATTTTACATCCCCGTCGTAGCCTGTTCTGTCTTGTTCTGCTTTCCCAGCTAAGCAGCTTTAGACACAGGGGGGCTGCACCAATTAAAAATGATAGTGGTGTGTGACGTTGTGAGTGTAATATAATATCTCATTGAAAGGTGACAGGGTCAGAAAGAGTTAATTAACTCACAGACTGACATGAGCCATGGCCGAACCTTAGAGACTGGTTAGGAAGAGATGGAAATGAAGAGAGCTTTGAAATGCAGCCTGCATTGTTAGAGACAGAAGAGTAGATAGAAAAGGAGTACTTGTAGCACCTTAGAGACTAACAAATTTATGGTGTTACCATACACATTGTAATGAGACTAACAAATTTATTTGAGCATAAACTTTCGTGAGCTATGTAGCTTACGAAGGCTTATGCTCAAATAAATTGGTTAGTCTCTAAGGTGCCACAAGTCCTCCTTTTCTTTTTGCGGATACAGACTAACACGGCTGCTACTCTGAAAACTGTAAGGAGAGTGATCAGGTAAGGTGTGAGCTATGTAGCTTACGAAGGCTTATGCTCAAATAAATTGGTTAGTCTCTAAGGTGCCACAAGTCCTCCTTTTCTTTTTTCAGGTAAGGTGAGCTATGACCAGCAGGAGAGAAAGAAAACCTTTTGTAATGATAATCAAGGTGTGCCATTTCCAGCAGTGAGGAACAGTAGGGGGGGGAAATAAATAGTTTTACTTTGTGTAATGACCCATCCACTCCCAGTCTCTATTCAAGCCTAAGTTAATTGTATCCAGTTTGCAAATTAATTCCAATTCAGCAGTTTCTCCTTGGAGTCTGTTTTTGAAGTTTTTTTGTTGAAGAATTGCCACTTTTAGGTCTGTAATCGAGTGACCAAAGAGATTGAAGTGTTCTCCGACTGGTTTTTGAATGTTATAATTCTTGACGTCTAATTTGTGTCCATTTATTCTTTTACGTAGAGACTGTCCAGTTTGGCCAATGTACATGGCAGAGGGGCATTGCTGGCACATGATGGACCCATGGAAAAGAAGCCCTTGAGGAATTCCATCATGATTTCAACAATTTCCATCCCACCATCAACCTCAAACCTGGACCAGTCCACACAAGAGATCCACTTCCTGGACACTACAGTGCTAATAAACAATGGTCACATAAACACCACCGAATACCGGAAACCTACTGACTGCTATGCCTACCTACATGCCTCCAGCTTTCATCCAGACCACACCACACAATCCATTGTCTACAGCCAAGCTCTACAATACAACCACATTTGCTCCAACCCCTCAGACAGAGACAAACACCTACAAGATCTCTATCAAGCGTTCTTACAACTACAATACCCATCTGCTGAAGTGAAGAAACAGATTGACAGAGCCAGAAGAGTACCCAGAAGTCACCTACTACAGGACAGGCCCAACAAAGAAAATAACAGAACGCCACTAGCCATCACCTTCAGCCCCCAACTAAAACCTCTCCAACACATCATCAAGGATCTACAACCTATCCTGAAGGACGACCCATCACTCTCACAGATCTTGGGAGACAGGCCAGTCCTTGCTTACAGACAGCCCCCCATCCTGAAGCAAATACTCACCAGCATCCACACACCACACAACAGAACCACTAACCCAGGAACCTATCCTTGCAACAAAGCCTGTTGCCAACTGTGTCCACATATCTGTTCAGGGGACACCATCACAGGGCCTAATCACATCAGCCACACAATCAGAGGCTCATTCACCTACACATCTACCAATGTGATCTATGCCATCATGTGCCGGTAATGCCCCTCTGCCATGTACATTGGCCAGACTGGACAGTCGCTACGTAAAAGAATAAATGGACACAAATCAGACGTCAAGAATTATCACATTCAAAAACCAGTCGGAGAACACTTCAATCTCTCTGTTAGTCTCTAAGGTGCCACAAGTACTCCTTTTCTTTTTTCAATCTCTCTGGTCACTCGATTACAGACCTAAAAGTGGCAATTCTTCAACAAAAAAAACTTCAAAAATAGACTCCCAAAAGAGATCGCTGAATTGGAATTAATTTGCAAGCTGGACACCATTAAATTAGGCTTGAATAAAGACTGGGAGTGGATGGGTCATTACACAAAGTAAAACTATTTCCCCATGTTTATTCCCCCTCCCCGCCCCTGTTCCTCACACATTCTTGTCAACTGCTGGAAATGGCCCACCTTGATTATCACTACAAAAGGTTTTTTTTCTCTCATGCTGGTAATAGCTCACCTTACCTGATCACTATCTTTAGTGTTTATGGTAACACCCACTGTTTCATGTTCTCTGTGTATATAAATCTCCCCACTGTATTTTCAACTGAATGCATCCGATGAAGTGAGCTGTAGCTCACGAAAGCTCATGCTCAAATAAATTGGTTAGTCTCTAAGGTGCCACAAGTACTCCTTTTCTTTTTGCGAATATAGACTAACACGGCTGCAACTCTGAGAAGAGTAGATGTTTGCTCAGGTCTTGTGATGTCAGCAAACAAGTCTTGTCGATGGCTGTAGCTTTGATTCAAAGATCAGAAAAGGAATATTAACATTTAGGCAGATACTTGAGTGACATAGTATTATTGTCTGTATGTCTCTTTGAAGGTTGTGGTAACCTGTGTCTGAACTGTTTAACGGATAAATGACCCTGTGCTAATTGCCAGGATGTTTGGGAGAAGGAAAGTGAAGCCGATTGTTTTCTCAGGCCAAAAGGCTGCAGGAAATGAATAAAAACCTTGGGACACGATCCTTCTTCATCTCAGATCTGCTTTGGGTTTCAAGAGGGGGAACCTTAAGCCATAAGGATTGAGATCCCCAGTCACTGATTGGAGTCACCCTTAATATGGACATTGGACTGTAACCCATGGACTATTTCTAAAAGGACTTTTGGCAACGACAAGCTCATCTCTGCCGTGTATCTGAACCTCAAGAATTGAACTCAAGTCTGTCTGTATATTGATCTTTTAACCAACACTCTCTCTCTTTTCTTTTTTAATAAATGTTAGTTTAGTTAATAAGAACTGGCTGTAAGCGTGTATTTGGGGTAAGATCTGAGTTATCATTTGACCTGGGTCTGGGGCTTGGTCCCTTTGGGGTCAGGAGAACCTTTTCTTTTATATGATGAAATAAGATTTTCAGAATTTATCATCCTATGTTTGACATGTGTGTCTGGCTGGAGGCCTGCGGCTAGCTACTTTAAGGGAACTGCGTTGTGTGGACGTCTGAGAACCCAGGGAGGTGCTATAGAAGCTGTTTTGGGCTGGCTGGGTAAATCTAAGTATTGGACTATCCACCACCGTCTGGGGTTTGTCTGCCCCGTTCTGTTTGCAGTTCACCCGGATTGAGTGACGTCAGCTGGCTCCCACAGGCAGCACCGTCACATGATGCAAAAATTTTGTGTGGACAAGGCCTTAGTCTCACCTTGCACTGGCAACCCTGGCCACTGCCCCCAGGCCTCCAATCACCTGTGTTGATGTTGACCTTATCTGGAGTTTCCTTTACTCTGTCTTTTTGTGAGAGATAGGTGATCTCATGCTGTATGCTTGAGTGGGATGGGGGAGGGTTGTCTGTTGTCTGCGTGCACAGAATTATAGGGAGCAGGGAAACTGAACCAGTGTATCTGCCTGTGGGGTGGGGGGCAGCTGAGGTATTTCTGCCTGCTGCATCCCTGGAGGAGTGTGAGGGAGAAGCTGCCGGGGCTCTCTGCTCATGATACTTTTGAGGTAAGGGTGAGCAATGGGAGCAGTTTTCATGTTAAGGAACATTTTGCTGCAGGGTTCGGCTTGAGAGAGTCACATGCAGAGCTGAAAGGAAAAAACACTGTGTCCTGTGAGCTGGGGAGGGAGCAGTGAGAAGTCCCGTGGTGGGGTGCGTGGCAGAGGACCGGCAGGGGAAAGGAGCCAGGACCCCCAAGTTCTGGAGGGGCCATGCCCTGGACTCCTGGGTGAGACCAGTCAGTCCAAACTCTCAAGGGGCTGAGTCTCTTAAAGGTGAATGTCAAACACTTCAGAAAAACCAGTCTCTTCCTCTGCTCAGAATCCAGTATGTGGGATCTGAGTCCATTTCCTTGGAGTGACTGTGATTCACCTTAACCCTTCAGACTCTACAGACAAGAATCTTCCCTGACTCCCAGCCCCCTAACCCTAGCCATGCGGCCCAGCCCTTCACTAGGATATTTGTCAAGGTAAGAAATTCCTGCCCCTTGACCTGTTTGTCCATTGCCATTGCAGAGGGAACTAAATGGTCAAACAAACCCCAAACATGAAATCAAGCAAGCTAATTATGAGCTAGCTATAGGATTGCCAGTTGTCTAATTGCACAAACCCAAACACCCGGGCCCTTCCCTGAGGCCATGTCCCCACTCACTGCATCCTCCCTCCCTCCCTCGCTCGCTCCCTCTCCCCTGCTTTCCCTCGCTCCCTCTCCCTCTCCCCTGCCCTCCCTCGCTTTCACGGGGCTGGGGTAGAGGGGGATGTAGCTGCTTTTATTTACTTCCTTGCTTGTCCGAGCAGCTGTTCACGTCACCTGCCCAGGAGGGAGCTGTGAAGCCTCAAGACCTGCCCTCGTCACCTGGACTAAGCTTGCCTCCCATTTTGTGCCTACCCCTCTTGCTCCTGCTTGGCCTGGAAACAGGTGTATCTCATTACCAGTTCAGGCCGCCAATGGGGGTTAGTATGTGTCACGGAGTCCCCGGGCGATGCTCTGGAACTGCTCCCTACGAAGCCAGGCAGGACTCTGGGGAAGTCTCCTTTCTGTGAACAGCCTGTCTGCAGGACACACAGCTCACACAGCTTCCACCTTCCTGGGTCTGACCTCGGAGCATTCAGCATTCTCTGCCCCTCTGTGCGCTTCTCACAGCGAGTCCACCCAGGCAGGGTCCTGGGGAAGCCAGAGGGTCCTGCCCCCCAACTTCGCAGTCAGACGTGACTCTCAGCCAGCCAGTAAAATAAAGGTTTATTAGATGACAGGAACATGGTCTAACACAGAGCTTGTAGGTGCAGAGAACAGGACCCCTCAGCTGGGTCCATTTTGGGGGGCAGTGAGCCAGACAACCACGTCTGCCCTTCACCCCATGTCTCCAGCCAGCCCCAAACTGAAACTCCCTCCAGCCCCTCCTCCTCTGGGCTTTGTCCCTGTCCCGGGCCAGGAGGTCACCGGATTCCTTTGTTCTCCAACCCTTTAGCTCTCACCTTGCAGGGGAGAAGGGCCAGGCCATCAGTTGCCAGGAAACAGGGTGTCGGCCATTCTCTGTGTCCAGACCCCTGCACACACCTGCCCTCTAGGCCTCTGCAATGATCATACACCCTTACCCCACCCCCTAGATACTTAAGAACTGCCTAGGGGAAACTGAGGCACCCCCACACTATTCAGAGGAAACATTAAGAACAGTCCCACTTCGTCACAGTGTGTCAGATTCCTGACCATGTTCCGCAGATGAAGGCAGGGTCCCATGGCCAAGTGGTCCAGAGCGTCTGCTGTCTGGAGCCTGGCTGCTTCCCCAGCTCGTCCTGCTGTTTGAACGTGCCACATAGTGAGCTCCTGCCCCGGGGCCTTTCCAGCATGCAGAACTGAGCTGAGATGTAAACACTCACCAGGGAGAAGCATGTGGGCAGGGCAGTGGATGCCCCAGCGTGGGCTGTAACCTACCATATAGGACTCACAGCGCCCAGGCAGTGGGCAGGTAAAGACCCGCTGGAATGCAGAACAGCTGTCCTCTGGGCCTGGAGGTGGAGGGTCCCTTTGTCCTGCAGACCCCTGCTCTACCCCAGGCTGCTGGCTGGGACCCCCAGTTGTCAGGGTGACTGGGCCTGGCCTGCTGGGAGAAGGCAGGCAGCTGCCCCCATTCCAGGACATTTCAGTCTCCTCAATTATTTTGCTGGTGAATGGAGCCGAGCAGGCCGTGGCCCAAGACATCAATAATGGAGCAGGCTGGCCATTGTTCACAGGCAGAGGCATCCGGGCTGGCGGAGATCAGCCAGGCTATGCAGGGACAGGCCTCCGGTTACAGGCTCGCGCCAGGGGCTGTCGGAGCAGAGACCCAGCACAGTGTCAGGTGTGGTGCCCCAACGCTTTGGCAGGTCAAATACATCGATTGTGCAGAGCTTCTCCGAGTGCTGAGCCCAGTGTGGGGCTGGGCTGCTGGTACCGGGGCTGAGGGGCTGGGCTATGGGGACAGAGGATGGGCGATGGCTACAGGAGGGGCTGGGAGATGGACAACTGGTACAGAGGTGGGGGAAAGGCTCGGTCTCTATCAGTGGGGGAGGGGAGCAGTCCGTATGGGAGGGTGTGGGGGTCGGTCTCTGTCACCGGGAGAGCGGAGCAGTCTGTATGGGAGGGTGGGGGGGTCGGTCTCTGTTAGTGGGGGAGGGGAGCAGTCCGTGTGGGAGGGTGTGGGGGTCGGTCTCTGTCAGCGGGAGAGTGGAGCAGTCTGTATGGGAGGGTCCGTCTCTGTCACCGGGAGAGCAGAGCAGTCTGTATGGGAGGGTGTGGGGGTCGGTCTCTGTTAGTGGGGGAGGGGAGCAGTCCGTATGGGAGGGTGCGGGGTTGGTCTCTGTTAGTGGGGGAGGGGAGCAGTCTGTATGGGAGGGTGTGGGGGTTGGTCTCTGTTAGTGGGGGAGGGGAGCAGTCGGTATGGGAGGGTGGGGGGTCGGTCTCTGTTAGTGGGGGAGGGGAGCAGTCTGTATGGGAGGGTGTGGGGGTTGGTCTCTGTTAGTGGGGGAGGGGAGCAGTCTGTATGGGAGGGTGGGGGGGTTGGTCTCTGTTAGTGGGGGAGGGGAGCAGTCGGTATGGGAGGGTGGGGGGTCGGTCTCTGTTAGTGGGGGAGGGGAGCAGTCTGTATGGGAGGGTGTGGGGGTTGGTCTCTGTTAGTGGGGGAGGGGAGCAGTCCGTATGGGAGGGTGGGGGGTCGGTCTCTGTTAGTGGGGGAGGGGAGCAGTCCGTATGGGAGGGTGGGGGGTCGGTCTCTGTCACCGGGAGAGCAGAGCAGTCTGTATGGGAGGGTGGGGGGGTCGGTCTCTGTTAGTGGGGGAGGGGAGCAGTCGGTATGGGAGGGTGGGGGGTCGGTCTCTGTCAGCGGGAGAGCGGAGCAGTCGGTATGGGAGGGTGGGGGGTCGGTCTCTGTCACCGGGAGAGCGGAGCAGTCTGTATGGGAGGGTGGGGGGGTCGGTCTCTGTTAGTGGGGGAGGGGAGCAGTCCGTATGGGAGGGTGTGGGGGTCGGTCTCTGTCACCGGGAGAGCGGAGCAGTCGGTATGGGAGGGTGGGGGGTCGGTCTCTGTTAGTGGGGGAGGGGAGCAGTCGGTATGGGAGGGTGGGGGGTCGGTCTCTGTTAGTGGGGGAGGGGAGCAGTCCGTATGGGAGGGTGTGGGGGTCGGTCTCTGTCACCGGGAGAGCGGAGCAGTCTGTATGGGAGGGTTGGGGCTTGGTCTCTATCAGTGGGGGGAGGGGAGCAGCGAGCCCAGTGAGTCCATATGGGAGGGTGGGGCATGGTTCCTCTCAGTAATGGCAGAGAAATGTCAATGGGGCACAGATCCTGCAGGCTATTCTTCCTCCAGGGGTCAGGACTTGGCTAATGGGGGTCACAGCCCTTATCTCTGGGGCTGTGCTGCTACCCTGGCTAGGAGCCAAGTTAGCACCTGCTGCTGTCCTGTGGGTGGCCCCAGGGGGCAGGGCGTGCTCACCCTTCCCCCTGCTGCTGAGCCGAAGGGGCGCTGGCCTCTCCCTGCCTCAGCCCTGCCGCTTCGGGTTCCGTGCCAAGCTGTCAGGTCCCCGTCTGGGCACAGAGCCGGAATGGCACTGGGCAGTCAGAGGAAGGCACGCCAGGAAGCAGATGCACCTTGCTCTCCCCTCCCCCATCACCAGGTAAGGTGCGTCTGCCTCCTGCAATGTGCCCTCCTCCTGGTGCATGTTGGCCCTTGGGCTGACTGGACACGCGGCATTAGCTATTATCATTAATGTCGGTAGTCCTGGAGCACTGAGAGCCAGCAGCCAAGACTGGGCCCATGTTGCTGGGGGCTGCATGGACCCAACTGAGATGGGGGTCCCCTGGTGCTGGGGGCTGCACAGTCCCTGGCTGAGCTTAGGGTGCAAGGGGCTGCACAGTCCCTGGCTGAGATGTGGCCCCCGTGGTGCTGAGGACCATATTGTGGCTTTTCGCGTCCATTGATTTCAATGGATCTGGGCCCAAGTGACTTTCCAAAAGCGACAAGAGGAGTCTCTGGCTTTCCTCCCCTCCTCTCCCTGTGAGTGGAAAGTGTAAGGTAGCTCTGAGCTGGACTCGTCCTTCCAGGGTGTAAGTAATGCTCGGCTGGCGGAAAGAGATCAGGTGAGCTGGGATTCGCCTGACAGCCCCGCTGACAGTCTCTGGTGTCATGGTACAGGTCCTGTTCCCTGACAGCGAGCTCCCCGCTCCCCAGTCCAGCTGAACGCCCCTGTGACCACCAGCTTCCCTGGCCTCTGGCTTCTGGGGGCTCCTGCCCTGCATAAGAACACAGAGAAATGGCTTTGTCCCCCTGGTGCTTCTGGCTGCTGCTGCTGCAACCTCTGCCCCTGGCGGGTGAGTGTGGAGGCGGTTGGGGCATGGGGGGCATCGGCACGCAAAGCATCTCTTCCTGGGGTACGTTCCTGAGGGGCAGCGGCTCAGCGTCACAAGGGAACCAGGGGGCAGCAGGGAGCAGAAACCCAGGTTGCCGTCGCACAGGTGTTGGGGTGGCAGGGCAGGTCAGGCCAGCAGACCCACTAGCCTCACATCCCTGGGCCTGACTGGGGCCAAGTGCTGAAAACCCTGTCCCAGGACAGTGCCAAGTCAAAGCCCACCCAGCCCCCTTGGGCCGATCTCGGGTGGCTGGCCGGAGCCCCCCCATTCCCCAGTGGCCGCACTGCTATTTTTAGCATGCTAGCTCAAGCAGAGGTAGCGTAAGTCTGTCTGCCCAGGCAGATGTGCCCTTGTGTCTCCCAGCAGGATAGCCCCTGATAGCAGGACGATGTTGCCTGCCTGGGCCAACCAGTGATATCCTGTGGCAGTGAGTCTCACAGATGAACTGTGTGGCATGAAAAGGTATTTCCTTGGATCAGATGTAAACGTGCCACCTGTCAGTGTTGCTGGTGCCCCTTGCTTGTGCATTACAAGAGGGCGCCTAGTAACGCCGTGGGCAGCTCTCTGGGGAGTGGCATGTGCCTGGCTACAGCAATGACTCGTTTCTCGCGTCACAGGGCTGGGACAGGGAGGTGAACATGCAAAGGTGGTGCTGAGAGCCCAGGCACTGTCACGGCAGCAGACCCCATGCACAGGTGGGCCCAGGGATTCCTGGACAGCCAGGTCTGGAGCGGCACTGAGCTGGGGCATGGGGAGCTGCAGGTGCTCAGCCCCTCTCGGAGACCTGAGGAAGGCGTGAGGCAGGTGTCACCAATTGGTAGGGCTAGATGAGCACAGTATGGCTGGCGTTGTGCAAGTCCCGGCCCTGCAGCCTGCACACGCTGGAGCTGAAGGGGAGAAGGAGGGGAGTGCCCCGCACTCAGCCAGTTGCTGGGGGAGGTCCTGCCTTATGGAGCCTGAAGGACACCGTGCGCTTGGCAGAGAGCTGAAAGACACCGGCCCTGCCCCAGCGTGCTCCCAGGTGCCCAGGCAGGGGGGCCCGAGCCAAAATTGCAGATGGGCAGATATGAAAGCCTATGTGCTGCACCTGATTGGCTGGGAATTGCTGCTTGATCACCAGCTGCAGGGTGATGTGGACCCACAGTCGCTGGGCAGGTAGATGGGATCCTTGGTGGGTATGAGGCCAGGTGACCCTTGTTCTCAGTCTGGGGCCCTGCTCCAGGCCATTTCAGCCAGCTTGGCTTCCCCTGCAGGAGTATCCCCAGAAGGGCACGGGGTCCCAGTCCAGGACCTCATCTCCTTCCTGATGTTGGAGGGCGGGCGGCGGTCTGGTGGCTCTGTCCTGTCCAGCCTTCCAGCAGGCCTGAGGCGGCAGGAGGACGTGCAGTCTCTGGTGAGGAGCTTGCTGGTGGGGCTGGAGTCCCTGGGAATCCTGCCTACGGCCGGGAGTTCCCCGCTCCGGGCCCTGTGGCAGAGCCGCGGCAGCAGGAGCTGGATTTCTGGCTTTCTCTACAACATCTCCATGCACCTGGAGAAGCAGGATCTGGAAGAGCTGGGGGGCAAGTCCTGGGGGAGCCTGCCGCAGCACTTCCTATCTCAGCCCTCCCCGACCCCCAGTCTGCAGCTGAGGGACGTCCTGGTCTCGCTGAGGGGCAGCCGTGACTGGGACATGCTCCAGAGCCTCATCCACAGCCTGCTCAGCCTCTTCCGCAGAGACCAGACCCTGCTGTTCTTCCTGCAGCAGAACTGGGCGCGGCTCAGCAGCCTGGGGGAGGCCCTGGCCCTGGCGCTGCCCACTGGGGTGCTGGGCCAGGGCAGCCCTGACTTGCAGGGCACCTACTGCACCCTGACAGGCCGTGGGAACTGCAGCTCCAGCGCAGACTGGATGTCGCAGCTGCTGAAGCTGTTTGAGGGCACCCGCCGGATGCCAAGGGTCCATCTGCAGCCTGGAGGCCCAGTCCTGGCTCCTGACCACTGGAAACCCTTCCGCGTGCTGCCCTCCCTGAGCCCCAGTGCCAGCGGCCTCCTGCAGATCTCCCGGACCAAGCAGCCAGGGCTGGACTCCGGGGGGGGCTCCGCGGACACCCTGTGGGGGGCCCTGGAGGAGGCCAAGCAGCGTCTCCTGCGGAGGGTGGGCCGATCGCTCTACACCAGCTTCAGGAGGAAGGTCTCGCGTGTGACGAGTTTGCTAGTGGATGAGGTCTCGGTGGCCCTCGGCGTCCCTCAGTTGGATCGAGGGGGGAAGTGCACCGTAGGTGAGTCATTCCTTCCCAGGACTCATGGGGCACTGAGGCACCAGGCACGGGCCGCACAGCCTGGCTCCAGACGCTCACTCATTCCTTCCCTTCTCTTTTCTCAGGGACCCTGCAGCAGCTCCTGCTGTGGTGAGTCATGGATGCGGGCCGGCGTGTGGCCGGCCGTCAGACCCACGGGCTCCCAGCACTGCTAGATGGAAAGCCCCTGCTCGTGCCAGGCTCCACGCAGGGTCACCCCAGTCCTGGGCTCAGGGGCTCCTGGGATTTCAGCAAAAAAGCCTCGGCCGTAACCTTCCTCTGGCCCGCCCTAGGTCCAGAGCCGACTGCTCATCTGCCTGGGGAGAGTCACTGGAGGAGCTCTCGGAGCGGGGCCTGGCTGGGCCGGGGCAGAGGGGGAGCATGGCAGACACAGTGCTAGCTGCTGGGGCCACCTAGGGCCCATGAGCTCTGTGGCTGCGTCCCTGGCCTCTTGAGGGAGGACAGGAAGAGACATCCCTTTCCTTCCTCATGGACAGGGGCTGCAAAGGCAAGGGGAAGCTGTGCGAGCTGGGGGGCTGGGATATCACATGGCAGCCGTGGCTGTCACACCCCCTAACAAACAGGCTGTGAATGGAGCTGGTTCCCGCACAGGTGCTGATGCCCCTCATGGCCTTGCTGTGGGGCAGGCTGCGTTGCCTGGGAGAGGAGGGGCTCTCCTGGCCCATGGGGGACTGGGGTCAGGCGGGGAAGTTGTGGGACTCCCTGTGAGAGGGGCCCAGGTCCCAGGCGAATGCTGAGTGCTGCACAGAGGAGGAGGAGAACCTGCTGGGGGCGAGGAGCTGCGTGGCTAGGGGGTGGCTGAGGGGTATGCGGTGAGGCAGGGCCCAGGCATGGGGGGTGTGGTGGGAGGACTGAGACGGCAGAGTGTGTCCCTGGGCCCTGGCCTGTGGAGTGTGGATTGCAAGGCCAGAGGGTTTGGGAAGAGAGCGAGCATGCGGGATTTCCCCAGCCCATGCAGATGGGCTCCAGGGAGAGGGTGATGGAGGCTTAGCGAGGTGCGTGACCAGCTCCTCTGTCCGCTGCTAACAGGGGCATCAGGCACAACATCAGCTGGAACGCCCGGAACCTGGGGTTCAGGTCTAGGACCTTCCCATCTCCTCCACCAATCCTGAGCTGCATGCAGCCTGCCCGCAAGCCCCCCCAAGTCACAAAGAGGGCATCTGGAGACGCTTGGGGTGAGCCCTGGCCCTCAGCCGAGGTTATGGAGTCTGCCTGCAATGACACTATCCCAGGCCTGCCTGGCATCTCCAACTTCACTGCCTATCTTTACTGCAGCCTATTCAATGGCTCAGACAGCTCCAGCCAGCCGCCCTCAGGCCTGGGGGCCGCATGCTCCAGCTCCGCCTGGTATTCCTCCTCCACCAGCGGGGACTCCATGTGGGTGAGGACGTGCAGGGAGTACTTCCCTGGCCAGTTCAACATCACGGTCTGTAGCAATGCCTCCCTGCTGCAGCTGCCCAGTCCCAACCAGCCTCTCATGGAGCAGTTGTGTGTCAACCTCTCTCTGCCCCACAAAGCCGGCAGATGTCTGGAGGGGCTGCCCGGGACTCCCTGGAGCCAGGAGGATTTCTGGAGCTGCTTTCTGGAAAACCAGACTCTCTGGACACAGTGGCTGTGCACCAATGAGAGCCTGCAGGAGGTATCCGCGGATTGCAGCGCCTGGATCTCCAGACTCTGCCATGGCCGCCAGCTCCAGACAAAGGCACTGAACTCCTCGCTGCTCAGGAACTCTGATCCCTGCAATTTCCATGTCTGGAGCCCCCAGGCGCTCAGGAATGCTAGCCTGATGGAGCAGTGCCGGGGGGTGAACCCCGCTAGCTTCCAGGAGCCGGTGTGTAGGAATTCCTCCCTCCTCCAGTCTTTGGTGTCTTCCCAGCCCTGGCTCATGGATCACTGCCTGGACTCCCTGCAGAATGGGCAGTGCTTCCTGCAGCGCCTCCTGGATATCCTGCCTATTTCCTCTCACGTGGACGCATCTCAACTGTGCCGGGACCCTGCGTCCTACCTGCTGGGGCTGGTGTCCCAGCTCACGCACTGCGAGGAGGAGCCTCCCCGCTGGATCCTCAGCATGAACTATCTCCTGCGGCTGCTGGACTTCACCCTGCCCTTCTCCGAGCTGGACGAGGTGGGGCAGGCGGCCAGGGACCAGCTGAGTGAGGCCATCCTGCTCTCCAGCCTCCTGGACAACGGCTCCTTCTGGGCCTCGCTGGAGGTGAACTCCTCCCTGAGCATCCTGCGGGCTGTGGGCCAGTACTTGAGGCAGGAGCATGACGCCTCCTTCAAGGGAGAGCTGCTGAGCTGCTTGAGTGTGAGTGGGGCCACTCCCTGCCCCTCGCTGGTGGGACGCTCCTGCTCCCTTCCCGCCTCAGCCCCAGGGCCCGCTGCATGAGCCATGCTGGGGCTGAGCTCCAAACCTTGGTGCACCCCGAGGTGTGGGATCACTCAGGGCTGCAAGCCTCAACACAGCCACTTTGTGCATGTGCCCTGGGGTCAGACAGATCCCGAACTGCTCTTGTCATCAGCTCTGTATGACGACCACAAGCCTCCCGTGGAGAGCAGGCCCCCCAGCACTGGATGCTGCAAGGACACTATGTCCCAGCCCGGGGAGGCCAGAATCCCTGAGTCAGGCCCTAAACACCATGAGATCTGACAAGAGAATGAATTCTGTGTCTGCTGCTTGGCCGCCGGCTTTTAGGGCTGTTCTGGGGCTTGTTTTCAAGGCTCCCTCTGCAGCCACGTGCTTGGTTCACAATGAAAGCTGAGCTTCTCACGGAGCCTGACACCAGGTGCACGAGGGCTTGCAGCCCAGCAGTGGCGGGAACAGATCTGCAGTCTCCGAAGTCCTGGCCCACTGCCCCCTCCCTCACCCATACTCCCCTCTCATGTGCCTGGACTAAACAAATCATAGACCCACAGGGCCCACGAGGGCCCCCTGCCAAAGTGCAGGAGTGGTTGTGGTGGAACCACCCAAGGCAGATGCCATGTGCAGGGCAGGCTGGTGTGTGTCCATCAGGCATGCCGAGGGCAGAGCTGTCTGGCATGGAAGGCAAACCTGCCGGGAGATCAGGAGACCAAGCGCTTTGAGCAGCTGCAAACTGAGGTCTGTGAATGCTGCTGAACCCAGAACCCCCTTGAAGCCCCGAGAGAACTGCCGGCCACCCAGCACATCTTTCCAGAACGGGAGCCAGCAACGCCGGGCGAGCAGCGGCGCTCTCTGGCAGGGCCCGCGAGCTGCAGCGATTCGTGCTGCTTCCTAGGGTTCATTGCTGGGGAGCTCTTCGACTAGGTTCCATGCCCTGTGGGGGTGGAGTGGCCCTTCTGCCTATAGCCATGTGCCGAGCTCCAGCAGACCCCCTCAGAGAGCCTGGGGCGAGGGCCGACAGCAAACCCTTGGCTGCGAGCTGCCCTGTTTGTGATGCTCCCCAGCAGCGACCGTGGGGGGCCAGCCCTGGAACTGGCTTAATGGGTAATTTAACAGCCAGCTGAGCAATTGCGTAGTCCCCCCAAACCTCCCCCTGAGATTCTGGGTCCCATCAGGCTTGGCACCGTTGGGCAGCGCTGGGCCCGGAGGCCTTTGGTTAATGCAGTTTCCTTTTGGTTTCACGGTGGCTCACTGTCACGGAGTGTGGGGGAGTCCAGGCCCTGCACCCCTCTTCCTGGGATCCACTGAGACTCTCAGCCAGCCAGTAAAACAGAAGGTTTATTGGACAACAGGAACACAGTCCACAACAGAGCTTGTGGGTACAACCAGGACCCCTCAATCACGTCCTTCTGGGGGAGCAGGGAGCTTAGACCCCAGCCCTGGGGTTCCCTGTGTTCCTCCCCCCAGCCTCCAAACTGCCCACCCAACTCACCCCGCAGGTTCCCTGCTGCAGCCTCTGTTCACATTCCTGGGCAGAGGTGTTACCTCCCCCTCCCCCTCCTGGCTCAGGTGACAGGCTCTCAGGTCTCCCATCCCCAGGGCACATTCCCAGGTCAACACTCCCCCCTCCCTGCTGAGTCACATCGTCACATCTCTCCCCCCTTCGAACTGAACTGAGCGGGGTCACTGTGACCAGTGACCTGGGGAAGTTCGGGGCCCCCTCTCCGGGACAGCGCATCCGCTATCAGGTTGGCACTTCCCTTCACGTGGACCACGTCCATGTCGTAATCCTGCAGGAGCAGGCTCCATCTCAGGAGCTTGGCGTTGGCTCCTTTCATCTGGTGCAGCCAGGTCAGGGGCGAGTGGTCGGTGTACACGGTGAAGTGCCGCCCGAAGAGATAGGGCTCTAGTTTCTTGAGGGCCCACACCATGGCCAGGCACTCCTTCTCGATGGCCGCGTAGTGTTGCTCCCGGGGTAGCAACTTCTTGCTCAGGTACACGATGGGGTGTCTCTCCCCCTTTTCATCCTCCTGCATTAACACCGCCCCCAGTCCCGTGTCGGAGGCGTCGGTGAACACCACAAAGGGCTTGTCAAAGTCTGGGTTTGCCAGAACTGGGCCACTGACCAGAGCCTCCTTCAGCGCCCGGAAAGCCTCCTGGCACTGCTCGGTCCAGACCACCTTGTCTGGCTTCCCCTTCTTGCATAGCTCAGTGATGGGGGTGGCTATGGCGCTAAAGTGAGGCACAAATCTTCGGTAGTATCCTGCCATCCCAATAAAGGCTTGGACCTGCTTTTTGGTGTGGGGAGCGGGCCAGTCTCTGATCACCTCCACCTTGGCTGGTTCCGGCTTTAGGCGGCCGCTCCCCACCCGATGGCCCAGGTAAGACACTTCCGCCATCCCCACCTTGCACTTCTCCGCTTTTACAGTCAGCCCAGCCCCCTGGAGTCGGTCCAGCACTTGTCTAACCTGGGACACGTGGTCCTCCCAGGTCTGGCTAAAGACACAGATGTCATCAATATACGCCACGGCAAAACTCTCAGGACCCTCAGGAGCTGGTCCACTAGGCGCTGGAAGGTGGCCGGCGCTCCCTTGAGGCCGAAAGGCAGGGTCAGGAACTCATAGAGCCCCAGAGGGGTGATAAAGGCCGATTTCAGCCGGGCCTCTGCATCCAGCGGCACTTGCCAGTAGCCCTTTGTAAGGTCCATGGTGGTGAGGTACCGAGCTCTTCCCAGCTTGTCTAGGAGCTCGTCCGGCCTGGGCATGGGGTACGCATGGGATACAGTGATGGCATTGAGCTTCCGATAGTCCACACAGAACCGGACCGACCCGTCCTTTTTGGGGACCAGCACCACCGGCGAGGCCCAAGGGCTGGCAGATGGCTGGATCACCCCCAAAGCCAGCATGTCCCGGACCTCTCTTTCCAGGTCCTGAGCAGTTTTCCCTGTGACTCGGAAGGGGGAGCATCTTATCGGCGGGTGCGACCCTGTCTGCACCCGGTGGACAGTCAGATTAGTGCGTCCAGGCTGGTTGGAAAACAGCTGTCGGTACGGATGCAGCACCTCCCTGACCTCATCTTGCTGGGCAGGGGTTAGCTGATCCGAGAGGGGAATTGTTTCCAGGGGGGAACCAGCTCTAGTCCCAGGGAATAGATCCACTAAAGGGTCATCTCCCTGCTCTTCCCACTGTCCACACACGGCCAACACCACATTCCCCCTGGCATAATATGGCTTCATCATATTCACATGGTACACCCGGCGGTGGTGCACCCGGTTCGACAGCTCCACCACATAGTTTACCTCATTGAGCTGCTTGACGACCTTGAAAGGGCCCTCCCAGGCGGCCTGTAGTTTGTTCTTTCTCACTGGGATGAGAACCATCACCGGATCCCCGGTGGCGTAGGCACGGGCCCTTGCCGTGCGGTCATACCAGACCTTCTGCTTCTTCTGGGCTCTGGCCAGATTCTCCCTGGCCAGGCCCATGAGTTCAGCAAGTCTCTCTCGGAAGATCAGGACATACTCCACCACTGACTCTCCATCGGGAGTGGCCTTCCCCTCCCACTCGTCTCTCATCAGGTCCAGGGGGCCCCTCACCCTCCTTCCATATAACAGTTCGAAAGGCGAAAATCCGGTAGACTCCTGTGGCACCTCCCTGTACGCGAACAGCAGGTGAGGTAAGTACTTGTCCCAATCCTGTGGGTGCTGGTTCATAAAGGTTTTCAGCATCATCTTTAGCGTCCCGTTAAACCTCTCCACCAGCCCGTTGGACTGGGGGTGATAAGCTGAGGCCCAGTCGTGCCAGACCCCACATTTCTCCCACAAGCACCGGAGCAGGGCCGACATGAAGTTGGAGCCTTGGTCTGTCAAGACTTCCTTGGGGAACCCCACTCGGCTGAAAATGGTCAGGAGCGCATCGGCCACGGTGTCTGCTTCAATGGAAGCTAAGGGCACTGCCTCGGGGTAGCGGGTGGCAAAATCTACCACCACCAGAATGTATTTCTTCCCCGACCGGGTCGTCCTGCTGAGAGGCCCCACGATGTCCATGGCCACCTTCTGGAAAGGCTCCTCTATGATGGGCAAAGGTCTCAAAGCCGCTTTCCCCTTGTCCCGGGCCTTCCCCACCCTCTGACAGGGGTCACAGGATCGGCAATACTGCCGGACCGTGGTAAAGACCCCGGGCCAGTAAAAGTTCTGTAGCAACCTCTGCCGGGTGCGCCGGATTCCCTGGTGCCCTGCGAGGGGGATGTCATGGGCCAGGTACAGGAGCTTGCGGCGATACTTCTGGGGGACCAGCAGCTGCCTCCTGACCCCACAGGACTCTACTTCCCTTGTGGGAGCCCATTCTCGGTATAGGAACCCCTTCTCCCACAGGAACCTCTCCTGGCAGCCTCTGCTCATGGTCCGTACCACCCTGAGGTCGGCCAGGTCCCTGAGCTTCCGCAAGGAGGGATCTTTCCTCAACTCGGCCTGGAACTCAGCAGCTGGGGAAGGGATGGGGACCGGTTCCCCCTCAGTGGCCAGGTCTGAGGCCTCAGCCTCTCTGAGCCGTGCCCCTCGGCCCTCCCTTCCCACCAGGGTAGGGTCCTGCGCCTCCGGTGCGGTACCCTCCCCGAGGTCAGGGAGCAGTGGCCCTCGCCGGCTCTGGCTACGGGTCACAACCAGGGCGGTCTGGGGCTTGCTTGGCCAGTCCTCTAGGTCTCCCCCCATCAAAACTTCAGTGGGCAAATGGTGGTGTACCCCCACATCCTTGTGGCCCTCCTTGGCCCCCCATTTCAGGTGTACCCTTGCCACGGGCACCTTAAATGGGGTCCCACCCACCCCTGTCAGGGTCAGGTAGGTGTTGGGCACCACCCAATCTGGGGCCACCACCTCGGGCCGGGCCAGCGTCACCTCCGCACCCGTATCCCAGTATCCATTGACCTTCCTCCCATCCACCTCCAGGGGAACAAGGCACTCTCTCCGGAGGGACAGCCCCGCGCCCACCCTGTAAACTGAGCGCCCTGAGTCCAGAGCCTCCAGCCCTCTGGTGGAGCTGGCCTGGGGTACTCTTCCCTCCGGGGCAGGTGGTAAACTGGCAGCCCCCCTTTCCTGAGTCGTCTGCCCCTCGTCCAGCTGGGTCCCTACCCAGTTAACCCTGGGTAGGTTGGGTCTGCTCAGTTTGTCCCTGAGCCCAGGGCACTGGGACCGTACGTGGCCTCTCTGGCCACAGTGATAGCAGCTCAGGTCACGTTGGTCCCCTCGAGCGGGTCGGAGGGGCCCGACGCCAGGCGTTCCCCTCGGGAGGGGGTTCTCCCTATTTCCCCGCTGGGAGGCCCCCTGGTGACTCTCTCTCTGCATCGGGGGGGGCCTGTTCTTTTGGGACTCCTCCCGGCTACCCCCTGACCGACTGTTCACAAACTCGTCGGCCAGCTGCCCTGCGTGCTGGGGGTTCTCGAGCTTTTTGTCCACCAACCACAGCCTCAGGTCGGAAGGGCACTGTTCATACAGTTGCTCCAGTACAATTAGGTCAAGCAGGTCCTCTTTAGCTCGGGCCCCCGCTGTCCACTTGCGGGCATACCCCTGCATCCGGTTGGCCAGTTGTAGGTAGGTGACCTCAGGCGTTTTACGCTGACTCCGGAACCTTCTCCGGTACATCTCGGGGGTCAGCCCAAACTCACGGAGCAGGGCCTGTTTGAACAGTTCATAGTCCCCTGCCTCCGGCCCTGTCATCCGGCTGTACACCTCCACGGCTTTGGGGTCCAGTAAGGGGGTGAGAAACTGGAGCCTGTCTGCAGGGTCAACCCTGTGCAGCTCACAGGCATTCTCAAAGGCCGTCAGGAAGCTATCTATGTCCTCCCCCTCCTTACGCTGGGCCAGGAAGCACTTATCAAAGTTCCTTGCAGTCTTGGGTCCCCCCTCACTCACCACAGCCGGGGCCCCACTGCTCTTCAGCCTGGCCAGCTCCAGTTCGTGCTGTCTTTGTCTCTCCTTCTCCTGACGCTCATGTTGACGTTGTTTTTCCTTCTCCTCCTGCTCATGTTGACGTTGTTTCTCCTTCTCCTCCTGCTCATGTTGACGTTGTTTTTCATGATCCTCCAGCTCCCTCATTTTCATCTCCCTCTCCCATTCCAGCCGCCTCCGCTCCAGGGATGGGGAGCTCCGCCGGGAGGATCCCCTGCTGGGTGCTGGGGTCAGGGTGCCCTCGGTATCCGCTGGGCTTCCCCCAACCCCTCCCCCAGACATAGGTAGGAAGGGTCTCGGGATGTCCTCGGCAGCAGTCTGACCCCTCCCAGCCCGGTCAGGCCCCAGGGCCCACGCTGCGTCTGCCGGGCGGCTCCCCTCCGGGATAGGGATCGGGTCATCCAAGCGATCCCTCTCCTCCAACTGGGCAATCAGTTGTTCCTTGGTGGACCTCCCGATGCGCAGCCCCCTCTGCCTGCACAGCTCCACCAGGTCACTCTTAAGGCATTTAGCGTACATCTCCCTGCTGGCCACTCGCAGGCCGGGCAGCTTCCCACGGTTTCCAGGAAAAGCCCTTAGTGTGCCAGTCCTTCTTGAGGTCACCACCTCTTTGCCAGGGTCGAGCTGCAGACTCCTCCGCCCCTGGGACTGCTCGCTGCAATCCCCCGGGGGACCCTGTTACTGCAAAAGTCTTTCTCTCTGGTCACACATTCCCAGGGGTTAACCGCCCCCCGAAACCGTCTCTGAATCTTCAGCACGCCTGGTCCCCGTCAATTCCCCTTCGTTTTACTGTTCCCCAGTCACTTACTGCAGGAAGCGCCGTTCACGGGGTGCAGTAGATCCCACCGCTGCCACCAGTTGTCACGGAGTGTGGGGGAGTCCAGGCCCTGCACCCCTCTTCCTGGGATCCACTGAGACTCTCAGCCAGCCAGTAAAACAGAAGGTTTATTGGACAACAGGAACACAGTCCACAACAGAGCTTGTGGGTACAACCAGGACCCCTCAATCACGTCCTTCTGGGGGAGCAGGGAGCTTAGACCCCAGCCCTGGGGTTCCCTGTGTTCCTCCCCCCAGCCTCCAAACTGCCCACCCAACTCACCCCGCAGGTTCCCTGCTGCAGCCTCTGTTCACATTCCTGGGCAGAGGTGTTACCTCCCCCTCCCCCTCCTGGCTCAGGTGACAGGCTCTCAGGTCTCCCATCCCCAGGGCACATTCCCAGGTCAACACTCCCCCCTCCCTGCTGAGTCACATCGTCACACTCACTGCAGGGAGCACAGTCCCAGCTGCCCTGGCGTTCCCCTGCCCCATTTGCACCAGACAGCCCAGTGACTCCTGCGCTGTGGGGAAGGGTCAGGCCTGCACAGCCAGGGGCCCAGATTAACCCATCTCTGGAATAAGAGCCCCTGTTGGTCTGCTGGAATCCAGGACTGTCCTGGGGCCAGGAGAGTGACAGAGGGAAAGAGCCCAGACCTCTGGAGAAGTCCCACCTCTGGCCTCTCTGTCTCTGGCACCAGCGCCCTAGTGGCAAATGCAGTTTATTCCCCTTCCCAGGGGATCGGAGGGTAGCTGTAGGCATGCTGGGGATCGAGGGGTGCCTGGGGGAAGGGCCAGCGGAGGGTCCCTTGCTGAGAGCTCTCCTGTTCTCTCCTGCAGCCTGTGCTCTGGGATCTGATCCAAAGAGAAGAGGGTTCCCCGGTGCTGGAAGTCCTTGTGCAGGTACTGACCCCGCTCAGCAGGGCCTGGGAGCTGTTTCCACTCCCTCCCTGGCAAGAGCCCCTCCCCGCGGCCCCAGATTCCATAGGTGCCCCCGGGTGAGGCGGGTGCCCTGTACTCCAGTAAGACACTTTGCCACTTTCCAGCAGCCCATGCACCTTGCCCTGGCACTAGCTCTTGTGTTGGATGGGGACTCCAGCCTACTCGGCTTGCTGGGCCCCGCCCTGGCCACGCAGCTCCGTGGGCCCCGCTGTGACGCTCTGTCCTTCCCCACAGGAATACCTGCAGATGCCGCAGGAAAATTTCCAGCAGCTGCTGCTGTCGGCGGAGAGCGAGGCAGTGCGGCGTTTCCTGGCCCTGCTGCACCGCTCCTGGCCCCGGCTGCAGGTGGGCAGCATGCACCTGGGGGAGGGAGGGGGGAGGGGAAGGTCACTGGTGCCTTGGAGACGAGGGTGCATTGTGGTCACTGGCCCACGTTAGGGGGGTCTCCTCGTGTGGGCATGGGGGCATCTGGCCCGCAAGGGCTGGGGTCCTGCCAGAGTGTGGGGAGCCCTAACCGGCTGTTCCCGCAGGTTCCCATGTTGGATGAGCAGGTGCTGCAGTCTCTCGCCTCGCAGCTGATGGGCCGGTTCCCCCAGCTCCCCCCGCAGCTCTTCCTTGACCTGTCGCAGTTCATACCGTTCATGGCCGTGTCCGACATCATGAGGGTCCCACCTGCCCTGCTGGCCAACGAGAGCGTGTGAGTGAGGCCCTGGAACGTTCCCCCGAACACCCCCTGCCTCAGCCCTAGACCCATCTCACCCCAAACTGCCCCCCAACTCTGAGCCCCTGACACCTGGTAATGCCACTCCCACGCTGAGCCCCAGTGCCCCGCCTGCCCCATAACCCACTCGCCCTGCAGTGTGCCCCGGTCCCCTCACACACGCACCAGATCAGCCCCCAGCACCTGGTCACCCAGCCCCTGCTCTGACCCCCAGCTCCCACATGTCCAGTCCAGCGTGGGGGTGCCCCAGGGCTGAGAAGCGGGTGCTGGGGTGCCTCCTGGGGGTGCTGGGGGAGGGGAGCCAAGCCAGCTTGGCACTGGGCGGGCTGAGTTCAGTGGGGTTCTCTGCCAGCTCTAACTCTAGCTCTAACGTGCCGCCCCTCCAGCTTAGCGGCTCTGGGGACTCACAGCGCCCACATGAAGCTGGTGCAGAAAAGTGCCTTTGCCAAGCTGCTGCTGCAGGTTCAGCTCCTCGGGGACGTGCCCACATGGCGCCCGGGCTTCCTCCGCACCATCCAGCCCCTGCTGCCTCGCCTGCCACTTCGTCGCTTTGTGCAGCTCACTCCTCAGCAGGTGGGGATGCGGCACCGTCCAGCCAGCGGGCCCGGCGGCTCGGCCGTGTCGGAGCTCTAGCCCCTGACAAAGTCACCGCTGGTGGGGGCTGATCCCATGTCCGTTCTGTCCTGGGGCCACTGGCTCTGTCGCACGGGGCCATTTCTGTGTCACTCCCTGCCTCCCAGGCTCAGTCCCAGTGTTCCCGCATCCCCAGGCCTCAGGAGCCTCCCCTCCAGGCCCTGCACCCCCAAGGGCAGGGACCCCTCCAGGCTCTGCACCCCCATGAGCTGGGACCCCTCCAGGCCCTGCACCCCAAGGGCTGGGATCCCCCCATGCCCTGTGTGACGGTGCTGCCCGTGGGAGCCCGCTGAGGTCACTCAATCCGGGTGAACTGCAAACAGAACGGGGCAGACAAACCCCAGACGGTGGTGGATAGTCCAATACTTAGATTTACCCAGCCAGCCCAAAACAGCTTCTATAGCACCTCCCTGGGTTCTCAGACGTCCACACAACGCAGTTCCCTTAAAGTAGCTAGCCGCAGGCCTCCAGCCAGACACACATGTCAAACATAGGATGATAAATTCTGAAAATCTTATTTCATCATATAAAAGAAAAGGTTCTCCTGACCCCAAAGGGACCAAGCCCCAGACCCAGGTCCAATGATAACTCAGATCTTACCCCAAATACATGCTTATAGTCAATTCTTATTAACTAAACTAACATTTATTAAAAAAGAAAAGAGAGAGAGTGTTGGTTAAAAGATCAATATACAGACAAAAAGAAAAGGAGTACTTGTGGCACCTTAGAGACTAACCAATTTATTTGAACATGAGCTTTCGTGAGCTACAGCTCACTTCATCGGATGCATACTGTGGAAAATACAGAAGATGTTTGTTTTTATACACAGAAATCATGAAAAAATGGGTGTTTATCACTACAAAAGGTTTTCTCTCCCCCCACCCCACTCTCCTGCTGGTAATAGCTTATGTAAAGTGATCACTCTCCTTACAATGCGTATGATAATCAAGGTGGGCCATTTCCAGCACAAATCCAGGTTTTCTCACCCTCCCAAACAAACCGACTCTCCTGTTGGTAATAGCTTATCTAAAGTGATCACTAATGTAAGGAGAGTGGCTCTGTCACCCTTCAATGAGGTATTATATTACACTCATAACGTCACACTGTGCACCCCAAAGGCTGGGATCCCCCACTTCCCAGGATCCTCACCTCCAGGCCCTGCACCCCCAAGGGCTGGGATCCCCCCATGCCCCTGGCAGCTGAGTGTTGCAAAGGATTTGGTGGTGATGCCCCTCGAGTGCACTAGGCCTGTCTCTGCTGCACAGATCCAGGGGCTGGCAGACGGTTGGCAGGATGTCCGGCTGGGGCTGGCCCAGGGGCGCCATGTGGCTCACAGCTTGATAAACATGAGCCGTGGGGCTGGTGAGGAGCAGGTGCACAGGTGAGGGGAGCCCGCGGGGGGGTGGGGAAGTCGTGTCATTGCTGCAAGGCCTGAGGGGGGTCCTGGGGCTTGTGTTGCCATGTAGGGGTCGTGTCATCTCGTGGGGTTTGTGTCATTGTAGGGAGGTTGTGGGGGTCGTGTCGTCGCTGCAGGGCCCATAGTGGGGAGTCAGGTCGTCCCTGCAGGGCCCGTGGGGGGTCAGGGTGATGCCATTCCTTGGGGCAGGCTCACTCTGTGGGGCCCAGGCTCCTGCCCCCAGTTAAGGGACTTCTCTTCACTCTCCAGGTTGGGGGTCCTTGCTTGCTATCTGAGCCCTGAAGAGTTGCAGGCCCTGGCCCCACTGCGTGACCCCTTGGGGCCGGTGGAGCGGAGCTTGCTAGCATGCGCTGCCAATGGGGTGCTGCGCCAGCATGGACGGGTGAGCGGAGCTGCTGTGGGGGCTCCTGTGTGTGCAGGAACATGACTGTCCTGCCCCGAGCCGTGGGGCCAGCAGGATGTAGGCCCAGGCCTGGCCTCCCTCTGGGAGGGAGCAAAAGCCCCTTGGAAGCCAGCCTCGGGGCAGAGCCAGTGCCAAGTGGCGAGGCAGAGGAGTCATCAGGGCCAGGGCTGGGCTCTGCATACCATCATGCCTGGAGCCCAGGGGCCGTAGCGTGAAGGGCTTGGCTCGGGGGGCTGCTGGGGTGACGGCTGAGTGGCCAGGGCCCGTGTTGGTTGGCTCTTGCTCTGAGCTGCAGGGGAACATGGCTGACGGGCAAGGTGCTGGCTGAGCTGGCTCTGTTTGCAGGGGTTAAAAACTTCCCCAAGGCACAAACCCTTTGCCCTTGGAGGGTACACTGCTGCCCCCAAGTGATTTAGACAAAGAATCAGGGAAAAGATCACTTGGAATTCCTATTCCCCCAAAATATCCTCCCAAGCCCTACACCCCCTTCCAGCATGCTCTCCCCTCCTGCTTGCAGGTTGCTTACGCGCTGGCGGATTTGTTGCGCTCTGCCAGCCTGGCTGCTGTCCGGCCGCGGGAGCTGCGCGCCTGGCGAGGCATTGTTCCAGAGCTGGGGGTGAGGTTCCTGCAGCGCCTGTCAGCTGCACAGGTCAGGGCTCTCCTTCCAGAACTGCAGGCTGCACACCTGACACCTGCCCAGGTGAGTACCCAGCCTGCTCACCCTCCCTGAGCCCCAATGCCCCCTGCTGTCTCTCATACCTGGAGCCAGCACCAGGCCACACCATGCAGCAGGGACGTGTTCTGCGGCAGGCACGTCTGGGACACACTGCTGGCTGCTGGAGGCCCTGTGTGGGGAAGGAGGGTGACCAGCCCAGCCTAGCCCAGCCACCTGGAGCCTTCATGGTCTTGCCAAGGTGCTCCATGTGCCAGGGTATCCCAGGAGCTCACTGTGTGCAGGGCACACATTGTGCTGTACAGGCCGCCCTGCCCACGGGCAGCTGGACATCACCCCCAACTCTGGCAAAGATCAGGGAGCTGAGTGCTCGGGCGGAGCCACAGGATCAGTGCTACACCCCCAGTTTTGGAACAGTCCCCCAAAGGGGGTCACTCATCCTTCAGGGTTGGCCGTGCAGCCTCCCTGCCTCCGGAGACTGAACCTCTGGGGCTCCAGCCCTCCTGCTTCACAGGGTGAGCTCTGCCCAGCGAGTCCAACTGCAACAGCCTGGCAGAGACTCACCCACTCTGCAGGGACTAAGCACCTCGCCCAGTGGCTGCAGGGACGCGCACGCTGTGAAAACAGTCGGGTTATAGTCACCTGGACACAGCCTAGGGAGGCCTTCGGGCAGCACAGAGAAATGGTCCATGCTGGCCAGCCCAGAGCACTTCACCAGCCCCGCTGCCGTGAAGCCCAGTTCAGGCTCCGTCTGTCTCTCTCAGGCCTGCTCTGTGCTAGAAAATCAAGTTGGTTTAACTGCATCAGCCAAGGGTGTGAAAAGTCCACCCCCTGAGTTAAGCCAACCTGGGTCCTGGTGTAGACAGTGCCTCCTGGGTAGATGGGTTCCTACCCTCGGGAGACCCCCGCACCAGGTCGGCAGTGTCTGCACTGAAGCGCTGCAGGGGCACAGCTGGGCTGCTGGAGTGTTGGAAGCGGAGACAAGAGTTCGGTCTGAGCTCCTTCGTCAGGTCCCCGGTGAGAGCCCCGACTCCCTCCAGCAGCCGGCTCCTGTCCTTGCACCTTCCCCGGCCTTTGGGCTCGAGCTGGCACTTTGCGGGGAACTTCAGCTCCCTTGGGGTCTATGTCAGTGACCTGGCGATTGGGTTTCCATGGAGATGAGGTGGGGCCCTGAGAGCAGACAGTTTCTCCCCTGCCCCGTAGCCATGCAAAATACAGGGGAAACTGAGGCACACATTGGATTTAAGACAGTATTACAGAAAATTCCCACTCTATCACACATACCAGTGACCCTGCCAAGCCGCCCAATGCTGCAGCCTGGGCAGCCACATACAGACTGTCACAGAGTTACCGGGCGATGCTCTGGACCTGCTCCCTACGAAGCCAGTCAGGACTCTGGGGAAGTCTCCTCTCTGGGAGCAGACTGTCTGCAGGACACACAGCTTACCCAGCTTCCACCTTCCTGGGTCTGACCTCGGAGCATTCAGCATCCTCTGCCCCTCCTTGCGCTTCCCCTAGCAAGTCCACCCAGGTGGCGTCTTGGGGAAGCCAGAGGGTCCTGCCCCCCAACTCTGCAGTCAGACGGGACTCTCAGCCAGCCAGTAACACAGAAGGTTTATTAAACGACAGGAACATGGTCTAACACAGAGCTTGTAGGTGCAGAGAACAGGACGTCTCAGCTGGGTCCATTCTAGGGGGCAGGGAGGCCAAAGCCTGGGTCTGGGCCTCCCTTCATGTCCCAGCCAGCCCCAAACCGAAACTCTCTCCCGCCGCCCCCTCCCAGCCCTCTGTCTTTCTCCCCCGGCCCGGAGGCCACCTGATTTTTTTGTTTTTTAACACCTTCAGATGGCCCCTTTGCAGGGGGGAAGGGCCAGGCCATCAGTTACCAGGAAACAGGGTGTCGGCCATTCTCTGTGTCCAGACCCCTGCACACACCTGCCCTCTAGGGCTCTGCAATGATCATACACCCTTACCCCACCCCCTAGATACTTAAGAACTGCCTAGGGGAAACTGAGGCACCCCCACAATATTCAGAGGAAACATTAAGAACAGTCCCACTTTGTCACACAGACCCTGATGCCACAGGACTGTGCAGGGCTCCCTGCCCTGCAAGCTGCCCCTGGCCTGGCCCGCAGCCCCAGGCTAGAGTTCCGGCTTCCAGCTCTTCACAGTCTCATCTTTTCTTCCAGGCGTCTGTGCTGCTCATACAGGCTGTCCGGACCGAGAATGTGAGTGTGGGGCTCTCCCCAGAGCAGCTGCCCCGACTCCCCTGAAGTGCTCTGCAGGGTGGGAGCAGGCCCAGTGTCCGTAGCCTGAGATGTGGTGCCCCCCTCTCTCATGCCCTGTTAAAATTTCCCTCTGCTTTGGTAGTGGCCTTCCACACCTGGGTCCCCCACTGGCCCCCTCAGGCCCCCAGCCCTCCCTGCTGTGCGCACAGCCCCTTATGCCCCCCCCAGCCCTCCCTGCTCTGGGCATAGCCCCCTTGCCCCCCCTCCTGGCTCTAGGATGGACGCCCCCCAGCCTCGCACTTCCCCCCTCCAAATCTCCTCCTCTGTTGTTTGCCTGGCAGGTGACAGAGGGTGTGGTGAGCAGGCTGTGCCCCCTGCTGCCAGGCCTTGGGCCCGAGTCCCTCCAGGCCATTCCCACTCACACCCTGGCCCAGGCGTGTGAATGCCTGGCCACCGCTCTGCCTCTGCTCTCGGCCCCCCAGAAGGCAGCCCTGCTGCAGGCTCTGCAGGTACCAGGGGGCTGGGGGCTGGAGGGGACGCTGAGGGCTGTTGGGCGGAGAGGAGAGGGTCTGGGGATGTTGGGCTGGGGGGCAGAGGTCGGGGCACTGGAGGTGCAGAGTGGGCAGGACCTGGGGGGGATATTGAGGGGCCTGCACGGATAGCTGTGCCGAGCCCAGCTCCCTATGCAGCAGGACCTGGCTCTCACTCTGCCCGCCCATGGTGCCGTGTTCTCCTGGGTCACAGGCTCTGTCTCCCCTGCAGAGGCTCAGCTGTGAGCAGCCAGCCCGGAGCATCTGGCCAGACTGCCTCCTGCCCTTGGTGCCCCTCAAACTCCTGCGCCTGGATGCAGCGACTCTGCTGGGGCAGAGCAGCCGGTTCTGGGAGCTGCCCTGGTCCCAGCAGCAGGTAACATGCTGTCACCAGGTTTGGAGGGAGGAGCCAAGCTCCCAGGGCAGAGCCGGGCTGAGGGCTCTGGGCTGCTGTGCCTGGCTGACCCCTCCCCTCCCTGCTTCTCCGCAGGCCCAGTTCCTCTGGAGGAAGGTTGAAGCGGGCACCAATGTGAGCCAGGATACGATTCGGTGAGGCATCATGGCAGGGCCTAGCCCAAGCGTCTGGCCCCACCAGAGCTGGCTCTGCTCGAGTGGGGTGGTGGACGAGGTGCTGTCTGACACTGTCCCCTTGGCAGGGCGCTGGGGACTCTGGCGGTTGGCATGGGCTGTGCCAGCCTGCAGCAATTCAGTCGGAGGGCGGATTTCCTGGGGGTTCTCCGGCTTCTCTATGCGTGTCCCAGCAGCCTGCCTGGGAGCCTGGTAAGAAATGAGTTGCTCACTGTGACCCTGGCCTGGACGTCCGGTGCCCTCTGCACTGTGATGGCACCCCCAGCCCCGCTCTGAGACATGCATTGTGGACCCCTGCCCTGGCCGGGTCCAGGTGAGGCTGTGCGTCTCCTTTGCCTAGCCTCACTTTGTGTCCTCAGAGGCGGTGTGTCTGGGAGGAAATCTGCAGGCGGCCAGGACTCTCTGGGGAAGAGCTGGTGTGGCTGGGACCAAAGTTCCTCATGGATTTACCGTAGGTTGTCCTGCTGATTCACCTGTCATGGGGCATTAACAGCTGCACGAAGAGCACTGGGTGCTGAGCCGGTCCCCCCTCCTCTCCCACCTGGGTACCCCCCCACACACACACCTGATCTGCATACCCCTCCCTGCTCTCACCAGTACCCCCGCCAGCCATGCATGGATACCCCCTGCACTGGGACCCCTGCTTGGTGTCAGATCTGATTGGGTGCCCCCTGCTGGCTACCACCACACTGCTGTGCGGGAAGTCCAAACCTGCAGGGTCCACCCCTGCCCCAAGCTTGGAGTCCCTAGGCAGACTCTAGGGTACAGACCCGCAGTCTGGCCAGGTGCCAGATTCCCACGGATTCTGACTGTGCAGACCCCCCTGCTGGAGGTCACCCCAGAGGGTGGCCTGCTGAGGATGAGGGAGCTCCCGGCAGTCAGAGCACAGACACACATGGACACAGAGCCCAACACGTCTCTGCTCTTGGCACTCAATTCCCGGGAGGCAGGTGGGGAGCTCGGCCCCAGGGCCACTGAGTCTGAGCCATCAGAGCCAGGATTGCGAGTCCCAGCTCTGCCTGAGCACCCCACACCCTGGGGGCTGGATTCTGGGAGGCTTGAACTGCCCAGGGACCTAGCGGCTGGGTCCCTTCGCAGCTGCCTGGTGGGAGCCGAGAAGGGGAGTGTGACAGACCCCACTGAGACCCCCATTGAGGCTCTGTGCTAAGGTAGCCCCACCCCTTGGCCCTGCTAGTAGGGCATGGTAGGGCAGAGGGCTTTAAAAGGGGGAGGCTACAGTCAGCAAGGGGGACGCCCTGAGGTGGGAAGGTCTGGAGTGGCTCCTGAAGCAGCAGGAGGAGCCCCCACACCAGACACGTCCCCCCCACCCCAGCCCCTCGTGAGAAGCCCAGCGAGCCCAGGGGGCAAGCCCAGGAGGGCGTTGCTGGCGGTGACTTGGCCAGAAGGAGTTCAGGAAAGCTGCTCTCCAGAGACCCCTGAGGTTAGACGACACGAAGCTGGAGACTCCTGTCTCCAGAGGGAGGAGACAGCTCACCGGCCCTGGGTGCCATACACCTCGCCTTCCTGGTGCCGAGGGCAAAGGCCAGGCACAGCCGGGAGCTGGCTTCCCCCAGCCGCCGGCCCAGCCAGCATAGCCCCAGAGCCTGTGGGGAGCAGTCCCCACAGGACCCTTGACTTGGTGCCCCAGACCTGTGGGTGCGTTTCCTGAGTGCCTGCTGGGCCCTGCCCCACCCAACCCTGCACTTCTCCGTCCCAGCCGCTACCCTCCACCCCTTGCCTGGCTCTGCCCCACCCCATCCCGGGCCCCACCCCATCCCAACCGGAGTCCTGCCCTGCCTCATGCCCTGCCCTGCTGTATCCTTGGCCTTTTCCGTCGCCTGGCTCTGCCCCGGCCCGTCATGGGCCCTGCCCCCCGCTGGGCCTTGCTTCCCCCCACCCAGGCCCTGCCGGCTGCAGTGAGGTGTCTCTGGCTCTTTCAGGGTGAAGCTTGTGGACAAACTGCCCAACAACTCGGTCAGGCTGATTCTGGACTACGTGAGCAGCCGCCCGCAGAGCCTGCTGGTGCTGCCGCCCCACCGCCGGGCTGCCCTGGCCCACAGGGCCCTGCGCCTCCTGGTAAGGAAGGGAGGGGTTCCTGGCAGGCAGCTGCAGGGAGGGCAGGGCAGGGCCTGACCCGCTCTGCTCCCTCTCCTGCCAGCAAGCGCCGACCGAGACCGAGATCCCAGGCGAAGTTCTGGACCTTCTAGGCCCGCTGCTGGGGTTCCTAGGCGCGGAGGCTGCTGCCCACATCCAGCCCGAGAGGCTGCTGCTGCGCCTGGAGGAGCTGCAAGCGGCCTGCCTGGCAGAGGGGTTTGCTGAGGAGCTGGGGAGGCTGGTGCTGACGGAGCGGGTGCTAGGGTAAGGCGGGCCCCAGCCCTGCAGAGCCGGCCCCGGTGCCACTCGCTGCCTCTTCCTGCCTCACCCTGCTCTTCCCACAGAGCCTCCTGGACATGCAGCAGCTGGGACGTCTGGTGTTCCTGCTACCGGTGGAGAGCATCCGGCTCATCCCAAGGGTGAGACCGGGGCCCCCGGGCCCTGTTCCTCTGCCCATCCCTCTGTTCCTCCCGCACTTCGTCCCTCTCCCCGGTCTGTCTCTCCGCCCGTCCCCTCCCTCCGTCTCCCTGCCTGTCCCTCTGCCCATCCCTCTGATCCTCCCACACCCCGGTCAGTCTCTCCGCCCATCCCGTCGCCCCATCTGTCCCTCCACCCCATCCCTCTGCCCATCCCTCCGTTCCTCCCGCACTTCGTCCCTCTCCCCGGTCTGTCTCTCCGCCCGTCCCCTCCCTCCGTCTCCCTGCCTGTCCCTCTGCCCATCCCTCTGATCCTCCCACACCCCGGTCAGTCTCTCCGCCCATCCCGTCGCCCCATCTGTCCCTCCACCCCATCCCTCTGCCCATCCCTCCGTTCCTCCCGCACTTCGTCCCTCTCCCCGGTCTGTCTCTCAGCCCGTCCCCTCCCTCCGTCTCCCTGCCTGTCCCTCTGCCCATCCCTCTGATCCTCCCACACCCCGGTCAGTCTCTCCGCCCATCCCGTCGCCCCATCTGTCCCTCCACCCCATCCCTCTGCCCATCCCTCCGTTCCTCCCGCACTTCGTCCCTCTCCCCGGTCTGTCTCTCCGCCCGTCCCCTCCCTCCGTCTCCCTGCCTGTCCCTCTGCCCATCCCTCTGATCCTCCCACACCCCGGTCAGTCTCTCCGCCCATCCCGTCGCCCCATCTGTCCCTCCACCCCATCCCTCTGCCCATCCCTCCGTTCCTCCCGCACTTCGTCCCTCTCCCCGGTCTGTCTCTCCGCCCGTCCCCTCCCTCCGTCTCCCTGCCTGTCCCTCTGCCCATCCCTCTGATCCTCCCACACCCCGGTCAGTCTCTCCGCCCATCCCGTCGCCCCATCTGTCCCTCCACCCCATCCCTCTGCCCATCCCTCCGTTCCTCCCGCACTTCGTCCCTCCGCCCGTCCCATCGCCCCGTCTGTCCCTGCACCCCATCGCTCTGCCCCATCCCTCCGCCTTGTCCCTCTGCCTGCCCCCTCCCCGCATCGCCCCATCCCCTCCCCCCGTCACCCTACCCATCGCCCTGCCCGTCCCTCTGCCTCGTCCTCCCGCGCTTCATCCCTCCGCCCGTCCTGGGTCTCGTCGCCTTGCCTGTGCTTCACCCTGTCGCCCCATCGCCCTGTCCCTCCACCGACGCCACACCAGCTGCACCCCATCCCTTTGCGTGTCCCACACTGGCCAGGCTGGTCCCTGCCCTCCACCCCCCACGCGTCTTGTGCTGGGGCCCACCCCTCTCCTCTGTCCTGGGCCTCTCATGTCAGCTGGGCTGTGCCCCGCCCCACTAACCCCCATGCCGTGCCATGCCCCGCCCTCCCCTTCACCCACATATCCTGTGCTGTGCCCCCCGTGTGTCCCACACTAGCCATGCCCCGTTCAGGTGGGTGCTGCAGCAAGCTCCATGCTCAGCCCTGCTCACTCTTGTGTCCCCCAGGAGGTGCGGAGCAGAGACACCCTGGAGCAGCTGCTGCAGAGCCAGCGGGAGTGGGAGCAGAGCGAGCCAGGCCGGCTGTGCCAAGCCCCTGGTGCCCAGGGAAGGGTGAGGAGCCGGAAGGAGGCGCTGGTGGCCTGGCTGGTGAGGAGCAGCCCGGTGGGGGGACAAGGTGAGACTGCGGGGTCACACAGCCCCACTGGCACTGCCCGTGCTCTGCCCCATCCCCTCCCCCAGCACAGTACCATCACCTTTCCTGCTCCCCCGGGCAGCCCACCCCAGGGGGTGCCATCTCCATGTGTCCTTCCCCTTTGGGGAAGGCCCCCTAACTGCCGCGGCGCCATCGCCGTGTGTCCTTCCAACCCGGGACAGGCCCCCCCTCCAGCACAGTACCATCTCCATGTGTCCCCGCAGGGGGAGGCTCCACCAATGCCAGACACACCAGCTCCCTTGCCCCGCAGCGTCTGTGGGGAATGGGGTGGGCAGGGCAGAGCTCGGTGACCGGAGGGCGCTCACGCTTCGTTCTTGGCAGACCCTGTTCCCAGCTGTGCTGACATGCGTGCCACCTACCCTGCGGCCTGGAGCACGGCACAGATCGCCAGCATGGCTCTGTCCCACTTCGAGGGCTGCCTGGGTCTCATCAGTCAGGACCCCGCACTCTCCCCCGAGCAGCTCCGCGCCGCTCTGGGCAAAGCCAAGCAGGTGAGAGACAAGCCGGTGTGCTGGGGGCGCTGGTGTGGCCAGAGCCCTGGCTGAAACCCCTGGGGCCTGGGGCAGGCAGAGCGCCGTGGTTAGGTCCCAGCCAGCACTGGTACCACTGAAGGGTGTGAGTGGGGCATGGAATGGGAGATGGGCGGGTTCTACGCTCACTGAGGCAGGGAAGAGGGTGGGGGGAGCTGTACTCATCAAGTGGGGGAGGGGGGATCCAGGCTCACTCAGTTGGGCAGCCAGCAGTGGGGGGAAGCTGGGCTTGCTGCGGGGGAGGCGGGGGGGAGAGGTGTGCTTGCTAGGCTGTGTCAAATGTGAGAATTTTGGTAATATTTTTATGATGCCTGTATGTGCCTCAGTTTCCCTCTGTGCTTTGCATTGCTAGATGCAGAGCGAATGGTTAAAAGCTGCTCTTGAAGCAGGGCATGAGCTGTCTGGGTCAGTCTGACTGTCTGGGGTGAGATAAGTGCAGAGCCAGCGCTGGGCCTAAGCCCACTAAGCAATTTCTTAGGCCTCTGAGCAGCTCAAGGGGACCCCCATTCGCTTTGTTTAGAGGTTTAGATTGGTTTAGATTGGATATTAGGAAAAACTTTTTCACGAGGAGGGTGGTGAAACACTGGAATGCGTTACCTAGGGAGGTGGTAGAATCTCCTTCCTTAGAGGTTTTTAAGGTCAGGCTTGACAAAGCCCTGGCTGGGATGATTTAACTGGGAATTGGTCCTGCTTCGAGCAGGGGGTTGGACTAGATGACCTTCTGGGGTCCCTTCCAACCCTGATATTCTATGATTCTATGATTCTATGTATTAGAAGGACGTGTCTGTTTTAGTACTGGGGGGACGTTCCCGTGCAGGGCCCCGACAGGCTGGCCCCAGTTCTCTAGGAATGGGCCGTTACGGACCCACATCACTGCAGGATCTGGAGGGACAATGGGAAGCCCAAGGGTTATTTCACAGCTAACAATGTGAGCTCTGCAGGAATCTGGCCATGGACAGAATCCTACTGGGCTGGGATCAGAACTGGCCTCTGGGGAGACCCAGGAGCTCCCCTGGGACCGACACAACGGGGCCGGGAGGGAGGGGAACCAAGATGGTTCCTTCAGCAGCCTGGCTTGGGGAGCCTGGCTTGGCCAGGTTGGATAATGGCTCAACCCGGGCGGCTCTGTGCTGCCCGAAGGCCTTCCCAGGCCATGCGCAGGGACTAATACACCGGGTCTGGCTGGACAAGGCTGCCTGCCGGCGCTGCAGGCGCGTGCTGCTGGGCATCGCTCGCCCAGAGACTGCAGCTCGGCCCAGCTGGACTGGCAGGGCAGAGCTCCTGGGGAAGACGCTGCAGGGCTGCGGCCCAGAGGCTCGGAGGTGGGGGGGCCACGTGCCCTGCCCTGAAGGTCGGGTGGGACCCTCAGGGTCTGGGACACTGAAGGGCTCCTCCAAGGGGCTGTTTAAGAGCTGGGGCATAGGAGAGCCTGGGGAGCTGTGATGGGGGGAGCCGTGCCCATCGTGGGAAGGGGGGAGCCGTGCCCATTGGGGGGAGGGAGGAGCCGTGCCCATTGGGGGGAGGTGGTCAGACTAAGCAGGGCCAGGAATGGGCCCAGGGCGTCCCAGCCAGGGGCCAAGGGCCCTGGGAAGCTGAGACGGGAGCCTGACATGACCTGGGCCCTGGGCAGCTGAGACGGGCAGAGCTCGAGGGGGCAGGGGGCTGGGACCTCCCCCACGTGGGCAGAGCTCAGGGGGGCAGGGGGCTGGGACCTCCCCCCCCCGGTGGGCAGAGCTCGAGGGGGCAGGGGGCTGGGACCTCCCCCACGTGGGCAGAGCTCAGGGGGGCAGGGGGCTGGGACCTCCCCCCCGGTGGGCAGAGCTCAGGGGGGCAGGGGGCTGGGACCTCCCCCCCGGTGGGCAGAGCTCGAGGGGGCAGGGGGCTGGGACCTCCCCCCACGTGGGCAGAGCTCGAGGGGGCAGGGGTCTGGGACCTCCCCCCCCGGTGGGCAGAGGTTGAGGGGGCAGGGGGCTGGGACCTCCCCCCCCCGTTGGGCAGAGCTTGGGGGGACAGGGGCCTGGGACCCCCCGTGGGCAGAGCCCGGGGGACAGGGGCCTGGGACCCCCCGTGGGCAGAGCCCGGGTGCTAGGGGCTTAGCCCCGGGGTCATTCTGCTGACCCAGGTACTGGCCCAGCTGTTCCGTGCTGTGACGCTGCGGCTCCTTCACAGGTGGTTTTCAGCCCAGCCCAGCTGCTGGGCTTCACCAGCGCCCAGGCCTCAGCCGTGACCCCCCAGCAGCACGCGCGGCTCAGCGCCGAGCAGAGGCCAGTGCCCAGTAGAGGGGGAGGTCGCCCAGGATGGCAGGGGTGAGAGTTCAGCTCCTCGCACCCCCCCGGCCCCCCCCATTCCCACCCCCTGCCCCCAACAGTTTCTCCTGCATGTTCCCAGCTGAGCCCCACATGCCTCTGCCCCCTCCCTCTGGCGACAGCCGCCCCGTGACAGGCCGGGGCGTCCACCTCCCCTCTGGGGCTGGGCACACGGGCCGGTCTCAGGGGTATAGACTAGCAGGCAGGGCTGGGGTATTGCCCTGGGATTCACCCCTTGCCACAGGATTGGGCCCAGCCGAAGAGTCAGCCCTTGAGCCCCCAGGCCCAACCCACAGAGCCTGGCATCAGCCCCCACGTGTGCAGTTGTGTCTGCGTGTGCCCGGGGGGCTGGGCGTGCCCATGGGCTGGCACGCGGTCATGTCCGCGTGTGCCCGAGGGGCTGGGCGTGCCCATGGGCTGGCACGCGGTCATGTCCGCGTGTGCCCGGGGGGCTGGGCGTGCCCATGGGCTGGCACGCGGTCATGTCCGCGTGTGCCCGGGGGGCTGGGCGAGCCCATGGGCTGGCACGCGGTCATGTCCGCGTGTGCCCGGGGGGCTGGGCGTGCCCATGGGCTGGCACGCGGTCATGTCCGCGTGTGCCCGGGGGGGCTGGGCGTGCCCATGGGCTGGCACGCGGTCATGTCCGCGTGTGCCCGGGGGGCTGGGCGTGCCCATGGGCTGGCACGCGGTCATGTCCGCGTGTGCCCGGGGGGCTGGGCGTGCCCATGGGCTGGCACGCGGTCATGTCCGCGTGTGCCCGGGGGGCTGGGCGTGCCCATGGGCTGGCACGCGGTCATGTCTGCGTGTGCCCGGGGGGCTGGGCGTGCCCATGGGCTGGCACGCGGTCATGTCTGCGTGTGCCCGGGGGGCTGGGCGTGCCCATGGGCTGGCACGCGGTCATGTCTGCGTGTGCCCGGGGGGCTGGGCGTGCCCATGGGCTGGCACGCGGTCATGTCTGCGTGTGCCCGGGGGGCTGGGCGTGCCCATGGGCTGGCACGCGGTCATGTCTGCGTGTGCCCGGGGGGCTGGGCGTGCCCATGGGCTGGCACGCGGTCATGTCTGCGTGTGCCCGGGGGGCTGGGCGAGCCCATGGGCTGGCACGCGGTCATGTCCGCGTGTGCCCGGGGGGCTGGGCGTGCCCATGGGCAGGCACGCGGTCATGTCCGCGTGTGCCCGGGGGGCTGGGTGTGCCCATGGGCTGGCACGCGGTCATGTCTGCGTGTGCCCGGGGGGCTGGGCGTGCCCACGGGCTGAGACGGGAGCCCCAGTGGATGCTGGGGGCTAAGAACCAGCCAGAGCCAGGCTTAGAGCCGCAGAGGTTTATGGCGGCTGGTGCAGTGCATTGGGATAACACAACGGCCAGCAGGACCGGTCAGGCTACAGGGAGGGGGAGGGGGGGGCTCCAGGGATGGGACCCATCCAGGCAGGGCTCGCGTTTAGTGCCTGAACTGAGGAACAGGCGAAGGGATGCGGATTTCCTGGCCCCTTTCCAGCCGCCGCTCACAGTCGATCAGGTAGTTCACTCCATCTATCACCAGCTGCACCAGCTCTACCTGAGGCAGGAACACAGAGCCTGAGTCAGGCACCGCCTCTTCCCGCAGCCCAGGGGCCACGGCTGCAGCCAGCAGCCCTCCGGGCTCACACAACACTTCCCTGGTAGCCCTCCCCGCCCCCTGGCTGAGCCCTCCCCGAGCAGGGCCTGGCTCCTGTAAGGCGCTGGGCATGCAGGCCCTGCACACCCACGAGCACGGGACACCCTTGGCTGTGGTAATCGCAGGCGGCACCCGCAGCTCAGCCTAGGCCCCCAGTGCCAGACAGCAGCACAGCCCCCTCGTTCCTCCACAGCCCTGCGCTTGGCTCCGTCCGTGGGCCAGGAGCCCAGCGCTTCCCTCAGCCGGCTGGCCTGCAGTTTGCCCCCACCCTGCTGGCAGTGCCCTCCCGTGCCAGGCTTTGCCAGAACATCGACCCAGGCAGGTACCTCAGATTTTCCCAGGCGATCCAGATTGGAGATGTCAAAGGTGCTGCCGGTGGTGGCTGTGTCCACCCCGCCCGTCCCACGCTTCTGCAGCCGCAGGTTCTCCAGGATCTTGGCGAATCGGGTGTCCTGGAAATGCAGAGAGGCGTTGGGTCAACGCCTTGCGTGGGAGACTGGGTCCCTGCTGAGGCAGTCGAGGAGAGCAGGGCTGGGGCCTCTGGAGCTAGGAGCCTGGAGAGGCTACCAGGCCTGGGTGTGGGACGGGGAGCCCAGCCAATGAGAGGGGGGAGTCTCTTCCCTGTAGGGCCCTTTGAGGAGTGCGCAGGGAACTGAAGTGGGAAGCCCTGCCATAGGGATTGTTCCCAGAGATGGGACGCAATCTGGTCTGTGGCTGGGCCCAGGGCCACCTCGGATCTGTGTCAGACGGAGCTGTCTGCACTGCTCCTCACACCAAGCAGCTGCTGTACCTGTCCCCCAACTTTGAGAGAAGCCCCAAATCCCAGGACCCTCAATGGCTGTTCTCCTGGCTTTGTGAGGTCTGACCACCTGCCCCTAGGCTCAGCCCTGCTCTGAGCAGCTACAGCTGCAGTTGTACCTTGCTCAGCAGCGGCAGTTTGATGTGGACCCCTGCGCGCAGCCCAGTGCCCAGGTTGGACGGACACGTCAGGATGTAGCCCAGCCTCTCGTTCCACATGAACTCCCAGCCTCGCTCCTGGATTAGTCTCTCCACCTGGAACCCAAGGAACAAGTGCAGGTCAGCCTCCCGGTCAGCTCTCCCAGCACTGCCCAAACAAAGCCTGGACCGGCTGCTACAGGACTTGGGGCTCAGCAGCCCCCCAGTGTGAGCCACTGACACTGGGCACTGTGGACTGAGCCTACCCCTCAGGGGGCCATTCCACTGGGCAAACCGGGAGGGTCAGGCCGGGGCGTCCTTGCGCTCACCTCCTTCAGGCCCTTGCAGAACCTCTCAAAGACCCGCTTCATGTTGCCGCCCTTCTCCATGGAGATGAGGCGGGTGTGATCTTCCTCATTGATCCAGATCAGGAAGGTCTTCTCATTATTGTGCCTGGGGGAGAGGACAGTTTGTCAGCATCCAGCGCCACAGCTGGGCCGGGTAGATGCTGGGCAGCCCACAGGCAGGAGGTGCCCAGCCAGGGTCAGCCCCTGTGACAGACTCACGGTGGGAGACTCTTGGGCCAGCTCTGGCTTGCAGGTGGCACCGCCATCCGGGAGGAAAGCATTGATCTAGCCCGTTGGGGAGCCAGTGAGGTCCCAGCAACCAGGCCAAGCCTGCACGCCGTCTGGGCCGAGAGCACTGATCCTGCCCCTGCTGGAACGGAGCCAGCTAGATCCCAGCAGCTGCAGCCAAACCCTGACAGCTACACTGCAGTTAAAAGAAAAGGAGGACTTGTGGCACCTTAGAGACTAACCAATTTATTTGAGCATAAGCTTTCGTGAGCTACAGCTCACTTCATCGGATGCATTCAGTGGAAAGTGTAGAATGACCCAACACTCTCACAAATCTTGGGAGACAGGCCAGTCCTTTCCTACAGACAGCCCCCCAGCCTGAAGCAAATACTCACCAGCAACCACATACCACACAACAGAACCACTAACCCAAGAACCTATCCTCGCAACAAAGCCCGTTGCCAACTGTGCCCACATGTCTATTCAGGGGACACTACCACAGGGCCTAATAACATCAGCCACACTGTCAGAGGCTTGTTCACCTGCACATCCACCAATGTGATATATGCCATCATGTGCCAGCAATGCCCCTCTGCCATGGACATTGGTCAAACTGGACAGTCTCTACGCAAAAGAATAAATGGACACAAATCAGATGTCAAGAATTATAACATTCATAACACTCCAATCTCTCTGGTCACGCGATTACAGACATGAAAGTTGCGATATTACAACAAAAAAACTTCAAATCCAGACTCCAGCGAGAAACTGTTGAATTGGAATTCATTTGCAAATTGGATACAATTAACTTAGGCTTGAATAGAGACTGGGAGTGGCTAAGTCATTATGCAAGGTAACCTATTTCCCCTTGTTTTTTCCTACCCCCCCACCCCCCTCAGACGTTCTCTTAAATCCTGGATTTGTGCTGGAAATGGCCCACCTTGATTATCATACACATTGTAAGGAGAGTGATCACTTTAGATAAGCTATTACCAGCAGGAGCGTGGGGTGGGAGGAGGTATTGTTTCATGGTCTCTGTGTATATAATGTCTTCTGCAGTTTCCACGGTATGCATCCGATGAAGTGAACTGTAGCTCACGAAAGCTCATGCTCAAATAAATTGGTTAGTCTCTCAGGTGCCACAAGTACTCCTTTTCTTTTTGCGAATACAGACTAACATGGCTGTTACTCTGAAAACTGCAGTTAAACAGTCCCACAGCCCCAGCCAGCGGGCACAGGCCAGCCACGGTGTGTAAGTGCAGTGGGGACACTCCCTAAGGCAGCGTGTCTCAAACACCGCCAATAGCGCATTTGTCTGCAGCCACAAAACTCCACAGCATGGGCAGAGATTGTGGGGGGAAAGCCGCGTCCCCTCCTGGCAGCACACAGCTATTGCTCCTGACTAGCTGTTCCCGAGGCAGTGGGATGTGCCACCTTGGGGTTTGTGCTGGCACCACCAGCAAGGGTCGACGCCCTGCACCACGCAGCCTCCCCGGGGCTCTGGGCAGGGCCTCTGGAGACACGAGGGGCCGGTGTGTGCGGCACCGGAGGCGGCTCTTGTCCACGGAGGTGGCTATGGTGTTTGGTCACTGGGGCTCCCCGGGAAGCTCCCCCACTCCAACCTGCCCAGGGCATGGGGAGCCTGGGACACTGCAAGTGACTGGTGAGTTCCCCCCCCACCTTCCCCAGGGCCATGGGCTCTCGCTGAAGGGTTGCAGGGGGCAGGCACAGAGAGGTTTGTCAGAGCGGCCACCAGCAAGGGTTGGCGGCCACACCTTGAGGCCACCAGAAAATTGGTTGTGAGAATCCCTGGGCTAAGGGGTCTGGGGAGAGCCAAGTTTGGCTCCTACAGCACAAACAAGCCACAAACGATTTCTCTTGGAAAAGCAAGCGCCTTGCTGGGGCCTGGTTATAAGGGGCGGGGGCAGCAGGGGTATGAGACATGTGTGGGGCATGAGTTTACATGCATTTGCCTACTGCCAAGTGTAAACATGTCGGAACGACTCTAGGCCATGCTCACAGACTAGGGGACTCTGCTGGGAAGCAGGGGCTCTGAAAAGAGGTGGGGGTCCTGGTGAATGGTCAGCTGAACAACTGCGATGCTGTGGCCAAACGGGCTAATGCGGTGTTGGGATGCATAAACGGGCAAATCTCAAATCAGAGTAGAGAGGGTTTTTAACGTCTGTATCTGGCACTGGTGGAGTTCTGTACAGTTCTGGTGCCCACTATTCAAGAAGAATGTTGATTAGTTGGAGGGGGTCAGAGAAGAGCCCAGAGACTGATTAATGGGTTAGAAACCTGCCTGGTAATGAGTGAGTGACATTGAAGGGCTGAGATAACTTCCAGTTGATCTCTTTGAAGATAAAGTCAGCCCTCAGGAGTGTTTGAACTGGGTGTATGGAGGAGGATGAGAAAGATGATGGGAGGGGGGTTGTAGAGAGGGGGATGTGGTCATGGTGGGCGGGTGGAGGCCGTGTGGTTATGGGGGGCTGGTTGTAGAGGGAAGTGGCTATAAGGGGTGTGTGTGGAGAGGAATGGGGGGGGGTAATAGGAGGTGTAGTTGTGGGTATTGTGCTGCCTTGTGTGGCCATGGCAACTGGCTAAGGGCAGTGCCTGGAGTCCTACTGGTATTTCTGCCAGGCCCCTTTCCCCCACAGGCTGTGTGGTGTCAGCTGTCCAGATGAAAGCAGTGGATCCATACCAGATTCCTCGGGCATCAGGCCAGTCCCGGGCCATTCCTGATGCTGTCAGTAGGGGGGAGACGGGCTTGTCAAAGAGGAAGTGATCCTGCAAAAGGAGGTGGGGTGTGAGCAAGACACCCACAAGTACCGTTCCCAGGGGATACCCTACCCAGACCCTGAGCTCTGGCCTCTGCCCTCCCCTGTTGCCCTTCTGATCAGCTCCCCAATGCAGGGCGGATGCAGCTGCCTTTGGGGCCTGCAAGTTGCACTCTGGGAGCTGGAAACATCAGGGGCAATCTGTGCTGTAATCACTGGGCAGGGCCAACTCCCAGCAAGATCAACAGTGGCTGTCCCTAAGGATCCCCTTCATTAGAGTCCGCTCCGGGGCTGGAACTGCTCTGGAGCCCCAAGAGGCTATGGCTGGATCTGCCCAGAATTGCCCCGGGTCCAGAGGCTGCAGGGCCCAGCAGGATGCTGGCAGCACCCATGAGGCCAATCCTAGGGAGACAAGGAGCGGGAAGTGCCGCAGGAGGTGCTGGGCTGCAGGGTCCGTGGCCCTTGGGACTAAGCAGCATGGCTGCGTTGTTCCCCTCTGCAGGCAGCCCGCTGAGGAGCCAGCTAGATCCCAGCAGCTGTGCCCAAGCATGCGCACGGTCTGGGAGGAGAGCACCTAGCCGGCCTGCACGGATACTATCTGCCGTGCAGAGCAGGGAACCTGGGTGGAGCAGGCAGGGGCAGCCACTGAGGAGTGTGAAGGGCACGTGGACAGGGGGCGGGAAGGGGATGGGGGCAGTGGCAGGGAGAAGAAAAGGGCAGAAGCTGAGCTACTATTTCTGGAGTTCTTTCTCCAGGGCACCTGCCAGTTTTGGCCCATCTGTGTCATACCCTTCCCCAGCCCCCAGCAGCCCCATGGCTGGCCCTGGCCCTGCCCCACTCCCTAGGGGGGCCCTGATGTGTGTGTCCCCCATCACCCCATGGCAGCCCTGGGCCCCGTGTTGTTGCTCACATCAATGAGCTGCTGCTGCTCCTTCTCCGTCATCTCGCTGAGGCGATAGTACCGGCCGGCCAGGTCTCCTGTTAGGCCGCTCAGGGCATCCACAGTCACCTTCTCCACCTCTCTCCTCTCAGCGCGGGTGCAGGCAGGGGGCAGGCTGAGCCCACGGATGCTGCGCCCCGTCCGGACGCGCGATGATAGGACATAGCGCTCATCGAAGTAGCCGGACTTAATCTGGGGGTAGAAACAGGCTGTGGGAGGTGAGAGCCCCAAGATGGGAGCGAGCCTGGGTCATCAGTGAGGGGCAGATGGGGTGGGGAAGGGAAGCCAATGCTGGCTGGTAGGAGCTGGGTCAGTCCTTGTCTGAAAAGCCCCCCAGAGGGTGAGATGTGGGGGTTACAATGTGTTCCCCCTCCCCTGCCCCCCCAGGACTGCACCAGCATCTGCAGCCAGTGCCTGCCTGGAACCAGTGTTGGGCTGCTGATTATTTTTGCCAAAAGATTCATGCCCCAGGGTGAGTGGGTGGAGTCTCATTATGTGTGGGTGGGGCATAATGATAAGTGGGTGGAGCCAGGAGTTTTGCCCTCCATTTCCCATTCTCCCCAGTTGGGGATTAGAGCAGTGTCCTCTCTTGTGCCAGGGGTACTGGGCTCTGATTGTGCCTGTATGTCACATTTTGGGATGCAAACCGGCAAAAGGGCAGTTATGGGCTAGCACCATTAACTGCCCACAGGGCTGGGCTGCACAACTAGGTGCTTGTAAGGTTTCCCAGGGCTTTCGGCTTTCCCTACGGGAGCTTCCCTGTCCAACTTTCCCCTTGGTGGGTTCCCCTCCAGGACAGCTCCTTGTGCACTCTGCAGCAGAATCTGCCCTCTGCTCATTTGCAAACTCTGGCAGCTGACAAGTGGGACAGTGTCCTCAGTCCTAGGTACTAACTCCCAGCTCTGAATGTGAGCGACTTTCCTCCACTCCATGCCCCCCCCCCACACACACACACCCGAAAGCACACTGCTTTCTTCTGCTAGCCCGAGCTAGACATGTCTTCCCTCCCCCAAGCAGTCTGGGTCTTCCCCATGCCCTTCGGGGTCCCAGAACTATATTCCATTTCACCATAGGGTCCGACGTTCACAGCCTGAGACACAGGTCAGCCGGCATTTCCCAGCAGCATTCCCGTAGGAATGCAGTCCAACACCCCGTCTAACCCTTCCCACTTAGCCAGAGGTATAGGAATTTTATATCTGCCCAATGCCAGGCGTTCTACCTCCCGGCCAGGTAACATGCCAGTCTCTCTGACCATGCTTTCCCTGGCCAGAGAAATCTGGGCACTGGGTCCCTTCTCCTATGCATTCTTTGCCATTCACCTTGGTAACGTTCATAAATTCCACAGCCACTTTCTCTGAGTCAGGCCTCACAAAATTAACAAGGGGCCCCGCAGGCTTCTCTGTGTTAATGACAGCTGCAGTGATCTGGGTTGGGCAGGGTGTGGGCTTATCTTCTCTTAGTTTAGGGCCATTATTTCTGGTAGCACCTTCTTGGACTGTTCTCCTGAAGAGGGAGTCTGTGATGGTGGTTTCTAGCAAGGGAGCAAGACTGGGGAGGTGAGTGCCTGGACTCCCAACCACCCTTTCTCTTCCCAGGGACAAAATGCCCCCCTCACTTAACACTGGGCTTCTGCCCTTTCCTCTGTGGCTTGCGCTCATTGGCCGCGCTGGCTTGTACATAGGAATCAGCCAGAGTTGCTGTTTTGGGGACAGGCCAGAGATTTATCCCAAATAGCTTGTTTGGCTTCTTCAGAACATTGCTCCTGTGCAAAAAGATCAAACAGCTGTTCACAGCCCTCTGCCTCCTTCCCCTTGCCCCCGTTTTCATCAAACCACATGGTTTATACACACGGTCTCTAGGACTCAGCTTGTCCTTCATTCTGAGGTTTCAAAATGTTCTCCTCACCTCAGGAGCCACCGGGAGCCTTTGCAGTGCGGCCTCTGTCAATTCCCCATAGTTCAATGCCTGTGTAATTTCCGTTCCATTAAAAACATGTAAAGCTGCTCCGAGTAGCTGCTACAGAACGTTGGGCCCTTATGAACCTCCCAGCTGGGTGCTCCTTGGGGAGAGAGAGCACCTGTGAGCTCTGTCCACGGCTTCCCCTCATGTCCAGGCTCTGCAGTCTCTCCTCCTCCTTTGTCACTGCCTCCAGGGCTCACTGGTGCACAGCTGCTAGCGCTCTTTGGCTCCGCTGTCCATGTCCCATTGTTGGTATTCATGCTCTCCCTCCCTTTGTTCTGGTTCCTATTTCTGCTATTCTCCTGCTGCTTTCTCAGCATCTCTTGTTAGGGCTTTTTGCTCCTTTCCTACCTTAGCCAGCTCCAGCTACGTGGCTGTTTCACCAGCATTCATTTTAAATGTCCTTTGTTCTGTAGTTCTCGTACCCAAAATACACACAATAACCCTGTAACCTTTCTCTGACTGCTCCCAGCCTGGGCACTTGGCAATCACTTACACGGTTTTACCAGTGCTTAGAGTGGAAAACTTCAGTCCACACAGCAAGCCAGGTGAAAATCTTGTTTGACTACGAAATGATGACAGCTTGGGGTACAACTCAGACCAGTGAGGGGTTGTCTCACCGCTTGTCCCGTAACCCCGTAAAATGCTCTGATGCTGTAGCTCCCTGTCTGGACCCTCTCGGCCAGCAGACAAGCCCGCAACTCTGAATCCAGCAGCTGGTTTGTTACACCCCAGCCACTCTCTGTTCTCCACCAGCCTTGGTGACTGTTCACCAAGTCCCCCCAGTCCCAAATTTCCTCAAAACTGTCTGCCCTGAAGCGTCCAGCCCTCTCCTGGAACGTTCAGAGGAGTAGTAAGATTGGTTGGTCTGTTGAAGAGACAAAACCGCAGCATCTTGTTGCTTTAACTGAAGCTAACAAGCACCTCAAGTCAAACACAGCACTGGGCTGGCCTAGACTCCAAGTAAAACATGTATTTAATCACAAGATCGGTTGTAGTGAGTTCCAGTGTAAGGGATAAAATCAGAAATGGCTACAAGCAAATAAAACACGTTGTAGTGACTAAGACTTACCACCACTCCAGCCTTGGTTCAAGGTCAGATTTTTACCAAACGTCCTTCCAGCAAGAGGCTACCCGCCCCCGGGGGAGGGGTTCCCACAAAGTTCAATGTGCTCAATTCCTTTGTCTTCTTCAGTGAACGATCACTGGGGACTCTTTGCCCTCTCTTTGCTAGCCCAGTGAACTATTGAACTGGCCCCTCTCAGGGTCCCATGCCCCAGCTGCAGGAAAGGTGCCATGGAGTCTGATGGAGAAGACTCCATACTGGTGTCTTCTCACTGCTACTTTCTACAACACAAATCGATCTGTCCCTACAGCCTCCGATAGGCCAGTGAACGGCCACTTGACGGTGATTATTAATTGTGATTGCACCTGGAGGGAGGAGGTCAGCCTTTCCTTTGTCTGGCAAACACCTGTTTACTCACTGCCAGGCCTGTCGGCTTGAACCATACCATAGTGCCATAGTTCCTTCCCATTTCCTTTCCCTTGGGTGTTTATGGTACATGCTCCATGCAAGACTATTGTTGCTCAGCGTGTTATCGGTTTTCCAATGACACCTGACACAACACTATTAGATACAGGTTAGGCCATAAGGGAGTTGGGGACACTGCAGAGGTCAGGTCAGCTGGAATCATTACCTGACACCAGTGAGCCCTGGCCCTCTGGCACCGTTTGACCCCAGGGTGTTACACACCTTACTGGCATCCAGGTCCGTGGGGTGTTTCATGGTCCGTGGGTTGTAACCATTGTGTCTCTCCTGAATCACAGGGTCAAACAGGTCCGCGAACACCTGGAAAAGGCAGGGATTAGAGAGGAGTCATGGGGAGCAGGGGGCCATCTGCCTGCTGGGGGATAGGCCTACTCTCCATTCTGTGCCCGGCCCAGCAGTGCAGGGAAAGGGGAGATGGCCTGTCCCTGCAGCACTGTCCTGCAGCCCGAGTGCTCCCTAGTGCATCTTCCATGTAGGTCCAGTGCATCAGGTAATGCTGACCTTCTCTCCACCCAATGGGCCTGTGGGCCGCACAGGCATTGCAGCTTAGCTGTAGCCTCTTCCCAGGGAGAGGCCAGTGGAGACAGGGATTGCAGAGCAGGGACAGAGAAGAAACTGACTGGGCGAATGCACAGGGCACAGGCAGGCCAGGAACCCAGGGGAGTTCAGAGATGGTGCAGCAAAGACTCTGCCTGGGACAGAAATGAAGCTGTGGCAGCAAAACACAGCAATGCCCTAAACCAAGCCAGGCTCCCTCCTCCCCACTGGGCAGCCAAAACACTGCAACCCCCAGAGCCCCAGTGCACCCTCCCACCTCCGTGTCTACCTCCCCACCCCCCTGCTGCAACCCCTGCCAGTGGGGGGCTATGGGGTTCGAGTGTAGGCTCACTGCGCAGTGGTGGGGGCGTTTATGGGGTTCGAGTGTAGGGCACTCACAGGCAGTGATGTGGAGGGCATGTGTTTACAATATGGGGGCCTGCGCAGTGATGGGGGGTTATGGGGTTAGAGTTTAGGGACATCCCTTAAAGTAGTGGGGGGTAATGGGGTGAGAATAATAGAATTATAGAAACGAAGGGCTGAAGTGACCTCAAGAAGTCATCATATCCAGCCCCCTGTGCTGACACAGGACCAAGTAAACCTAGATCAGCCCTGACAGGTGGTGTCCAACCTGCTCATAAAAACCTCCAGTGATGGAGATTCCACAACCTTCCTTCCAACCTCTGGAAGCCTGTTCTAGAACTTAAACACCCTGAGAGTTAGAAAGTTTTTCCTAATATTTAACCTAAATCTCCCTGGCTGCAGATTAAGCCCAACACTCCTTGTCCTACCTTCGGTGGACATGCAGAACCGTTGATCCCCATCCTCTGTATAACAGCCCTTCACGTAATTGAAGCCTGTGATCGGGTCCCCCTCAGCCTTCTTTTCTCAAGACTAAACATGCCCCATTTTCTTAACCTTTCCTCACAGGTCATAAGAGCGGCCAGACTGGGTCAGACCAAAGGTCCATCCAGCCCAGTGTCCTGTCTACTGACAGCGGGCAATGCCAGGTGCCACAGAGGAAATGAACAGAACAGGTAATCACCAAATGATCCAGCCCCTGTCACCCATTCCCAGCTTCTGGCAAACAGAGGCTAGGGACACCATCCCTGCCCATCCTGGCTAATAGCCACTGATGGACCTATCTTCCAGGAACTTCTCTAGTTCTTTTTTGAACCCTGTTATAGTCTTGGCCTTCACAACATCCTCTTGCAAGGAGTTCCACAGATTGACTGTGCGTTGTGTGAAGAAATACTTCCTTTTGTTTGTTTTAAACCTGCTGCCTATTAATTTCATTTGGTGGCCCCTAGTTCTTGTGTTATGAGAAGGAGTAAATAGCATGTCCTTATTTACTTGCTCCACACCCGTGATGATTTTATAGACGTCAATCATATCCCCCCTTAGTTGTCTCTTTTCCAAGCTGAAAAATCTCAGTCTTATTAATCGCTCCTCATACGGAAGCCGTTCCATTCCCCTAATCATTTTTTTGGCCTTTCCTGAACCTTTTCCAATTCCAATATATCTTTTTTGAGATGGGCGACCACATCTGCATCCAGTATTCAAGATGTGGGCATACCATGGATTTATATATAAGCAATATGATATTTTCTGTCTTATCTATCCCTTTCTGAATGATTCCCAATATTCTGTTCACTTTTTTGACTGCCGCCGCACATTGAGTGGATGTTTTCAGAGAACTATCCACAGTGACACCAAAGTCAGGTTTTCTAAACCTTTATCATTTTTAAAAAAAGAAAAGGAGTACTTGTGGCACCTTAGAGACTAACCAATTTATTTGAGCATGAGCTTTCGTGAGCTACAGCTCACTTCATCGGATGCATACCGTGGAAACTGCAGCAGACTTTATATATACACAGAGAATATGAAACAATACCTCCTCCCACCCCACTGTCCTGCTGGTAATAGCTTATCTAAAGTGATCATCAGGTGGGCCATTTCCAGCACAAATCCAGGTTTTCTCACCCTCCACCCCCCCCACACAAATTCACTCTCCTGCTGGTGCTAGCCCATCCAAAGTGACAACTCTTTACATAATCAAGTCGGGCTATTTCCTGCATAAATCCAGGTTTTCTCACATCCCCCCCACCCCCATACACACACAAACTCACTCTCCTGCTGGTAATAGCTCATCTAAACTGACCACTCTCCAAGTTTAAATCCAAGTTAAACCAGAACATCTGGGGGGGGGGGGGGTAGGAAAAAACAAGAGGAAACAGGCTACCTTGCATAATGACTTAGCCACTCCCAGTCTCTATTTAAGCCTAAATTAATAGTATCCAATTTGCAAATGAATTCCAATTCAGCAGTTTCTCGCTGGAGTCTGGATTTGAAGTTTTTTTGTTTTAAGATAGCGACCTTCATGTCTGTGATTGCGTGACCAGAGAGATTGAAGTGTTCTCCGACTGGTTTATGAATGTTATAATTCTTGACATCTGATTTGTGTCCATTTATTCTTTTACGTAGAGACTGTCCAGTTTGACCAATGTACATGGCAGAGGGGCATTGCTGGCACATGATGGCATATATCACATTGGTGGATGTGCAGGTGAACGAGCCTCTGATAGTGTGGCTGATGTTATTAGGCCCTGTGATGGTGTCCCCTGAATAGATATGTGGGCACAATTGGCAACGGGCTTTGTTGCAAGGATAAGTTCCTGGGTTAGTGGTTCTGTTGTGTGGTATGTGGTTGTTGGTGAGTATTTGCTTCAGGTTGCGGGGCTGTCTGTAGGCAAGGACTGGCCTGTCTCCCAAGACTTGTGAGAGTGTTGGGTCATCCTTTAGGATAGGTTGTAGATCCTTAATAATGCGTTGGAGGGGTTTTAGTTGGGGGCTGAAGGTGACCGCTAGTGGCGTTCTGTTATTTTCTTTGTTAGGCCTGTCTTGTAGTAGGTAACTTCTGGGAACTCTTCTGGCTCTATCAATCTGTTTCTTTACTTCTGCAGGTGGGTATTGTAGTTGTAAGAACGCTTGATAGAGATCTTGTAGGTGTTTGCCTCTGTCTGAGGGGTTGGAGCAAATGCGGTTGTATCGCAGAGCTTGGCTGTAGACGATGGATCGTGTGGTGTGGTCAGGGTGAAAGCTGGAGGCATGCAGGTAGGAATAGCGGTCAGTAGGTTTCCGGTATAGGGTGGTGTTTATGTGGCCATTGTTTATTAGCACTGTAGTGTCCAGGAAGTGGATCTCTTGTGTGGACTGGACCAGGCTGAGGTTGGTGGTGGGATGGAAATTTTTGAAATCATGGTGGAATTCCTCAAGGGCTTCTTTTCCATGGGTCCAGATGATGAAGATGTCATCAATATAGCGCAAGTAGAGTAGGGGCTTTAGGGGACGAGAGCTGAGGAAGCGTTGTTCTAAATCAGCCATAAAAATGTTGGCATACTGTGGGGCCATGCGGGTACCCATAGCAGTGCCGCTGATCTGAAGGTATACATTGTCCCCAAATGTGAAATAGATATGGGTAAGGACAAAGTCACAAAGTTCAGCCACCAGGTTAGCCGTGACATTATCGGGGATAGTGTTCTTGACGGCTTGTAGTCCATCTTTGTGTGGAATGTTGGTGTAGAGGGCTTCTACATCCATAGTAGCCAGGATGGTGTTATCACCATCGGTGATCTTCCTGATAACACCATCCTGGCTACTATGGATGTAGAAGCCCTCTACACCAACATTCCACACAAAGATGGACTACAAGCCGTCAAGAACACTATCCCCGATAATGTCACGGCTAACCTGGTGGCTGAACTTTGTGACTTTGTCCTTACCCATATCTATTTCACATTTGGGGACAATGTATACCTTCAGATCAGCGGCACTGCTATGGGTACCCGCATGGCCCCACAGTATGCCAACATTTTTATGGCTGATTTAGAACAACGCTTCCTCAGCTCTCGTCCCCTAAAGCCTCTACTCTACTTGTGCTATATTGATGACATCTTCATCATCTGGACCCATGGAAAAGAAGCCCTTGAGGAATTCCACCATGATTTCAACAATTTCCATCCCACCACCAACCTCAGCCTGGTCCAGTCCACACAAGAGATCCACTTCCTGGACACTACAGTGCTAATAAACAATGGCCACATAAACACCACCCTATACCGGAAACCTACTGACCGCTATTCCTACCTGCATGCCTCCAGCTTTCACCCTGACCACACCACACGATCCATCGTCTACAGCCAAGCTCTGCGATACAACCGCATTTGCTCCAACCCCTCAGACAGAGACAAACACCTACAAGATCTCTGTCAAGCTTTCTTACAACTACAATACCCACCTGCAGAAGTAAAGAAACAGATTGATAGAGCCAGAAGAGTTCCCAGAAGTTACCTACTACAGGACAGGCCTAACAAAGAAAATAACAGAACGCCACTAGCGGTCACCTTCAGCCCCCAACTAAAACCCCTCCAACGCATTATTAAGGATCTACAACCTATCCTAAAGGATGACCCAACACTCTCACAAGTCTTGGGAGACAGGCCAGTCCTTGCCTACAGACAGCCCCGCAACCTGAAGCAAATACTCACCAACAACCACATACCACACAACAGAACCACTAACCCAGGAACTTATCCTTGCAACAAAGCCCGTTGCCAATTGTGCCCACATATCTATTCAGGGGACACCATCACAGGGCCTAATAACATCAGCCACACTATCAGAGGCTCGTTCACCTGCACATCCACCAATGTGATATATGCCATCATGTGCCAGCAATGCCCCTCTGCCATGTACATTGGTCAAACTGGACAGTCTCTACGTAAAAGAATAAATGGACACAAATCAGATGTCAAGAATTATAACATTCATAAACCAGTCGGAGAACACTTCAATCTCTCTGGTCACGCAATCACAGACATGAAGGTCGCTATCTTAAAACAAAAAAACTTCAAATCCAGACTCCAGCGAGAAACTGCTGAATTGGAATTCATTTGCAAATTGGATACTATTAATTTAGGCTTAAATAGAGACTGGGAGTGGCTAAGTCATTATGCAAGGTAGCCTGTTTCCTCTTGTTTTTTCCTACCCCCCCCCCCCCCAGATGTTCTGGTTTAACTTGGATTTAAACTTGGAGAGTGGTCAGTTTAGATGAGCTATTACCAGCAGGAGAGTGAGTTTGTGTGTGTATGGGGGTGGGGGGGATGTGAGAAAACCTGGATTTATGCAGGAAATAGCCCGACTTGATTATGTAAAGAGTTGTCACTTTGGATGAGCTAGCACCAGCAGGAGAGTGAATTTGTGGGGGGGGGGTGGAGGGTGAGAAAACCTGGATTTGTGCTGGAAATGGCCCACCTGATGATCACTTTAGATAAGCTATTACCAGCAGGACAGTGGGGTGGGAGGAGGTATTGTTTCATATTCTCTGTGTATATATAAAGTCTGCTGCAGTTTCCACGGTATGCATCCGATGAAGTGAGCTGTAGCTCACGAAAGCTCATGCTCAAATAAATTGGTTAGTCTCTAAGGTGCCACAAGTACTCCTTTTCTTTTTGCGAATACAGACTAACACGGCTGTTACTCTGAAATTTATCATTTTTGTTGCTCTCCTCTGGAGTCTCTCCAATTTGTCCACATCTTTCCTAGATGTGGTGCCCAGAAGTGGACACAGTGCGCCAGCTGGGGCCTCACCAGAGCGGAACAATTACCTCCCATGTCTTACATACAACACTGCTGTTAATACACCCCAGAATGGTATTAGCTTATTTTCAACTTCATCATATTCGTGACTCACATTTAGTTTGTGATCCATCACAGAATCAGAGCCACTCAAGGAACCAGAACAGCTGTGCCACACCCAGCCATCAGGGGGTGCACCCGGTGAGGCCACACTTCTTCATGGGGTCAGAGTATAGGGAACCCCGTGTGGTAACTGGGGCGGGGCGGTGGTTATGGGGTTTGAATGAAGGGAAGCCCTGTGTGGTGACTGGGGCTGGGGGGGAAGCCCCATGTGGTGACTGGAGCAGGGGTTATGGGGTTTGAATGAAGGGAAGCCCTGTGTGGTGACTGGGGCTGGGGGGGAAGCCCCATGTGGTGACTGGGGCGGGGGTTATGGGTTTAGAATGAAGGGAAGTCCTGTGTGGTGACTGGGGTGGGGGAGAGAAGCCCCACGTGGTGACTGGAGTGGGGGAAAAGGGGGAAGCCATGTGTGGTGACCAGGGGGTGGTGGTAGTTATGGGGTCAGAATGAAGGGAAGCCCTGTGTGGGTGTGGGTGTGGAGAGGGTTTATGGGGTCAGAATGTAGGGCAGGAAAGGGAAGCCCTGTGTGAGTGTGGATGTGGGGAGGGTTTATGGGGTCAGAATATAGGGCAGGGAAGGAGCACATGTGAATACCTCTGTCCTGCCCTTTGGCCAGCATCAGTGGTTGGTACAGGTTAATGTTCAACAAGGCAGACATGCCTCTAGTTTAGAACAAGTTCCTCAGATTCTAATAAACCAGGAACCACTTGAAGGAGCAGCCAATGGCCCGTCCAGCTCACTACTGGACTCCACGTTAAGGGGCTGGAATCCCTCCCCTCTCCCCCCGCCCCGCCTCTTGAGCCCCATCGGGTCCCTTAGAGTGCCCAGTGCTGGGGTGTGTCCGGAAGGATCAGATGTCCCATAATGCACCTGCTTGTGCAGTGTTTTTCTGGAGATGGGCAGGTCATCCTGACCCCAGCTGGTGACTCCTGGGCCCTTAAAGCAGGAGGGCTAGGAGCCCATGTCCCTGCAGATGCTATTCTCCATCAGGTAAATGTCTGACGGTAAGAGGTCACAGTGTGGTGAGGCCAAGGAGATGCATGTTCAAGCTACGGGTGATGGTGCAGGGCTCGTGAGTGCTGGGGGCGTGAGATGCTGTCTGGCTGAGGCTGGGGGTTTTTGTGCTGCTAAGATTATTATGCGACGCTTTTGAGTTGCTCTGCAGCTCTGGCAGCTGCTCACCTCGTAGGACTCTTCATCACCTGCTACCATGCCCACAGTCTTAATGAAGGGGTGCCCAGGATTGTCCACGCCTGTCTGGATGCACTGGTCCAGGGTCCAGCTGTTGGGGGTGGTTTTATCACAGAGCTGGGCGTAGATGGCAGGGGTCAGGTTACTTGCCATGCAGTTGTTGTGTTTCCGGAGATCTGGATATTCGGCGCTGTGGGGAGAACAGAATATGGGGAATGTTTAACCCTCTGGGCTGGAGCACTGGCCTTTTTGGATTTCAGTGTGTCCTGCTCGTGTGTCAGGGCACTGGGATCTGCTCCCTCTCGGCTTTCCACGTCCTCCACCCCCAGTGGAGAGGAGGCCGCAGTGGCGGGAATACCACGTCGGCCAAGATCACTACTGGCCCCTGCAGACTGATGGGAGCCTAGCTGAAGCAGCAAGCTTGTGGCTTCCCATATGTGAATGCCAAGGATCTCCGTCTCTGGCCCCAGGCAAGGCACTGGCTTCCTCTCACCTCCCTCCAGCTCCAGTCCCATTGCTACCTCCTCTGGCCTTGCTCCACCTCACTCTCTCCTACACTCCACAGTGACTCTTGCCCCTCGTCCCCTGCACTGCCCCATGCCAGGAATTGCCTCCCTGCACTGAGGTGCTGGACTCCACCCCTCTCTGCTCAGCCCCTACTCCCCAGTCACTTCCACCAGGCGCAAACACAACCATCTCCTCCCTGGCCTGCCCCGTGTAAGCACCTCTGGGTGGAGGCTGTGTTCCCCGTCCCACACAGCGCTGAGCTCGCTGCTGGTGCAAAACAGAATAAACGTCTTTCCAGTCACCATCCATGTGGCAAGAAAAGGGGAGCCCAGGCTGGGCTAGTGGAGGGCTGCAGGGCAGGAGTGAGGAGAATGGGCAAAGAGGGGGCTGGGGCTGCTCTGGCAGGAGAACCCAGCCCAGGTTTTCTGAAGGCTTTAAGAATATGGGAGCTTCCATTCTGGTTTATTTCTCCTCAGATCCATATTTTCTTCTCTTCCAGTCAATAGAATTAGGTGTCCAGCCTGCTCTCCACAAGCCCACTAGCCCCCGTCTGCGTCTTTAGCCATCCACGGCTTTTGAAAATCTGGCCCCACATCCTGTGTGTTTTGTACAGGGTCAAGCACATGGATTGTTCCTAATAGGGATAGATCTGTGAGCCACTGCCCCGTGGGTCCCTGCACCCCTTGGCTTCTTCATTGGTGTTACCTTGGCTGCTGGTGTCTGGACAGGAAGGAAGGGACGCGCAGAAGGACAGAGAAGGAGCCAGTGACCCCAATCTGCAGCTGTCAAGAACTGCTCCCAATGGTGCAGTTTATTGCATTAGGGAGACGCTTACTTTTAATCAGCTTAACAAGAGTTCTTCTCCTGACCTCATTCTCGGCTTAGAGAAGCTTTGTGCTTTTCCTGTGTTCACTGGGGGCTTGGCAGGGAGGGCACCTGGCCACAGCCTCTGTGAGCTGAACCCTTCCTCCTGCTAATGGGGCAATCTGAGACAAGCACCTGTTAGCTCAGACAAAAGGGCGAAAGGCTTGGCATGAGTCTTTCAGTGCTAGACAGCGGCTGCTGTGGGTCCCGGGGCCAGTCTCCGTCCTGGAGAGCATACCCTGTCCCCAGCCCCCATTGTAGGTGCTCTGATCCTAGTCAGGGGGTGACAGAGGTACCCAGAGCATTCCCATTCCTAGGAAAATACACACAGAGGTGACCGGTGAGCCCCACTGCAAACAGTGTGTTCTAGCCCCACGAGGGCTGCCTCGTCAGGCTATTGGAGGGAAGCTGGGTGGGAGCTGGATGCTGGGGGGCCAGAGCTCAGCAGACATTGGCCCGCTGAGGTAGGTTCCTGGTGTTCGGGAGCAGCATGCTGCAGTTCAGCACAGGCGCTGCCCTTGGGGCAGGGGTATTTGTAGCAGTCACAGTCCCCTTCTGTTGCTGCCTCCCCCACCCGGCATGCAATACAACGCACAGCGCTGTGAGTGCAGTCGCCTCCACTGTGGGGCCCCAGGAATGTGTCTGCCTCTCTCGCCTCCATGGGAACAGTGGGCCCTCTGGCTAGGCAAGGCCCTGCAGCTTCTCTGAATCCAGAGTGGGGAGAAAGGGAGGGACAGCTTCTGCTGACTGCTCTGAGCAGACACCACTGGCCACAGGCTGACTGCTCCATAGGGGGACTAAATCCAGTCTGCTCCAGGCTGAGCGCTCTTTCCTCCCCATACTGCCTCAAGCTGGCAGGAGTAGGGGCTGGCAGGAGTAAAGCTGGTCCAGACCACCTCAGCTCCAAGGAGAGCATGCCCCACCCTGCAGCATAGCCTGGCTCGTTCCAGTGTTCCTCACACTGGTGTTTGCCCTCTGCCACAAGCTAGCTATTGCCCCATGTACAACCTGACGCACCTTGTCATGGACACATGCTGCTGGTCCCAGGTGTGCATCGACAGCCTCTTCCCCATGACACTGTGAATTCTAGCTGGGCAGATTCCCCAGGGGAAGAGCGGGGAGCCCCCAGCCCTTTCAGTGTCTGCAGCGCTGGCTGAGCAGCTCCAGCTGGGGCTGGACATTTCAGCAGAATACAGCTTCTTGTAAGGTGTTAAGGGCTCCACTTGTAAAGAGCTGCCGAAGGAAACCATCTGCAGGGCACAAGTTTTGATTGGTCCTACAAAACCCAAGGATTGTGCCAAGCACTCCTCCTGAGCCCCCTGCTGGCACCTGTTCATTGTGTACTGTCTGTCCGTCACAGCCACAGAGCACTCCTGTACGAAGCGGGTCATGATACTGTCAATCTCCTAGGAGAAAGCATCATGGCATCTGGTGCTCCAGTTACTGGCTGCTGAATACTGGGGGGACCCCCATTTGACCTTTGCAGGGTTGCCTGCCCCAAACAATCTTGACTCACTCCCTCAAATCAGGAGATTGTGTTAAATCTCCTTTTCAGCCATAATACATATTGGGTTCTTGTACTTTGGCTTGTGGTCTCTGAGCCTTTGGGGTCCTGTTCAAGGCAAGGCCAAGCCAATAGGTATGGGGCAATTCTCAACAAAGGACCTTATTTCTGGAATTTCATGTACACCCCCCTCCCATCATAGATCATTAGAAAGCTTCTGTTATGTATGTTTCGATGAGGTATGATGTGGAGCTGTCAAGTGGTGGCATAAGCCTGTAGGTGAGGTGAAACAATGGTACCCAAAATGAAAGTCATTTTTTGCACAGTTGCAGAGACACTGCAACGTGATTGTGACTGCCGTTATTACTGGTCAGTTTCAAAACCTTAATACGGGGTTTGGGTCAATACTACCAAACAATGTATCAAAAGATTTGTGTTGGTTTTCCATCAACAAGTTTTTTTCTCAGAAATTAAGCTGTTTAGCACGTGGCAAAAGTGGTGAATATCAACATTTTGCAATATACTAACATGAAATATTTTCACATCACATATTTGTAATTGTCAAAGGATCTCACGAGTGATTACAATAGTTTTCTATGTTTTTCAGCTGAAATTTGCTGACCAGATCAGTGTCACACTGAATATTGTGAACCAGTAGCTGTAGATTACATGCTCTTAGTTTGTACTGCGTAGTGGGTAGATGTAAATGTACATGAACTTCTCTAATGTAATCTTCTCCAGCTGTAAGCTTTGCTCCATTCAAAATAACATCTAGTCTGCCTGGCAAAAGGTTTTAGTTTGTAATTGCCTATACATGCAATACTAGCCTTTGAAATATTCTAGAAACTAGCTTTGTAATTCAGTGATACTTTTATGCACAGGTCAGCATTAGGGTTGGAGATGACAATTCACAGCTGCATATTGCACTTGGAACAAAGTGGTAACTAAACAAAAACAGCAAGTTGGATACTAACATACAGGTTTGTGCTAATTTAGATCTGTATATTGTACAAAATGAAATATAACAATATACTCTGGGACTTCTACCTCAACAGGGAAGTTATAATATATGAAGACATAGAGGATACAAGCCCCTTAAAGCTTACATCAAAGAGAGAGACTCTTCACAAACTTTGAATATGTGTTATCTGTCAAGAAAATGAAAAGAAGGCAAAACTGTCAAAAGCCACCAGTGCTCGTCAGAATTTGGTGATGCCAGCAGCAGAAAGCAGGAGAAGTGAATTCTACTGGTGGCTGCTGGATGAGTTTTCTAGTTTAGATGATGTGCTCTCTCCTGCTCTCTCAATGCTCTCTCCTGGGGGGTGCTTTCAGAAACACACAAGGAAGTTGAATTTGGCACATGTCAGAGTTGTACTGAACCCAGGAAAGACAAATTCTGAATCTGGTCAGAGAGCAACCTGTTCACCCACTTCTATAGCCACCTGAGCAAGCACATCCTCCAGCAACTGGTCCTGTTGCAGTGCTTTGCCGGAGAGAAACCCACAAGGGCAAACTTCATAAAATAGAAACATTTGAGAGAACAATCTGAGAGGAGCTGGTGACATGTTGCTCAGAATATCTGGGAAAGACAAACTGCATCCTTAGCAATCAAATCACTCACCATGACTTTCTTCCTACTTTAGTAAAACTAATCATAAAGCAAAACCATCCAGTTACGCTGCAACAATAGTCAACTTGTGATATGGCATTTTCTGAGCTGATTGAAGAGAGACAATGATCTTATGTACAACAAAACTCATGTCTAAGCGCCTTCAAAGGTATAAAGCCCTACTTCCCTCAGATGTGGAAACATCTTGCCATCTCACCACAGGCAAGGTGAGAAACACTATATATGGTTCTGCAATTTCAGTCCAGGCACAGCATGGACAAGGCAAGTCCACCATTGTTTTATGCAGCACAATAACGTTAGCTGGTGCTACCCAAGATGCTATAATCTGAAGAAGGAACTTTATCTACAAAACATTTGGATGACTTTTTTTCTGGTGAGTGAGCCTGACAAAATGCTTTCAAATGAAGAAGTGGCTTTGAATAATACCACTTTAATCCTTTGGTCTGAAATAGCCAAAATGAAAGCCTCTGAATATTATCCAAAGCCAGGTGATTGTAGTCTACAGAGATCAGTCACTTTTGTGCCCTAACTGGTGCAAGATTTTGTCCTTTCTTTGACAGATAAAGAGGCACATAATTCAGCCAGCAATGAGCATAATATTTAACAGTTCCAAAAGTATCACATGAATGCTCATAAGCCTTGCTGCACAGCCACACTGCGAGTCTGGGTCTTCCAATTGGACAAACCCTGAGCAGATCAGTAGTGACTACAGGGCTCTGGGGGCCAGAGCAAAGGGGCACAGGCTGTGTTCATGTCCATCCTTCCAGCTGAGGGTAAGGGCCCAGGCAGGGAAATGCACTTCCTGGAGATGAATGCTTGGCTATGCAGATAGTGTTGATGGGACAGCTTTGACTTCCTTGACAATGGGATGCAGGTCTGGAAGGAAGGTCAGGTGCACCCCACCTCTTCTCAGCAGACCAAGAGGCACCAACTAGCAAGTTAGTAAGGAGGGCTGTAAACTAGGTTCAAAGGGGACAGATGACAAAAGCCTATAAAAAAGATGACTGTAAGAGAGGGTTGAATGTTGGGGTGGGGTGGAGGGTATGGGAAATTACAACAGAAGCATCAAGAAAGAAATCAGTAAGGGAATCTGCTCAACATCTTAGATGTCTATATGCAAATGAAAGAAGTATGGGGAAAAAACTGGAAGTATTAGTACATCATTTAGCTTATGATTTAATTAGCATCACAGAGACTTGATGGGATAAGTCTTATGACTGGAAGATTGGTATAAAGGGGTATAGCTTGTTCAGGAAGGACAGGTGGGTAAAAAGGGAGGAGGTGTTGCATTGTACATCAAGCATATACACTTTTTCTAAGATCCAGAAAGAGGTGGGAGGTAGATCAGCTGTGTAAAAAGGGGTTAAATAAGCGTGACGTTGTGGTAGGGGTGTACTGTGCACCACCAAATCAGGAAGAGGAGGTGGATGAGGCATTTCTGGAACAAATAACAGAAATATCCCAAACACAAGGCCTGGTAGTAATGGGGGACTCTACCTGTCCAGACAGCTGTTGGAAAAATCATATGGCAAAACACAATGTCCAATAAGTTCTTATAATGTTGGGGCCTCTGTGTGTCAATCCCCACGGAGCAGAGAGATGTTAATTAGGGTGAAGGGCTGAGCTTCAACAGAAGGTGTTATGACCTTCCCAACAGGAAAGGTTGAGTGATACCAGATGGACTCTTGTGGCTTGTTGCAGCTGGAAGTTCCCTATGGACCTTCAACAAGAGGACAAAAGACTTTTGTCATGGTTCTGCCTCCTCTCGGTGAAAATGCATCAAGCAAGAGACTCCTCCCATCAACTGAGCTTTGCAGCTGAAAGCATGTGGGAAGAGGAGAACACAACCCCTAAAAAGAAGGAACTGATTATCCCTGCTGCTTGGAATATGTGTGTGTGGGGGTTGCCTTGAGGCAAAAGCAAGAGATCCCAAGCCACTTAGGTTGGGTTAGCCCTAAAGGACAAATAGAGCTGACTGATTATAGAAGCTTCTATTACCTCTAGAAACCAAGACTAACTCATTTGTCTGTTTGCTTGCTTTAACTTTGTAAATAATGCTCTGATTTCCTTTTTCTATTTAGTAAATCTGTATGGGATTGACTACAAGTGTTGTCTTTGGTGTAAGATCTAAGGTGCAACTGACCTGGGGTAAGTGACTGGTCCTTTGGGACTTGGGTAACCAGAATATTGCTCAAAAAGAACGGGAGTACTTATATCTTCTTACTATATGTTCCATTCTATGTATCCGATGAAGTGGGCTCTAGCCCATGAAAGCTCATGCTCAAACAAATTGGTTAGTCTCTAAGGTGCCACAAGGACTCCTGTTCTTTTTGCGGATACAGACTAACACGGCTGCTACTGTCACAGTGCCTCAGGGGTTTACATTTGGTAATTAGCTGGTGCAATCTAAGTACTGTACGGAAATCACTGCCAGTCTGGAGTTTGTGCCCTGGTTCCTAACAGCCTGCCCTGAGGTTGGTACTTGTGCTCTTGAGTCAGCAGGCAGTGTTTCGTTGCATTGCTTTAGTCCTCCTACATTAGAATGAACCCCTGTGACGTTATGAGTGTAATTTAATATCTCATTGAAAGGTGACAGGGCCAGAAAGAGTTAATTAACTCCCAGACTGACCTGACCCATGGCCGAACTTTAGAGACTGGTTAGGAAGAGATGGAAATGAATAGAGCTTTGAAATGCAAGTCTGCATTGTTAGAGACAGAAGAGTAGATGTTTGCTCAGGTCTTGTGATGTCAGCAAACAAGTCTTGTCGATGGCTGTAGCTTTGATTCAAAGATCAAAAAAGGAATATTAACATTTAGGAAGACACTTGAGTGACATAGTATTATTGTCTGTATGTCTCTTTGAAGGTTTCAGAGGAACAGCCGTGTTAGTCTGTATTCGCAAAAAGAAAAGGAGTACGTGTGGCACCTTAGAGACTAACCAATTTATTTGAGCATGAGCTTTCGTGAGCTACAGCTCACTTCATCAGATGTATCTGATGAAGTGAGCTGTGTGACGAAGTGGGACTGTTCTTAATGTTTCCTCTGAATAGTGTGGGGGTGCCTCAGTTTCCCCTATGCAGTTCTTAAGTATCTAGGGGGTGGAGTAAGGGTGTATGATCATTGCAGAGCCCTCGAGGGCAGGTGTGTGCAGGAGTCTGGACACAGAGAATGGCCGACACCCTGTTTCCTAGCAACTAATGGCCTGGGCCCTTCCCCCCCTGCAAGGTGAGAGCTGAAGGGTTGGAGAACAAAGGAATCAGGTGACCACCTGGCCCGGGAAAGGAACAAAGCCCAGAGGAGGAGGGGCTGGAGGGAGTTTCAGTTGGGGGCTGGCTGGGACATGGAGTGAAGGGCAGACGGGGTTGTCTGGCTCACTGCCCCCCAAAATGGACCCAGCTGAGGGGTCCCGTTCTCTGCACCTACAAGCTCTGTTTTAGACCATGTTCCTGTCGTCTAATAAACCTTCTGTTTTACTGGCTGGGTGAGAGTCACGTCTGACTGCGAAGTGGGGGTGCAGGACCCTCTGGCTTCCCCAGGAGCCCCGCCTGAGCGGACTCGCTGGGGGAAAGCGCACGGAGGGGCAGAGGATGCCGAATGCTCCGAGGTCAGACCCAGGAAGGTGGAAGCTGGGTGAGCTGTGTGTCCTGAAGACAGGCTGCTCACAGAAAGGCGACTACCCCAGAGTCCTGACTGACTTCATGGGGAGCAGTTCCAGAGCATCGCCCAGGGACTCCGTGACAACTGGTGGCAGCGGTGGGATGTACTGCACCCCGTGGATGGTGCTTCCTGCAGTAAGTGACTGGGGAGCAGTAACACGAAGGGGGATTGCCGAGGACCAGGCCTGCTGAAGGCTCAGAGAGGAGCGGTTTCGGGGGGCGGTTAACCCCTGGGAGTGTGTGACCAGCGAGAAGGACTGTGCAGTAACAGGGTTCCCCTGGGGATTGCAGCGAGCAGTCCAAGGGGCGGAGGAGTCTGCAGCTCGACCCTGGCAAAGAGGTGGTGACCTCGAGAAGGGCTGGCACACTAGGGGTTCTCCCTGGAAACCGTGGGGAGCTGAGAACACACGGGCCTGTGAATCCACAACAACTTGGGAGGAGCGGAGTGATGGCCTGTCACTGTCTCCTTAAGAAGGACATTGTAACCCTGTGCAAAAAGAGAGGGTTGAACGTTGGAAAGTTCACCAAAGCAGAGTTAATCGTGCAGCTGGAGGAGGATGACCGCTCTAAGGAACAGATTCCTGACCCCAACTGGGGCTATAGCAGGATCTGGGAGCAGCTGAAGCGGGAGCCAGGCATCGCCAAGACTCCTGTCCCCGACCAGACGAGGGTCTTCACGATCGGGTTCCCCATCGGGGGATCGAGACGGACGGGATTGGAGCTGAGTCTGAGAGAGCAAGAGGACCGTGGGAGACAGCGAGAGCCCGAGAAAGAGCTGCAGAAGCAGCAGCAGGATGAACTGGCGGTGGGGGAGCGGAGAGGCCTAGGGGACCTCCCCGGGGTGAGTGGGGATAGATCCCGGGGGGCCAGTTCCGCAGGGAACCTCGAGACTAAATTGCTGCCCCTGGTTAAGGAGGGGGTGTGTGTGGATGCCCACCTCACTGCCTTTGAGCAGGCTGGCGATTTGAACCAAGGGGACCCTGCGGAAAATCCCCGGTGTCTAGCTCCCTTGCTGGGTCCCAAGGCCATAGACTCCGTCAGCCAGATGGTTGGGGATGTGGACAGGCTCCCACTCCTGACCCCAACCTATATGTCTGTGTGGAGTTTCCTGGGGCCAGGCCCCCCGGACCTCCAGTGGGAGCAGAAGGTGATGGTCAATGGGGAGACATTCTTGGGGTGGCCAAAGGGCATGGGCTGCATAAACCTTCCCACATGCGGCCCTGACCTAAGGGAGGGCGTGAAACTGGAAGGGCCTGGTGTAACTCCTACCAAGGAATGGGAGAGATGCTGGGGCATCCATGGGAACGTTGGTGGCTTCAAACTTCCCCAGGTCACCGGCTAAAGTGACCCCGCTCAGTTCGATCTCGAAGGGGGGAGAGATGTGACGAAGTGGGACTGTTCTTAATGTTTCCTCTGAATAGTGTGGGGGTGCCTCAGTTTCCCCTATGCAGTTCTTAAGTATCTAGGGGGTGGAGTAAGGGTGTATGATCATTGCAGAGCCCTCGAGGGCAGGTGTGTGCAGGAGTCTGGACACAGAGAATGGCCGACACCCTGTTTCCTAGCAACTAATGGCCTGGGCCCTTCCCCCCCTGCAAGGTGAGAGCTGAAGGGTTGGAGAACAAAGGAATCAGGTGACCACCTGGCCCGGGAAAGGAACAAAGCCCAGAGGAGGAGGGGCTGGAGGGAGTTTCAGCTGGGGGCTGGCTGGGACATGGAGTGAAGGGCAGACGGGGTTGTCTGGCTCACTGCCCCCCAAAATGGACCCAGCTGAGGGGTCCCGTTCTCTGCACCTACAAGCTCTGTTTTAGACCATGTTCCTGTCGTCTAATAAACCTTCTGTTTTACTGGCTGGCTGAGAGTCACGTCTGACTGCGAAGTGGGGGTGCAGGACCCTCTGGCTTCCCCAGGAGCCCCGCCTGAGCGGACTCGCTGTGGGAAGCGCACGGAGAGGCAGAGGATGCTGAATGCTCCGAGGTCAGACCCAGGAAGGTGGAAGCTGGGTGAGCTGTGTGTCCTGAAGACAGGCTGCTCACAGAAAGGCGACTACCCCAGAGTCCTGACTGACTTCATGGGGAGCAGTTCCAGAGCATCGCCCAGGGACTCCGTGACAAGCTGTAGCTCACGAAAGCTCATGCTCAAATAAATTGGTTAGTCTCTAAGGTGCCACAAGTACTCCTTTTCTTTCTTTGAAGGTTGTGGTAACCTGTGTCTTAACTGTTTAATGGATAAATGACCCTGTGCTAATTGCCAGGATGTTTGGGAGAAGGAAAGTGAAGCCGATTGTTTTCTCAGGCCAAAAGGCTGCAGGAAATGTATAAAAACCTTGCAGATTTGGAAATGTATAAAAACCTGAGATGAAGAAGATCCTTCTTCATCTCAGATCTGCTTTGGGTTTCAAGAGGGGGAACCTTAAGCCATAAGGATTGAGATCCCCAGTCACTGACTGGAGTCACCCTTAATATGGACATTGGACTGTAACCTATGGACTATTTCTAAAAGGACTTTTGGCAATGACAAGCTGATCTCTGCCATGTATCTGAACCTCAAGAATTGAATTCAAGTCTGTCTGTATATTGATCTTTTAACCAACACTCTCTCTCTTTTCTTTTTAAATAAATGTTAGTTTAGTTAATAAGAATTGACTATAAGTGTGTATTTGGGGTAAGATCTAAGTTATCATTTGACCTGGGTCTGGGGCTTGGTCCTTTGGGGTCAGGAGAACCGTTTCTTTTATATGATGAAATAAGATTTTCAGTGATCACCATCATATCTGACATGTGTGTCTGGATGGAGGCCTGAGGCTGGATACTTTAAGGGAACTGCGTTGTTTGGACGTCTGATTAACCAGGGAGGTGCTATCTAAGTATTGGAATATCCACCAGCGTCTGGGGTTTGTCTGCCCCATTCTGTTTACAGTTCACCCTGATTGACCACAGCGGGCTCCCATGGGTAGCACCCATCACAACCCATCACTCATGTCTTTCCCTAGTGGCCCCAAACACAGCCCGGACATGCTGGAGGTGGTAGGGGGCAGAGATTTGGGTGGGAGCACTCGGGCCAGTTACTGAGGGCAGGGGTGAGGGTGGGGAGAGGGTTCTTGGGAAAGCAAGCCGGGCCAGGAGCACACATGCCAGGCATAGGATGATCTGGGTGACCGGATAGCAAGTGTGGAAAAGCAGGATACTTTGGGGGGGAGTATAGTTGCCTATATAAGACAGCCCCTAATGTTGGGGCATCTGGTCACCCTAGCAGTGAGCCCTGTGGATAACTCATGGCTGCTCTGTCCAGCTATGGGGCCTTTCCCATGCTGTCTCAGGGTCTGTGCCTTTCAAAGTATGTATAGTGCCCATGCCCCAGCGACCAGCCTAGAGCCAGAGGGTTAAAAGAGACCCAGGGATCACCTATTCTAACCCTCAAAGAGTCGAAGGCTGCCTGCCACCTCCACGCCCAGCCTGTGAAATGTCCTCCCCCAAGGGTAAAGCTCACAGCTTCTTCAGAGCCCGGCTCCAGCTCCCTGGGAGCTAAGGCCCAGCCCAGCCCTCCCCAGGGCCACTCCCAGGGCCAGGGGCTGCTCCAGGGGCCCTGAGAGCATGAAACATGGACAGACCTTGCTGCAGCCCGGTGGGCTCAGCCAGAGCCTGCAGGGAGGAGGCCTGTGCTGAGGCAGGAGGTGCTCTTAGCTCCAAGGCACAGAAAACTCCCTTGCCCAAGGTCACAGGACCCGGGATGTAACCCGCAGACCTTGAGGTGGAAGGGGGGGGGGGAATCGCAGGCCCATCCCCTGCCCCAATCACTAGCACCCATAGGTGCTGGAATGAGGGTGCTGGGAGGCTGCTACACCCCCTGGCTTGCAGTGGTTCCATCCCACAGGGTTACCGTTTGGTTCAATGGCTCTCAGCCCCCCACAGTACAAACGGTTCCAGCCCCCTGCAGCTGCTGCCCGCCAGGACTCCAGCCCCCTGCTCGCACTCCAGGAGCTTTCCAGCCAAGGCAACCTCCAGCCAGAGCCGAGCCCCCACACGGCGATCCAGCCTCCCCGCAGAGCGTCCCCAGCGCCCGCCAGACCCTGCCCCTGGCGCAGGGCCGCAGCCACCCGCCCGGCCCCTGTGCGCTGGGCAGGCGAGGGCAGGGCCAGGCCCGGAGCCGGCGGGTGACCCAGCCAGCCAGCCAGCAGGCGCCGGGGGAGGAGAGCCGCCCCGTCCCGTCCGGCTCCAGGTGCGCTCCCGCCTGCGCTGCCCGGCCTGCCCGGGGCACAGCGCGGCTCCGCGGGGGGAGGAAGCAGGGCGCCGGGAGCCGCAGCCGCAAAGCCGGCCCGCCTGCTGCGTTCTGCGGGCAGGGCTCAGCGCCCGGGGTCCAGGCGCTTTCATCCGGATCAGCAGGTGATCCCCGGCCCCACGCGCTCCTCCTGAGCATCCCGGCCCGGAGCTTTCCCGGCCGGGAGCCAGGACGGCACCGACCTTGCCCCGAGGGAGACGCAGCGGAGCTGGGCTGGGGATATTCCCCGAGTGGCCCGGGGCAGACATTGGTCCCTCTCCGCCGCAGCCGCCGGGGGAGGCGCAGCCCGAGATCTGCAGCAGCTACGTGATGGCTCGGGGCGCCAGCCTCAGCCTGCGCTGCCTGCAGGGACCCGGCCAGCTGGGACCGGCTCCTCTCGGGGGCGATCCGGGCTGGGCTCCTTCCCACCCCAACCCCCACGGGCCGGAGAGCCGCGCAGCCCGCCCGGCCCCCAAAGCGTCTGCGCCCCCCGCACCCGCCCCAGGGCGCTTCCCCCTGGCTCCAAGGGCGCCCCCTCCCCACACTGGGAGACCGAAGCCCCGCTCTAGCTTTTGCACCGAGCCCAGGGAGGGTCCCGGCCGAGCAGCGAGCCCCGCCCGGTACCTTGGCGGGTAGAGGCGCCGCTGCCTCTCGCCAGCGCTGACCGCGTCCTGGGTGAGCAGGAATCCGGTGGCCAGAGACCCGGCTCCCACCACGGCCAGGAGGCCGGCGGATTTGCGAGCGCACAGGACGCGGGCGAACGTGCCAGCCATGCCGCTGGAGCGGGGCGCTTGGAGCTCGGGGAGGCAGCCGGGGAGCGCTGGAGCCGGGCGCGGAGAGTGGGAGAGAGACGGGGAGGGAGGCAGGATGTGATGGGAACAGGCACCGCTCCGCAGCGGGGTGGGGGCGGGCAGGAGAGGAGATTACAGAGAGCCGCAGTGAGCTCAGGAGTGCAGCGTGCCCGCCTGCCCGCCCCAGCCTGCAACAGGCGGCCTGCCCCCCACCCCCGCGGTGCCGGCCACTGCCCCCCGCACCCCCCAGCCACAGCCCCTCGCCGCGCCCCCTGGGGCCCCGGCCACTGCACCCCCCTCCCCACAGCCCCTCCCCGCTCCCCCTGGGGCCCCGGCCACTGCACCCCCCTCCCCACAGCCCCTCCCCGCTCCCCCTGCGGCCCCGGCCACTGCACCCCCCTCCCCACAGCCCCTCGCCGCGCCCCCCCGGCCACTGCACCCCCCTCCCCACAGCCCCTCCCCGCTCCCCCTGCGGCCCCGGCCACTGCACCCCCCTCCCCACAGCCCCTCCCCGCTCCCCCTGGGGCCCCGGCCACTGCACCCCCCTCCCCACAGCCCCTCCCCGCTCCCCCTGCGGCCCCGGCCACAGCACTCCTCTCCCCACAGCCCCTCCCCGCGCCCCCGGCCACTGCCCTCTCCCCCCGCCACAGCCCCTCCCCGCTCCCCCTGCAGCCCCGGCCACTGCCCTCTCCCCCCCGCCCCCGCCACAGCCCCTCCCCGCGCCCCCTACGGCCCCCACCATTGCACCGCCCTCCGCAGCCCCTCGCTGCTCCCCCGGCCTCTGCCGCCTGCATCCCCCCCCCACAGCCCCTCGCCGCTCCCCCTGCACCCCCCGCCACAGCCCCTCGCCGCGCCCCCTGCACCCTCCGCCACAGCTCCCTGCACCCCCCGCCACAGCCCCTCCCTGCGGCCCCTGGAGCCCCCCCGTTTTGTTACCCTCCCCCTGCAGTGACCCGCTCCTACAGAGTTGCCCTCCCCCCGCCCCCTGCAGTGTTGCCCTGCCGGTGGTTAGGGGACAGGAGCCCTGCGGCCCCGGGGATGTTCGCGGCCCGGGTCTCTCGCTGCAGGGCCGGGGGCCGCCTCAGGGCTCGGCGGCGGTTTCCTGGTGCGGGCGCCCAGGTCAGCACCCGGGCTGTGGACAGCTCAGCAGGGCTGGCCGGCGAGCCGGGCCCGGGAGCTGGAAGCGGCCGGGGGAGGCTGGCTCGGGGCTGCGGGGAGGGTCAGAGCTGGAGGCGGGATGCGAGCCTGGGCGAGCCCCGTGGCCCGTGTGGCTCGCGCCATCCGGCCCGCCTGGTCCTGCTCTGTTGGTCCTGCTTCGCGCACTGCGGGGCCGAGCTGCCCCTGGGCGAGGGCAGGCTGGGGAGTCTGTGCTGCGGGGCAGGGTAGGTGCGGAAGGCGGCCGGAGCAAAGTCCAAACGCAGAACTGAGCTAATAAAACACACCTAGAAGCCGCTTTCCAGCCAGGCCCTGGGCAAGCCGTGCCAGGGAGCCAGGCGGCTGGCTGAGCTAACCACCCCCCTTGCGCCAGGAGTCTTGGGGGGGACATAGAATCATAGGCCTGGAAGGGATCTCCAGAGGTCATCTAGTCCAGTCCCCTGCACTCCTGGCAGGACTAAGTATCATCTAGACCATCCCTGACAGGTGTTTGTCCAACCTGCTCTTAAAAACCTCCAATGAGGAAGATTCCACAACCTCCCTGGGCAATTTATTCCAGTGTTTAACCACCCTGAGAGTTAGGGAGTTTTTCCTAATCTCCAACCTAACCCTCCCTTGCTGCAATTTGAGCCCATTGCTTCTTGTCCTGTCCTCAGAGGTTAAGGAGAACAATTTTCCTCCCTCCTCCTTGTAACAACCTTTTATGTATTTGAGGACTGTTGTCATGTCCCCTCTCAATCTTCTCTTCTTCAGACTAAACAAACCCAATTTTTTCAATCTTCCCTCAGAGGTCATGTCTTCTAGAGCGTTAATCATTTTTGTTGCTCTTCTCTGGACTTTCTCCACTTTGTCCACATCTTTCCTGGAATGAGACAGGCCAAGGCCCAATCAGCGCGGAGCAGAGCGGAAGAATTACTTCTCATGTCTTGCTTACAGCGCTCCTGCTAATACAGCCCAGAATGATGTTCGCTTTTTTTGCAATAGTGTTACATTGTTGACTCATATTTAACTTGTGATCTACTGTGACCCCCAGATTCCTGTCCACAGGACTCCTTCCTCGGCAGTCATTTCCTTTACCATAAGCAGCTGTGGAGTTTTCCCATAGGCAGGGACCTGCCTCCTTCCAGCCCTGCAGTTGCCCTGGCAATTTGCTCTGTTTCTGAGTCTATTGCTGCTTATTGACCGGCCAAAATGTTGTGGGGCTTTGGCACTTCTAAAAAATGGGCTCAGTGTGTCTTGATTTGCACACACAAAAATGGAGGCAGGCAGCAATACAGGTGGCTTAGTGCAATGACATTTGCCCTCTGAATGTCCTGGCACTGTAGAGCTCCAGGGAGCACTCACAGGCCTTACCCGCCCCGGCCCATGGCAGACTGCGCTGCACTGCAGTGAACCAAGGGGGGAGGGTGCGTATGCCCCTCTGCTCCAACACTGTGGAGCCCAGAGGCTGTTCTGTGGTGCTCCTCGGGACCAGGTCAGCTCTCGGTGGTTCATGGATCAGGGAGCTTACAGCCAGATTTGTGCCCCACACTCCAAGATGTGCCAGGCACCAAGTCTCTTTCTGCAGCTGTGCAGCAGTCCCAACCCCCACTGCGACAGTACCTGCTCTTTGTGCTCCACGCCCAGCTCCCAGCAGTGGGGCCGTTTGAGCCGTTTTCCTAGGAGCCTGGGAAATGAGGGAGGTGGGAAGAAATGGGATCAAGGTGGTGGTTGGAAGGAGTGGAGGAAGAAAGAAGATGGGAGACCTCAGCCCTGGATACTTGGGAAAGGAGGCTGGAGGCGTGGGAGGCAGATTTTGCCTGATACTGTTCATTTTGCAATTTGCACAGAGCAAATTCAGAGGGGAAAGAAGGTGTAAATGTTTAACCAGGAGGGCAATTCGAACAATTTCCCAAGGGTTTTGGTGGACTCGTCATTACTGACTATTTTAAAATCAAAATTGGATGTTTTTTGTTTTAAATCTATGCTCTGGTTCAAAGGGACTTATTTTGGGGCAGATCTCTGGCCTGTGCTATATGGGAGGTCAGCCTAGATGATCACAGTGGCCCCTTCAGGTCTTGGAGTCTGTGAGTCCATGTAGAGGGCAGAGCAGAGATGGTGGCTCTTCGGGGAACATGGGGACACTGAGTCTCTCCTGGGGCTGGTGAGCGTGCATGGGGAGTGCACACGCTGCACACCCATTAGAATGGCATACGTTTCTCCCCAGAGCTCTGGCCCCACTTCACAGGCAGTGCAGAGGGGAGGTCTCACCATGGTCTCACCCCTTTCCTACACATTCCCACCCTTTTCTGCTGATTTGCTTCCAAGAGGGAGCCAGGACTTAGCTATGTCTTGTCACAAGACTGGGACTAGGGGAAAATTGGTATGAAACAGCCAACAAGACTGGGAGCCCTCTGGGGCAGGGACTCTCTGTCCCTGTATTTGTGCAGTATTCAGCACAGCAGGTCCTCCTGATGGTGACTGGGACTTCTAGGCACCATGATAATAAAATAATTATTAACAAGATGTGTGCTTGTCTTTTCATCTACGGTTCATGTGTGGCTTTCCTTTTCAGACTGCAAGCTCCATGTAAGCTTTTTAATGGAGCCTCTACCTGGCACGCTCAGCCTCCTGCGTCTCTTCTCCAACCCCCGTGGCTGTTTATAAGGTGTGCCATGCTGCTGGACAGTTGGATAAGGGAATGAATTATCTATTTCAAATGTCACCTCTGTCTCTTACACAAAAGGTGGGAGCCTGGTTCATAACACTCCCTCGTACTTGTCCAGTTATCTTTGTGTGTTAAGCAAAATAATCCATTCCTCTTATGGAGCTACCTTATCAGCCAGCTGAGTAATACTGCAACACTCTTATCTCTCCTGAGTTCTCCTCTGCTTCATCTCTCTCTCTCTGTTACACACATACCCTATGGTCTGGCTCTCCCCCTGCCCCATAGTGGGTCACACCTCCCCCTCTGTCACCCAGACCCTTCTCCCCTGAGACGTGAGCTGCAGGTATCACACTTCCCTTCTTCCTCTCTGTGGTCCCCATCTGGGACATGCCTTTCAGAAATAACATCCTCTCTCTCTCACTGGATTAAGAATGCACAATGGGGGTAAGACAGAGCAGAACTTCAGGATATGAGTGGCATTAGTTACTGTACTTAATTAAAGTCAGCACTGAGACAAAACCGTGTCTGTCTTTGCTCTGTTCCGGTGACCTTGGTTCTTTCTGCTTAGGTTCTTCTATTTGCATTTCTTGATAAACCACTGCTCTAAGGTGTGTCTGAGCCATGTTTACCTGTTGGCAGGTGCATGTAGGTGGTTGCTGTCACGTAGTTACAGTGACCTTTGGCACCAAGTGCAAGTGTGTGGTAGGAGCTGAAAGCTGCCAACTTGGCTTGGCCTTAATGAGAAACTCAGCATGGAGGAGAGAGAAAATCTGGATTTACTAGTTAGTTTGGTGACTGCCTCTAACTACTAACTTCCGCTAATGCCCTTCTCTCTACTGTTACCTTGTCCTCCCTCCTCCCACTAGGTCTGTTTCCTCACCTGTTGCATATTGTCTCAAACCTTGGCTGTGACCTCTCTGGGGTAGGGGTTGTCTCTTAGCCCTGTGGTAGTTCTCTTATCTGGAGTATTTTATGCATATTTAAAGGATCATGAACACTATTTATCAGTTAATAAAGAGGTTGCCAACTGTATTACATTTGTTATAGAAACCCAGATTCTGTCATATTAACTCAGTTTTATTAGGTGAGTTGTATTTACAGAGTCACCTGGAAAATACCAACATCAACAATTGCTTGGTATAACTAATTCTGAGACAAACTTGGCAGACCAGGGCACTATTGTAAGGTTATGGATACCAACCATGCGCCATAACTACTCTCTTGGTGGCTTTATTGTCAAATACATCAACAATTAATGTTAACTTATTTCTGATAGCTTATTGTCAGCATTTTACATCCAGAAATGATGGAGCAAGTAGTGTTCCTTTTGTGCCTGATCCTACTCCCCTGAGGTCAAAGTGAGCTTTACCATAATGCCTTAGAACAGCGGGCCAAACTATGGGGTGGGCCTCCCTAGAGAGGCATGGGAATGTGTCCAGGGAGGTGCAAGCTGTGTGCCCCGCCCTTTTTTTTTGAAGAATGCTGGTTGTCAGCCCCGGGTGGCTGGGCTCATGCAGAAGGGCTGTGCACACCCAGAAGGTGGGGACTGCTGGAGCACCGTCACTCCGGGACTGACAACCAGTGCCCTGGGCTAGGGCTCTCCTCCTCCCTTCCCCTGTTAATCCCTCACCAGGAGACAGTGGGGCTACGGCTGTCAGCCCTGGGGTGGCAGCAGCAGTGCAGAAGTAAGGGTGGCAATGGGACGCTAAGTCTGCTGTGAAAAGTGATGAGAAATATCAATTTCCACATTGCCTCCCTTACTTCTGTGCTGCTGCTGGCGTGGCTCTGCCTTCAGAGCTGGGTGCCTGGCCAGCAGCCGCTGCTCTCTGCTCTGCCTTCAGAGCTGGGTGCCTGGCCAGCAGCCGCTGCTCTCTGCTCTGCCTTCAGAGCTGGCTGGCAGTATATGTACTTGGCGCCGGGGGGGGGAGGGGGGAGGGCGGGGAAACAGGGGGAAGGCACGTAAACAGCTGCAGACACAAAGAAGAGGGACCCAAGCAAACAGGTTTGAGAACCACTGCCTTAGAGTATATATATGCAGACAGCATATATAGAGTTCATGTATATAGTCAGTGCAGACTATTGCACATAGGAATTGTTATGCTCTGCATAGCTGAAGAGTTACAATAAGAAAGGCAGTCTGTCTTGAGGTGAGGACATCAAGAGATAAAGAATCCACAACTTTCACTGGTAGTTTGTTTCAAAAGTTAAACACCCTCACTGCTGAAAATCTGTACCTAATTGTAATTTGAATTTATCTGGCTTCAGCTTCCAGCCATAGGTTCTTGCTATGCCTTTCTTCACTAGGTGAAAGAGACCTTTAAGATCTGGTGTTTTCTCCCTGTGAAGATACTCATATACCCTAAACAAATCACTTCTCAATCTTCTTTTTGATAAGCTAAGCAGACAGAGTTCCTTCAGTTACTCATTGTAAAGCATTTTTTCCAGTCCCCAAATATTATTGTCCCTCTCCAATTTTTAATATCACTTTAAAAGTGTGCACACCAGAACTGGATGCAGTGTTCCAGGATTGGTCTCACCAATACCATAGAGAGGCAGCCGACGAAGTGGGTATTCACCCACGAAAGCTTATGCTCCAATATGTCTGTTAGTCCATAAGGTGCCACAAGACTCTTTGCCGCTTTTACAGATCCAGACTAAGACGGCTACCCCTCTGATATAGAGGTACAGTCACCTCCCCATTCCTATTCATGATCCCCCTGTCCTATGGATGTATAGCCAAGGATTGCATTATCTGTTTTTGCCACTGCATCGCATTGGGAGCTCATGTTCAGCTGCTGGTCCATTATGACCCCTAAATCCTTCTCAGAGACACTGCTTTCCAGGATACAGTCCCCCATTCTATAGGTATGGCAGGCATTCTCTGTACCTCTGTATGACCTTACCTTTGGCTGTATTAAAACACATTTGATTTGAATAGAAGCATTTCTTACCAAGCAATCCAAGTTTGCTCCATATGACTATCCTGTCCCCATTATTGTTTACCAATCCACCAAGCTTTGTGGTATTCACAAATTTTTTCAGCAATGATTTTATGTACCAAAGCATTGATAAAAATGTTGAATACCATCAAAACTAAAATGGACCCCCCACACTTGAAACACCCCACTTGAAACACCCCATTCAGTGTTGATTTCTCATTGCCAACTAATTTTTTGAGATCTATCAGTCAGTTCTTAATCAATTTTATATGTGCTTTATTGATATTGTATGGTGTAAGTTTTTAACAGAATGTTGTGCGATACTAAGTCAAATGCCTTACCAAAGCCTAAGTATATATGTCAACACAGTTAGCTTTGTCACCCAAATTTGTAATCTGATCAAAGAATGAAATTATGTTCATTTGACAAGACGTGTTTTCCATTATTGATTGAATCCTGTATACATTTTTCAATTATTTTGCATGAGACTGATGCAGTGATAAGCTGGAGCTGGTTTGCTAGAACCGGTTGTTAAATTTAGAAGCCCTTTTAGAACCACTTGTCCTGTGAGGGAGAACCGGTTCTAAAAGGGCTTCTTCATTTAACCACTGGCCAAAAGTGGCGCCTTAGGCGCTGACTCCATGGGTGCTCCTGGGCTGGAGCACCCATGCGGAAAATTTGGTGGGTGCAGAGCACCCACCAGCAGTACCCCGCCCCACACCCAGCCCCAGCTCACCTCCACTCTGCCTCCTCCCCTGAACGCGCCACCCCGCTCTGCTTCTCCCCCCCCCCCCGGGCTTCCTGCAAATCAGCTGTTCACGCGGGAAGCATGGGAGGGCTGAGAAGCAGGCAGTGGCTTCGTGCTCAGGCCCAGGGTGCTCAGGCCCAGGGAGGCGGAGCGGAGGTGAGCTGGGGCAGTGGGAGGGGGGGGGCGTGAGGAGGGCCACCAGCACCACAGCAGGTAACCCGGGGTGGGCCGTGCAGCGGAACTGCTCCCCGCCCCAGCTCACCTCCGGGAAGGGGTACTGGGGGGGGGCGTCAAGGAACGCAGGGGGTTGGATGGGGCAGGAGTCCCGGGGGGTAGGGGTGGGCCACGACCCCCTCGTGGGGTGAGGAGGGAACCAGTTGTTAAGATTTTGGCAGCTCATCACTGGACTGATGTCATTCTGACTGGCAACCTAAGTCATCCTGCTTGTCCTTGTTGAATATTGGCACAACAATATTGAGTCAACAGTGTGCCCTTGTTGCCAAGAAGGCCAATGGCATTTTGGGATGTACAAGTAGAGGCATAGCCAGCAGATCGAGGGACATGATCGTTCCTTTCTATTCGACATTGGTGAGGCCTCATCTGAAGTACTATGTCCAGTTTTGGGCCCCACACTACAAGGAGGATGTGGAAAAATTGGAAAGAGTCCAGCGGAGGGCAACAAAAATGATTAGGGGACTGGAACACATGACTTATGAGGAGAGGCTGAAGGAACTGGGATTGTTTAGTCTGCAGAAGAGAAGAATGAGGGGGGATTTGATAGCTGCTTTCAACTACCTGAAAGGGGGCTCCAAAGAGGATGGATCTAGACCGTTCTCAGTGGTAGCTGATGACAGAACAAGGAGTGATGGTCTCAAGTTGCAGTGAGGCAGGTTTAGGCTGGATATTAGGAAGTGGTGGTGGAATCTCCTTCCTTAGATATTTTTAAGGTCAGGGTTGACAAAGCCCTGGCTGGGATGATTTAGTTGGGGATTGGTCCTGCTTTGAGCAGGGGGTTGGACTAGATTACCTCCTGAGGTCCCTTCCAACCCTGATATTCTATGATTCTATGATTATCAATCTTCCAGCCTCCTGGAATTCCCCAGTATTCTCAGATGTATTACGAAGTCACATAAATGGGCCAGAGATTTCTTCCATCAACTCTATTAAGACTCTTGGATGTAAGTTATCTAGCTGAATGTAAGACCTTGGTCTCTGCTTGGTCAGAAATGTAATTACCTGTTTCACTGCAGATGGAGGATTTCATGTCCAAAGACTCTTTCTTTTCCCAAACTTTGCTCCACCTTAAATACAAGACTGTAATGCACATACTCTAAAAACCCTAACATGAAGAGATGGGGCATATTGAAGGCTTAGAAGTCCTGAGATTTGTTGCTATTTGAGCAGTGACTGCCTTCTGAGTTCTGAGAGTATGGGACCTCTGTTAGATGGGGTGGGATCTGAGTTACTACAGAGAATACTTTCCTGGGTATCTGGCTGGTGAATCTTGCCCACAATGCTCAGGGTTCAGCTGATCACCATATTTGGGGTCAGGAAGGAATTTTCCTCCAGGGCAGACTGGAAGAGGCCCTGGAGGTTTTTCGCCTTTCTCTGTAGCATGGGGCACGGGTCACTTGCTGGAGGATTCTCTGCACCTTGAAGTCTTTAAACCATGATTTGAGGACTTCAATAGCTCAGACATAGGTGAGAGGTTTATTGCAGGAGCGGGGGAGGGGGTGAGGTTCTGTGGCCTGCGTTGTGCAGGACTAGATGATCATAATGGTCCCTTCTGACCTTGACATCTATAAATCTATGAACCTCCCTGGTTACAGTCAGCAGAGCAACATATTGACAAATCTTTAGTGAGCCAGAATTATTAATGATTTCAAAAGTGCTCCTGTAAAGCAACTTTTAATTTTCTCTCTGCTTTCCCCTCTTCTTGTAAAGCTAAAGTTATTTTGCCTGGGTATAATGTGTGGAAGCCACACAATATTTATTTGTTTATATTGTGCGCATCACTTAGGAAGCAAGAGGAAGACCAAGGACAGGGTAGGCCCATTACTCAATGAGGGGGGAAAAGCAATAACAGAAAATGTGAAAATGGCAGAGGTGCTTAATGACTTCTTTGTTTCAGTTTTCACCAAGAAGGCTGGTGGTGATTGGATGTCTAACATAGTGAATGTCAGTGAAAATGAGGTAGGATCAGAGGATAAAATAGGAAAAGAACAAGTTAAAAATCACTTAGACAAGTTAGATGTCTTCGAGTCACCAGGGTCTGATGAAATGCATCCTAGAATACTCAAGGAGCTGACTGAGGAGATATTTGAGCCATTAGCGATTATCTTTGAAAAGTCATGGAAGATGGGAGAGATTCCAGAAGATTGGAAAAGAGCAACTATAGTGCCCATCTATAAAAAGAGAAATAAGGACAACCCAAGCAATTACAGGCCAGTCAGCTTAACTTCTGTACCCGGAAATATAATGGAGCAAATAATTAAGCTAGCAATTTGCAAACATCTAGAAGATAATAAGATACTAAGTAACAGTCAGCATGGATTTGTCAAGAACAAAATATGTCAAACCAACCGGGTAGCTTTCTTTGACAGGGTAACAAGCCTTGTGGATATGGGGGAAGTGGTATATCTTGACTTTAGTAAAGCTTTTGATACTGTTTCGCATGACCTTCGCATAAACAAACTAGGGAAATGCAACCTAGATGGCGCTGCTATAAGGTGGGTGCAAAACTGGTTGGAAAACTGTTCCCAGAGAGTAGTTATCAGTGGTTCACAGTCATGCTGGAAGGACATAATGAGTGGGGTTCCGCAGGGATAAGTTCTGAATCCAGTTCTGTTCAATATCTTTATCAATGATAATGGCATACAGAGTACACTGATAAAGTTTGCGGACAATACCAACCTGGGAGGGGTTGCAAGTGCTTTGGAGGATAGGATTAAAATTCAAAATGATTTGGACAAACTGGAGAAATGGTTTGAAGAAAATAGGATGAAATTCAATAAGGACAAATGCAAAGTACTCCACTTAGGAAGCAACAATCAGTTGCACACATACAAAATGGGAAATGACTGCCTAGGAAGGAGTACTGCGGAAAGGGATCTGAGAGATTGTGATGACATTGCCCATGGGAGCCAGCTGAGGTCACTCAATCAGAGTGAACTGCAAACAGAACAGGGCAGACAAACCCCAAACGCTGGTGAATATTCCAATACTTAGATTTACCAAGCCAGCACAAAACAGCTTATATAGTACCTCACTGGTTATTTAGAAGTCCGAACAATGCAGTTCCCTTAAAGTACCCAGCCTCAAGCCTCCATCCAGACACACATGTCAGATATGATGGTGATCACTGAAAATCTTATTTCATCATATAAAAGAAAAGGTTCTTCCAATCCCAAAGGATCAGCCACACACCCAGATCCAATGATAACTTAGATCTTACCCAAAATACACACTTACAGCCAATTCTTATTAACTAAGCTAAAATTTATTAAAAAAAGAAAAGAGAGAGAGAGTGTTGGTTAAAAGATCAATATACAGACAGACTTGAATTCAATTCTTGAGGTTCAGATACACGGCAGAGATCAGCTTGTAGTTGCCAAAAGTCCTTTTAGAAATACTCCATAGGTTATAGTCCAATATCAGTGACTGGGGATCTCAATCCTTATGGCTTAAGTTTTCCCCCTCTTGAAACCCAGAGCAGATCTGAGATGAAGAAGGATTGTGTCCCAAGGTTTTTATACATTTCCTGCAGCCTTTTGGCCTAAGAAAACAATAGGCTTAACTTTCCTTCTTCCAAACATCATGGCAATTAGCAAAAGATAATTTATCCATTAAACACTTCAAAAACAGGTTATCACAACCTTCAAAGAGACAGAGACAATAATACTATTTCACTCAAATGTCTTCCTAAATGTTAATATTCCTTTTTTGATCTTTGAATCAAAGCTACAGCCATCGACAAGACTTGTTTGCTGACATCACAAGACCTGAGCAAACATCTACTCTTCTGTCTCTAACAATGCAGACTTGCATTTCAAAGCTCTCTTCATTTCCATCTCTTCCTAACCAGTCTCTAAAGTTCGGCCATGGGTCAGGTCAGTCTGGGAGTTAATTAACTCTTTCTGGCCCTGTCACCTTTCAATGAGATATTAAATTACACTCAGAATGTCACAGGGGTCACAGTGGACCATAAACTCAATATGAGTCAATGCTCAAATAAATTGGTTAGTCTCTAAGGTGCCACAAGTACTCCTTTTCTTTTTGCAAATACAGACTAACACGGCTGTTCCTCTGAAACCTGAATAGTGTAACACTGTTGCAAAAAAAGCAAACATCATTCTGGGATGTATTATCAGGAGTGTTGTAAGCAAGACACTGGAAGTAATTCTTCCGCTCTACTCTGCACTGATTAGGCCTCAGCTGGAGTATTGTGTTCAGTTCTGGGTGCCACATTTCACAAAAGATGTGGACAAATTGGAGAAAGTCCAGAGAAGAGCAACAAAAATGATTAAAGCTCTAGAAAATACAGAAGTGAAAGTAAGCCGGCACACCCCGGTATGGCATACCGGCAAGAGCCGGTGCACCGTACTGGGGCAGCCCAGCTTCTCCAGGGGGCAATTTAAAGGGCCTGGGGCTCCCAGCAGTGGCTGGAACCCCAGGCCCTTTAAATTGCCTCCAGAACCCCCTGCTGAAGCCCTGGGGTAGCGGCTGCGCAGCTCCGGCGGCTATTTAAAGGGCCCGGGGCTCCCCTGCTTCTACCACCCCGGCCCTTTAAATAGCTGCCGGAGCCCCGCCGCTACTCCAGGGTTCCAGGGGCTATTTAAAGGACTGGGGCGGTAGAAGCAGGGAAGTCGCAGGCCCTTTAAATAGCCCCAAGAGCCCTGGGGTAGCAGGGGCTCCAGGGGCTATTTAAAGGGCCAGGGCTCCAGCTGCCTCTGCTGCCCGGTCCTTTAAATAGCCGCTGGAGCCACACCACTTCCCCAGGGCTCCAGCAGCTAATTAAAGTACAGGGGCAGTACAAGCAGGGGAGCCCCGGGCCCTTTAAATAGCCCCCAGATCCCCAGGTTGCTGCTACTACCCCGGTGGGGGAGGAGGAGGAGGAGAAGGGGGGGCAATCACCGCACAGGGTGGGCTGGGGCTGGCTCTGACCCCCTCAGCCCCGCCCTTCCACCATAGGCCCCGCCCCTTCCGGGGGCCAGAGCTGGCCCCAGTGTACCGGTAAGTCACTCGACTTACTTTCACCCCTGAGAAAATACAATCTATGAGGGAAGATTGAAAAAACTGGGTTTGTTTAGTCTGGAAAAGAGGAGACTGAGAGGGGACATGACAACAGTTTTCAAGGAGGAGGGAAGAAAATTCTTCTCCTTAACCTCTGAGGATAGGACAAGAAGCAATGGGCTTAAATTGCAGCAAGGGAGGTTTAGGCTGGAGATTAGGAAAAATTTCCTAACTGTCAGGGTGGTTAAGCACTGGAATAAATTGCCTAGGGAAGTTGTGGAATCTCCATCATTGGAGATTTTTAAGAGCAGGTTAGAAAAACACCTGTCAGGGATGGTCTAGACCAGTGCTTCTCAAGCTATCTGATGTGGGGGACTGGCAATTTTATTTTCCAATGTGCGCGCAGACTGGCAGCCGATTGCTCGCGGACCGGCACCGGTCCGTGGACCAGCACTTTGAGTAGCACTGGTCTAGATAATACTTTGTCCTGCCAGGAGTGCAGGGGAATGGACTAGATGACCTCTTGAGGTCCCTTCCAGTTCTATGATTGTCATAAATATAAAGGGAAGGGTAAACCCCTTTGAAATCCCTCCTGGCCAGGGGAAAGCTCCTCTCACCTGTAAAGGGTTAAGAAGCTAAAGGTAACCTCGCTGGCACCTGACCAAAATGACCAATGAGGAGACAAGATACTTTCAAAAGCTGGGAGGAGGGAGAGAAACAAAGGGTCTGTGTGTCTGTCTATATGCTGGTTTCTGCCGGGGATAGACCAGGAATGGAGTCTTAGAACTTTTAGTAAGTAATCTAGCTAGGTATGTGCTAGATTATGATTTCTTTAAATGGCTGAGAAAAGAATTGTGCTGAATAGAATAACTATTTCTGTCTGTGTATCTTTTTGTAACTTAAGGTTTTGCCTAGAGGGGTTCTCTATGTTTTTGAATCTAATTACCCTGTAAGATATCTACCATCCTGATTTTACAGGGGGGATTTCTTTATTTCTATTTACTTCTATTTTTATTAAAAGTCTTCTTGTAAGAAAACTGAATGCTTTTTCATTGTTCTCAGATCCAAGGGTTTGGGTCTGTGGTCACCTATGCAAATTGGGGAGGCTTTTTATCCAACATTTCCCAAGAAAGGGGGGGTGCAAGTGTTGGGAGGATTGTTCATTGTTCTTAAGATCCAAGGGTCTGGGTCTGTAGTCACCTAGGCAAATTGGTGAGGCTTTTTACTAAACCTTGTCCAGGAAGTGGGGTGCAAGGTTTTGGGAAGTATTTTGGGGGGAAAGACGCGTCCAAACAGCTCTTCCCCAGTAACCAGTATTAGTTTGGTGGTGGTAGCGGCCAATCCAAGGACAACGGGTGGAATATTTTGTACCTTGGGGAAGTTTTGACCTAAGCTGGTAAAGATAAGCTTAGGAGGTTTTTCATGCAGGTCCCCACATCTCTACCCTAGAGTTCAGAGTGAGGGAGGAACCTTGACAATGATTCTATGATGTTATCTAGGCATAAAAAACAAGATTTATGGCTCAATTCACTCAGCCCCCCAGTGGTAGAAAGTAGTCTTGAGAAGGGTTGCAGAAGCATGATGAACCTACAACCCTCTCTCAATGGGGCGGGGGGTGGGGAATCAGAGCCAGTGAGCACCGCACAACTAAAAACTAACTAAAAACTATTTCCCCATGCTAATTTCCCCCCCTACTATTACTCACACCTTCTTGTCAACTGTTTGAAATGGGCCATCCTGATTATCACCACAAAAGTTTTTTTTCTCCTGCTGATAATAGCTCACCTTAATCGATTGGTCTCACTACGAGTTCGTATGGCAGCCTCCATTTTTTCATGTTCTCTGTATCTATCTATATCTATCTATCTATCTCTTCCCACTGTATTTTCCACTGCATGCATCTGATGAAGTGAGCTATAGCCCACGAAAGCTTATGCTCAAATAAATTGGTTAGTCTCTAAGGCGCCACAAATCCTCCTCGTTCTTTACACAGAAAATAGGCTCTGCTGGCCTGGCTAAACAAGGGAAAGCACACTTTCTAGGTAGCCTCATCTGATTACAACTTTAAAACAAACCCACCCACATATATATTTGCATTCAATAGAAAAGGATGCATGGTCTTACATCAGGAAAATAACACTAAGAAAAGTTTGGTATGACAAACTTTGCCCTTGTAATACATTTGTTAAGATAAAGGCAGTAGCCGCTTCAGAATGTTCACACACACACATGTTATTTTAATGCAATTATATTTTTTCTTGTTTAGAATAAATGTATACTAATGTTACCAATCGCATGATGTCAGTGCTTGTTTTTATGGTTAGATATCAGCCTGTTGCTAGATACCTTGTGACTAGAATCAGCTATTTGGAGACAGAGGGATTGTCACTTCTGCTCAGAGTTAGCTCTACATCTGTGAAAGGTGGCTTGCTGTGTGTAGCCCCGCAATTGGTCGGAATCTATTTCAGTCCTGCTGTGTACAGTATAAGCTGCAGCGTACTAAGATACTCTAACATCTCAGGACCACACTTTTAAGATAGGTGCCAAAGGAAAACAGCTGAACATTAGGGGTCATTTTTTCCCCCAGTCAGGGGTACAGTGTTTTGTACCCTCATCTCTCCACTGGACACAATTTTCTTCTGTCCACCCAGGAGGTGGCCCCCGCTCCAGGAGAGGCATGGGGGGGGGTCCTGAGGCGCCCCCGCTCCAGGAGAGGCATGGGGGGGGTCCTGAGGCGCCCCCGCTCCAGGAGAGGCATGGGGGGGGGTCCTGAGGCGCCCCCGGCTCCAGGAGAGGCATGGGGGGGGTCCTGAGGCGCCCCCGGCTCCAGGAGAGGCATGGGGGGGTCCTGAGGCGCCCCCGCCTCCAGGAGAGGCATGGGGGGGGTCCTGAGGCGCCCCCGGCTCCAGGAGAGGCATGGGGGGGGTCCTGAGGCGCCCCCGGCTCCAGGAGAGGCATGGGGGGGGTCCTGAGGCGCCCCCGCTCCAGGAGAGGCATGGGGGGTCTGAGGGTCCCTTTCTAGGCGAGGGACGGGGGGCTCTGAGGCGGCGCGGCCGGTCTCCTCACAGCTCCCTCCCGGCACTACCCGGTTCAGCCTCCACGGCTCTACGGGCCAACCAGCCTTATCCCCCCTTCATGCCCCGCCCCCGCCTCTGCTCATTGGCTGCATGTGACAGTAAGCACGCTGCGATTGGCTAGCCGTGGCTGGCAGGGTAGGTTGCGCCCGGAGGGTGGCAGGTGAGTGCGGGGAAATGGCTGCGCTCTGCGATTTAAACCAGTAATGGAGCGGTGTGCCGCGGGGCCGGCCGCGGGGCCGGGAGGAGTAGGGGGTCGTTCCCGGGGCGGCGGGGCCGGGCGGACGGGTCGGGTCGCTCGGTCCCGGGCCGCCGGGGGGAGCCGGGGGTCGGTCCCGGGGGGGGCCCGAGGCGGCGGGCTCGGGCTCGGGGACGGGGACGGGGACGGGGACGAGGCTGGGGTCGGTCCCGGGGCGGGGGTCCTGGGCCATCGCTGCTGCGCGTGGAGGGAGGGCGCGGTTTTGGCGGGGCTGAGGGACTCTGCCTGGGGCCGGGGCGCGGTGTACCCGGGGCCCCAGCGAGCTCGCAGGCCCCGGCATGCGGGTCGGAGTTGTCCTCCACCTCAGTCAGAGGCTGGGGGAGCAGGTCACCCTGGCCTGCGCTGGCTGCGCCCCTGGGTGCCGGCCTCTGGCCACCTCTGCTCCCTTCACGCCTTTCCCCCGCTCGCTGCCTCTGCATCTCACAGAGCTCTGGCCGGTTTGGGGAGCCAGGAGGTGTGAGCTCGGCGCCAGGCTCGTGGCTTCACAGCAGGGCACTCCCTATTCTCCGCAGCCTGACAGCCGCTGCCTGGGTTGCTGCGAAGCCCTCTGGGATTCTTTGAGACTGGGGGGAGAGCTGATCCCCAACAGTCTTTCAGGGCTCTCCTCTGAAATAGCTGTCATTCACCCGCGGACTGGCTAGCTTTTGAAGGGTATCAGTGCCAAAGACTGCTATAATGGGCTTCCTCCGCTGTCAAAGTCTCTCAAGCATGAAATCAAATTAATAATACACAAGTTTAACAGAGGTTTGAAATTCCATTAAATGCACCACAACACTGCAAACTGCTCCAGTCCTGCTACTCTGGAATCTCTTTGTTAGGTCTTTATTTGACCCTCATGAGGCTAACTTAAAATAGTAGGAGAATTGGGCTCTTTCTGCAAAGGGTGACACTAGTGGACAGTCCAGAACATATGGTAACTTGAGCCCATCCCTTTCAATCTGTAGGCCCTCTTACGTTTTCCTGTTCAAATCTTTGAGTGGGCTAAGACTTATGAGGGGTTTGTGTGGAGAGAGCCCTTGTTCAAATTTCTAATTGTGGACTTGCTTAGTGTTCAGTGGTTTGGAGTGCATCACAGAGTGGCAGAAGAGTCAGCCTAACCAAGGTTCAGGCAAACCCAGGTGGTGGTGTGAAGCTGAAGGAGAAATACTTTGCATTTATTTTGGAAGTAGCAATGACCTTCCTTGACGGGTTTTGAGAGGTCAGGTGTGTCCAGGGTCTTCCCCCTGAAGCGATGTCCTTTTTGAAGCACTGTGTGCTGTTGTCCTAGCTGAGAAGATCAGTAAGGTTAGAAACCAAGCCTTACCCTATGCCGTGGCCTGCTTCCTACACAGTATGGTTGTGGTGAAGGAAGGGGCCCTTCCCTCCACTTTGGGTGGCAGGGAGCAGCGGTTCGGGGCCCCTTTAGCACCCTGGAAACAACAGTGGAGCTCCACTCCTGTTGGGAGGGACAGCAGTGGCGGGAGGGACAGCAGTGGCAGCAGGGGTCCTCTCCTGCCTTGGCAGAGAGGAAGGAGTGGCAATAAGGGGTGGTGTTTACCCTAGCAGTGAGGGTGTGTTTGCCTGAGGAGAGCAGTGTGTCTAGCCACTTCTTCCCCTTCCACATGGATCTTCTCTAGTCTAGGATTTAAAGTTGTGATATTAACATGTTGGGTAACATTACACTCTTAAATCCTAGTCTAGACAAGGCCATGCAGTTCTCTGCTAGTGGTGTTGGTGGGGCCCCCAAAGCTTTGGGTCATGGAGTTCACTACACCATTGAATTGCGTGCAGCAGTTCACCTCCTGAGCTAATATAGACTCTGCAGATTCTAGCAGACATCACTGCATCTGATACTCATTTCACCTCTTTTAGGTTTGTCCTCACAAATGAGGGCTAGAAACTCATTTTTAAATGAAAGCTGAACTGCTGAAGGTATCCTATGACTTCAGGAATATAATATATGCCTTAAGATGGCTTTGGTTAGAGCGACACTCTTGGACCAAACAAAAATATCAAGTTGAGAGAGCATAAATGCATCTGCTGCCTTGGCTGAGTTGGATTGTGTCTCACGCTGGGGCATGCTGGTGATCTTTCATGGGGAGAGTGGCTTAGAACCGTAACCTGCAAATGGGGCCCTTATCAATGAACCAATTATCAATGCTTCCTTATGGCCTAGTGTGGATAAGGCACTACCCTTGGAGTCAAGAGACCTGGATTCAATTGCCAGCTCAGTCAGACGTCCTGTGCGACTCTGGATAAGTCGTTTGCTCTGTCCTGTGTTACAGGACTGTTGTGAAGATCAAGTCTTCTAATGATTGAGAGGCTTAGATGCTGTGGTAGTGAGGGCTATGTAAACACCAAGACAGGAATGCTGCAGTCAGGGTGTGTGGTCCCATACAGAGACTGTTCCTGTCCTGGAGATTTTATGATCGAGAATACCAAGGTGGATTTGATTTAAATCAAATTGATTTTAATCATGATTTAAATCACTAGTCACGAAGACTCGATTTAATCATGGATTTCTACATAAAAGTGCATTCTTGTTGGTTGTTATAACCTTAATACATATTCTTCACAACTCAGTGATAGATGAGACCCAAAGTGGGTCTCTTACGGCCTGCTGCCATTATAGGTTTTCCCTTCTAGTGAGAGAATGGTATGGTAGATCTCAAATCAACGAAGGCTACACTCAGAAAGACCTCAAGACTTCTGGAATATGCTGCTCAAACAATTTCACTTTTGTTTCCACTGCCTGTCCCTCCCTTCTCACATTTATCTCCAGACGTCTTCTCCTTGTCCAGATCTATTCCGCCCCCAACAATCTTCTATTCATTGAACTTTTTGAAACTTTGCACTTTTAGAGAGAGGCAAGGGATTGACTCTGTGTACACAAATTTGCAGAGGGACAATAGGGTTGAGGTCTGTTATTTCTCACCTCTATATAATTGTTTGTTTATTTATTTAAAAACTGTCTTTGCTGTTAACAAGCATGTTATCTCTGTTGAGAACTGCAAAACTAAGCATCTCTGATGGTATCTTCTAGACGGTAGCACCGAGTCCCATTGGGTAGATAGAACGATTAACCTAAATAATCTATACAGAAGCCCCTGGAACCCCATAAAATTGGGTCTCTAATCCATGAACTATTGGAATTTATTTACAAAACTTTTTTTAAACATTACATGACTATATTGTCTCATACTATAGAATTAGAATTTATAATCCCTATTCCATGATGAGATATCTTTGAGCTATCATGTATCTGAATTAAAACTATCTTTAGATAGGTTTTTTCCTCAAAAAACATTTTATTAAAAAATACGATTTAAATTAAAAAAAATCTGTTTTTTTTTAAAATCCATTGATTTTTATCCACCCTGGAGAAGACACACGTTGACAAAGTGTTGGCAATGGCTATATAATACAAAAGCAATTGCATATGGTGTGCCAAGGTTCCACCTCTGCTAGAGAAAAGGATCTTGAAGCCAAGGATTAATCCAGTTACACAGTTTCAGGCCTTCATTTTCTGGGAGTGGGTATCTGATAGAAACTTTCCATGGGGCTGATATTGGTGTCTGTGTAATGGGTGCCCAATTGCCTTTGCAGACTGGTGGATGAAATTATCAGAGTGTGTAGATCATGATGATGTAAGTTTTATCTAAATTAAGTGCAGTGCATTCCCTTAAAAAATGTCTCTCTCCTATACTTCCTACAACTTCATTGTCACTGGTGGAGTATCAGAGAGAGTGCTAATATCCACAGGGCATTATCAGTTTGTCACTGATACTACTCAGAGCAGGTCTAGATGACATGGTGGTAAAACAGCCAGTGGCTGCCTGGGCTCTGCTGGTGCGCCTACTGTAGCTACCATTGTTGGAGCTGGGCTGGTGGTGTTAATGCAATGATGAGAGTTTTAGGGGTTGGAGTGGGGTAAGGTGACATGGAGGCCTGGAGACAGAGGCGGCTGCATATAACAGCATGGTGGCACGCTCTCTGGGGTTTTGTCTGGCCATAGCATAGCAATAGTTATCCACCTAGAGGAGAGCCAACCTGCTGCTGCTGCTGGCTGCTGCTTGCTTTTCTCAGTCTTTGTTTCCCTTGACCTTAGTGCAGCATTCAACATGGTGGCCCACTCTCTTCTCTCGAACTCGGCTTTCTGTTGTGCTTCTGTTCCTGCCTCTCTCCCCTCTGTCTCCATAATTATAGTTCCTGTGCACCAAAATCCTTCCTTTATGGAATCCTACTAGGTTAAATTCTTGGGCCTTTGCATTCTGTCTACCTGCTCCCTCTCTGTCATCACTTTATAATTCTAAAGAATACCTACTGCTTATAGTCAACTGTACCAATCTTCCAGCAGCTTTAATAATTCCACACTCTGGGGCGTCTTGGCCTGGTAAAATTATGGTTTCATCTCTTGCGAGCTAAATGTCTGAGCCAATAGTAACTTTCCTAAGTAAGAGAAACCTCCTCAAGTACAAGTCCATCTCCTCTATCACCCATTTGCATTCACTACAAATTATAACAAACCAAATTAAGCTATATGGGTGTAAAGCACCCTTCTACTGATCTGAGTCTCCACGCAGGAAGGCTGCACTGAATTAATTAAATTGATTTTGGTTGCTGTGATTTCTCTGTGAAACCTGGGTCTCCTAGATAGGAATCTGCAGAATTGGAGAGTAGTTGAGTTGTTTCCTGGCCATGGCCCATTTAATGTGTGTGGAAGGCTTGTGGCGCCATGAAACTACTTTTAAAGCCGTGGTCCAAGATTGCAGCCAGACAGAATGGATGAAAATAACAATTATTTAAAGAACAGATATGTTAGATTTAAAACTATTTTTAATTGAACTTTTTAAAAAATGTGTGTTTAAACTCTAATGTATGGAAAAACTATGCCTGCCTGGGGAGTGCATACAAAGGGGTGCCTATTTTTTTGTCAATTGAGCCCTAAGTGACCTACTTATGATTTAGATCTCAAGAAATCCTGACTTCCGGTCACGTGCTCTAAATATTGCTTCCCATTCTCCATGGAGTGTCTTGAAATTCTGCTACCCCCACCATACTAACTTAAGTGCCTTGTGTGATTTGTCTTTTTTTTTTTTTTTGTAGGCCTTCCTGACTGGCGAAGGGATTGAAGCTTGGGGATTGGGAAGCAGTCTTCATTCTCTCCTTCGCTCCCCCCCACCCTCTTGAGTATCAGCTGGTGTTCTCAAGGATGGGAGATTGATGTAGTCAGCAGTCTGGAACGTACAGCATTGTAAGGGCTAAGATTCATCGCGTCCAACTCATTAACTTTAGCAATGACACCATTCCCCTCCCAGCTAGTGCAGATGGATTAATTGCACATTGGAGGTGCCTGTTTGAAATGGCACTGGATGCTGGGCTCCCCCAGCCTGCTCTCAGGGCACCTTCCAATATCACTGGCTTCTGCCCCCACCCAGCCTAAAGTCTTCTTCCTCCAGCCCCAGTCGCCTTCCACCAGTACTGCTATTACATTCCTGGGTTCATTCACACAGCACTAGTCCGGCCCCACCCACCCTAGGCTCTCTTCAGTGGCATCAGCCCTGGCTTGCTCCCCATTGTGGGTTCTTTTTTATCCTGGTTTGTACATGATGATTCCAGAGCGGGATGGTCGGCCACCCAGGCTGTAATGTCGTCCCTGACGACCTCCCATGAGGGCAAGAGCACCACTCCCAGGTTTTTTGTTGGTACCAGAGATGATGAGACAGACTTTCTGGGATCAAACATGAAGACAGACGAGATTGATTTCTTTGAGGACGATGAGGAGTCAGAGTCGGTAAGTAGGTCCTGGTGCTATGGAGTGGGGTGCTTGTGTGTGTCCCATGTCCAGCTTTCTTCTCGGTTGCTTAGTTTTTACATGTGTGGTTACTTTTGAGGTTCCAGGCTGTCACAACCTGCAGGCCATACAAACCAGGCAGTGTGCATAGTAGTATGGAAATGTAATGTCCTAGATCCCCATCACTAAGGCTATGATTTTCTCACGGAGATCACGGAAGCCATGGAATCGGTGACTTCCTCTTCAGCTCCTGGGACCTGCAGGGTCTCCCTGGCAGGGGCCCCCCTGTAGCTCCTGGCTACAGCAAGGGAACCCCAGAGTTCCAGGCCACCTGCAATGGGGCCCCCAGAGCTCTGAGCTGTCCAGGGGTGGTGGGGGGAACCCGGACCTGAGCCCCCCATTTTGTCACAGATATTTTTAGTAAAAGTTATGAACAGATCACAGGCTTCCATGAGTTTTTCTTTATTGCCCGTGACCTGTCCATGACTTTTACTAAAAATATCCGTGACAAAAATCTTAGCCTTACCCAACACCAAATGCAGCACAATTGCTCCACTGTTCTCAGCACCCAATGCTCGGGCAAATTCTAGGGTTTTCTCTTTCAGGTCCTTTAAATGGTGGTAGCAACAGGGTGGGCTTGGCTGCTTCGCCCTTATATTGGATCACAGATCATCTGTACCCTGATATTACAGGCTGCAGAAAAGAGTAATCTCCTTCTGCTAGTGACTGCTTCCTTTTGCCTCTGTTTGCAAACCCCCTGACTGGCCTCTCTCCCAACCCCCTTTGTAAGTGGGATTAATTCAGAGGTGCAGGCACTGCTGTACCTTTTCCTTCCTTTGGAGCTCTATTACCCCTTTATCATTCTTAGTTACTTGAAGAAATTCACCATGAATAATACAGACAGACCGCACTGAAGTTACCACGTGACAGTGTTTTCTGTGTGGCACTGGCCAGGGGCCCTCTGGGGGGCTTTGCAGGACTTCCATCTGTAGCTTTATGGGTTCTGACCCTTTGGCCTCGGGTGTGTGATATGGGCTGAGCCTCCGAGGGTGAATCATAGAATCATAGAATATAAGGGTTGGAAGGGACCCCAGAAGGTCATCTAGTCCAACCCCCTGCTCGAAGCAGGACCAATTCCCAGTTAAATCATCCCAGCCAGGGCTTTGTCAAGCCTGACCTTAAAAACCTCTAAGGAAGGAGATTCTACCACCTCCCTAGGTAACGCATTCCAGTGTTTCACCACCCTCTTAGTGAAAAAGTTTTTCCTAATATCCAATCTAAACCTCCCCCACTGCAGCTTGAGACCATTACTCCTCGTTCTGTCATCTGCTACCATTGAGAACAGTCTAGAGCCATCCTCTTTGGAACCCCCTTTCAGGTAGTTGAAAGCAGCTATCAAATCCCCCCTCATTCTTCTCTTCTGCAGGCTAAACAATCCCAGCTCCCTCAGCCTCTCCTCATAACTCATGTGTTCCAGACCCCTAATCATTTTTGTTGCCCTTCGCTGGACTCTCTCCAATTTATCCACATCCTTCTTGAAGTGTGGGGCCCAAAACTGGACACAGTACTCCAGATGAGGCCTCACCAATGTCGAATAGAGGGGAACGATCACGTCCCTCGATCTGCTCGCTATGCCCCTACTTATACATCCCAAAATGCCATTGGCCTTCTTGGCAACAAGGGCACACTGCTGACTCATATCCAGCTTCTCGTCCACTGTCACCCCTAGGTCCTTTTCCGCAGAACTGCTGCCTAGCCATTCGGTCCCTAGTCTGTAGCGGTGCATTGGGTTCTTCCGTCCTAAGTGCAGGACCCTGCACTTATCCTTATTGAACCTCATCAGATTTCTTTTGGCCCAATCCTCCAATTTGTCTAGGTCCCTCTGTATCCTATCCCTCCCCTCCAGCGTATCTACCACTCCTCCCAGTTTAGTATCATTCGCAAATTTGCTGAGAGTGCAATCCACACCATCCTCCAGATCATTTATGAAGATATTGAACAAAACCGGCCCCAGGACCGACCCTTGGGGCACTCCACTTGATACCGGCTGCCAACTAGACATGGAGCCATTGATCACTACCCGTTGAGCCCGACAATCTAGCCAGCTTTCTACCCACCTTGTAGTGCATTCATCCAGCCCATACTTCCTTAACTTGCTGACAAGAATACTGTGGGAGACCGTGTCAAAAGCTTTGCTAAAGTCAAGAAACAATACATCCACTGCTTTCCCTTCATCCACAGAACCAGTAATCTCATCATAGAAGGCGATTAGATTAGTCAGACATGACCTTCCCTTGGTGAATCCATGCTGACTGTTCCTGATCACTTTCCTCTCATGCAAGTGCTTCAGGATTGATTCTTTGAGGACCTGCTCCATGATTTTTCCAGGGACTGAAGTGAGGCTGACTGGCCTGTAGTTCCCAGGATCCTCCTTCTTCCCTTTTTTAAAGATTGGCACTACATTAGCCTTTTTCCAGTCATCCGGGACTTCCCCGGTTCGCCACGAGTTTTCAAAGATAATGGCCAATGGCTCTGCAATCACAGCCGCCAGTTCCTTCAGCACTCTCGGATGCAACTCGTCCGGCCCCATGGACTTGTGCACGTCCAGCTTTTCTAAATAGTCCCTAACCACCTCTATCTCCACAGAGGGCTGTCCATCTCTTCCCCATTTTGTGATGCCCAGCGTAGCAGTCTGGGAGCTGACCTTGTTAGTGAAAACAGAGGCAAAAAAAGCATTGAGTACATTAGCTTTTTCCACATCCTCTGTCACTAGTTTGCCTCCCTCATTCAGTAAGGGGCCCACACATTCCTTGGCTTTCTTCTTGTTGCCAACATACCTGAAGAAACCCTTCTTGTTACTCTTGACATCTCTGGCTAGCTGCAGCTCCAGGTGCGATTTGGCCCTCCTGATAACATTCCTACATGCCCGAGCAATATTTTTATACTCTTCCCTGGTCATATGTCCAACCTTCCACTTCTTGTAAGCTTCTTTTTTATGTTTAAGATCCGCTAAGATTTCACCATTAAGCCAAGCTGGTCGCCTGCCATATTTACTATTCTTTCGACTCATCGGGATCGTTTGTCCCTGTAACCTCAACAGGGATTCCTTGAAATACAGCCAGCTCTCCTGGACTCCTTTCCCCTTCAAGTTAGTCCCCCAGGGGATCCTGGCCATCCGTTCCCTGAGGGAGTCGAAGTCTGCTTTCCTGAAGTCCAGGGTCCGTATCGTGCTGCTTACCTTTCTTCCCTGTGTCAGGATCCTGAACTCAACCAACTCATGGTCACTGCCTCCCAGATTCCCATCCACTTTTGCTTCCCCCACTAATTCTACCCGGTTTGTGAGCAGCAGGTCAAGAAAAGCGCCCCCCCTAGTTGGCTCCTCTAGCACTTGCGCCAGGAAATTGTCCCCTACGCTTTCCAAAAACTTCCTGGATTGTCTATGCACCGCTGTATTGCTCTCCCAGCAGATATCAGGAAAATTAAAGTCACCCATGAGAATCAGGGCATGCGATCCAGTAGCTTCCGTGAGCTGCCGGAAGAAAGCCTCATCTACCTCATCCCCCTGGTCCGGTGGTCTATAGCAGACTCCCACCACTACATCACTCTTGTTGCACACACTTCTAAACTTAATCCAGAGACACTCAGGTTTTTCTGCAGTTTCGTACCGGAGCTCTGAGCAGTCATACTGCTCCCTTACATACAGTGCTACTCCCCCACCTTTTCTGCCCTGCCTGTCCTTCCTGAACAGTTTATAACCATCCATGACAGTACTCCAGTCATGTGAGTTATCCCACCAAGTCTCTGTTATTCCGATCACGTCATAGTTCTTTGACATCACCAGGACCTCCAGTTCTCCCTGCTTGTTTCCAAGGCTTTGTGCATTTGTATATAAGCACTTGAGATAACCTGTTGATTGCCCCTCATTCCCAGTGTGAGGCAGGAGCCCTCCCCTCACAGACATTCCTGCCTGTGCTTCCTCCCGGTATCCCGCTTTCCCACTTACCTCAGGGCTTTGGTCTCCTTCCCCCGGTGAACCTAGTTTAAAGCCCTCCTCACTAGGTTAGCCAGCCTGCTCGCGAAGATGCTCTTCCCTCTCTTCGTTAAGTGGAGCCCATCTCTGCCTAGCACTCCTTCTTGGAACACCATCCCATGGTCGAAGAATCCAAAGCCTTCTCTCCGACACTACCTGCGTAGCCATTCGTTGACTTCCACGATTCGACGCTCCCTACCTAGGCCTTTTCCTTCCACGGGGAGGATGGACGAGAACACCACTTGCGCCTCCAACTCCTTTATCCTTCTTCCTAGAGCCACATAGTCCGCAGTGATCCGCTCAAGGTCATTCTTGGCAGTATCATTGGTGCCCACGTGGAGAAGCAGGAAGGGGTAGCGATCCGAGGGCTTGATGAGTCTCGGCAGTCTCTCCGTCACATCACGAATCTTAGCCCCCGGCAAGCAGCAGACTTCTCGGTTTTCCCGGTCAGGGCGGCAGATAGATGACTCAGTCCCCCGGAGGAGAGAGACAAGTATTGTACCATAAATAGAAGGGGGAGCTGTGTTCACATGAAGTGTGGTGGTGGACTGGATGGGAATAAGCAGAATGTTTTCTTATGTGAAAATGATGAAGTAGCTCCCTAGAGAGTCCTCTGTTTCTCTTGCTGCTGGAGGGAGGGTGTTGAAACTGACAGGGTGTCAAGATGTTTTCTTGATATCTGGTTTAATAATGTGGTGGTTGGGGGCATGAGGGATTTGAATCCCTTGGTCTCTCCCCTTGCCATATTGTCCTGGATTGTAGTGTTCATGTCACTGCTTCATATTTGTCTGGGGCACATAAGAGCCTAGATGGAGGTTGCAGAGCATTTCCTATTGTAAATATTTCCTTAAACATGTTGGTGTGGGTCAGTGACCATTACAAGAAGAAGAGAAAAATTGTTCTCCTTAACCCCTGAAGATAGGACAAGAAGCAATGGACTTAAATTGCAGCAAGGGTGGTTTAGGTTGGACATTAGGAAAAACTTCCTACCTGTCAGGGTGGTTAAGTACTGGAATAAAGTGCCTAGGGAAGTTGTGGAATCTCCATCATTGGAGATTTTTAAGAGCAGGTTAGACAAACACCTGTCAAGGATAGTCTAGATAATACTTAGTCCTTCCATGAGTGTGCAGGGAACTGGACTAGATGACCTCTCCAGGTCCCTTCCAGCCCTGCAATTCTATGATTCTATCTCTTCTTCTGGGGTATTTAGCTTATTGTCAAAATCCTTCTAATAAGACGGTGTGACGTTATTGACATAACCTGGGACCGTATAGCTCATGGGCCATCAAGCAGGCTAAGCAGAGCTGACACCAACTTGTCTGGGGTGTCCCGAGAAGCATAGCATAAGTTTGAAGTACAGAGCCAATATTCATACCTTCAACTATAAAAATGGTACACATATACAGATAGCATAATCATAACCAGCAAACCATAACCTTGTTTTAGATACCTCATCTGACTCTCTTTATATAAGATTTGGTGCAACAACAGGACCTTGATTGCAAGAATGATCTATATGTTCCCAGGTTATGTCAATAACGTCACAGATGGTTTGTCTGAAGATCCCATTTGTGCAGGATTCTGACTCCCAGGTCTAAGCTTTTTATTAAGAGACCAGTAGAACTCCTCTGACTCTTAATGGTTTTTACCCTTGCGGCCAGTGGTAGTGGGAGTAGAGTGCTAGCCAAAGCCCCTTACTGAATGCTACTCCCACATGTAGATGCTGACCTCTGAACGCTCCAGTCAGTCCCTACTCTTTCCTTGACTCTGTTGGCAAAGAAGCGCCCCGCAGGAGGCTGGTCTCATCATCTCTGCTCCTGTCCTTCTAAAAGCATACTGCCATGCCTCATCAGGTAGAAACATTGGCACAACAAGGGCCAAGCTATTTAAAAAACAGTCATTCTAGCAGCTGCACTGGCTGTGACTGCTGGAGTCAGGTTTGCAGAGAATTCTCATTCTGACTCCTAGTTTTCATACACTCTTAATCTGAAACATTTGCGTTTATCTGAATTCTCCTGTTTGTGGTGTCTTGTCATAGGGGACTTTAAAAAAAAAAAAAAAAAGAAAGAAAAGGGATGGGGGGGTGTTTGCACAAATTTTCTTGAGTTCTTTTGGTGTTACTGGTGGGGAATAGGGGAGGAAGTTACTCACTGTTTTTAAGAATAAAAAAAATAATTATAAGCATTTTTGCAGATTCAGCCCATGAACTTTGTGGTAAAACTGCTTTTAAAGATGGCAATTTCTAACTGCAGAATGAGTGCTGTGTGGAAGGGAACATGTGCAAATTCTCATGCTTGTCCATGATCTGTGTTTGCTTGGCTGTGCATGTGCTTGTGTCACCAATGTGTATGTGTGCAAATCACTTTTCGCATGTGTATGCAAAGAGGAGATGTTAGAACCACATATTAGTTAAGTTATAACAAGTTATAAGCTTGCAGTGCTTTAGAGAGTGACTCTGATGCTAGTGTAGATGTTCAGAGATAGGAGGGAGAATCTTCCGTGTGCTGGAGAATCGGTGTTTTAAGATGCTTTTAATAGTTTTCACCTGCTGAATCCTGTGTTGTGGGTGGGATCTAAAGAGAGAATGAAGCATGTGTGTGGGTTGGGGAAAGCCCCATGTCTGTTCACAATTGCTGCCTCTCTATGCCATTTGCAATTTGAATTCACTGAGCAAACTGGCTCAATAATAAGCTTCCTGCTTCTCCCCTCAGCCTCCAGAACGGCAGATTGTGGTCGGAATCTGTGCCATGACCAAAAAGTCCAAGTCAAAGCCCATGACCCAGATCCTGGAACGTCTGTGCAAGTTTGAGTACATCACAGTGGTGATCATGGGAGAAGATGTCATTCTGAACGAGCCAGTGGAGAACTGGCCTCCTTGCGACTGCCTCATTTCCTTCCACTCTAAAGGTAAAGGTCTGTGGCAGCCCCTGCCCCACAGGCCTGGCAGCAGGGAACTTGCATTAATCGCACCTTTTGCTGTTTTTCAGGATTCCCTCTGGATAAGGCAGTTGCTTACGCCAAGTTGTGCAATCCGTTTCTGATTAATGACCTTGATATGCAGTATTACATCCAGGACAGGTAGGGGTTCAGTGCCTGGAGAATCTCCTTCCTTCCCCTGCGGGTGAACTGCCTGGCTGACTCTGGTCTCCCTGAGTGCTATACAAATGCTGCTGCTGCTTCACCTTCCCTGTGCTAGTGGGTAGAAGGGATGGAGGAGGGTTGCCTCTATTTAGCAGGTTTCTGGGACATGATCTCCTCATAACTTCCAGGTGGGATGATGTAAGGGGAAGGAATGGACTTACTCGGATGGAAGCAGGTGTATTTTGACATTTCCTGATTAGTACAGAGTGTGGGAAGGGCAGAGTGAAGTAGGGCAAGGGAGTGAGCTCACAGAATGAGAGATTAGTGAGGACAGGTCAGATCCTGGGGTAGGGAAGCAGGGAGTGGCAGCAGCAAGGGCAGGTGAGATTCTGGGGATGAGCTGGGAACAGCCAGCATTTTTGTAGCTACGTGCTAAAAGGTTAGACTCCTGGAGACCTAGCACTTACTTAGGGGGTCTAGCACTTGCAGCTCCCAGGAACACCAGCTGATTTGTGGGTGCCCAGCGCCTAACAAATTCAGGCTGTATATCTAAATATGGGTTTAGAAGTCAGAGTAGGCAGCAAGGTTTGAAAACTTTGGCCTTGGATGTTTAGGGCTAGAGTGTCACACCCAGCCCTCCCCTTCAAATTTGCATTCCCAAAACGCTCCCCTGGAGTTGTGTGACTGGCATGCCCTCAAGCTCTGATTGGCAGATGCAAAGAAGGTAGTTATTGGTGTGAAAACTATAGCTTCCCCATTTGGGACCTGTGAGTGTGAGAACTCTGCTGCTGTTAGGTGTCCCTGACCAGGGTGGAGGTTTCTTGTGGTATGGTCTCTACCACGCTTACTTGTTGCTGTCCAGTGCTGGAGGGTGTCGAAAGTGGTGCTCTGCTGTGCCTAGGTGTCCAGGTTGGGTGGGTGCAGGTGAGTAGGATGGGCACCCTGCTACCATTAGATTGTGACAAAGTGGGAATATTTTGTAATATTTTTGAGGCCTGTTTGTGCCTCAGTTTCCCCTATATGCTACATTGTTACCCAGTGGGGTGGAAAAGGACTGTTTGCTCTCAGGGCATGCTGAGTGACATAGGTGAGGGTGTTGCCCCGCTGTCTGGGCCTTAGTCTCCATATCAGTGGAGCATCTGAGAAGCCACTGGCAAATCCAGTTGCCAGAACATTGACACCTACCAAGCAATGACCTACAGGGGTATGGACTTCCCCACCTCTACTTAGGGAAGCTGAACAACAACCCCCAGCTTGAGATCAAAGGACAGGAGAGGCATGAGGTGGGGGATAAGAGCTGGCAGCTGGAAGGAGTTGGGGCTCTCACCTGGTCTGATGCAGGAAATCAGACAGCAAGACAGACAGAGCTTGAACCAAGGGGTTCACTGCAGCATGGCTGGGCTTGGGCTGGCCAGAATGGACTGTGCTTTAACCTTCAGTTCTCTATACTACCCTAAAGCCTCCCTAAGCTGTGTTCCAATTGATTAATAAACCTGACTGTTTTCACAAAGTTGTGAGTGTCACTACAAACGCTGGGTGAGGTGCATTAATTCCCTAAGAGTGTACAAGTCTCCATCAGGATTCTGAGTTGGACTTGCTGCATGGTGCTTACGGTGGGAAGCAGGGGGGCTGCAGGCTCAGAGGTACAGTCTAAGGAGATGGGGAAGCTGCGTGGCTTACCCTGGAGGAAGAGTGAAACCCCCTAGGAGATCTGGCACACTGAAGGCATTCCTCCAAGAGACCGGGAGCCATAGCACTAGTCCTGTGGATCCATGACATAGGTATCCTAGTTCAGGGTGGGCAATGCTTTGCTGCTCACAGGCATTCCAATCAGGGATGGGAGGTAGACTTCTCTGGGCAGGTGCATGCAGGTGCTTTGCCTCCCTTAGTGTCATGACTGGGGCTTAGGCAGTCAGGTGCAGTGGTCACGCAATGTGGCATTCTTAGTGGTTAGAATAGTGGCTGTTAGAGGCCAGGAACATCTCCGACAGTCAGGAACCTGGGGTCAGAGCTGGGGTCAGGGATCCCAAGAGAAAGCCGAGAGGCAGGTCCATTGCTACAGCTGGCAAGGGAGTCCACCTTGCTGCATAGGCATTCCTGGAACTCCTCTTGGGCTTCAGTGGGACGGCTGGACCAGTAAGGGACCACAAGGAAATCTCTTGGTCTGGGCTTTCAAGGTGTAACTTCCTGTCGTGTCTGTCTATGTGGTGATGCCTGTGGTCCTTCCATGGCTCCCGGGTGGTGGCATGAGGGTGCCAGCCATCCTGCAGACCTGGGTTCTAGTCCCATCCACGTTGAACCTCAAACCTAGACCTTGTTGCATTCACTCTACTTAGTGATAAATCTCCAAGTTTTGTGTCGAGGTCACAGCCATGACCTTTCCGCCTATTGTGTTGGCTGCCACTGACTTCTTGCCCTGTCCCTGCAGGCGAGAAGTGTACCGGATCCTGCAGGAAGAGGGCATAGACTTGCCCCGCTATGCTGTGCTTAATCGAGATCCTGACAAGCCGGATGGTGAGTGTACCCAGGGGGCAGTGGGAGTGACAGATGGCAAGTTCATCTCCCCAGAGAGCTCCGCTTTAGGTGGCTCGGCCTCAGAAGAGTCTGGGAATAGAGCTCGGGTACATAGGGATGCTGATGCTTCTCAACCTCCATTTACAAACAAACTGGCGTGCCTGGCTCCCCTGTGTGCCCTTGGTTACTAAGGCCTCAGAGGGCCAGCCTGATGCTATTCCTAAGTATCCTGTGCAGCACACCCCAAATGCCTGGGCAGTGTGGCTGTGATCAGAGCTGACTCCACCAGAGGAGTGCTTCCAAGGATGGTGCTAAAAGGAACTTGCTGTTAAAGATCAGACCTTGGTGGCAAGCCTGAACAGACATGATTCGCAGTCTATGCTGCTGACCCGGACGTGGGATAGAGGAGTGAGGTGGGGAGGAAGTGGTGAGCTGGATCCTCTGAAGCAGGCTTCCCCCCTTCCTGACCTGCTCCTGCTGTGCTTTGTCTGCAGAGTGCAACCTAGTGGAGGGAGAGGACCAAGTGGAGGTGAATGGAGCCGTTTTCCCAAAGCCGTTTGTAGAGAAGCCAGTCAGTGCGGAGGATCACAATGTTTATATTTACTACCCAACTTCGGCAGGTGGGGGCAGCCAGAGGCTCTTCCGGAAGGTGAGGGGAACTCCAGTTGCCACTGGCCATTGGCTGTGGGGTAGACACTACAGAGCATGCCTGTTGGCAGATAGATAGAACTCCCATGTGCCTCGAGGCCAGAGATGCACCACTGGAAGGAGAGTCCTTGGGTCTGGGAAAGGCTTGTGGGGCCTCCTGGAGGGAGTGGTGGGGGAATCTGGTTTCAAGCTGACTGAGATTTTGTTGCTTGTTAAATGCAAACACCTATTAATGCCATGTTAAGAACGTGTTGTTAAATCACAGTGAGTCAGGAATTGCTGAAGAAACGGTTCCAGCAGCAGTGCCTGGCTTATGTGCTCAATCACACCACACACACTAATAGAATAGCCCCAAAAAGCCTAGTAGATTTAAAAAAAAAAAAAAGTTGCTCAAGTGCTCATCCCATCAGCATGATCACTAGAGGTCATGGGTAGTACAAGCAAATGCAGTTTTCATTCAGATGCCTTAGCCCCCGACTTCATGCTGGGTGTATCTACGCTACAGAATTAACTCCAGTAGTCTCCCCTTGAATGACTTCCTTGGAGGTTAACCTGCCACGAGGGAGAGTGTCCACCCTACAGAATAGCAGCTGAGTGCGCGTGGATCCATGCTGGAGCTCTGCTCACCTGTGTGGCAGTGCTAGGACTTCCGGAGGCACATCTAACAGTTCCCTACCCTGCACACCACCAATCGCTCTGTGAAGACTGCGTCTCACCCTGGTGCGCGCTCTGCTCTCCGTGTCTGGTGTCACTCTCAAGGCTTTATTTGTCTGTTTTTATCCCTTCCCCCGTGCTTTGTCTGTTTTTGTTTAGCTTGTACGTTCTTTAGGGCGGGGAGCAGCTTTTCCTCCGGGTTTTGAATATGCCTAGCACAATCCAAATACTAAATTGTCAAACAAAGACTATTTAGTGACCGTTAAGGTTGCATCAGAATATGCTCCACCCACCCAAAACCTTCACAACATGGAAATAGGCTGGGGGAAAGACCTGTGCATTTTTTCCACCTTTATATTGCCTACAGTGCTGTTAACACTGCACTCCATATGGCTTTCACTTCTTTTCCTGTAGACACACAACACAAATGCGGACACCAGCGTATCAAACTTGCACTATAATTCATTTACTTCTGTATCAACTTATATCAATAGATCTCCACATCTGACTCCCACATTCTATGCAGCAGGGAAGTTATTCTGCCTTAGCAATGTTGAGGGCACTGCTGAAATTTTGCATTAATGACTTCTTGTTTTTGTATTTCCCTGACTGACATCTAAGTTGGGGGTTTATTGTCTTAGTCAATGATATGGGTAGTGAACTGCATGGGAATTTAAACAGAGGATAGATGAGGTTAGGTTTGAACTTTTGGTCTCCTTTTTTTGCCCTCAGAAGTGAGTGGTGGTGTTCACATATGACAGATTTGCTGTCAAATTGGCAGGTTCGGCATAGCACACAAACTTTCAGTTATGGGTAAAAAGTTATAAAATGCTCTATAGACAAGCACGGCAATTGTATAGCTGGTATTTTGAGCAATCGGTGCATTAAGAGCAGCAATTTGGCTGGAGTGCTGTAGGTTTCTTGCAGAAGGAGGTACAAAAAGGTGAGACACGTGAAAATGCAAAGAGGTGATTTTTGAGCTCTTGTTCTCTCTGTATTGAGTTATTTTTCTCAAACCACCAGGAAATTCAAATAGTGTCAATTTACATTTTGTGGATTGTTTTTTATCATATCAATACGATGTTTTAAAAAGTAAAGGTTTAAAGCTTCCTTTAAATTGAAAACTTCTGACTTAGCGTGAATTATGGAGTTAATACTAGCCCCTCCATAACTACAATATGTGGCAGCTGTTATCCAATAAGTTCTTTTAATGTGCTGGGGACAATGTCTTGTTTCAGAAGGTGGAGGAAGTAATTAGGGGACAGCCACTTTAGATTTGATTCTGACTGACATAGAGGAATTGGAATTAGTTCTGATTGAAGGTTGAAGGCATTTTGGATAAAAGTGATCATGAAATGATAGATTTAATGGTTCAAAGGAAAGGAAGGAGTGAGAGCAGCAGAATAATGATGGATTTCAAAAATATAGAATTCACAGACTCAGAACTGGTAGATTTTCTTCTCATGGGACCTTACCTAAGGGGAAAAGAGGTTCAGGAGAGCTGAAGTTTCTCATAGATAATGTTAAAGGTGGAACAGCAAAAAGGAAACCTATAAAATGTGGAAACACGGACAAATTGCTAAGGAGAAGTATGAAAGAATAGCACAAGAATGTAGGGACCGAATTGGAAAGGCTACGGCACAAAATGCATTATGTACAGCATCAGGTTTCAGAGTAACAGCCGTGTTAGTCTGTATTCGCAAAAAGAAAAGGAGTACTTGTGGCACCTTAGAGACTAACCAATTTATTTGAGCATAAGCTTTTGTGAGCTACAGCTCACTTCAACAAGTACTCCTTTTCTTTTTATGTACAGCATGGGACATAAAAGGACATAAGAAGAAGAGGTTCTATAAATACATTAGGAGCAAGAGGAAAATAGAAGTGTAGGTCCACTATTTAGCAAGGAAGGAGACCTAATAACAGATGATGTCAGGAAGGCTGAGGTGTTTAATGTCTACCTTGCTTCAGGCTTCACTAAAAAGGTTAATTGTGACCAGATCCTTAGCACAATTAACATTGAACAACAAGGAGAAAGGAACACAAGCCAGAATAGGGAGAGAACAGGTTAAAGAATATTAAGGTAAATTAGATGTGTTCAAGTTGTCAGGGCCTGACCAAATTCATCCTCGGGTACTAAACGAACTAGTTGAAGTAATCTTGGAATTGTTAGCAATTATCTTCGAGAACTCATGGAGGATGGGTGAGGTGCCAGGGAACGGAAAAAGTCAAACACAGAATCTGCCTTTAAAAAGGGGAACAAAGAGGACATAGGGAATTATAGACCAGCCAACTTAACTTGATACCTGGAAAGATAATAAATTGGTTAGTCTCTAAGGTGCCACAAGTACTCCTTTTCTTTTTGGAAAGATACCGGAACATATGATTAAAACATCAATTTGTAAGCTCCTGGAGGATAACAGAGTAATAACAGTCCACATGAATTTATCAAGAACAAATCACATTAAACCAACCTAATTTCCAAACCCATCAGGGATTGTCTAGGTTTACTTGGCCCTGCCTCAGTGCTGCAGGCTGGATTAGATGACCTCTTGAGGTCCCTTACACCCTTGCATTTCTGTGATTCATACCCAGTTTCAAGGGTCCCATTCCATCCCTCTTTGCTGCAGCCTTTTGGATTAGGTTGTTCCCAAGGAAGTGCTATTGCTTACATTGCCAAGCTCTTGTGTGGCTGAATTTGATTTTATTTAAACTTCCCATTTAGCTCTTTGTTAGGCAGAGTCCAAACAGTGGAACACTTTATCATAAAAGAGGAGAGTTTGAAGGGAAAGTACTTTTCCCTTTGTGCTGCTAGGTGGCTTGCTGTGTGTTCGTGTGCGAGAGAGACTTATCCACAGTCAAGCAGACTGACAGACTAATAAGTGCTGTTAGGGTGCCTGGCCTGTGTGGTTCCTCACTCTTTTTTCCCCTGCAGCAGTGGATCCTGCATGAGCATATTTTAGCTCACACTGAACACCTCCCTTTTTACCTCCTCTGAGGTTCTCTTCATCTTTCGATTTCAGATCGGTAGCCGGAGCAGTGTTTACTCCCCTGAAAGCAGTGTACGGAAAACGGGCTCGTACATTTACGAGGAGTTCATGCCTACAGATGGCACTGATGTCAAGGTGAGGAGAAGGCTGGAGTGAAAGTGAGGGATGGCTGCCTCCTTGGCCAGACCTTGGGTAGCTGTGGTCTTAGTAGTCTAAGAACTCTGCTGAGAACTCTTTGGAGTGTTCCCTCCAGATAGTCAGTGACAGCACTGCCTGATCAGGGTGAGGATTTAATGCTTGTCTGCTTCAGACATTAAAGAGGAGAGTGTGTGGCACCAAACCCCCTTCCACTTCTCCATATGTCTGCAGCCCAGGTGTGTCCTGGTGGGTTCCAGTTAGTTTGTCTGTCTGCTCAGCTGTAACTTTTTGGAACCTGGCTAGATAATCCAGTGATACAGGCCACCTAGCTCACCTCTGTCTCTGCCCAGGTGTACACAGTTGGGCCGGATTATGCCCATGCGGAAGCCCGGAAGTCCCCTGCTCTGGACGGGAAAGTTGAACGGGACAGTGAGGGGAAAGAAATCCGCTATCCGGTCATGCTGACTGCCATGGAGAAGTTAGTTGCCAGGAAAGTCTGTGTTGCCTTTAAGGTTTGTGCATCTCCCATTCTGTAGGAGTAACAGACTGTTCCCTGAAACATCCTGTTTGTGCCCCAGGCATCCACTTATGCTACAGCCTGTCACCCCAGTGGCCCTGACACCCCTGTGGCTGAGGTCTGTAACCAGTCAGGAAAGCTGAGGGGACACGGGGGTGGGGGGCGAAGGGAGCGGCTCAGAAGTTTTCTGTGTGTTCTCAGCTACATGTGGGCTGAGAACATTTAGCCTGCTTGTGTTACATTGGTTGGTGTCACTCTCTAACTTGTGGCCTGCCATCTGCTACTCCCCTGGCCTGTCCCTTCCTTCACTACTCTTTCCCACTCTCATGTACATTTTGGTGGGTGTTTTCCACCACTTTTTCAGTGTCTGTTTTGCTGTTGGGCCTGTGTACATTAGATGCTTTGTGGCATTGCTACCCCCTGGTTTTGGTCCTGTGCCTGCATGTGGAACTGCTCCTTGCTTTTCTCAGGGGTTCAGCACCAGTGTGGTTGCACCATTCAGAGCCAGTCTTGAAAACCCCTTCCTCTGCACCATTAGAGTAATAATGTGGATAGGAGACCCAAGTATTGCAGCTGCACTGGTTCAGCTGTCTTTCTTGGTGCACGCATCCAGACATGTTCTTCAGCCATGGTCACTATTCCGATGCCATTATCACAGCAGCCACCGGCACTGTCCACGCCACTTGGCCCCTTCAGACTACCACACGTGGTCCCCCCCCCGCACATCTGGATTCATGGAACTGTTGAGACCCACTGTGAAGCTGTTGGTTCCATACTCTGATTCTCTGCTGCTCTCTGGTCCCCTGGAAACCTCAGTCCTGCCTTCCTGGTCCTTCCTGAGTGGCACACTTCTTCCACACGATTTGCACTGCCAGCACTGTCGGTTCCACCCCTACCAGACCCACTGAGGCGGATTAGGTTTTGTGGGGCCCTGGACCAGAGCAAGTCGGGGGGGGAGCCCCTCACCACCCCTTCCGCCTGCAGTCTCTTCCCTCCCCCTCCCACCCCCCCCCCCAAAGCGTTCCTGCCAGGGAGTGGGGGTCTGGTTACGGGGGCTTCCCGTGCTCCGTGGCAGGAGAGGCAGGCAGGTTGGGGTGCGGTGGCGCCCATTTTTCCAGGGCCCCCAATTGGCCGAGGCCTCTGGGCATGGGCCCGTTGGCCCAGTGGGTAATCTGCCACTGTGGACCCATCCTCCGAGTCTGAGTGCTTCTCGGAGCCAGATCCCTCCTTCTCACTTGCCCAGTCTCACAGTCCAGATCCCAGGTGCCGACCACTGTATCCTCATTGAGCCATGGTTCCCTCCGGGGTCTGCCACTGCACAGCGACGCATTTGCTTGGTCCTACTAGCCTCCATGGGACCCGTACTGGGACCGTAGTGTGCCTCTGGCGGCATCCTGCTGACTATCGGCTACCTGCACCGCACCCTCCTCTGCTTATTGTGAAGAGGAGGAAGATATAGTGCAACTGATATTTTGGGTCCCTGTTGGAGCCTGTTCATTGCCAGATGAGGCACTGATCCTGCTCTCCCTCTCCCCACCTGATTATTATAAACAATACCACAACCTGCTTCATCATGTGGCCATAGCTTTTGGGCTCATGCGGGAGGTGATCCAGGATAAACAACACCAGCTACTGGACCTCCTACAACCACCAGGACCTTCACAGACTGCCCTCCTCATTCATGAAGCCATCCTGCAACCAGCACAGATGGTCTGGCATACACCAACCCACTGTGCCCCTACCACCAAGCACTTGGAGAGAGGCGATACTTTGTCCTGTCTAAAGGCACGGACTTCCTTTTCACGCACCCACCTCCCAACTCACTGGTGGTTCATGCAGCGACCAAACATGCTTGCCAACACCACCTCAAGTCACTCCTCTGGACAGGGCAGCCAAGAAGTTGGACCTTTTGGATAGGAAGGTCTACTCTTCTGTGGGACTGCAGTTCTGTATCACCAGCTACCAGGCCCTATTGGAGAAATATGACTTCCTCACATATTCAAAGCTTTCAGAGTTTCAGGCTTTTCTACTGCCAGACAAACAGCAAGACTTCCAGGTGCTGCTGGACAAAGGTCAACTGCTCACCAAGGTGAGCCTCCAGACAGCTGTACAGGCTGCCGACACTGCATCATGCTCATTGGCGACTGGCATAGTACTTCGTCACAACTGCTGTCTCTAGCTGTCTGGGCTCCCTAAGGAGGTCCAGGCCATTCTTGAGGACACTGGAGCAGCATCGACCCGCACGGCCTCTTATAGCCTTGGATGCATCCGTGGACAAGGCACGATGCACGTGCGGGTCAAAGGACATTGATACAATACAAAACTGTTCTGGCTGCAGCACATGGCATGAGTGCGCATCCACATTTGGAATTCAGACCAGGACCACATATCTCGAACCTCCAGTTACTGGTAAGTAGCCTCCTTTTTCTAGCCCTTGTGGTTGAGGAGAAAAGCTTGTGGAAAACGGTTCCACACAAATGCCATGGCTGTGGAATTGCAGAACATATGGGACCCTGTCTGAATGGAACCAAACCTATCCACAAGTTCCCCACTTCTGAGCTATGTGCCGGTGAGACCAGGAGTTGAACAGCCTCTGAGGGGTAACGGACCAAATGAATTGGGCTATGTATTGCTATTGTTATGACCTAGCAGACATTCATGTACATTTTGGAGATGTCCAGTGCACTCAGCTGAGACTTAAGACAGCTTACATAGTAGTTGTGCTGTCTTCATCATAGGACTTTGTAATGCTGCTTCTCAGAGCTCTGTATGTGGCTTTTTCCCTCAGCTGAGGTTTGAGCTCAAAGGACTGAGAGCAAGAGTGTAGTCATTTCTCATATACTCTTGACGTGGCACCCAGAGATTATGCTTGTTGTGACAGTTCTGCTGTCCTGGTTCACTTGCTCATGGTGCAGTCCCTTGATCCGACAGGTGTGAATTTATCCGACAAGCTTACCTGAAAGGGCCAATTACTGGTAAGTAACTCCTCTGTCTCTTTCTCCCAGAATCCATGAAGTGTATGTATTGGTGGTGTGGGGGTGCTGAAACCAGAGAGCCCTAGCCTTCCTGCCAGAGAAAGCAGAGCTTGGAAGGCCTCTGTGGAGCCAAGTTGCACAGTGTATTGGCTAGGCCTGTGCTGCATAGTCCTCTTTCACAGCTGCTGGGCCGGGCCTGTGTTGCCTGCCCCATACCCTGAGCTTTTGGGGAGGTTTGTCTGAATCCCTTGCCTTTTGTTTCCTCCTCATGCAGCAGACAGTGTGTGGGTTTGACCTTCTGCGGGCAAATGGCCACTCCTTTGTCTGTGATGTGAATGGGTTCAGCTTTGTGAAGAACTCCATGAAGTATTATGATGACTGCGCCAAAATTCTTGGGTATGTAAAGAGCTAAAGCCAGAGCGCGTGTGCGTGTGTGTGAGAGAGGGAGCTCCTCCAAGTATGTGGTATAACCCTGCTCACCTTATTCTGGCGAGCTCGGCAAACTGCTCAGCAGGGAACGCTTGCTTTGTGTTTGAAACTTGTAAGTGCTTAGGATGGGGAAGCTCCAGGGTGTAAGGGGTTAATTTCTCTCAGATGCAGATTTGCCAGCCAATATCAACTGTAGATGAGTTGGCCTTCTTATAACCTACGAACCCAGCTACTGTACTGGAGATACTGGGAAAGCATTTGTTTGGACTGATGCAAAGGATGCCAACACGTGCTGCACTCTGGAGCTCTCCTGCTGGGTCTGTGATGTGAAAATCTGACTTGAGAGTGTGTGCAGGACTAAAGGAAGCACCATCTGTGGCATAATGGGTTTTGAGCAAGTCTGTGGTGGAGGGGGATTCTAGGGGAGCTTGTCACTGGGTGCAGATTGCTAAGGGAATGGAATTCCTGTGTTCTGGTCTGTTCCAGGAATATAATCATGCGGGAATTGGCTCCCCAGTTCCAGATTCCCTGGTCCATCCCAACGGAGGCAGAGGATATTCCCATTGTCCCCACAACTTCAGGCACCATGTGAGTATCTGTTAGCCCCAGCAAAGGGTGCCCCCATGGGTAGCCAAGGATTGCCATACTCCCCCTGAGCATTGTGCTTCCCCTCCAAGCATTTGGGTCTATGCAGAACACAAACTGTAACGCACTAGAGAGACCTAATCAAGCTAGGGAAGGGCAGCACAATGAAGGATGAAATTGAGTGTTGAGGAATGCAAACTAATGCACATTGGAGGAATAATATGAACCACTCATATGCCTTCGAGGGTTCTAAAGTAACGATATCCACTCAGGGAAGGGACATGGGTGTCATGGTGACAGCTGCGTGAGCCCCCTGCTCAGTGTGCAGCTGCAGTCAAAACAAACCTGGTAGGATACTGAGGAAATGGGATGGAGAACAATATAATGAAAGTATCATGATGCCATTATATAATCTGTGAGATGTCTTCATTTAGAATACTGTGGTCAATTCTGGTCACCCTGTCATAAAAAGGTTGTACCAGAAATAGATGGGGTGTAGAGAGGGGTGATAATGAACAGGAGCCTGACAAAACTCTCCTATGAAGAGAGAGAGAGAAAAGATTGGAATGATTACCTTAGAGAGGAGACAAATAAGAGGGTAGGATAAAAATATATAAAATAATGACTGATCTGGAGAAGGTAGATCAGGAACTTCTCTTTATTCTTGTATTCTGGGAAAGGTTGTCGAGAACAGTCAATGAAATTGAAAGGTGGCAAATTTGAAGTTGATGAAAGGAAATATTTTTTCACACAAGACAGCCTGTGGAACTCATTGCCACAATTGCATATTGTGTCAAAGTGCTGCATAGGACTCAAAAAAAAAGACTGGCCATTTATATGGATAATAAGCACAGCCAGAGTTACTGTAGTAATTATTGAAAAGTTTTGGAAGCGATATCATCGCTCCTGCTTCTGGGCATAAGCTGGCTTAACTAATGGGGATCAGAGGAAACTGGCTCTGGGGCAGGCTGTCCCAGAACTGCCTGGTGCATGGTTTTTCCGTTTGGTCCTGCCCAAAGGCAGAGACCGGTATCTTGGTGGTCTGGTCTAGTCTGGCCATTCCTGTGTTCCCAAAGTGGGATTGTGCACTTCCTGAAAGCAGTTTGGCACAGTCCAAAGTCCTGTTCCTACAGCTGCCCTAACATCTGGCCCAGCTCACACCTCCAGAATCTCCTGCTGCTTCATGCTTGCACGTCATGCTTGTGAATTCTGTGACTCTGTTGTCTGCTGTGGTGTTAATGTGGCTGTAGCATTTTGACTCCTGTCTTGCAGGCTCTGAACTTGTGTGCCAGTCTGGGTTGGGGTTACCGCATCTGATGATGGGGATTCTCCCAGATCTGGTGTAGGCTTTCTAATACTGAAGCAGACTTCTGAGAGCATGGGGGCAAAAGGGGTTTCCACAAGACTGGGATCTGTCTCCTTGTGTTGGTGTAGGTGTTGGAATGGGAAAAGGAGGAATATATGGAAAGGGTGCTGTCTCCTGACAGGGCTTATGCTTTTTGGTTTCTCCCACGCTAGGATGGAGCTGCGCTGTGTTATTGCAGTGATACGGCATGGAGACCGCACCCCCAAGCAGAAGATGAAGATGGAGGTTAAACACTCTAGGTAATGGGTGCAGCAGAAGGCGTATGGACTCTTGCAGTCAAGAGAAATGATAGGTAGAGGGCTTAGCTGCTGAGATCATGGACCAAGCATGAGAGTCCACTGCATGGGAAGTGGTGCTTTCTCTAGCTGCATTCAGAGCTAATATCTTTCACTCAGTCAAGCTAGCCTGCCCCAGGAAGCTCCTACATTTTCCATGCAAGCACTGGGAGAGGGCAGCTCGGGATGAAGGCTTGTTCGAAGTACAAGATCTTGGACTTTCTGCTGGGCACTTGCAAAGGGAAGGGCCCCTGTCAAGGAGAGAAACCATTGGCTACTCTTTCCTTCTCCTAGTTCAGGCTGAAAGCACCTGTTTTCCTGGAAATTCTGGGGGCAGGAATGAGCCTGTAGACATGCCAGCTCTCACTGAAGAGGCATAGCTGGGTATGTAGGCATGACCATCCTCTTGGCATGGGAAGAACTGAAAATCTGACTAGGTCTGTCTGTCTGTTTAGGTTCTTCGAATTATTTGAGAAATATGATGGCTACAAGACAGGGAAGCTGAAGCTGAAGAAACCAGAGCAGCTGCAGGTGAGGGGAAGACCTCACTGGGGTCACTGTACAGAAGATCTGGGTGATCTGGATCCCAGAGAAAGCTTTATGTGGGGATGGTCAATGGGAGGAGCACTACCTGAGCACTCTCCCCATCACATACACAGCAAGTCATGTCACTAGCTTCCAGCAGGGACTGCTCATGGGCAAGAACCTGAGGAAAGATGAACTGCTGTAGAATCACAATAATGTCAGTCCTGCTGCTCTCCCATCATGGTGCTGTCTCGGTGAGAGAGCGCCTCAGAGTTCGAGAACTGGAGGAATTGAAGGCTTGTGTTTGCTTCTGAGCAGGACAGAGCTGCAACCTGAAAGTGGAAGAAACCAGAACTGGCCTTAACTTATCCTGGCTAAAGCTGTGTCTTGGAGAATAAAATGTCCCCACAGATGAATGTGGGAAACCGTTTCAATGATGTGAGTGGCCATGGAGCTAGGTGCATGCTATCTGAGTGCCCATCCTCCCTGGCACACTGGAAGGAGAGTTGGTGACTGTGGGGCTGGGTGTCCGTAGCCTTGGGGCACTGGAAGGGTAGGGGGTGCAAGCTCTCTGGGTACATGATAGATGGTGCTTGTTATCCCTGACAGGAAGTGCTGGATATTGCTCGCCTGCTAGTGGTGGAGTTGGGAACTCACAATGACACTGAGATCGAGGAGAGGAAGTCCAAACTGGAGCAGCTAAAAACTGTCCTGGAAATGTGAGTAAGAGCGAGTCGCGTGGGGTGGAGGCTCATGTTAGGGCTACCTACTCCCCGGCAGATAATAGTGCAGCTGCAGAAGGGAGACGCGTTACTGAAGCACTGTGTGCTGCTCATGTCCTGCCTGGCCAGTCCCCTAGGGGTGACAGAGGCTGCAGCCTCCTTGTAGGCAGCAGTATCTGGAGGATGACACCAGCAGGGCTTGCTCCGAAACTCTCGCACCACAAGCACCACTTCTTATTTTTTGGGCACTGTAAGCATGACGTCTTCTGGCTTTCGTGTAGAAAGGCCCAGCACCCTGACCTAGCAATGCTCTTGTGACAATTGGGAACTTCCACTGCTGGAGAAAAGGAAAAATCATCCCCTTGATGCACAGCACTTGTGCATGTAATGTCCTCTGTCTAGAGATCTGCAAATGAAATGGAGGTAGCTTTGCTCAGTGAGGTTGTTCTAGCGCCAGGAGTGCGACAAAAGGAAAACTGAAACCTTGATGTGGGCCTGGTGAATCCAGTACCTCTGTAAGGCCAACAAGGCCAAATCCAGAATAGCCTCTGGGGCCAACATAACAGGTGACATGGTGGTCTTATGGCATCTCCTAACATACAGAAGCCCAAATCTAATAAGTAGACCAGATCTCACCTTGTTTGGGCCTAGGAGGCAGCACTATGGGATCTTGTATTTATCTGTCAAAGGTATAGATAGAAATTAGTGTCCAGAGGGTTTCAAACACTCTTAATTTCTGAGTCCAAAAAAGTCTTCTGTTCTCAGACCATTTTGTTAAATGAGGCAGCAGGCAAACCTGCCAGCTTTGTATGCTGGGTCACAGATGTAGAGCACCAGTGCACAACTTGGCCACTTAGTGGTGCTACCAGGAAATGAACACATCCAAGGACTGTAAGAAGGGCATTGCAGGGAGCTTGAATGTCCCTGGCTATGGGGCCAGGATATTGATTTATCTCCCTTTGTGACAGGTACGGACATTTCTCTGGCATTAACCGCAAGGTGCAGCTAACCTACCTGCCTCGTGGACACCCAAAAGCTTCCAGTGAAGACGAAGGTTAAAAACCCCACACGCACTCCCTCTCAGACTGGTTCTAATCCCTGGGGCTCAGTACCTGTGTGCTACTCTGTCACCTCAGCTTGGACTGCACCTTTGGGGTGGTGGGAACTGAGCAGAGTGCTGGTCAGAAGGACGAATGCATGCCTACTCTGCCACTATGGCAAGACCTACTGGAGCTAACACCTGAATGCTTTATGCCATACCCCCATCCCTTAGGGTGGATTGGAGTTCACATGCTCTGTCTTGAACTTCTGTCATTAAGACTGGAAATTTGACCCCTATGTCCCCAAAATCCAGAGCCCCCTAATCATGCACTCACTGAAGTCCATTAGACAGGCTCTCGTTGATCCAGCGCCCACTGAAATCATGCCCATGCTGAGACTCCTCTGCCACTGCCCTGTAGGCCCCCTGGTCTCTGGAGCTTGTGTCCCTATTTTACAGTTTGGTGACTACCTGTTTATCTGTTTTAGATGCCCGTAAGGAGCCCTCCCCATCTCTGCTACTGGTGCTGAAATGGGGTGGAGAGCTGACCCCAGCAGGAAGGGTCCAGGCAGAAGAGCTTGGTCGGGCCTTTCGCTGTATGTACCCTGGAGGCCAAGGTGAGCTTTCCCTCTTGTGCTGCTTATCAGTTCTGGTCTCTGACTGTACACAGAGGCCACATATAGCCTGCTAATTACCACTGGTGATTGGATGCATGTATGCATCTGAATACTTTCTCTTGATTAGGCTCTGGTAGCATATGTGGCTCAGGGCTCCACCACTGCTTTATTTCAGTAACTATTTCTGTTCTGTGTTTGGAAAGAAGAAGGATGATGTGGTTGTGTCACACGAGGATGACTAACTACTTTCCAGTCCATTGTAACAGAGGAGGATGTTAAACAACATCTACTAGTGATAAATGTTTTAAAATCCAGCAGGTCTGGAGAACTTGCACCCGAGAGTCCTAAAAGAGTTGGCTGAGGAGATCTCTGACCTGCTGATGTTAACTTCCAATAAATCTTGGAATACTGGAAAAATTCCAGAAGACTGGAAGAGTGCTAATATGCCAATATTCAAAAAGGGAAAGTGGGATGACCTGGGTGACTATAGGCTAGTTACCATTATTGAAGAATTCGACTAGGAATATAATTAATGCCAATCAACCTAGTTTTATAGAGAATAGGTCTTGTCAAACAAACCTCTGATTTCAGTCTTTGATAGTGCAAGTTTGGTTAATAAAGGTAACTGGATAGATATAAGACATTTGACTTTGTACCACACAACATTCTGATTTGAAAAATTAGCAGTATGTAGTATCCATAGAACACACACTAAATGGATTAAGAACTGAGTGACAGATGTCAAAAAGTGGTGGTCAATGGGGAAATCATCATCAAGTGGGGGTATTTCTAATGGAATGCTGCAGGAATTGGTGGAAGTCATCTTTTTCATCAATACTTCTGGAAGTAAATATAATCACTGCTGATAAAACTTTGTGGATGACACAGATTGGTGGTGTGGTCAATAATAATAGGAAAGTCACAAGAGCTGTCTGGATAGCTTGGTATCATTCAATGAAAATGCACTTAAATACAACCAAATGCAAAGTTATACATCTAGAAGCAAGGAATGCAGATCATACCTGCAGAGTTGGGTCTATATTCTAGAAAGCAAGGACCCTGAAAAGGATTGAGGGGTCACACTGGACAAGCAACTGAACATAAGTTCCCAGTGTCCCAATACGGTCTCCCACGCTATTCTTGCCAGCAAGTTTAAAAAAGTATGGATTGGATGAAAGGACTATAAGGTTGTCCGGCTCGACGGGTAGTGATCAACGGCTCAATGTCTAGTTGGTGGCCGGTATCAAGCGGAGTGCCCCAGGGATCAGTCCTGGGGCCAGTTTTGTTCAACATCTTTATTAATGATCTGGATGATGGGATGAATTGTGAACTTACTGAGGGTACAAGTGATACTAAGCTTGGGGGAGAGGTAGATATGCTGGAGGGTATGGATAGGGTCCAGAGTGACCTAGACAAATTGGAGGATTGGGCCAAAAGAAATCTGATGAGGTTCAACAAGGACAAGTGCAGAGTCCTGCACTTAGGACAGAAGAATCCTATGCACTGCTACAGGCTGGAGACCAACTGGCTAAGCAGCAGTTCTGCAGAAAAGGACCTAGGGGTTACAGTGGATGAGAAGCTGGATATGAGTCAACAGTGTGCCCTTGTTGCCAAGAAGGCTAACGGCATATTGGGCTGCATTAGTAAGAGCATTGCTAGCAGATCGAGGGAAGTGATTATTCCCCTCTATTCGGCACTGGTGAGGTCACATCTGCAGTATTGCATCCAATTTTGGGCTCCCCACTACAGAAAGGATGTGGACAAATTGGAGAGAGTCCAGCGGAGGGCAATGAAAATGATCAGGGGGCTGGTGCACGTGAATTACAAGGAGACGTTGAGGGAACTGGGCTTGTTTAGTCTGCAGAAGAGAAGAGTGAGGGGGGATTTGATAGCAGCCTTCAACTACCTGAAGGGGGGTTCCGAAGAGGATGGAGCTCGGCTGTTCTCGGTGGTAGATGACAGAAAAGTAGCAATGGTCTCAAGTTGCAATGGGGGAGGTTTAGGTTGGTGTGACGTTACTGACATAACCTGTGACCGTATAGATCATTGTTGCAAGCACTGTTATATATTTGCAGCAAATATTGTACAAAGGTTGTTGTGTAAGGTGTCTATTGAAAGGTTATCTGATATCTGTGCAAGCAGTTTGCTGTAGCTGAAGGGTGTAAAAGTAAGTTGATCAAGGAAGTTTCAGTTCCTAACCGCCAGAAATTTTCTGTTGTGAATGGATCTACTGACTTTCCTTTTGAAAGATCCCGTGTGGATAGCTTTAAGAAGGTCTCAGATGGAGTAAAAGCTGTTAAGGAATTTAAACAGCCCTATGACCAAGTGGCTGTGTTTGGCCAGGTTGTTGGAAAGACAACGGTGTTGGAACAGGAATGTCTCCATGCTAATTCTTTAAGTGAGCAGTCTGTGCTTCAGGGTCTAAGGACAGACTTGGTTACTGGTGTTTCAGAGCAGAACAGTTTTTCTGGCTGAATGCTTAAGGATGCAGGGGAAAGCAAGCAAACTCTCTCTCTCTCTCTCAAACTCTTTGGATTTGTGTGGTATCTCTTTAAGACAAAGTCCAGCCTTGAAATTGGTAGCAGCTAAGAATTTAAAAGCTAGTGTTTGTGTTGATGCAGATTACCTGACTGACTGGAAGAGGAAAGACTTGCTAATAGCTGCAAAGAGTCCTGTGGCACCTTTATAGACTAAACCCACGAAAGCTTATGCTCCAATACGTCTGTTAGGCCATGTCTACACTACCCGCGGGATTGGCGGGTAGTGATCAATCTATTGGGGATCGATTATCGCATCTAGTGTAGACGTGATAAATCGATCCCCGTTCGCTCTGCTGTTGACTCCGGAACTCCACCACAGCGAGAGGCAGAAGCGGAGTTGATGGGGGAGCGGCCGCGAGGACGCGAAGTAAGTGATTCTAAGTAGATCTAAGATACGTCGACTTCAGCTACGCTATTCTCGTAGCTGAAGTTGCGTATCTTAGATTGATTCCCCCCTACCCCCCCAGTGTAGACCAGGCCTAAGTCTATAAGGTGCCACAGGACTCTTTGCCGCTTTTACAGATCCAGACTAACATGGTTACCCCTCTGATACTTGCTAATAGCTGTTAGCACAAAAAGCACACCCAATCAGCCAGTAAATTCTGTTAAGCAAGAGAAATCAGGGTTTGATCCTACAGGACAAGGAGAAAAAAGAAAACTTAATTTGGCAAAGGAAGCCACAGATTAACCCTAAAATACCAAAACACCAATGGTATTGAGCCAAAGGTGTGTCATGACAAAAATGATTGTAAATGGACACTTGCAATGGATTTGTTGCTATTGCTAATGGTAAATTTTGTAACTAATGTATTGCTGTTACCAAGAACTGTAAGAATGTACAGTGTGCCTAATCTTTTGGAAGATCCCTTGAACATGTTAAAAGATACATAAAAACACATGTTAAAAGGCCTTGTAATGCTGATGTTTCAGTTAGTGCCTGTAAACAGTCTTGGAACTTTTCACAGGAGAAAAGACATTCCAAACCTAATGTGCTGTATGAAAAGGGAAACTGAGGCACACCACCATATTGCTTTCACGGCTAAATGCCAAGATTCCTGTACTATGAACAACATTTAATATCTACATTGACTCCATATTGATTGGGTTCCAAACATTTTCCAGAGTTTGTGTAGATAAAGTAGTTACGTTCTGTAGCTCTTGGCAAGATCACATAGACATACAGAAACCATGCTGCAAGAGCAGATCCAATCCAGTATTAGTCTACTCAAGTTTTACCTTGAGTTTATAAAAAGATTCAATCATGCTATTGAACATGGTTTTGATAAGCCATTTCTGTTATACCCCAATACTAGCTGTAGTGAGACAGAACCAAGAATAGGGAGCTCTTGGGATGCAGTCAGTGATGTTTGTCATCCCTTCCTGCATCAATTTTGCATTGGGGGTGTGACGTTACTGACGTAACCAGTGACTGTATAGATAATTGTTGCAACCACTGTTATATATTTGCAGCAAATATTGTACAAAGGTTGTCGTGTAAGGTGTCTATGGAAAGGTTATAATTGGCTGATTATGATTATGCTATCTGTATGGGTGTATAATGTTTGTAGTTGAAGTTATGAATATTGGCTACGTACTTGTATATCAATGAGTTTTGATTCTAAGTAGCCTCAGTGAAGGTCAGTTTCTTGAGAAGGGACTGTTCTTAGTAAGTGCCCAATCAAGGAACACTTAACTGACAGTGAACTTTGGGAGACGCCAATCCACATCTGAGCTTTCCTGGGAAGGTTCAAACTAACATGTAAACAATGGCGTCTGCCTTTAAAGAACAGAGTCATGCATGGACATGTGGCTTGCCCACGTGACTCCAGGCTCCATCTTGCTGCTGTGATCGTACACAGGGCAGAGGATATAAAAGGCTGTGGCATCACCTCAATTTTGTCTTCAATCCTGTTTCTTGCCTCTGGAGGAACTTTGTTCAGCGCTTCAGTTTATAGCAAAGGACTGAAGGACCCACCCCAGCTGGGGATGTTCTCCAGAGACTTGATTTGAATCTGCAGCTTATTCCATCACTGCTACAAGCCTGAACCAAGAACTTTGCCATGACTGTATGTAGTTGATTTCATTTAACCAATTATAGCTCTCAACTATATTTCTTTCTTTTTATGAATAAACCTTTAGATTTTAGATTCTAAAGGATTGGCAACAGGATGATATGTGGGTAAGATCTAACTTGTATATTGGTCTGGGGCTTAGTCCTTTGGGATCAAGAGAACCTTTTTTTCTTTTACTGGGGTATTGGTTTTCATAACCATTCATCCACATAACAAGTGGTACTGGTGGTGATACAGAGGAACTGGAGTGTGTAAGGTAATTGCTTGTATGACTTATGGTTAGCCAGTGGGGTAAAACCAAAGTCCTCTCTCTCTGGCTGGTTTGGTTTGCCTTGGTGTGCAAAGGAACCCCAGCCTTGGGCTGTAACTGCCCTGCTCTCAGCAATTTGTCCTGAATTGGTACCCTCAGTTAGGTCCCACCAAAGCCAGCATCGTTACAGTTGGATATTAGGAAACACAATTTCACTAGGAGGGTGATGAAGCACTGGAATGGGTTACCTAGGGAGGTGGTGGAATCTCCATCCTTAGAGGTTTTTAAGGCCTGGCTTGACAAAGCCCTGGCAGGGATGATTTAGTTGAGGATCGGTCCTGCTTTTGAGCAGGGGATTGGACTAGATGACCTCCTGATGTCTCTTCCAACCCTGATCTATGATTCTAATAAAGGGAGTCCTTGTGGCACCTTAGAGACTAACAAATTTATTTGAGCATAAGCTTTCATGAGCCACAGCTCACTTCATTGGATGCATCCGATGAAGTGAGCTGTGGCTCATGAAAGCTTTTGCTCAAATAAATTTGTTAGTCTCTAAGGTGCCACAAGGACTCCTTTTCTTTTTGCGGATACAGACTAACACGGCTGCTACTCTGAAACCTATGATTCTAATGTGATTCTTTGGTGTATAAAGAGGGAAGTAGGAACAGGAAGGTGATTTTTACATTTGTATATAGACTTGATGAGACTGATACTGGAACACTGCATTTAGTTCCGGTGTCCACAATTTAAAAAGAATAATGGAAAAATTGGTGGACGTGTAGAAGAGAGCCACAAAAATGATTTGATGGATGGAGAAAATGGCTTACAGTGAGAGACTTAAGGAGCTCATTCTGTTTAGCTTATCAAGAAGAAGACTGAGTGATGACTTGATCTACAGGGTTCTTTAATGTAACCAAGAAAGGCAGAACAAGAACTAGTGTCTGGAAGCTAAAGCCAGACAAATTCAAATGAGAAATCAGACAATTTTTGTTTAGTAGTAAGGGTGATTAACCATTGAAACAAAGTGTCAAGGGGGAAGTAGTGGATAAGGTGGGTGCATAACTGGTGGGAAAATTGTTCCCAGAGGGTAATTGACTGTGAACCACTGATAAACTTGAAGGACATATTGAGTGGGGTCCAGCAGGGATTGGTCCTGCTCTGTTGCTGTTCAATCTCTTCATCAGTGATTTAGAAAATGGCATAGAGAATACGCTTAACATAACATAAAAATGGCCATACTGGGTCAGACCAAAGGTCCATCTAGCCCAGTGTCCTGTCTTCCAACAGCAGCCAAAGCCAGGTACTTCAGAGGGAATGAACAGAACACGTAATCATCAAGTGATCCATCCCCTGTCGCCCATTCCCAACTAATGGCAGCAGAGGCTAGGGCACACTTCTGAGCATGGTTTTGCATCCCTGCCCATTCTGGCTAATAGCTATGGATGGATTTATCCTCCATGAACTTATCTAGTTGTTCTTTTGAACGCTGTTATAGTCTTGGTCTTCACAATGGCAAAGAGTCTTCTCCTGGCAAAGAGTTCCACAGGTTGACTGCATTGTGAGAAGAAATACTTCCTTCCTTTCTTCTTCCAGTGCATGCTCATATCAATTCCAGGTAGGTAGGTAGAGGGGTGTGTGTGTATATGCATGGCTGTTGGAAACTTTTTCCCTAGCAGCTACCCGTCAGGCCGGCTGTGGAGCCCTCTGCAATGGTGCCGATGTGGTGCTCTATATACAATCCTGCTGGCCTGACCCCCTCCCCCCTTCAGTTCCTCCTTACCACCAGTGACAGTTGTTGGAACAGGGTGGTCCCTTGCTCACAAGTGTCCCACTAATCCCTAGCTCTTCTGCTTATCTTCGTGTATAGTTACCCATTGTTAGTTAATCGTTCTCTTAGTTCTTAATTGTAGTCGTTAGTGGTTGGGGGGAATTCCCCTCCAATGCGTCCGCAGGGCTCCAGGGCATGCCATCCCAGGGCTTCAAACCCTGTAGCTGCTGCTTCAAGTCTATGCCCACGGGTGACCCCCACGACTCCTGCCTCCAGCGTCTGGGAGAAGCCCATCAGTCAGACAAGTGCAAGAACTGCAAGGCCTTCAAGCCTCGCACTAGGAAAGAGAGGGACATTTGATTTAAAACAACTCCTATGGAGTCAGCCCTCCGTCTGCAGCAGGACCCGGCCCCGAGCACCTTGGTGCAGAGTGCTCCTCTGGTGGTGCCATCCATGGTACCAAAAAAGGACTCTGCATGCCTACCCAGGGGCCAGTGGTCTCCTGGGCCCCAAAAGGGTTCACCCCAGCACCGCTCTCATTCACCAGGTGCCCATAAGAAACAGGGCAAGTCTCCGCAGCGGCCTGTCACAGACACTGCACCCCAGGCAGGGGACAGTGCGGGGCATGGGCCTATGGCCAACAGACCCTTGGGCCGGGCTCAACCCCACAGGCCCTGGTCTCCCCAGGAAGCCTTGTGCTCTTGGACTCACCGCAGCTGCAGGTGGGGGAGGTCATGATGCCTTCCATGCCGGACACCTTCAAAGCCACTAGGGGGCTCATCGAGATGACAGCACCCGAGTCTCCAACTTCGAGACCTCCACTACCTTGAGTGGTGTCTGCTCCCTGATCAGGATCTTGGCACTGCTTTGAGTCCCAGCATCGCACCTATGCCCCATGCTGGTCCGACTCGCGGCACTGGTCTTGCAGTCCTGACCCTCATAGCTGCTCCTGCTCAAGGTGGTTGTCGGTGAACAGGTTGTGGTCCTGCTCGAGGTCCACGTCCTGATCTGTGACCTCATGGCATCGCTCACAACACCAACCTCAGCCTGCACTTTCCAGACATCGCTCGATGGACTGGCACCACTCTATGCAACGGCACCACACGCCATCCCAGTGCCGCTCCACCTTGCGGCACCGCTCCCCAGCACGGCACCAGTCCTGCTTGCAGCACACCTCCTGCTCCTGGCACCGCTCCCCACTTCAGCACCGGCCTTGATCTCCGCATCGCTCTACATCGCGGCACCGTCCCACACCAAGGCGAAGCTCCTAGTCGTGGCGCTGCTCAACCTCCCAGCAGTGCTCCACATCCCACTGTCGTTCCCTGTACCGCGCCACCGGTCACCATCCGGACCTTGCTACCCTTCTTGGCACCCATCCCATCTGTTGGAGGAGAGAGCCTCCCTGGTGCAGTGTAGCACCGCTCCCCCTTGGCCGTCACACTCGAGATCACCCTCCCTCAGATCAGGCAGGGCATTGGGGGCATCAGAAGTGCACAGATCAGGGCCGGGGAGCCTAAGGCAGGATGCTTTGGCGCCTACTGGCAGTCCCAGTGGCAATTTTGGACCCCTTGGGTGTACCATCAGGCCCAAGGTGCCCCTCCTGGCGTCCCTCCATCGTTCCGTTCAGGGTCTCGCCTCCCTGAGGCAACCCTCAGCTGCCCACCACAGGACCCGGATCCAACCCCACATTCCCCTGGTGGATGCTACACCCAGCATTCAGGAGGACCCGGTTCTGGAGGATCAAGAGGCTGTCATGGAATTGGTCCTGCCATTGGCTTATTCCTCATCGTCCCCTGACAAGGCGGTGACAGGTACTTCCACATCTGGACCACCACCCATGGACTACAGGGCCCTGTAGGAACTCCTCCAACGGGTGGCCCTGAAGTCTGGACATGGTGCTGACCATCCTGAGGCACACCCTTGATTCCCTCCATTGGTGGCTAGATCCCCCTCATGGTAGATGCTGGGGTTCCTTTCCACCCTCCCCAGCCCACTTTGACTCTGGTAAGGGATGCGTCCACGCTGGGCTGGGGAGCGCATCTCGGGAGCCTGACAACTCGGGGCTTGTGGCAGGTAGAGGAACTGGCTCTGCATATCAACGTTAAAGAACTCAGGGCAGTCTGCCTCACCTGCCAAGCATTTCTGTCCTGCTTGCAGGGCCACTGCGTAGTGGTACTGATGGGGACAATACCACGGCCATGTTTTATATAAACAGACAAGGCGGAGCCTGATGGTCTCTTCTCTGTCAGGAAGCCCTCCTACTGTGGGGATTTTTGTCTAGCCCACTTCATCCCTCTCCAGGCTTCATACCTGCTGGGCGTTCAGAACATGCTGGCAGACAGCTTGAGCAGACGTTTCCTCACACGAGTGGCTGATTTGTCCAGACATCATCCACTCCATCTTCCGCAGCTGGGGGTTTCCCCAAATCGACCTGTTCGCCACGGGAGCCAACAGGAAGTGCCCAGCCTTCTGCTCCTTCAGGGGCCACAGCCCAGGCTCGATTGCAGATGCGTTCATGATTCCATGGTCTGGTCAACTGCTATACGCCTTCCCGCCATTCCCGCTTATCCACAAGGTGCTTCTCAAGGTCCGCAGGGAACTGGGGATGTTTAATCTGCAGAAGAGAAGAATGAGGGGGGATTTGATAGCTGCTTTCAACTACCTGAGAGGTGGTTCCAGAGAGGATGGTTCTAGACTGTTCTCAGTGGTAGCAGAAGACAGAACAAGGAGTAATGGTCTCAAGTTGCAGTGGGGGAGATTTAGGTTGGATATTAGGAAAAACTTTTTCACTAGGAGGGTGGTGAAACACTGGAATGTGTTACCTAGGGAGGTGGTGGAATCTCCTTGCTTAGAAGTTTTTAAGGTCAGGCTTGACAAAGCCCTGGCTGGGATGACTTAATTGGGGATCGGTCCTGCTTTGAGCAGGGGGTTGGACTAGATGACCTCCTGAGGTCCCTTGCAACCCTGATATTCTATGAAAGCGGAAGTCATACTGTTAGCCCCAGCTTGGCCTCGCCAGTGCTGGTACCCCACCCTCATTGACCTTTCGGTCCGGTCAGTGGTATGGCTACCTCTCACTCCCAACCTCATCTCACAGAAACACGGTCATTTCCTTCACCCGGACCTTCAGTTGCTCCACCTCGTGGCCTGGAGGATCTGTGGCTGAACCAGGCAGAGCTCGCCTGCTCAGACCCGGTGAGACAGGTGCTTCTGGAGAGCCACAAGCCGTCTACTAGAGCCACGTACAGGGTGAAATGAAAGAGGTTCTCCAGCTGGTGTGCCCAAAGGCAGGCGCTTCCACTCCAGGTTCCCATCCCTTGTATCCTAGATTATCTTCTTTACCTGAAGGACCAGCATCTGGCATTTGGTTCCCTCAAGGTCCATCCCCCGTGGCCATCTCAGCGTTCCACCCAGATGTTTCTGGGTGCTCGGCGTTCGCACACCCATCATGGGTCGTTTCCTGAAAGGTCTGGAAAAGATACATGCCCCGATGAAGCCCCCTATTCTGGCCTGGAACCTCAGCCTAGTCCTCTCCTGCCTCATGGGCCCTCCCTTCGAGCCTCTAGCTTCTTGTTAGCTTCTCTACCTCTCTTGCAAGGTTGCTTTTCTGGTGGCTATCACCTCGGCATGACACGTGTCTGAACTGCGGGCTCTTACATCTGAGCCTCTGTACACTATCCTTCATAAGGACAAGGTGCAACTTAGGCCTCATCTGGCCTTCCTTCCCAAAGTGGTGTCCCGCTTCCATGTTAGCCAGGACATCTTCCTCCCGGTTTTCTACCCAAAACCACACAACAGTCCCCGTGAACAGCAGCTGCATTCACTGGATGTCAGGAGGGCGCTTGCTTTCTATATTGACCACACACAGCCGTTCCACAAGACAACCCAGTTGTTCGTTGCCTTAGCAGAGCAGATGAAAGGTTTGCCAGTCTCTTCCCAGTGGATCTCCTCCTGGATCACGGCATGTATACACCCTTGTTGTAACTTGGCGAAGGTTCCTTCGCCTGCCATCACAACTCACACCACAAGGGCGCAGGCCTCCTCGACAGCCTTCCTGGCCCATGTACCTCTCCAGGAAATCTGCAGGGCTGCCACGTGGTCTTCAGTGCATACCTTCACGTTGCACTACGTCATCATCCATAAATCTTGGGATGATGCGGCGTTCGGCAGAGCGGTACTTCGGTCGGCTATACCTTGACTCCGACCCCACCTCCGAGGTAAGGCTTGGAAGTCACCTAACTGGAATAGATACGCGCAAGCACTCGAAGAAAAAAGGAGTACTTGTGGCACCTTAGAGACTAACCAATTTATTTGAGCATGAGCTTTCGAAGTGAGCTGTAGCTCACGAAAGCTCATGCTCAAATAAATTGGTTAGTCTCTAAGGTGCCACAAGTACTCCTTTTCTTTTTGCGAATACAGACTAACACGGCTGTTACTCTGAAACCTGAAGAAAAAATGGTTACTCACGCTTTTTGTAACTATTTTTCGAGATGTGTTGCTCATCCCTCATACGTATTCCATCCCCCCACCCCCCACCTGCTGGCAAGAAGGAACTGAAGTGGGGGTCAGGCTGGCAGGGTCGTATATAGAGCGCCATATCTGTGCCATTCCTGGGGGCTCCACAGCCGGGGTAGCTGCTAGGGAAAAGCTTCCGACAGCCGTGCACGCGGAGCATGCACACACCTGACTGGATTAGATATGAGTAACACATCTTGAAGAACAACAGTTACAAAAAGGGTGAGTAACTGTCTTGTTTGTTTTTTAAACCTGCTGCCTATTAATTTCATTTGGTGACCCTTAGTTCTTGTGTTTTATGAAGGGGTAAATAACGCTTCCTTATTTACTTTCTCCACACAAGTCGTGCTTTTATAAACCTCAATCATAATCCCCCCCTGTAGTCGTCTCTTTTCCAAGATGAAAAGTCCGTGTTATTAATCTCTTCTCATATGGAAGCTGTTCCATACCCCTAATCATTTTTTGTTGCCCTTTTCTGTATCTTTTCAAATTCCAATATATCTTTTTTGAGATGGTACGACAAGTCTGCATGCTGTATTCAAGATGTGGGCGTACCATGGATTTATATAGAGGCAACATTATATTTTCTGTCTTATTATCTATCCTTTTGTTAATGATTCCCAACATTCTGTTTAGCTTTTTTGATTGCTGCTGCACATTGAGTGGATGTTTTCAGAGAACTATCCACAATGACTCCAAGATCTCTCTCAAGTGGTAACAGCTAATTATGACCCCATCATTTTATAGATATAGTTGGGATTATGTTTTCAAGTGTGCATTACTTTTCATTTATCAACATTGAATTTCATCTGCCATTTTGTTGCCCACTAATCAAGTTTTGTGAGATCCCTTTGTAGCTCTTAATAGTTTGCTTTGGATTTAACGATCTTGAGTAGTATTGTATTGGCAAATTTTGCCACCTCACTATTTACCCCTTTTTCCAGATCATTTATGAATATGTTGAACAGCACTGGCCGCAGTGCAGATCCCTGGGAGATCCGTTCTGAAAACTGACTATTTATTCCTACCCTTTGTTTCCTGTCTTTTAACCACTTACTGATCCATGAGAGGACCTTCCCTCTTATCCCATGACTGCTTACTACGCTTAACAGCCTTTGGTGAGGGACTTTGTCACAGGCTTTCTGAAAATCTAAGTACACTGTATCCACTGGATGTCCCTTGTCCACATGCTTGTTGACTCCCTCAAAGAATTGTAATAGATTTGTGAGGCATGATTTTCCTTTACAGAAACCATGTTCACCCCCTCCCAACAAATCGTGTTCATCTGTATGTTTGATAATTCTGTTCTTTGCTATAGTTTCAACCTAATGAAGTTAGGTTTACCAGCCTGTAATTTCCAGGATTGCCTCTGGAGCCTTTTTTAAAATGTATAAAGTTTGCGGACAATACCAAGCTAGGATGGGTTGCAAGTGCTTTGGAGGATAGGATTAAAATTTAAAATGATCTGGACAATCTGGAGAAATGGTCTGAAGTAAATAGGATGAAATTCAATAAGGACAAATGCAAAGTACTCTGCTTGGGAAGGAACAATCAGTTGTACATATACACAATGGGAAATGACTGCCTAGAAAGAAGTTCTGCGGAAACGGACCTGGGGGTCATAGTGGATCACAAGCTAAATGTGAGTCAACAGAGTAATGCTGTTGCAAAAAAAGCAAACATAATTCTGAGATGTGTTTATCAGAAGTCTTGTAAGCAAGTTATGAGAAGTAATTCTTCCGATCTACTCTGTGCTGATAAGGTCTCAACTGGAGTTCTGGGCGCCACATTTCAGGAACGATGTGGACAAATTGGAGAAAGTCCAGAGAAGAGCAACAAAAACGATTACAGCTATAGAACACCTGACCTATGACGAAGCTTGAAAAAATTGGGTTTGTTTGTTGTGGAGAAGAGGAGACTGAAAGGGGACATGACAACAGTTTTCAAGTACATAAAAGATTATTACAAGGAGGAGGGAGAACAATTTTTCTCCTTAACCTCTGAGGCTAGGACCAGAAGCAATGGGCTTAAATTGCAGCAAGGGTGGTTTAGGTTGGACATTAGGAAAAATTTCCTAACTGTCAGGGTAGTTAAGCACTGGAACAAATTGTGGCATCTCTGTCATTGGAGGTTTTTTAAAAACAGGTTAGATAAACACATGTCGGGGATGGTCTAGTTATTACATAGCCCTGTCTATGGGGGGGACTGGACTAGATGACCTCTCAAGGTCCCTTCCAGTCTTACTCTTCTATGTTTCTCCAAGTCTTGATGTCTTCAAATCAAGACTGGTACATTTCTGGAAGATGCTTTCATCAAGCACAAGTTATTGGGTTCCGTGCAGGGGTAGCTTGAGATATATACAGGAAGTCAGACTTGATCTAATGGTCCCTTCTGGCCTTAAACTCTGAGAGTCCATTAGAAATGCTTGACTTCGGACTGGCTGGCTCCAGCTTTGTGTGCACAAGGTATCTTCATGTGCCTGCACAGTGAGATGTTTGCCGTTCTTGTTCTGATGTGCAGGCTTGCATGCTGTTTCCAAGAGCCTTGCTGCTTCGCTACTATAGTTTATGAAGTCTTTAAATATACATAGTGCTGCAGTTTACAGTATAATGGGAACCAGTGGGAGCCAGACAAACCTGGAGACAATAAGGGCTATGCTGTTGCAACTAGAGTATGTAACTGATTCTGGCATCTCTTCTCTGCCTCTCATCCTGTAACAGTGTTGTCTCCTTTAAGAGCAGGCTTTCTGATGTGTAGTGCCTAGGAAATGTGTGTAATTACATGAGTAGGTAGAGAGCAAGCCCTGCAGGGAGAAGAAGGGAAAAAAATAAAAGCTAGGTCCTGATGTGTACTCAAAATGAGACCTGGGGGAGAGCAGGTTGTGTCTCCACCGTGAGACCCAACGGGAACAGCAGTGGTACTTAGGTTTTTGCTGGCAAGGACCTGGGTGTGGAGTCTGAGTGCGTATATGGTCAGAAGCTGGTGAGAGGGGCAGGGACTGCCTGGTGCTATGGTGGACCCCTGAAGCCAAGAGATGTAATGACTACAGCTATGTTTTAGTCACGAGTATTTTTAGTAAAAGTCATGGACAGATCACGGGCTGTAAACAAAAATTCATGGGCCCGTGACCTGTCCATGACTTTTACTAAAAATACCTGCCCTGACTAAAACTTGGCCAGAGGGACGCGGGTGCTCGGGGGGTGGGACGGGACCCCCACGGTGTTATGCAGGCAAAACTACACAGTATCATTTTAGGGAACAAGGCAAAAATGCCACGTTTATTTGACAATTTGATTATAACCACTAGCTCATACCTAATTTTTCTTATATATTCTCTGTGTGTGTGTGTGTGTGTGTGTAACACACACACACAAAATTTATATTTTCTACACCTGCTGGATAGTTACCAGTCCTGAACGTAGCTTGAGTTCGCGGCTTGGGATCGTAGCTTATGGTGGCTAACTGGCCAGGAAAGCCAGGCAGGAGGAAGGGCTGGGTCTCTGTCGGGCATGCACTGATGCTGCTCGATGTTGGCAGCAGAATGTTACCCTCCAAAGTCTTCCATCTCAGCCATCCTTTTTGTAGGCTTTAGTTTGAATCCAGAGTCTATAGGTCTTGCTGTGTCACGACGCCTCTGGGTTCGGTGTGATTGATCACCCATCAATTGCAGACATGACTTTCAGCCTGGGACCTGGCTTTGATGTTCCTTCAGTTGTACCTTTGTTCTTTTTCTTTTTAGGGTGGACTCTTCTTGCTTTGTCAAGGCTGTTGTCTGCATCTTCAGCCATTGGTGTTTACACTTTATTTCATCAGGACGGGCTGGGGCTGGAGTTTGATTCCATCCTCCATACGTACCTCATTCGTACATCTAAACTAATAAGATTACATCAGGGTTTTGCAAAATGAAGGTTGCAGCAGGCTTTTACAAAATGGAGTGAGCATTTTAAAATGGAGTTTGAGTTACAATATGGACAAGTATAATGAATGGCAAACAGTGAGTGGAAGTTATAATGTTGAAATAGTGCAAGTTTCAGTGATTTAAGCAGCAATTGGATTGAAAGTGAAATTTACAAGGGCAGCTGGCTGAACAGCTATGGCTCTTAACAAGCATCTTAATCGTCAATTTGCTAGTTATTGGGGTGACCGTTTTATGAATGAATGTTGTTTCATTCATAAAACTTTTCTTAGAACAATTTCATTTATCAGTTCTACAGCAGATGTCGGAGGAGCGGGGAGCTGGGCTGTGGCGTGTGGCCTGGGACCCCTGCTGGTACCGGTCCCGGGGGGGGGGGGGGGGGGGGGGAGTTTGGCAGGGGCTTCCTACTTGGCTCCACATCCCTGCAGCTTCTAGGCGGCAGGGTCTCCACTGCTCCCGCCACAAGTGCCGGCTGCCGCAGCTCCCATTGGCTGGGAACCGCAGTCAATGGGAGCTATGGGGACGGGCCTGCAGACAGTGTACGACGTGGAGACCCCTCTGCCATCTAGGATCTGCAGGGGGTTCATGCTAGTGGGAGCTGGGGGGCCCCCCAGCCCAAGGTAAGCACCCCCCCTGCACTCCCCAACCCCTGCCCCTAACCCTGAGCCCCCTCCCACACACCCAAACTGCTGCTACTGGCCCTGGGGCTGCCCGGCTTGCACAGTCCCTGAGCTAGCACCAGCCACTGCAGAAGTCACGGAAAGTCATGGAATCCTTGACTTCCATGACAGACTTGCAGCTTTAGTAATGACTAGTCACTGTCCCTAGAAAGAGGGCTGTGGAAGACAGAGGACAGGCATGAACAGAAAGGGGTTTGTAATGCAAATAGAAGTTAATTTAGTCTGTTAATAAACCAGACCCAGGAAGAGAAGATTTTATTTGCAACTCAAGTCATACAGTATGTGATTTCCCCTCCCCCCCCCCCCCCACCCACCCACCTGAGGCTCTAGTAGAGACAGGGGTGCTCCCCTGATGACACTGGGTAAACTGACCCTGCAGTTTGTCGTTCAGGGGCTAGTAATGGGCTGTCAATAGGAATGGCTCTGAGTACCCAGGTGTCTTCTTTAGCCCCTAATCACTGACTCGGGGGTTTGTTCCCTGCAAGTAATTAAGGGTTGTAGTGGGTTTGTGTAGTGGGTTCCCTTTTGCTCAGTGGGAGGCCCCTGCGCCTCACTACAAGGACCCACTCTAATAGCAGTAACTTGTTGACACCAACCCTTCCTGGATATGATGATTTCTCTGCTCCCTGGCCCAGTCCAGCTAGGACTACATGGATCGGTCCCATCCTGCAGTGGATCAGTAGAACTCTTAGCCTGTTTTTTCAGCCTGTGCCAGGGCCTTCCCTACCACAGTTGCATTCTGTGCAAACCCAAAGACTGAGTAAGTGTGTATGTTTCTGAACTTTGCAGAGAACTGTAACTGTCTCAGGAATGTATCTGTTCCCTAAAGGAGTAGAATTTTGGAGGTGCATTTAACTCCGACAGGTCCTAGCAGCTGACAGCTGTTGGTATTTGAAAGTTGTGTTTGAGTCTCTGCTCTCTGTTCCAGGTGACTATGCTGGCTTCCCAGGGTGTGGCCTGCTCAGACTGCATAGCACCTACCGTCATGACCTCAAGATCTATGCTTCAGATGAGGGCAGGGTTCAGATGACAGCAGCAGCTTTTGCAAAGGTGACTCCTCTCTTATGGCATCTGCGCAGTTCACAGCCATGTCTGCTGCAGCCCAGATAACCCAGAGGTGGTTCTTGGCTGTAGGGCTGATGGCCAGCAGCAAAGGATCTACACCATCTGGAGCTGCTACAAAACTTCACTAGATAGCTCTCAATAATGATTTTCCTTTTAAAGCAGGCCCAGGTGATATGCAGGGTGAGCTCTCCTGTAGGTAACCTCTTTGCTGTTCTAGTGGGCGTGTCTGAGACTGTCCACCCTTCACAGAGACTGTACGTTTACACGGGACAGCACTGGTAGTGCAATATGACCCTCCTATTTCTGCTGCGTTTGACAGCACTGGAGCAGTAGCTGAAGCCTGGTAATGAATCAGTCAGATCCCTGGGGGAGTTATTCATCTGGTATCCTGGGTATGCATGATGCCAGAGCCATTTGTATGCGTCTAGGTATTTGTTGCTTAGAAGGTTGTTTCTCAGAGGACTGCTTAGTTTAAGGCGGGGTGGCCAGCTGTGGCTCATGAGCTGCATGTGGCTTTTTTACAGTTAAAATGCGACTCACAGAGCCCCTCCTTCCATTCTCTGCTTACCAGATTGGGCGGGAGCTCGGGGGTTCTGTCCTGTGGCTGGGTGGTGGGGTTAGGGGCTTCTGATCTCAGGGCTTCAGCCCCACAGAGAGAGAGTCTGCCAGAGCTTGAGTCTTCAGCCCCACTCCTGATGAAGCCCCAAACCCCAGGGGGCGCTTCTTGTGGGAGCTGAAGCCCCGAACCCTGGCGGGCATGCGCCGGCTCTCGAACTTCTGAAGATTGTCATATGAGGCTCGGAGACTCAGTAAGTGTGGCCACCCCTGGTTTAAGGTTTGGCTCTCTGGTAACCACTTGGTTGTAAATGGGCAGTGAAATGTTCCAAATGACAGTGTGGGGTAGGGATCAGGTTGGGAGTGTCTGTGGATATCACTCAGACAAATGGGAAATCCTAGTGTGTTCTGGAATCTGATTTGCAAGGAGCTTTCATTGTATAAATGGTTCCACCCCTTTAGAAGTCAGTGACTCAAGGGTGCAGTAGGCAGCCAAGGACTGCTCCAGCCAAAACCTACAACAGTTCTTATTGCACTGACAGAATCTTTGGCACTTTCCTAAACACTGTTAAAACCATCCTCAACAGCTAGGATTTCATTTGGTGACTTGAAGGAGAAACTAGTCATGAAATTTGCTAGAAAGTGTGCTGGCTTGTGTTCTACTGAGCTGAAATCCTTTCCTGTTCTGCTCTAGGGTCTCCTGGCTCTGGAGGGAGAGCTAACCCCCATCTTGGTACAAATGGTAAAAAGTGCCAATATGAATGGGCTGTTGGACAGTGATAGCGACTCCCTCAGCAGCTGCCAGCACAGAGTGAAGGCACGGCTGCATGAAATCATGCAGAAGGATGCCAAGTTCTGCGAGGAGGATTACGAAAAGGTAACATAAGAACGGCCATACTGAGTCAGACCAAAGATCCATCTAGCCCAGTATGCTGTCTTCCAACCATGGCCAATATCAGGTGCCCCAGAGGGAATGAAGAGAACAGGTAATCATCAAGTGATCCATCCCCTGTCACCTATTCCCAGCTTCTGGCAAACTGAGGCCAGGGATACCATCCCTGGCCATCCTGGCTAGTAGCCATTGATGGACCTATCCTCCATGAATTTATCTAGTTCTTTTTTTGAACGCTGTTATGGTCTTGGCCTTCACAACATCGTCTGGCAAAGAGTTCCACAGGTTAACTATGTGTTGTCTGAAGAAATACTTCCATTTGTTTGTTTGTTTTAAATCTGCTGCCTATTAATTTCATTTGGTGACCCCTAGTTCTTGTGTTATGAGAAGGAGTAAATAACATTTCCTTATTTACACCAGTCATGATTTTATAGATCTCTATCATATTCCCCCCTTAGTCATCTCTTTTCCAAGCTGAAAAGTCCCATTCTAATTAATCACTCCTCATACAGAAGCTGTTCCATACCCCTAATCATTTTTGTTGCCCTTTTCTGAACCTTTTCCAATTCCAATATATTTTTTTGGGGATGGAGCGACCACATCTGCACACAGTATTCAAGATGTGGGTGTACCACAGATTTATATAGAGGCAATATGATATTTTCTATCTTATTATCAATCCTTTTCTGAATCATTCCCAACATTCTGATAGTTTTTTTGATGGCTGTCGCACATTTGAGCGGATGGTTTCAGAGAGCTCTCCACAATGACTCCAAGAGCTCTCTCTTGAGTGGTAACAGCTAGTTTAGACCCCATCATTTTATATGTATAGTTAGGATTATGTTTTCCACTGTGCATTTGCATTTATCAACATTGAATTTCATCTGCCATTTTGTTGTCCACTCACCCAGGTTTGTGAGATCCCTTTGTAATTCTTCAGTCTGGGACTTAACTATCTTGAGTAGTTTTGTATCATCTGCAAATTTTGCCACCTCAGTTTACCCCATTTTCCAGATTGCTTAAAAATATGTTGAATAGTACTTTTCCCAGTACAGACTCCTGGGGGACACCACTATTTACCTCTCTCCATTCTGAAACCTGACTATGTATTCCTGCCCTTTGTTTCCTATCTTTTCTCACCAGTTACTGATCTACGAGAGGACCTTCCCTGTTATCCCATGACAGTTTACTTTGCTTAAGAGCCTTTGGTGATGGACCTTGTCAAAGGCTTTCTGAAAATCTAAGTACACTAGATCCCCCTTGTCCACATGCTTGTTGACCCCCCCTCAAAGAATTCTAGTAGATTGGTGAGGTATGATTTCCTTTTACAAAAACCATGTTGACTGTTCCCCAACAAATTATGTTGATGTACGTGTCTGACTATTCTGTTCTTTACTATAGTTGCAACCAGTTTGCCTGATACTGAAGTCAGACTTACCAGCCTGTAATTGCTGGGATCACCTCTAGAGCCCTTTTTAAAAATTGGGGTCACATAAGCTATCCTGCAGTCATTTGGTACATTTGATTTAAATGATAGGTTATAAACCACAGTTAATAGTTCTGCAATTTCACATTTGAGTTCCTTCAGAACGCTTGGGTAAATACCATCTGGTCTTGGTGACTTATTATTTAATTTATCAATTTTGTTTCAAAACTTCCTCTAATGACATGTCAATCTGGGACTGAGCCATCCCAGGTCTTGCTGAATCTGGAAAAACCTAATGTGCCAGTATTAAAAAGGATGAACTGGGTGGTTCTAGTTCAGACAGCCTAACATTGAGCCAGGGAAAATGTGAAAAGGCCGATACGGGATGAAATCGGTAAAGAATTAGTTAGTTAATTCCAGTCAACATGATTTTATGGGAAGTAGCTAACCCAATATCACTTTCTAATGAGCTTACAAGTCTGGTTGACAAAGGAAATAGTTTTGAGATAATATACTTAAACTTCCGTAAGGCACTTGGCTTAGTCCCATGTGACATGATTAAAAGATTAACACTGTACAGAACCAATGTAGCCCGTATTAAATGGGTTCAGAATTTGTCTCCTACATCTCAAAAAGAAATTGTAAATGGGGAATCATTCTGTGAGGGCGTTCTAAGTGGGGTCCCTCAGATCTGTTCTTTACTCGGTGCTAATCGCTATCGTTACCTGTGATCTAGCAGAAAGTATAAAATAATTACTAGTAAAGTTTGCAGGGGTCACAGAAATTGGTGGAAAGGTAAATAATGGTGGGGTCAGTTCTACAGAGGGATCTGAATCGTGTGGTAAGCTGGGCTTCTTTGAACAGCATGCATTTTAGTACAGCTAAATGTGAAAGTCACACATGTAGGAACAAAGAATGTAGTGGGTCACGCTTCTAGGAATGGGGAGTATTTTGGAAAGCAGTGACTCTGAAAGGGACTTTAGGTCCTAGTGGATACCAGCTGGACATGAATTTCCAGTGCCTTGCACTGGTTAAGAGAACAAACGCAATCCCTTGGATGCATAAGCAAGAGAATATCAAGTAGGTGAGGTGCTGTTACTTCTATATGCAGACCATTACAGATCACTGTGTCCAGTTCTGGTGTCAACACTTTAAAAAGGATGTTGGTGATAAATTGGAGAGGTTCAGAATGATTTGAGGTCTGGAAAACCTGGCTTACAGTGAGAAACTAAAAATAAGCTCAATCTATTTAGTTTTTCCAAGAGAAGGTTTTTGATGGCGTGATCACTATCTGCAAGTAACTGCCCGGGGAAAAGGCTCGTGATAGTAGAGGACTCTTCAATGTGGCAGACAAAGGCATATCCCAATCCAGTGGCTGGAAGCTGAAGTTAGAGGAATTCAGACTAGAAATAAGGGTGTAAATTGCCAACAGTCGGAGTAATTAACAATTGAACAACTTGCTGGGTGATGTGGTGGTTTCTCCATCACTTTTTGATTCTTTTTGAATTAAGACCAGATATCTTTTTCTAAAGGATCTCTTCAGCCAGAATTATAGGCTGATGCAGGGACCACGGGGTGAAATTCTCTGGCCTCTGTTATGGGGGTGCTCCAAGTAGATTATCATAATTCTCTTCTGGCCTTAAAATCTATGACTCTTTAATCTTCTAATCTTCTGCACGTCATTGCTCATATCTAGAAAGGCAGAGACAGCATTCTGACCGTGTTTTATCTTAGTGATGGTGGTGGCCTAAATGTAGTGCTTCCTTGCTCACTGCCATGTGTCACATGTGCATACACATCTTATCAGGGCTGGGCCACAGGCGGCCTATGTATACTGGTCAGTTACTCACTTGCGGTCAGGAGACAGTAGCAGAATCGGGGTTGAATTGGGTCAGGCTACCATAAAATGATAGCCAGTTATCACTGGTGCATCCGCAGGTGGCTAATGAGACCGATCTGAGATCCATAGATCTGGCCTCAATTGAGGCAGTCGTTTCCCAGTGGAAGGGGCGGATATGGATCGTCGAGTCGGGCTGTGCCACATTCTTTCCTTTCCTGTTTCTCAGTTTCCTGTTGTCTCCATTGATCTCAAAATACTGGGATCCTTTTTCATTTTGGTTAGTCAAGGGCATCCCAAGAGTTTTATGTCAATATTGCCCTTCATGTTAGTTTTGAGGGTGTCTTTGAAGTGCTTCCCCCGCCTCCCCATATCAATTGGCCATGGCTCAGTTGTGAGAACATGACCTGCTTCAGGAGTCAATTTTGTGGCATTCAAAGAACGTGACCAGCCCAGCAGAGTTGGTGGTGGATGATCATAGCTTCAATACTGGAGGTTTTGCCCTTGGGACAGAACACTGATGTTGGTGTGTTGGGCATCCCACTTGGTTTGGAAGATCTTGCAGAGGCACCGTTGATGCTATCCTTCAAGAATCTTGAGGTGTCTACTGTACATGACCTTAGTTTTAGCACCGTACAAGAGAGCAGGGATAACAGCCTGGTACATGAGAAGTTTGGTTTGATTCTTGATGTCACAATATTCGAAGGCACGTTTTTCTAAAGCGGCACTGGCACGTTGAGGGTGGTGGTGAATTTCCTTGTCGATGTTGGCTTTCTGCTACAGATAGTACTTACTTTACCTCAGCAGCTCAACAGTCTCCAGGGTCTCGATTAATCTGAATTATGGGAGCAGGATCCTGGTGATTCGGAGCCTGTTGGAGTATTTTAGTTTTCTTGGTGTTTTAATGCGAGGCCAAGTTGGTTGTGTGCCTTTGTTGGCCTCTTCCTCTCTGAGGTGAAGGGGACTTCCTTCCCACACAAGCATAGGGCCTCTTCCTCTCAGGTCTACCTGGAGCAGTCATGGCTGCTGTGCATGAGAAGTAAAATAATCAAGCCTGGATCCAGCCCACTCCATGTACGTTGACAGGACCCAGACTCCTCTGTACTAATGAAGCACCTGGCAGCACTTGCCCTCATCAGCATCTGATGCACTGGGAGTAAAGCATGGTACTCAACCTGGGGACCAGGAACAGAACCTAGAGGTTATGACCACCATTCCTTTCCTTACAACTAGACTGGGGGAGGGTCCCCCAAATTTTTTTTCTGTTGTAATCTGAGGTCTCAGAATGGAAGAAGCTGAGACCCAGTAGAGAAAAGGAAATGGCTTCTGTCAAGGTTGCTTCCCCACTCTGAACTCTAGGGTACAGATGTGGGGACCTGCATGAAAAACCCCCTAAGCTTATTTTTTTACCAGCTTAGGTTAAAACTTCCCCAAGGTACAAACTATTTTATCTTTTGTCCCTGCACCTTATTGCTGCCACCACCAAGCGTCTAACAAAAATAACAGGGAAAGAGCCCACTTGGAAATGTCTTTCCCCCCAAGCCCTACACCCCCTTTCCTGGGGAAGGCTTGATAAAAATCCTCACCAATTTGCATAGGTGAACACAGACCCAAACACTTGGATGTTAAGAATAATGAAAAAGCAATCAGGTACTTAAAAAAAGAATTTTAATTAAAGAAAAAGTAACAGAATCACCTCTGTAAAATCAGGATGGTAAATACCTTTCAGGGTAATCAGATTAAAAACCTAGAGAATCCCTCTAGGCAAAACCTTAAGTTACAAAAAGACACAAAAGCAGGAATCTACATTCCATTCAGCACAACTTATTTTATCTGCCATTTAAACAAAACAGAATCTAACGCATATCTAACTAGATTGTTTATTAACTCTTTACAGGAGTTCTGACCTGCATTCCTGCTCTGGTCCCAGCAAAAGCAACACACAGACAGAGAGAACCCTTTGTTGTGTCCCCCTCCCCCCCCCCCCCCCCAGCTTTGAAAGTATCTTGTCTCCTCATTGGTCATTTTGATCAGGTGCCAGCGAGGTTATCTTAGCTTCTTAACCCTTTACAGGTGAAAGGGTTTTTCCTCTGGCCAGAAGGGATTTAAAGGTGTTTACACTTCCCTTTATATTTATGACAGCTTCTCACCTATGAATACCACCTAGTCCCTCTTGGAAGGTCTCTGCTGTACCATAGAGAGAGACTTTTGCCAACAGGCCAGGTGTGGCATGGAGGGTCAGGGAGGTAAAGGCTGTTGGTGGTGGATGTATAGGATGACTGTTACACAAGGCATTAGTTTGTCAGTTGCACACCATTTCCGGAAGCTTAATTGCTGGGGCTGGGCTGGATGCTCTGTGCTCTCTATATGAATAGACACTAACCTTTTTGTGTTCTCTTTACTCTGCAGTTAGCACCAACAGGCAGCATCTCGCTGGTCAACTCCATGACTTTCATCCAGAACCCAGTAGAGATCTGTGACAAGGTGTTTGCCCTAATCGAAAACCTCACTTCCCAGATATGCAAACGTCTGGAAGATCCCAAATCTGCAGGTGAGCAGCTGGGCTTGGGAATAGGGTTGTCCAGAGCAGAATCCTCTAGATTGGTCTGTGCAAGCAAGAGCTCTGAGCTGTATAAATATGTGTCTGCAGTAAAGAGGCCTAGGAAACGCACACTTGGAGAGAGGCTTGGCTAATGCATGAAGGGAGCAGTTGGACTCAGCTGAGCAGCATAGTTCAGCTCCGGAGGAGGAGCCTTCCAAAGCGTGGTAGAAAGCTCCAGTTCTTTAAAATATATATATCGAGTCTGGTCTGCATGCTGTTGATCTGGAAGCTTCCATTCCTATTTTGAACCATGTTCTGGAAAGGTGTAACGCCAAGGAGCTGGATTGCTCTGTGTTCAAGGCGTTAGTGATTACTGTTAGTAACAATGCAGACTTCTTGGGTGTGACTGGGTTTTCCAAGCCCATTTGTGGTATTTGCTATGAGGCTGTAGGTCTTTCTTTATTTTTCCTTTCCCAGCTGGAATCCCAGCTATCGGAAACACGTGCAGTCTTGTCAGTTGAAACTCAAATAAGAGTAGCCTGGGTGTGAACATAGAATCATAGCAATATGGGGTTGGAAGGGACCTCAAAGTCATCAAGTCCAGCCCACTGCACTAAGGCAGGACCAAGTAAACCTAGACCAGCCCTGACAGGTGTTTGTCCAACCTGTTCTTAAAAACCTCCAATGAGGGAGATTCCACAACCGCCATTGGAAGCCTTATTCTGGAGCTTAACTACTGTTCAAGTGAGAGAGATTTTCCTAATATCTAACCTAAACTTCCCTTGTTGCAGATTAAGCCGATTACTTCTTGTCCTACCTTTAGTGGACATACAGAACAAACGATCCCAGTCCTCTTTATAAGAGCCATTATCATATTTGGAGACTTATCAGGTCCCCCCTCAGTCTTCTTTTCTCAAGACTAAGCGTACTCACTGTTTTAACTTTTTCTCATAAGTCAGGATCTCTAAATCTTTTATCATCTTTCTTGCTCTATTTTGTAGTCTCTCCATTTTGTCCACCTCTTCCTAAAGCATGGTGCCCAGAATGGACACACTACTCCAAATGACAACTCACTAGTGCCAAGTAGAGCGGGACAGTTACCTCTTTTATGTCTTACATATGTCAGTCCTGTTTAATACACCTCAGAGTGATATTAGCCTGTTTTGCAACTGCTTTACATTTTTGACTCGGATTTAATTTGTGATCTGCTAGAACCCTCATTTCCCCCCCTCCCCACCCTGATTCTTTTCAGCAGTACTACCGCCGAGCCAGTTATTTCCCATTTTGTAGTTGTGCATTTGGTTGGTTTTTTTTTCCTTCTTGAGTAAAGTACTTTGGTGGCTTCATTTTATTGATTTCAGACCAGTTCTCCAATTTGTCAAGGTTGTTTTGAATTCTGATCCTGTCCTCCAAAGTGCTTTAACCCCTCCCAGCTTGGTGTCATCTGCAGACTTTATAAGCATACTCTCCACTCCATTATCCAAGTAATTAATTAAAATATTGAATAGTACCTACCCAGGACTGAGCCCTGTGGGATCCCACTAGATACATCATAGAATATTAGGGTTGGAAGAGCGCTCAGGAGGTCATCTAGTCCAATCCCCTGCTCAAAGCAGGACCAACACCAACTAAATCATCCCAGCCAAGGCTTTGTCAAGCCGGGCCTTAAAAACCTCTAAGGATGGAGATTCCACCACCTCCCTAGGTAACCCGTTCCAGTGCTTCACCACCCTCCCAGTTTGGCTATGGCTGATTTGATAACTGCTTTTTGAGTATGGTCTTTCAACCAGTTGTGCACCCACCTCGTAGTAATTTCATCTTGACCACATTTCCCTAGTTTGCTTATGAGAGTGTCGTGTGACTGTGTCAAAAGCCTTACTAAAATCAAGATACATCCTGTCTACTGGTTCTCTCCCCCCACCAGGTCATAATCCTTTCAAAGAAGGAAATTGGATTGGTTTGGCATGGTTTATTCTTGACAAATCCATGCTGGCTATTGCTTATAACCCTATTATCCTCCAGGAGCATAAAAATTGATTGTTGAATAATTACCAGGTATCAAAGATAGGCTGACTACTCTATCATGCTTCAGGATCTCCTTTTAGTATGTCTACACTGCACTTTAAAACCTGCAGCAGTGAGTCTCAGAGCCTGGGTCTATAGCACTCAGGCTCCTGCTAAGGCACTAAAAAGAGCTGTGTAGACATCTGGGCTCAGGCTGGAGCTCAGGCTCTGAAGCCTGGGGTGATGGGTGTGTTTCTCCAGCCCAAGTATGGACGTCTACAGGGCTCTTTTTAGTACAAGCCTGAGCCTGTAGCCCCGGCTCTGTACAGCAGGTTTTCAAACACAGTGTAGAGAGAGCCTCTGTTTCCCTTTTTAAAACATATTTGTTTTGTTATTGCTGCTCTTTAGACCTGCAGCTGTACCACAGTGAGACTTTGGAGCTGATGCTGCAGCGCTGGAGCAAGTTGGAGAGGGATTTCCGCATGAAGAATGGGCGCTATGACATCAGCAAGATCCCTGATATCTATGACTGCATCAAATATGATGTACAACACAATTGCACTCTGAAGCTGGAGGGCACTGCTGAACTCTTCAAACTCTCCAAAGCCTTGGCAGATGTGATCATACCCCAGGTACAGTCTGGCTCGACTTTCCCCTCTCTCCTAGGAGTGACGCTCGCTCTCAATAGCGGAAGTGTCTAACATGGGTCTCACAAAGGGATGTGTCTTCAGGCCCGTGTCAGGTTTCCCCACTGTGAGCAAAAACCAGAAAGTGGTTGGTTGGTTGGTGTTTATAAGAGGATTTCACTGTATTGAGTAGTTCCTACTTCTTCTGCATTTTATCACTTGTGGGAGCAAGGCAGCTACTCTGCAAGCCACCCGTATCTTCTAGAGAGCATTGTCCACTAGGTCAGCTTGCCCCTTCCTTGCCCTCTTAGCGAGAAAGGTTCCAAGGCTAGGAAAAGGTAAGTGGCCCTAACTACCCTACAGTTCCTTCTAACCACTGAAGGTGTAGCAAACTTTGATCATATACAGTGTTCTGTGTGCTTATCTTGTTGGGTTTTTTCTTTTGCCATTTAGGGGCAAATTTTGTTTATAGTTAAATTATCAGCCAACTAATCCGATTTCTTAAGTGAAAAGTGCAGAAGATGAGATGTCCATCAGGCACGGGCTTCCTCTAGATTACCACAAGCAGGAGGGTAGGCTCCCTCACAACCTCACTGTCAAGGGAGACTCTCCAGGCCTGCTAAGCTAAGGTTAGCCCATGTACAAGTCCAGTGTCAATGTACAGGATTGTCCTGCAGAGAGGGGAAGGCTGCCTCACCCCCCAGCTGGTGGAAAAGCTCTTCAGGCCCAGTTGATTAAGTCTGGCTATCAAGTTAAGGATCTGCTCCCAATTAAGATCCCTGGATAAGTCCAGGTCAACCTAGCAGACCTGGGTGTATGCCTAAAGTGGCTCCTGAAATGTCAGAGGCCATTGTCTACCTCTGGAACCAAAGCATGGATCCAGCCAGCATGAGGATCCAACCCCTTTGAGTAGGAAGAGTCCCTTATCTAGTGATTCTGTGCCCAGCATAGGACCATTTAGGCTGAGGCTCTGGACCAGTCCTGTTCAATTGAGCCTGGTATTGCAGGAGTAATACATCGTGATCTTTAGCGAATTGCTTTTCTTACTGGCTATGTGCCCAATATGGGGACGTGAACATCCTTGTTGAGATCTTTCCACCAGTGGAAATTGGGAATCACATTGCAAACTTCTAATTGAGTTCAGGATGGTGGATTTCTGTTATGGGATGGAGTCTTAATGATGGTCTTCCTGTCTGGTCGTGTTCACATGAAAACTCTTGATGTCCTGCTTGTCTAGGAGAGGGTTTTCCCCTTCGATGCCCTGTCTTTCAGGCCCTCTCCTTGAAAGTCAAGAGTGGGACGGAATCCATTTATAGGTTTCAGAGGAACAGCCGTGTTAGTCTGTATTCGCAAAAAGAAAAGGAGTACTTGTGGCACCTTAGAGACTAACCAATTTATTTGAGCATACTACCAGAAGCCTCAGCAATCAGTTTATTAGGTTCTGAAGCTGTGTTCCCTTATTCCAAGAAGGGCCCGTAATGGTTCTGTTTGGTTCCTAGCCTACCTCCAAGGGCTCAGCTGTGCCACAGAAATTCAACCTCCAAGGATTGGGTTTGAGAATCTAGCACTGGGGTTCTAACCTGCTCAAAAACTGATGCCTGGCTCATGTCTGAGGACATGAGGTCATAAGCACTGACTCCATGGGTGCTGAGGGGCTGGAGCACCCACAGGGAGAAATTAGCGGGCACTCCGCACTCACTGGCAGCCAAGCTCTCCCCTCCTCCTACCCCGAGCGTGGCGTCGTCACTCCTTCCCATCCCAGTGCTTCCAGCCCGCTGCCTAACAGCTGTTTGGCAGCGCTTAGGACTTTCCGGGAGGAATGGGGATGTGGCGCGCTCGGGGGAGGAGGTGGTAAAGAGGCAGGGCAGGGGCAGGGACTTGAGGGAAAGGGATGGAATTGGGGTGAGGGTGAGGCCGGGACGGGGACAGGGGCGGAGGGGAAGTCAGTGCCTATGCACGAGGTTATGATACAGCCTTTTTCCCCACCTAGACTTTTTGTTCTAAGGCATCTTATGGATCCAAAGGTTTCACTATTCTGCCATCTTAACAGAAAAACAATATTGCTGATGTACTTTTATGTAAGATGTCTGCCTCCATGGGGAGCAGTGAAATGGTAAAACAAAAAATACTATTTTGTGTGTGCCACCATGTTTTGATGCATGTGGGATGGTCAGCAAAAAACAGTAGCATTTAATTTTAAATAGGCCAATGCCTTTTCCTTGAAATATCACAAGCTGCTCTAGAAGGGTCAACAAATTTTGGTTAGATCATGTTTAATGTTTTACAGAATTATGGTTTTATTTTTGGAAGAAAAATGTTTTTAAAGTTTCTTTTTTACTATTATTTTTAATTTAGATCAAGATGGAGGTCAAATTCATCAGATGATAGTTTTTCCTGACAATACAGAAGATGTATGGGTTGTTGTTGTCTTTTTAATATGAGTTTGCAATGTTCTGGCTCTTCTCCCTGAGGTCCTGCCCTTTCTCCGCCCCCTGTCCTGAGGCCCCCCACTCGCCACTCGCACCTCTCAATCCCCTTCCCTGAGGCCTCTCTGCTCCATCCCCCAAGGCACCTCTGCAGAAGGGGTGGAGGTGCCAGCAGTGGAGGGGGATCTCAGAGGATCTCAGACTCGGAGGATATGATGAATCACTCCACAAGGGGCTGCCTGTTGGCTTCAGAGTTTTTCTGCAGCTGTCACCACTTGGTTGGGCCTTTTAAGGTAAGCTGGGCTCAGCCTTCCCTGTGATGGAGCAGTTCCCCCAGCTGATCCTGACTGGCTGGGAATCAAGAGGTTCAAGTCAATTATCAGATCCAAGTGCAGAAGAGTTGGGTGACTCTCATCAGGGTTTGGATAGTTGCTGGAGGGAGAGTCCCTCCTGTGACTGACCCAAGGGAGAGGGCAGCAGGAGAGAAGGAGGCTCTTGTGGCAGGGATGGAAAGAGGCCATCACTCAGACAGCCTGGAAATAGACTTGGAATAAGGATCCAGCCTGGGGAGAATCTGATTTGGGAAAGGACTTTGGGATGAAGCCCTGAGGGTAGAAGCCAAATCTGCAGGGAGAAAGTCCAGAGGTCCGCACTGTGAGTGAGTGGGGCAGAAGGGTAGCCAAGGAGGGGCGGAAGACCCTGTTTTATGCTCTGATTAGAGTCTGCTTCTTGCCAGGGTCTCCCTGAGAGCAGGTGGACCTGTCGCAGGACTGTTAAGGCTAGGAGGGAGATGCTGTGCCACAGCAGGCCACACAGAGTTGCAGGGAAGATGCTCTGCTGCCTCAGCAGCCCTGTTGCAAAGGTGAGAAGAGATGCTGGGAACTCTTCCCCTTGTGTAGGAAAGGATCCAGGGAGAAGAATGTGCTGTCAGTCCAATTTGGACCTACTGCTATTGGTGAGGGGCCATGAAACATACTTTGATATCCCCTGGATCTGGCAGCATAAATGTGCTAATGGCTGTTTGTCTCTGACCTCTCATAGGAGGGAATATGAGCAGACCATTGGTGTTTTCAGAGCTACTGACCTCAGATTTATCTGCTTAAAAACCAGGAAGTAAATGTTTCAATTCTGATTCTGGAGTGGCTCCAGCATGAAATACACAGCAATCCAGAGCATCCGCGCTAAGCATACCTAGATACCATAGAATTTTCAGCACTGTCTTTGTGTCTTTTGTAGCCCACGCATGGATCGTAGAAACCCCTAAGGCCTCCCATTTTCTGCTTTACCAAACCCTTCTTGGAGCTGATGGAGTACACAAGGTCTGGTGGACAGTCAGGTCCAGAAATTGACAAGAGCTTCTGTAAAAAAGCTTTGATTCCTCCCATCAGAAATGCACTGTATCAAGGTTTTTATTTGTAATATAAATAAAAACCTCAATACAATGATTCTTCCCATCTGGAATGCACAGGGTGTGTGTGCGGGGGGGGGGGAGGGATATAAAAAGGAAAATCACTAAGCTTAAGGGTATGTGAGGTTTGCTTCTTGGTTGTAATACAAATGAAAGCTTGCCAGCTATCATACAGTGTTGGCAGTTGGAGTACCTGGCATGGGGCAAATGACTGTCTGACTGTATTAACACCCTGGAGGACATAGTACTTGTTATCAGGTTTCAAAGGCAGAGCTCATTTTTCCAGAGGTGTTGAAGAGGGACTCACCCTTCTGTTCAATAGTAGCATCAAAACTACAAGCATGATGAGACGGTCTTGAGAGATGGCCATTTTCAGATCTTAATCTATCTCACTGAACATAACCTCTGGAGTCCAGGAAGAGCTCTACCAATAAAACTGCATCTTACCTTTGGCCTTTCTTTGGCAGCAAGTGTTCCATTTAAATGCCTGGCTTTCATGATTATTTTTCATGAATGTCTGGGTGTCTTCATCTGTGTCCATACTTGACCTTCAGTAGAGCATGCAGATGATTTGTCTCTAGTATTTTATATAAACGGACACTTTCATCCACACTTAAGTTTGGCGGTGAAGCCATGATATTTTCCAAACCTGCCAAACTTTCCTGCAGTGAATGGGTTTGTTACTTGTGCAATTACGTGATAACTTTAAGATCAGGCTATGTCTAAAGCCTCAGCACAGCTGTTCATGCCTGTACCAAGGTACCTAGGGACCGAATGGCTAGGCAGCAGTTCTGCGGAAAAGGACCTAGGGGTGACAGTGGACGAGAAGCTGGATATGAGTCAGCAGTGTGCCTTTGTTGCCAAGAAGGCCAATGGCATTTTGGGATGTATAAGTAGGGGCATAGCGAGCAGATCGAGGGACGTGATAGGTCCCCTCTATTCGACATTGGTGAGGCCTCATCTGGAGTACTGTGTCCAGTTTTGGGCCCCACACTACAAGAAGGATGTGGATAAATTGGAGAGAGTCCAGCGAAGGGCAACAAAAATGATTAGGGGTCTGGAACACATGACTTATGAGGAGAGGCTGAGGGAACTGGCAAAAAGAAAAGGAGTACTTGTGGCACCTTAGAGACTAACCAATTTATTTGAGCATTGTTTAGTCTGCGGAAGAGAAGAATGAGGCGGGATTTGATAGCTGCTTTCAACTACCTGAGAGGGGGTTCCAGAGAGGATGGTTCTAGACTGTTCTCAATGGTAGCAGATGACAGAACGAGGAGTAATGGTCTCAAGTTGCAGTGGGAGAGGTTTAGGTTGGATATTAGGAAAAACTTTTTCACTAGGAGGGTGGTGAAACACTGGAATGCGTTACCTAGGGAGGTGGTGGAATCTCCTTCCTTAGAAGTTTTTAAGGTCAGGCTTGAGAAAGCCCTGGCTGGGATGATTTAATTGGCGATGGGTCCTGCTTTTGAGCAGGGGGTTGGACTAGATGACCTCCTGAGGTCCCTTCCAACCCTGATATTCTATGATTCTATCTTGGGAATCAGTGACTCTGGAAAAAAAATATGGGGGTTGTGGTGAATAAACAGCTGAACATGAATCATAGGACTGGAAGGGACCTCGAGAGGTCATCTGGTCCAGTCCCTTGCCCTCATGGCAGGACTAAATATTACCTAGATCATTCCTGACAGGTGTTTGTCTGACTTGTTCTTAAATCTCCAATGATGGAGATTCCACAACCTCCCTAGGCAATTTATTCCAGTGCTTAACCACCCTGACAGTTAGGAAGTTTTTCCTAATGTCCAACCTAACCCTCCCTTGCTGCAATTTAAGCCCATTGCTTCTTGTCCTGTCCTCAGAGGTTAAAGAGAACAGTTTTTTCTCCCTCCTTCTTGTAACAACCTTTTACATACTTGAAAACTGTTGTCATGTCCCCTCTTAGTCCTCTCTTCTCCAGACTAAACAAACCCAATTTTTTCAATCTTCCCTCATAAGTCATGTTTTTTAGACCTTTTATCATTTTTGGCGCTCTTCTCAGGATTCTCTCCAAATTGTCTACATCTTTCCTGAAATGTGGCACCCAGAACTAGACACAATACTCCAGTTGAGGCCTAATTGGCGCAGAGTGGAACGGAAGAATGACTTCTTGTGCCTTGCTTACAGCACTCCTGCTAATACATCCCAGAATGATGTTCACTTTTTTGCAACCATGTTACACTGTTGACTCATATTTAGCTTGTGGTTCACTTTGACTCCCAGATCCCTTTCTGCAGTACACCTTCCTAGGCAGTCATTTCCCATTCTGTATGTGTGCAACTGATTGTTCCTTCCTAAATGGAGTACTTTGCATTTGTCCTTATTGAATTTCAACCTGTTTACTTCAGACCCATTCTCCAGTTTGTCCAGATCATTTTGAATTTTAATCCTATCCTTCAAAGCACTTGCAACCCCTCCCAGCTTGGTATCATCCGCAGACTTTATAAGTGCACTCTCTATGCCATTATCTAAATCATTGACAAAGATATTGAACAGAATTGGACCCAGAACTGATCCCTGCAGAACCCCATTCATTTTGCCCTTCCAGCATGACTGTGAACCACGGATAACTACTCTCTGGGAACGGTTTTCCAACCAGTTTTGCACCCACCTTATAGTAGCTCCATCTAGGTTGCATTTCCCTAGTTTGTTTATGAGAGGTCATGCAAGACCGTATCAAAAGCTTTACTAAAGTCAAGATATAACACGTCTGCCACTTCTCCCCCCCCCCCCCCCCCCCCAAAAAAAAGTCTCTTTACCCTGTCAAGGAAAGCTATCAGGTTGGTTTGACACAATTTGTTCTTGACAAATCCATGCTGACTGTTACTTATCACCTTATTATTTTCTAGGTGTCTGCAAATTGATAGCTTAATTATTTGGTCCATTATCTTTCCGGGTACAGAAGTTAAGCTGACTGGTCTGTAATTCCCTGGGTTGTCCTTATTCCCCTTTTTATATATTGGTACTATATTTGCCCTTTTCCAGTCTTCTGGAATCTCTCCCGTCTTCCATGACTTTTGAAAGATAATCGCTAATGGCTCAGATATCTCCTCAGTCAGCTCCTTGAGTATTCTAGGATGCATTTCATCAGGCCCTGGTGATTTGAAGACATCTAATTTGTCTAAGTAAGTTTTTAACTTTGTTCCCTGTTTTAGCCTCATCTGATCCTACCTCATTTTCACTGGTATTCACTATGTTAGACATCTAGTCACCGCCAGCCTTCTTGGTGAAAACCAAAACAAAGAAGAAATTAAGCGCCTCTGCCATTTCCACATTTTCTGTTATTGTTCTTCCCCCTCCATTGAGTAGCGGTCCTACCCTGTGCTTGGTCTTCCTCTTGCTTCTAATGTATTTGTAGAATGTTTTCTTGTTAACCTTTATATCACTAACTAGTTTGATCTTGTTTTGTGCCTTGGCCTCTCTAATTTTGTTCTTATCTACTTGTGTTATTTGTTTATATTCATCCTTTGTCATTTGACCTAGTTTTCACTTTTTGCAGGACTCTCTCTTGATTTTTAGATCATCGAAGATTTCATGATTACTTTCAAATTCTCAACCAGTTCCTCCCTACTTGTCAAAATCAAATCTAGACCAGCCTCTCCCCAGTAGCTTTCTCCATCTTCTGAAATAAAAAATTGTCTCCAAGACGTTCCAAGAATTTATTGGATAATCTGTGCCCTGCTGGGCTGTTTTCCACAACAGGTGCTGAGTAGCTGAAGTCCCGCTTCGCCACCAAGCCCCGGGCTGTGGAGGGTTTTGTTATTTGTTTAAAAAGCCGCCTCCTCTTCCTCCGGGGCAGGGGTCCGTAGTAGACCCCGGCCCTGACCTCAGCCTGGTTTTCACTCCTTTTATCCAGACCCAGCCACTTCCAACCAGCCTGCCTCCTAGTTCAACCTCAACCTCGGTTCCAGTGTAGACGTTTTTCATATATGCCCTGTGTGGCACCATGGCCAAAAGAGAAAGCGATCCTGGGATGCATAATCAAGGGAACGTTGAGTAGGAGTAGAGAGATTATTTTACCTATGTATTTGACAGTGGTGCGACCGTTGCTGGAATGCTGCATCCAGTTCCGGTGCCCACAATTTAAGAAGGAAGTTGATCAATGGGAGAGGGTTCAGAAAAGTCATGAGAATGATTAAAGGGTTAGAAAACCTGCCTTCTCGTGATAGACTTAAGAAGCTCCATCTATTTAGCTTAACAAAGAGAAGGATAAGGGATGTCTGTAAGTATCTACATGGGGAACAAATATTTAATAACGGGCGAATCAATCTAGCAGAGAAAGGTATAACATGATCCAGTGGCTGGAAACTGAAGCTAGACAAATTCAGACTGGGAATAAGGCATACATTTTTAACAGTGACGGTAATTAACAATTGGAACAATTTACCAAGGATCATGGAGGATTCTCCATCACTGACCATTTTTAAATCAAGATCGGATGTTTTTCTAAAGCTCTTCTCTCGGAATTATTGTGGGGAAGGTCTGTGGCCCGTGCTGTACAGGGGAGGTCAGACTAGATGATCACTGTACTGTTCATTCCCTCTGAAACTCCTGGCATTGGCTGCTGTCTGAAGACAGGATCCTGGGCTAGATGGACCACTGGTCTGACCCAGTATGGTGGTTCTTATGTTCTTTTCTTTCTGTTACTACTGCAGGAATATGGGATTAATAAGGAGGAGAAGCTGGAGATTGCTATTGGCTTCTGTCTTCCTCTCATCAAGAAGATCCAGTTGGACCTGCAAAGAACCCATGAGGATGAGTCTGTCAACAAGCTGCACCCTTTGTAAGGACCTTGCTGCATGCTGGCACTGGTCGGGGACACACTGTGCCCTGAGAAGGCCATGCCATACGTTGACCTAGATGGACCAACCAGTGATGTTAAATTAAGGCAGTAGTGCATCGTTGCAGGGAGAGGGAGTGTTGCTGCCTTTATCAGAATGTGCAGAGGGGAGCAGGTGTTTGGTTGGGGAGAGGACTACACTATTCCTACAGGCCTGTTCCTTAGGATGCTGTGTAACAGGCCACTTGCTCCTCGCATCTTGCTCTGCCTCTGCTACCGTGAAACGTGGGTGTATTTATCTCTGCAGAATTATTTCACTCTGTTAGGCATGCATGTTTGAGAGAGTCTGTATGAACTACATTGTGAATAACACTGGGGCTGATTTGGTTTAGATACTCAAGAGGAGTCCTGTCCCCAGGTCGCCATGTACGGACACGGTTATACTTTACCAGCGAGAGCCATGTACATTCCCTGCTCAGCATCTTCCGCTATGGGGGGCTCTTGGATGTAAGTGTGCCAGCAGTACCACAGGGTAAACCTTCCCCCTTTCTTCATCAGCCCTGTCTAGGGTGAACAGTGTGTGGCTGCAGATTACCCCTTCTAGCTAACTCCCCACCAATGACTCATACCACTGGCTTCTGACCAGCACTACCTCCGCTTTGTGACTGCCTAGGAAGGAGTCCTGCAGAAAGGGATCCAGGAGTTGGTGGATTACAAGCTAAATAGAAGTCAACAGAGTAACGCTGTTGCAAAAAAGCAAACATTCTGGGATATATTAGCAGGAGTGTTGTAAGCAAGACAAAAGAAGTAATTCTTCCGCTCTACTCCACGCTGATTAGGCCTCAACAGGAGAATTGTGTCTAGTTCTGGGCGCCACATTTCAGGAAAGATGTGGACAAATTAGAGAAAGTCCAGAGAAGAGCAACAAAAATGATGGAAGGTCTAGAAAACATGACCTTTGAGGGAAGATTGAAAAAATTGGGTTTGTTTAGTCTGGAGAAGAGACGACTAAGGAGAAGCATGAGTTTTCAAGTATATAAAAGGTTGTTACAAGGAGAAGGGAGAAAAATTGTTCTCCTTAACTTTTGAGGATAGGACCAGAAGCAATGGGCTTAAATTGCAGCAAGGGAGAGTTAGGTTGGACGTTAGGAAAAACTTCCTAACTGTCAGGGTGGTTAATCACTGGAATAAATTGCCCAGGGAGGTTGTGGAATCTTCGTCATTGGAGATTTTTAAGAACAGGTTAGACAAACACCTGTCAGGGATGGTCTAAATGATATTTAGTCCTACCTTGAGTGCAGGGGACTGGACTAGATAACCACTCCAGGTCCCTTCCAGTCCTATGGTTCTGTGTATGAGTGGGTCCCTTCGGTGAGAAGGAGATGGAAGGGCTTGGCATTTGGAGACGGAGCCCTGTCTCTCCTTTGATAAGAGTAGAGCCTAGAATTTCACATCACCACAGAGCTTGAATCAGAGAAATCTTTCCCCGAGCCTTGATGGTTGGTTGGTTAGGTTGGCTCTACACACACGCTCCCTGTGGGTATTAGAAGGGCTAAGAAATGCATTGCCTCACAAACAGCTAATTGTGTTCTTTGGTTCGCTTGGTCTCCTATCCTGCTATTCCTAGAAGGTTTGCATGTGTTGGGGCTTGTTTAGCAGGTTCAGGTTCATGTGCCTGTGGCAGCTCTCTGTATCTGAGGAAAGTGGCCAGAAGTGACTTTATCTAACTTCCTGGTCAATGTGCAGAGTGTTTTTCTTCCACTCCCCGTCCCCTGTGGTGTCAGGGGATACTGTACTGTGGGGCATGCTACCTTGGGGGCATGGCTGTGCCCTGGTGAGAGCTCGGGGGACACCATGCTGCCCTTCCCGTCTCGCAAATGGCATGTCCAAAGTGTTCTCCAGTTTTTCCATTCATCAAACCCTTTTGTAAGAGCAACCCTCCTTCCTTTCCATTCTTCCCTCTCCATTTTCTTACTGCTTCTTGCAAATATTTCATTCTGCAGACCACCATTTGAGAACCAACATGTTAGGGAAGCTGTTATTGGTTATGCTCCATTTCTCAGCATGACATTAGCGGGTAGCCTGCTGCTGGATGTGCTAAAATCTGAACACTGGCTGTAGCTGTATTCTGAGTGTCCCTTCCTGCAATCATTTCTTTCTGTAAACTCCTCTCCCCCCCGTGTGAGGTTCTGTCTGCAGATTAGCTGAGTGAGATGTTTCTGTGCTGACAGGGATGTTACACTGTGGAGAGGAAACCCTCTCAGACCCATTTCACTTAGTGCTGCAAGTTGTCTGCCATTGCTTATCCCATGTGACTGTTTGTGTGTATGTATCAGGAGTCCAAGGACCAGCAGTGGAAGAGAGCCATGGACTATTTGAGTGCTATCTCAGAACTGAACTACATGACCCAGATTGTTATCATGCTGTACGAGGACAACAACAAGGTGAGGGATCTAGAACTAGAATAAAATCTTTCCTCCTGTGATGTGAGACAGTGGCCACCAGGATCCAGCACTCTGTCTTTGCCCAGGTGGCAAGGTACTGGTATTGGTGGGCCTCCTGTCATACCAGGCAGTGAGCCCCCAAAACTGATTGCACATTTTCTTTCTGAAATGTGAGACGGGGAGTCTCCTGGGCTGAAGAGCCTCCCAAAACACAAGTTTCTAGGGCTAACAGTTCCCATCTGGCGAAGAATCTGTAGACCAGAATCCTTCATTCAGTTAAGGGGATTTTTAATTGGTATTTAAAAATAACCTGCTGCTGAGCAGCCGCTTCCAGTCACAGCGTTAATCTAGGACTAGCTGAATCTATGATCAGACACCTCTGCTGTCAGCTCCCGTTGGCTGGGAACATCCCAGAGGTGCTGGAGGCCAGACGTAACAGCCTTTTGTTAGTGGTGGTCTTTGACCACTGCGGAAAAAGAGAGAATACCCCCCCTCTTCTCGCAGTGCATTGTTAGAAGAGACCGCATCATCTGTAAGTGGTTGGAGCAGAGCACTTGGAGTCAGATCTGTTGTAATAGGTTGGCTGTGCTCTTCCACTGACCCACAGTGTTATAAGGTGTTGGAACTCTGTAGGGAAAGGTTAACTGAGCCCTTCTGACTCATTGTGGCAGCTACCACTCGTTAACCCACCCTTGATTTAGGGGGAGTGAGTGTGGCGCTCTGGTTATTGGAATGTAGGGGCTGAGCTCTGCTAGGGGAGAATAGCCCAGCTATGGCATTTGTGGCTAATATTGTGTTAACTTATTGATAAAGATAAATTAATCACTGAGCTAAAAAGTAGTGGTTGCTGAGGTGTAAGTGAACATGACCTAATTACATTTGTTATCTGTAAACAGAATATTGTTCTAACCAGTAATATATTTACTTGGCACTTTGAAAGGGCCAATTTCCCAAGCTGAAAACAATTTTGCTTAAAATTATGATTAAAAGTGATTTAGTAGGAAAAACTTCAAACAACATGAATGATAATTGGAAGTTGTTTAAAAATTCTTTTAGTAGATGCCCAAAAAAATCAAAATTCCCCAATCACAGAAAAACTTATCCTGATTAAAAAAGGAAAGAGAAAAGAGCACTATGGAATTGCACGCACAAATGGAAAAAGAGGCCGTTGATAGCAATGACTTAAATGATGGGTGAGGCAGGAATCACTGGATGAAATTCTATGGTTTGCATTATGCAGAAGGTCAGACAGGTGATCATAATGGTCCCTTCTGGCCTTAAAATCTATTAAATTACCAGTCTTTAAGAAAGGGATAGATAATAAGACAGAAAATATCATGTTGCCTCTGTATAAATCCATGGTACGCCCACATCTTGAATACTGCATGCAGATGTGGTTGCCCCTTCTCAAAAAAGTTATATTGGAATTGGAAAAGGTTGAGAAAAGGGCAACAAAAATTATTAGTTTCAGAGTAGCAGCCGTGTTAGTCTGTATCCGTAAAAAGAAAAGGAGTACTTGTGGCACCTTAGAGACTAACAAATTTATTAGAGCATAAGCTTTCGTGAGCTAAGCATCTGATGAAGTGAGCTGTAGCTCACGAAAGCTTATGCTCTAATAAATTTGTTAGTCTCTAAGGTGCCACAAGTACTCCTTTTTAAAAAAATGATTGGTTGTATGGAACGGCTTCCGTATGAGGAGAGAGTAATAAGACTGGGACTTTTCGGCTTGGAAAAGTGGGGATATGATTGAGATCTCGAAAATCATGACTGGTATAGAGAAAGTAAATAAGGACATGCTATTTACTCCTTCTCATAACACAAGAACAAGGAGTCACCAAATGAAACTAATAGGCAGCAGGTTTAAAACAAGCACAAGGAAATATTTTTTCATACAACACGCAGTCAACCCGTGGAACTCCTTGCTGGAGAATGTTGTGAAGGCCAAGACTATAACAGGGTTCAGAAAAGAACTAGATAAATTCATGCAGGATAGATCCATCAATGGCTGTTAGCCAGAGTGGACAGGGATGGTGTCCCTAGCATCTGTTTGCCAGAAGCTGGTAATGGGTGACGGGATGGATCACTTGAAGATTACCTGTTCTGTTCATTCCCTCTGTGGCACCTGGCACTGGCCATTGTCGGAAGACTGGATACTGGGCTAGATGGATCTTTGGTCTGACAGTATGGCTGTTATTTTTTTGTCGTGAAATGCGAACAATTGATACGGGATGCCAGAGGAATCAATGCCAAAAATCTATAGCCAATAGGATTCAGAGGACAATAACAGAATTTTTTAAACATCCAGGAAAAAAATTCTAGCAATGGTGTAAGTCTGCACTAGATAGAGATGATAAAATTGCCAGTAATGATGCAGAAAAGACAGAAGTATTCAATAAATATCTTTGTTCGCTATTTGAAAAAAAGAGCCAATGGCTGGAAGCTGAAAGTTGACAAATACAAACTAGAGTATAAGGTGGGAAGTTTTTAACAGTCAGGGTAATTAACCCTTGAAACAACTTTCCCAGTGATGTAGTGGATTCTCCTTCAAGAGGGGGTCTTCAGATCAAGGTGAGGTGTGTCTTTCTCAAAGATCTGCTGTAGCCCAGCCAGGAGGCATCCTGGGTGAGGTTCCTTAGCCTGTGTTGTCCTAGAAGTCATAATCTATAAAACCAAGTCCAGGAAGGTATAAGACTTGCTCTCCCCAGTGTGGTCCGTTTTGAAGGGAGGGCAGGTACTGTGTCTCTGGGTATGTTTGCATAGCCCAGTCCTGATTGGGTCCTCCAGGCGCTACTGTGATAACCGTAATACTGAGCTCTGTGCTGCTGGGTGAGACATAAAGCCCAGGTTAGCGTGTCTGTGCTTGTCTCATTGCTTCTGCATTTCCGCCTAAGCGGTGTGCTATTTTGGCATGGAGGAGAGAGGGCAGAGGGCCAGTACCACAGCCCACACTGAAGTTGGGGCTGATTTTTGTGTTCTCAGGACCCATCTTCAGAGGAGCGTTTTCACGTGGAGCTTCATTTCAGCCCAGGTGTGAAGGGATGTGAGGAAGATGGAAGTGCCCCTACAGGGTTTGGCTTTCGGCCTGCATCAGCAGAAGTGAGTCTGCAGTCGCTGTGCCCTGTTTGAAGGGCCTGTCTGTGTCACTGAGGCACAGGCCTGGTGGGAGATGGTGTGGAGCACAGCAACTGCACTGCCCCTGTGGGGAAAGCAGTGCGGTAATGAAAGAGAGGTGAAGCCACAGGCCCACCTCTTCCCCATCCTTAGAAGAGAGGCTGGGACCCAAGTGTGCTCAGGAGAGCCTTTGTGATCCAGGGGAAGCAGGCTCTGGTGTGCTCACAGCAGGGCCAGGCACAGTCTGACCCAGAATCCTTCATCACACCCTGACAAGCACATACCTAGCAGCTCCCCTGCATTCTGCAGTGCCTCCGCCAGCCAGCAGTGGCCATGTCTCGGGCCCACTCTTGCAGTAGCGTATCTGGCAGTTGAGGGTTGTTTGCGGGTTGAGTTTCTTGGCTGGCTGGGTACTTTGTCTCCGGTTTCAAGGCTGTGTGTGGGGAGATGTAATCTCACTTCATTTTGTACAAGTGTCTGACTGGAATTCTGCTGGGCCTGTTTTTTCCTCTGAGTAAATCCCACCTGGGCCTGCATTGCTAGTTGTGTTAGTAACGCTGCTAGTGTGTCCTTCATGTAGAATGATGACAAGAAGCCAAACCAGGGCAGCATGGAGGATCTCTCCAAAGTGAAGAGCATTGATGGGACAGACCAAGCACAAGAAAGGTCATCCCAGCCCTCTGAGCCAGTCTGCATTCCGCGGAGATCGCCCTTGATCCGCAACCGGAAAACTGGATCCATGGAGGTAATGGGGCGGGTGTAGTTTCAATTGCTCTGATCTAGTCCTCTTGCCCAGACTTGGCATCTCAGTTCTACCGTTGCAGAAAAGCTCCATTTTCTGGGACTCCCCTTTTAGCAGTGCACCAGGGTCTGAGTTACTGCTGTGAAAGGAGTTAGGGCAGTGGTCACCAACCAGTCGATCGCAATCGGGTGGTTGATCCTAGAGGATCTCCCAGTCGATCGCAATCTCCAGCGGTGCAGTGTGACTGTTGCTAAGGCAGACTCCCTGCCTACCCCGACCCTACGCCGCTCCCAGAAGCGGCCAGCGCAGCCCTGCAGCCACGGGGACAGGGGTCTCCCTCCATACACTACTCCTATCTTCAAGCACTGCCCTTGCATCTCCCATTGGCCAGAAGAGCTGTCGGGGCGGTGCTTGCAGAGAGAGGGAGCGCACGGAGCTATGTGCCCCCACCCTCTCCAGGGGCCACAGGGTTGTGTTGCTCCCTTCTGGGAGCGGTGTGGAGCTGGGGTAGGCAGGGAGGGGTTCGGAGTGCTGTGGGTTGGGGTGCTGGCTCTGGGAGAGGGCTCAGGGTGGGGCTTGGTGTGCAAGAAGGGGTTCAGGGTGAAGGAGCGGGTATGGGGTGCTGGCTCCGGCACTTACCTCTGGCGGCTCCCAGTTGGCGGCGGGCACAGAAAGGCTAAGGCAGGCTCCCTGCCTACCCTGGCACCACACCGCTCCCTCCTAGAACTTGCACCCCCTTTGCATGCCCAGCCTGCACCCAAACTCCCTCCTAGAGCTTGCACCTCCTCCTACACCCCAACATTCTGCCCCAGCCTGGAGCCCCCTCATGCACCCAAACTCCCTTCTAGAGCTTGAACCCCTCACCCCCTCCTGTACACCAACCCCCTGCCCCAGGCTCAGCCCAGAGCCCACACCCCCTCCCGAACCCTAACCCCATCCCGGTGAAAGTGAGTGAGGGTGGGGGAGAGTAAGCAACCGAAACGGGGCGGGGGGATGGATGGAGTGCGTGGGGCGGGGGTTTGGGGAAGGGTTAGGGCCTCGGAGAAGGGGTGGGGTAGATTCTGGGTTGCCCTTAGATTCAAAAAGTGATCTTAGGCATAAAAAGGTTGGAGGTCACTGAGTTAAGGGAATAATGTGTCCGATGGGAAAGCAGGTTTATTAAATGCAGAGTGGTTAGGTGGCTGACATACTGAACTCCTTAAAATACCTTCACGGAGGAGAAATGCAGGAAAAAGGTTTGGACAATTGGTGAGGAAAGACAATTGTGTGGAAGGTTTCAGAGTAACAGCCGTGTTAGTCTGTATTCGCAAAAAGAAAAGGAGTACTTGTGGCACCTTAGAGACTAACCAATTTATTTGAGCATGAGCTTTCGTGAGCTACAGCTTAGTGAGCTGTAGCTCACGAAAGCTCATGCTCAAATAAATTGGTTAGTCTCTAAGGTGCCACAAGTACTCCTTTTCTAATTGTGTGGAAATAACTATGGGTGAATTGCAGCGAAGGCACACTGGGGGAATGCTGAATAGGCACATCCGCTGCATTGTGGGGTATTAGCAAAACTATGTGTCAAAGTAAATGTACTGTTGTCACTTCCAGGCTGCATTGTTTTAATTCATTTCTTCTTGGGTGTCTCATGAAGTTGAACTGGAAGGTGCCATGTTGCCGATCTGTCTCCTGTAGGATCATGGGAAGGGGTGGTGCCTGCTGTTTGTGATTTGTGTTGGGCAGTGGAGGTTTATTACAAAGTTCTTAATCTGCCATAGGGCCGATGTACTTGTAGGCAACTGAGCTGAGCTGAGCTGGCCTTACTCCCTGTCCTCAGGCTCAGTCTGGATGGGCTGTCTCAGTGGTGGGGACTTAGCTCACAGGTATCCAAATGCCCTTCAAGCTGCTTTCAGCACTGTGTCTCCTCCCTTCTGGGATTAGTCACTCGCCTTGATTCCAGCTGTTTTCTTGGAGGTGGGGGAAGGGATGTTTGTGGCTGAGGGATCTGTGGCTGTCTTGGGCCTTCCTTATTATAGTCAGCCATGAAATCACAGATGCCTTTTTGGTGATTGGCACACAATAAATTAACCATGGTCTGGGGAGGATCCTAGGGTGATCCAACGGATCTGATGTACTTGGATTTTCAGAAAGACTTTGACAAGGTCCCTCACCAAAGGCTCTTAGGCAGAGTAAGCAGTCAAGGTATAAGAGGGAAGGTGCTTTCATGGATTAGTAACTGGTTAAAAGATAGGAAACAAAAGGTAGGAATAAATGGTCTGTTTTTACAATGGAGAGAGGTAAATAGCAGGGTCCCCCAAGGGTCTGTTGTGGAACCAGTGCTGCTCAACACATTCATACGTTATCTAGAAAAGGAGAGGAGCAGTGAGGTGGCAATATTTGCAGGTGTTAGAAAATTATTCAAGATAGGTAAGTTCAAAGCTGATTGTGAAGATTTGCAAAGGGATCTCACTAAACTGGATGACTGGGCAAGAAAATGGCAGATGAAATTCAGTGTTGGTAAATGCAAAGTAATGCACATTGTTTTGTATGTATAGTTGGAATTATGTTTTCCAATGGGGTCTAAATTAGCTGTTACCACTCAAGAAAGGTGTTTTTCTGAAAACACCTATTCAGTGTGCAGTGGCAGTCAAAGCTAACAAAGTCAGGAAACATTAGGAAAGAGATATATAATAAAACAGAAAATATCATAGTGGCATTATGTAAATCCATGGTATGCCCACACCTTGAATACTGCATGCAGTTCTGATTTCCCCATCTCCAAAAATACATGTTAGAAATGGAAAAGTTACAGAGAAGAGCAACAAAAATGACTAAGAGTATGGAACAGCTTCCATGTGAGAAGAGATTTTAAAAAACTGGGGACCTGTTCAGTTTGGAAAAGACGACTAAGGGGAGTAGAATATGTTAGAAGTCTATAAAATCATGAATGGTGTGGAGAAAGTGAATTGGGAAGAGTTATTTACCTCTTCTCATAACACATTGTCGTCTGGTGAACCCTGGTTCTTAATAGGCAGCAGAGTAAATAAACAAAATGAATTACTTCTTCACACAATGCACAGTCGATCTGTGGAACTCATTGCCAGGGATGTTGTGAAGGCCAAAACTATAACTGGGTTCAAGAAAGAATTAGAGAAGGTCATGGAGGATAGGTCCATCAGTGGCTATAAGCCAAGATGGTCAGGGACATAAACCTGTACTCCGAGTGTCCCTAAACCTCCAACTGTCAGAAGCTGGGACTGGATGACAGGGGGTGGATCACTTGAAATTGCCCTGTTTTGTTCATTCCCTCTGAAGCATCTGGCACTGTCGGAAACCGAATATGGGGCTGGATGGACCCTTGGTCTGGCCCCGGCATGGCTGTTCTTATGTAGAAACAACTGCACTTGATGGTGTTGACATGAGTGTGTGTGCCGTAGAGGGGAAATGCTCAGTGATCAGAGCTGGAGCATGGGAGTTGGGACTCCTTGAGTTCTGTTCTCAGCTTTGTGCCGAGTTCCTTAGGGGAAGATTTCTAAAGGTGCAAAAGGCAGGTCAACGCTTAACTCCCTGTCACTGCCAGTGAGAATCAAGCACACCTTGGCTCTTTGTGCCTGTGAAATTGTCCCTTCCATGCAGTCTTTAAAATGAGACACATCCTCTCTGCCTCTTACTATCATTTGTGAAGTCCCTTGAGAGTGGTGGGTAGAGTAGCCAGGAATCCTTAATGGTGCAGTCAGCATTCCTCTTGTTTTTACAGGTGCTGTCAGAGTCCTCTTCCAAAACTGGAGGGTATCGTCTCTTCTCCTCCTACTCCAGACAATCTTCCGAAATGAAGCAAAGTGGCCTAGGTACGAGCCTGTACTCGACCTGTCCACCTGTACCTCTCTGTCTCTCTGTGTGTGCGTCTGTCCATCCCGCCACATGTACATCTGGCTCAAGTTCCATGTATGTCTGTGGATGTATTATGTCCTCTTATGTAATGTTACAGCGTACAATAAGTTTCCTGTACGTTCTCTATCTCTTTCATTCCTCAGCCCCTCATACAGCCAAGGTTCTTACTGCTGAAAGTGAACACGTTACTTTTTGTAGCAGATGCATAATTGCAGAGCAGGTTTTTGCTCCCATGGCAACATATTTCATGGTGCACTATTTTATCCTCAGCAGAGGGAGGGAAAGTTACTAGCCAAAATCTGAGATCTGAAACTGGCATGCTTTTCTTATCACAGCTGGGTTAATTTATTCATTTGCCAGGCTCTTCCCATAGATGAATTGTTATCTATAATCCCTTCTTCCTCGTGTTAAGATGTTTTGGCCTCATCAAGGAAATGGAGATCACTCACCAGCCGCTGTCTGTTCAGTGGTGACGACTCATAGCACCCATCACTGATCTGATTAGCTTTTCATAGCTAGAGTGCCAGTCGAAGCACTGGGGAAAAAACTTCTGGGCACTGTTTGCAAGTATTTTTAGCACAGATTCCCACTGTTGAGTATCTGCGGCCTGGGCACTGAAGTCAGATTGTGTTGGAGCTTTGTCGTGCTGCCTGGTGGAGCCAAACATTTGGTGCAAGGTTAAGAAAGCCATTACTGTGCTGTCCTGTCAGGCCAGAATTTGGATTTTGTTGCTTAGAGCCTCCTAATGCTCCCAGAACTCCTGTTGCAGAAGCAGAGTCAAATTCTCTATCCAGAGCCCAAATCTCTGCTGCTGACTGCCTGCAAAGTGGAACCTTGACAGATGCAGATAATGATGGTTTAGAAGGATAGCACATTTTTGTGGGAGATTGCAAACTATCCATAAAACAGCTTCGTGCAAGGTGTTCACTCTGGACAACACAGAAAGAGACTGTTCCAGCACCTGTTTCTGTCTTTGCAGTCCTGGATAATTTCCTATATCTAAAAGTCTGGCAGTCCAAAGGGAAAGTACATGAGCATGTGCACTTCGTTGCTTTTATTTGTGTTGTATGAAGAAGTCCCAAAGGGTTTTGTCAAAAGAAAATTCTGCTTTTTTTGTTCTTTAACATTATAAGTTCAGTTCTTGTCTCCTTGGAAGACTCTATGGCCACTGTAGAGCTAGTGCAACTATAGTATTGCAAGAAAGCGAAACCTGAGCAATTGAGAGGGAAAGGGAATTTTCACCACACTTTAAAATTCTGGGTTTTGTTTAGCAGTCATTGAGCTCCAAAGTCTAAGGCTATGTCTACACTGAGATCATAGGCCCGCAGCTAGCCTAGGTCAGCTGACTTGAGCTCACGGGCCACAGGCTGGGGAGCTATAAAATTGCAGTGTGGACATTCAGGCTTGGCCGGGAGCCTGGACTCTGAGACCCCATGAGAGGGGAGAGTCTTAGAGCCTGGGCTCCAGCCTGAGCCCAAATGTTTACACTGCAGTTTTCACCCCTGCAGCCTGAGCCCTGCGAGCCGAGTCAACTGACTGGGCTTTGAGACTTGGTGCTGTGGGTTTGTATCTCTGTGTAAACGTACCCTAGAAGGTTTAGGAGAAAGGATGTCTTTGTTAAAGAGGCAGATTTTTGAATCTTTAATTTAGGTGGAAGAGTTCACGTTTTAAGCTCCAAAAGTTATCCAGCAAAAGCAGGGTAGACCAGACTTGATATTCCTGATGTTTCTAAAGTTAAAAAAACTTCACAAGCTTCAGACCTTTCAGGTTGCCATTATACACCAGAAAGCGGCAAAGTAGGGGCAAACCAGTTTTCTTAAACATCTTTGCAGGTCACCTTTGATGCATGGCCAAGGTCCTCCTAGCAACAACACTAGTTCAAGTCCCTGTTCTCTGAGTTTTAGACATCCTACAGCCAAGAGATTTCTAAAAGGCCCTGAGTCTTTCCTCCACATCTGTGCATGAACCCCCTCTTAGGATTTGAACTTAATTCTCACCCAGTTAACGGAATCTCCTTTTGAACCATTAGGTTAAGGTTGTTTTAATGTCTGTCCCTGAAGACTGAATCCTTGATAGTGGTAATATCAGCGGGGAGGGTTAGAGAGGTTCAGGCATTGATGGCTTGTCCTCTGTTTAGTACTCTATCAAGATCTGCTATCCCTGACTATGTGCTCTGGTGCTTTCCCTAAATCTCACTCAGTGTTGGAACAGGCTGCGGGAGGCTCCACTGAGGTGCAATAAAGGCCCTTAACTACTCTGAGTCTATGGATCTTTAACTAGATTGTCACTACAAAGCCACTCTTCTCACTAGTTATCTGCAGCGCAAAGTCTCAGCAGTACTGAGTAAGCTGAAGGAACAAATGGCACCAAGTGATCAGTTTTGTGAGTGGGGCATGTGTGGCCCCAGTGGTCACTGCGCCCAAGAGGTCTCTGCATCTGCACTGAGGGATCTGTGCTGGTGGGTTAATTGGGGAGCCACGGTTGCCGGGGATGCGCCTTTCTTCTTAGGTGGATTTGGATTCATAAAAACTCATAAACTTTAAGGTCAGAAGGAACCATCGTGATCATCTAGTCTGGCCTGCTGCACATTGCAGGCCACAGAATCTCACCCACCCACTCTTGTAATAGACCCATAACCTCTGGCTGAGTTACTGGACTCCTCAAATTATAATTTAAAGACTTCAAGTCACCAAAAAATCCACCATTTACACTAGTTTAAACCTGCAAATGACCCATGCTCCATGCTGCAGAGGAAGGTGAAAACTCCCCAGGGCCTCTGCCAATCTGACCTGGGGGAAAATTCCTTCCTGACCCCAAATATGGCAATCTGTTAGCATGTGGGAAACACCCAACAGCCAGACACCTGGGAAAGAATTCTCTGTAGTAATTCAGTCCTCCCCATCTGGTGTCCCATCACCAGCTGTTGAGGGTATTTGTTACTCATACTGATTGGCTACATGCCATTGTGTGCATTCCCATCATACCGTCTAAAAACTCAACATGCCCAGTCTGGAAGCCAGTTAGTGGTTTTTTTGTTTTTGTTTTTTGTTTGTTTTTTTTTTGTCCCCATTGCTCCCCTTGGAAGGCTGTTCCAGAACTTCACTCCTCTGATGGTTAGAAACCTTCTTCTAATTTCAAACCTAAACTAATTTGACAGCCAGTTTATATCCATTTGTTCTTGTGTCAGCATTAGCGCTTAACTTAAATAACTCCTCTCCCTCCCTGGTATTTATCCCTCTGATGTATTTAGAGACAATGCATCTGTTACCTGTTCATGGGTCTCTTCCTTCCTAATGACAGGTTTCAGAGTAGCAGCTCTATTAGTCTGTATCCACAAAAACAAAAGGAGGACTTGTGGCACGTTAGAGACTAACCAATTTATTTGAGCGTAAGTTTTCGTGAGCTACAGCATCCGATGAAGTGAGCTGTAGTTCACAAAAGCTTATGCTCAAATAAATTGCTTAGTCTCTAAGGTGCCACAAGTACTTCTTTTCTTTTTCCTTCCTAATGCGTTTGTCTGCTTTTATTGAAACCTAGATTCATCCCCTCCACAATCTGAGATGTGTGTTCTCAATGTGTGGGGAGGAGTAGGAAGGACAGCTGGTCTTAGACTGGCTCTCCCTCTGGCTTGGGTTTCAGCACCTATTCTTGTGGGTGGGTCTGTTAGTCACTACTACCTGTTGCTGCTGCTGGGCTTTGAGCAAGTCCTGCTCCAGTGTCAGGCTTTGCCTACTTCCCCACTAAGTGGCCTTGCCAGTGACTGGCTGCTGGTGTTTCTTAATCTATTGCCATGGAGGGAGAAGGATGAGTGCTAGTACTCTGGCATAAAACCAGAATGGTTACAAACACAAAAGGGAGAAGGCAGAAGAGGACCCTTGATATAGTGCTGTTACCATTCCCCCCCAGCCATCTTCATCATAAGTTTTGAGTCAGGTTTACTCTGCTGGAGCCCTTAAAATGTTCCACTGGAAAGGGGGAGGGCCGCAGTCACAGCCTGAGAGATCGAGGGGCTGGTTGTGCAGAGTCTTTAGGAGAAATGATCCATATAAAAGCATTGCAGTTCCACAAGCTCATTCTCCAATTGTATTGAGCTAGCCAGATCCAAGGATAGTCACGTATCCTCTCTCTCTCTCTCTCTCTCACTTCCTTTCCATTACCTTCTTTTCAGCCTAGTGGTTAGACATAAAGCTCTTGCTACACAGTTTGTTTGCCTCTTTGTATTCTATTTTTGCTGTTTGGTGTGATGATTGCATTGTAGCACAATCTCTAAGCTCATCCTCTGGGAGCTGTGATCTCCCCTGGCTGCCCTGGGAGGTGTTCTCATCCCTGTGTGCCTCTGTCCTCTCAGCCACTTGCTGGCTGACCAAGCCTGATGCCTCTTCTGCAGCTTTGCAGCAACAGATGGTTCCCAAATAAATTGTTCTGGTTGTATGAACTGAATTAACTCCTTTTGGAAACTGATGGAAAAATAGTGTCATCTTATGCTAAGTTTCACAATTTCAGGATAAAATTACAAGGCTCATCCATAGTCGTGTTTCAGGAAATGAATGAGTTCTAGAGTTAGGAATCAATTGCCCTATATGGGATAGTATTGCCCAGTGAGATCTGGAAACAATGTACATCTTTCTATGAAGCATCTGGTCCTGGCTACAGCTGGAGGCAGGATACTGGACTAAATGGACTATTGGTGTGATCTAGTGTAGCAGGGAGAGAGGGATACCAAGTGGATGGGCCACTCTTCTGATTCAGAATAGCAGTAGGTGATGGTTCCAGGTCTGAATTGGCCTTTGATGTGATCGCATATGGAAATTTCTTTTCCTTGGGAAGGATGTTTTCTGCAGGCTGTCTCTTTCTCATGAAGACTCTGACAGGAAATGCGCTGTGTTGAGCTAGCTGCTTCACACTCAGCAAACACTACTCTTTTGAAAAACTAAGAAAGGAATTTGTCTCTGGATGGAATGGAGAGGTGAGCCCATGAACAGACTAAAAATCCCAGAGTGCTTTGCAGTTTACTGAGGCTCAGCCAGGAGAGGGAGGAGAAAATCAAACGACACATGAGAAAACAAAATAATGTTCCATAGATGCACCAGGGGAATCTCTGAGCTACACGGGGAATTTAGAACTGGTGTCAAATGGCAAATTGGGAGGTCTGGAGACTGAGCCCCTGTTTCTCTCTGGAACAGATAATGACAGTGCCAACTTTCATCACTCTGCCTGCTCCCAGTAAGGTTCAGATCGCCAACTGAAGGGATCATCTCTTGGGTTGAGGAGTTTACGTTCAGTCTTAGGTACAAAGCAGGGCTCTGGGTGGGAAAGATTTTGCATCCCTCTATCAATTCTCTGAGCAAGGGTACCCTGATGAAGAATTCTTATGCTAGGGCCCTGAGGAGCTCAGTGAAGACAGAAGCAAATAGACGTTAGCATAGAAAAATAGGCCATCACTGTACATCCTTATCTGGATCAGTATGTCCAGTGCTGGGTGCCTTGGCTGTAGAAGAACTCAGTTTGGAAGGCCCAGAGACAGAACAGTGAGGGTAGTTAGTGTGGGTACTTGATGAGAGACTCAAAGACTAAAGTCGCTGCATTTACTCTGGGGGAATAAAAAAGGAGTTGGGAATATGAATTAAAGGGAATCTGTCTGAAGTGAAGTTATGCGTATGATCGCAAAAATTGATCAGTCCTGAGTTTTGATGCTGCCCCATAATTTGAGAACAAGGGTTAGTCAATTAAAGGCCAATAAATTTAAACTCAATCAAAAGAGATGTTTCTCAGGGTGAGTACTCGGCATGCCATGAGATGTCCATGGAACAGCTCCCATGACGGGTTTTAAAAGGGCTGAATCATATATGATCCTGAGTAACGGTGGCGGTGCAGAGAATAGAATGTTATCAAGTTAAAAAAGGAGGAAAACTTTAGACCAGTGTAAAGTCAACAACTTGTAGGTACATGGATCTGTACTGTTGAGGGAGTGTAAAAAAAAAAGGGGGGAGTGGGTGGGTGGGAGAGCATGCACCTCCCCTACTCCTGGGGGGACTCCCATCTTGGGAGCAGGGGCTTACACTCTGCTGCATCCACAGTTAATAATTTTGGACCACAATATGGATAAACAAAATTGCTTTCCTCAACTGACATGAACCGTGTTCCAAATGCCCAACGATCAAACCACCACTTAAGCCACATTCATTACCATGTGGAGCGCAGAGCATTCCAGGAAGCACTGTGGATCTGAGAAGCAAAGACCAGTGTTTGGGTGTCCAGATGGCTACTTCTTTTTGCCTTGTTTTCAGCGTGCTGAGCTCATATCACTCTGACAGAAGTCAATGGGAGCCAAGGGTGTACAGCGCTTCTGAAAATCTTACGGGGTTCTCAACTTGGGTACCCAAAATCAGAGACTCCTTTTGAGAAGTTTGACCTGAGTGACTGCACACAATGAGTGTGTGGCAGGGTTGGGAATAGAACAATGACTTCCTAGTTATCTGCCTTTTCTACAGACCATCCTTCCTCTGGGTTTATAGGTTATAGTTTACATATAATGTAAAAGGTCATAAACCTACTATGCATGTGTAAGTTGAATCTAGATGTGCATTGCCAACTGCCTGGAAAAAAGAGCCAACAATTAATTGTAGATGGTAAAAATTTAGGACACTTAATTTATGGAGAAACAGACTTTTATGGAGGCATCCAGAACAGGCAGAATGACACAATGTGTGGCAGTCATTTTCAGACTCTCAACAAAACTCTTGACTTAATACATTGTAATTTTTTTTTTTTAAGAACAGATTTCAAGCTGAGCATATAACCGTGGATGCAGAAAGCAAAGCCATGGTTTAATTCGGGTTGGGTTAGTTTTATTTGGGTGGTTTTTGTTTTGTACATCTGGAAAGTCTTAACCAAGAAAGAAAACCCTAAGTAGGTCTGCAGAGAGACAGTTGGGGCATAAATGGATGGTTTGCAAGCTCCAGGACTCAGGCAGGACTCGTGTCCTGTGCCCCATATATCTTCTCACAGTTTGTGAGGAACATTGTGGGTCACTTGGCCTTTCTCTGAAACATCAAGGCAGAATCCTGTACTGGAGGGACCTGTGTACTGATCAGGGGCAGCAGCTTGTATATCTGAAAACCTGAAAAATGGCTCTCTGGATACAGATTTCTTTCCCCAGTGCTGATGGGTAGAGGTCTGGCACCAGCAGCCCAGTGCATGGTATGGTGACGCATCACCAGCTGGGCATCCAGTCTTTTCTCTGCACTCAGTAGAGCGATGAGCAAGCTTTCTGTTTCCTGATCAGCAGATTTCTCAGTTCATTTGAAAAATCCTGATTGGGCTGTGGACACTCTCTCCTCCCTGCTTTATTCCCTGCTTCCTCCTCCTCTCTGCTGCAGTGATGGCTGCTTCCTACAGAACTAGCGAAATCTCTGCACAGGAGAACTGGAGGGAAGGCAGAGGGGCAGTGCTTGCAGTTGGTGTTTACATATCAAGGGGATTAGGTATCCTAAATAACTAAAATGGATGGGTAGATATCCTAGCACTCAGACTGGTCAACATCGGTCTCCTGGGTCAGGAGGCAGAAAGCCAAGTGACAGTAAACCCTGCATGGTTGGGTATCTTGCAGTAAGGCAACTTTCCTCATCTCCAAATACCAAGATCCCCATGCGTGCCCAGTGCTGATCCCCTTTGGAGGGGATTGCTGCCTCCTCTGGCATCAGGCCCTTCTGGAGATTCATCCCCTGGAGACGGGCAGATTCTTCTTCGAGTAGTGTCCCTATGGGTGCTCCACTTTAGGTGTCTGTGTGCCCTTACACCTCTAATCAGAGATTTGTGGTAGCAGTGTCCTGTTGAGCCCACGCATGTGCTCTCCCTCCCTCCTGGTCTGCCTGGAGGCTATTTAGCACTGCACAGGTGAACCCCCCTCACTTCCTTCTCTACTGCCTTTGGTGTCTGACCCAACGAGCAGCTGTCCCTTCCTTAGCTAAAAGAAAAGGAGTACTTGTGGCACCTTAGAGACTAACCAATTTATTTGAGCATGAGCTTTCGTGAGCTACAGCTCACTTCATTGGATGCAGCAGTTTCCACGGTATGCATCCGATGAAGTGAGCTGTAGCTCACGAAAGCTCATGCTCAAATAAATTGGTTAGTCTCTAAGGTGCCACAAGTACTTCTTTTCTTTTTGCGAATACAGACTAACACGGCTGTTACTCTGAAACCTTCCTTAGCTGTGTCATTAGCATAAGTAGTGTTTGTTTTCTTACCTCTTTTCTCCCTAAAAGCACTCAAGCTAGTGTTTTGTTTTATTTTATTCCTTTGGTTTAAAAAGAAAAGAGAAAAAGGAAAAGAACTTCACTTTCCTTCCCTGTCTGGGGGCATTCCCCCCCTCCCCAGGCATCTAGTAGACTCATAATTTTCTTTTTCAGTTGTTTTTAAAAAGAAAAAAAAGACTATGTTCTTCTGTATATTCCTCCCCGCTAGAGGATGACAACCCCCTGCCCAGGGGCTTGCCTAGATATCTCTGCTCCAAGCGATGCTTCTCCTGCCAGGAGTCAGTTCCTGTAATGGCCAGACACTCACTGTGCCTGGGAGACCCTCACAGAAGTGCTTTACCTGTCACATCTAAAACTGCAGCCTCACAGGACCTGGGAGCTGAAGTAAAAATTCCTCCCTATAGAGAAAACACTTCAGTCTATCCCTGGAGCCTTCACTTCAAAAGGGGTCCAGTGGTGAAGAGGAGAAGAAAGGGAGAGAGAAAGAAGAAGCCACCAGCAGACTCCCCCTGGAAAGGCTCCTCCCGACTGGCCAGCCAGAGGGGTGTTCCCCAGTCCAAGTAGCTGGCCACATGAGCTCAGGTGTCGCTCCCCTTCAGCAGGGAAGCTCTGGAACCTGAAACCTGATGGAAGCTGAAACCTGAGAAGGGGCTTCCTGCTGTGAGCTCTGCCCTGCTCTGAGCTCTGCTCTCCGCACTGAGGAGGGGCTTCTATAAGCTCTGTGCTGCTCTGAGCTCTACTCTGGGCAACCACGGCACCCAGAGGGCGCCCTTACCATACCATCTCTAAAAGAGCGCACAGAGACGCTCTGCTTTTGGCACCAAGACACCAGAGGCTTCCACAGTCATGCTCTGAGGCAATGGTACCATTCCCTAAGGAGAGGGGACACTTACCATACCATCTCTAAAAGAGTGGCATAGAGAAACCCTTTGGTACCAGATGCAACAAAACTCCCATCTAGGAAGTGTTCTGCACCTTCCCAACCGTTGATACCGACTACAGACACTCCTCTAGGGTTCCGGATGAGCCCATGGTAACACAGGTGCTCTGATACTCTGGAGATCTGTGGCCTCAGTACCCAGGGAGAGACAATTACCATATTCGCAAAAAGAAAAGGAGGACTAGTGGCACCTAAGAGACTAACCAATTTATTTGAGCATAAGCTTTCGTGAGCTACAGCTCACTTCATCGGATGCATTCAGTGGAAAATACAGTGAGGAGATTTATATACACACAGAACATGAAAAAATGGGTGTTATCATACACATACCATATTGTTTCTAAAAAAGTGGCACCAACAAACTTTTTGTACTGGGCAAAATTCTCATTTAGGGAGTACTCTGCCAAACTATCAGTACTGACAATGTACCACGGACCCTCCTCTGTGGTACCAAATGAACCCATGGTCCTGCATGACTCTGGTACCCTGGAGACCTGATGATTGGAGAAGAACCACAATACCCATTACTTGGTACCAGGACCCCAGTATCAAGCACATCCAGGCACCCAGAATCGCTCTTAACACTGGGCTGTATACTGCCAATACCCCAGTCAGTGGCACCCTTACCCACTGACGAATCTGACACTGGCCAGGAGGAGATCATTCCCTGGCCCCTCAAGGTGGCCCACCACCACACTACAAGGGTCATCCCCAATTCCATCACGCCAACCGCCAGTGCCTACCTTCCTGCTTCTCCCTCCCAAGGTCATATTGTAACTTTTCAGGTATATACCCACACATGGTGCGACCGTCTCCGGTGTCTCTCAGGGAGAGTCCACCAGTTGGTTTGCTACAGCCTGGCACCTGAGCCAGGACAGGAGAAAGCTTTTTCAGAACAGGAAAGAAGGGGGAAGAGGGAAGGGAAGGGGGAAAAAAAAAAAACCTGAAGAGGAAGCTACCTCTTCAGCACACTTCTCCTCATCTCTCCCAGATGAGACTGTGCTGCCTACCCCTCATCACTAGGTGAAGATTTAAGAACTTTTTGGATCTTACCAAGAGGGTGGCAGACGAGCTGCAGATTCCCTTACAGGAGGTGGCAGATACACATCACAAGATGGTGGAAATTCTGCACACTACCTTCTCATCTAGAACTGTCCTCCCAATTAATGAGCTGATTCTAGCTCCTATCAAAATCATCTGGCAGAGCCAGCCTCCATCGCACCAACCAGCAACAGAGTGTAAACAAAAACAACCCTACATCTATACCCAAAAAGGCAGACTTTGTTTTCAACATCCACAACCCAGTCGTCCTAGTGGATGTGGTTAATGCATGAAGCAAGCAACATAATGCCAAGTCAACTCCATATGCTCAGGCTTCCCAAGATGGTGTATTCATCCACAACATTACTGTTTAGAGTCATAAATTACCAAACTGTCATGGCCAAAACAATTTTGTTAATCTTGGGAAACCCCAGGATGTTTCTGAAACATTACTGGAAACACAGAAAGAACAGATTCAGACCATTCTTAGAGAAGGTCAGTTAATAGCCAGACTGGTCCTAGAGACACCACTGTATGTAGCTGTTACAGCTGCCTGCCCAGTCTCCATGACAGTGGTACTGAGGTGGGTTGTGGGGTTTTTTTTGTGTTTTTTGGTTTTTTTTTTTTTGTTTGTTTGTTTTTTTTGTTCGCTATACCTCTCTAGATTGCCCAAAGAGCTACAGACTTCCAATTTGAAGGGCCAAATTCTTTGCGGAGAAGACAGATTTTTTTTTTCTCTCCACATCCTGAAGGATTCTTGGACTGCACTACACTCCTTAGGAATCTACACTGTGGAACAGAAGAGAAGATATACCTCTCAACCACACCACAGATCAGTCTTCTCAATACTCACCATCTCTGTGCTGTTATGAGCCACAGTGTAAGAGGCCCAGGGCTCAAAAGTGACAACAGTCTGCACCCCAGTCCATGACCTCTCAAGCTTCCTCTTATAAGCACTTTGATGAGCTGGTCAGGGGCCTGAACAATGATACCTTACAGCATCAGCTGCCATCTATACACCAGTCATGCCACTCAGAAGTCACCTTACTTTACTTCACAGCAGTTAGGACCAGCTCTAGAGCAAAGAGAGTGATTGATTTCTAGCCCTGAACCTACAGGGTGCTTACTTTCATATCTTAATACAATCATTGTACAGGAGATTTCCTACTGCTTACCTTTTGGGGCAGGATCATTATAGGTACAGACTGCTCACACAGGGTAGTCTCCAAGGGTCACTTCATTGTAGTGGCATACTAACTCTGGTACAGGGACTGGACTTTATCAGCACCAACCTGATGCAGTACAAGAGAGTGCTCCTCTCACTACTCACATTCACCACCCTGGGACACATCTCCCTAATATGCTGGGGAGCTCACCTACAAAGCAACACAAAAGATCTTATGATGGACGTAATGTGACCTGTATGTTTTGTATAAACTGCCAAGGAGCTGCCAGATCTCCCTCCCTCTGCAAGACAGCATTCAAACTTCGGAATTGATGCACCCGTCACAATGTGCTCATCTCAGCTGTCTGTCTACAAGGGATACAGAAGGGGATAACCAACAGTCTCAGTTGGAATCTTCTCATGACAATGCGTGTATACTGAATTCAGAGGTGCTTCAAGATATAGCCACCCTTTGGGGAAACATTCACTGGCAGTTGCCATCATCTTCCCAGCGGACAGGGCCCACTTGTATGTCTTTTCCCAGTTTCCTACCCTATCCAAGATTCTGTTGAAAATTCAACAAAACAAAGTGAGAGTTGTTGTGATTGATTGTGACAAGTCTGGCTCCCTTACCTGACGCAGATGGCAATATGCCCTCCTCTTCCTCGGACATCAGCCCATTTCTCACCCCCTCCGTTCAAAACAATGGGCTGACCCTTCACCCCAACCCATGGGTCCTCTGTCTCCAGGCTTGGATCTTTCTTTGTTCCAAGGCTTAGAAGCAGAATGCTCTGACAAGCTGAAATACATGTTGCAACACAACCACAAGTTGACCACTCCACATACCCATCTACAGAATGGAAACGACTCTACGTTTGTACCATTCCAAACGGACAGACCCAACCTCCTCTTTCCTCCCTCTGATTCTGCACTACATTTTACACTCTCACTTCGCTCCCTTAAGGTACATCTCATGGCGAAAAAGGCTTCCCACTTGGCGTTTGCTCAACCACTAATACATAGACCCTTTAAGGGCATTGGGACTCTCTTCCCCCATGTGACACCACCCGCTCCAGCCTGGGACTTTAATCTAGTTCTCAGGGCTTCGGACTAGACCTCCCTCCGAGTCCAGGGCAACTTGTTCTCTCTCACACCTGTCCATGACGACAGCATTTCTAATTGCCATCACCTCAGCTAGGCACATAGGAGAAATAGCGGCCCTGATGGCACACCCATCATTCACGGCCTTTGGCTTTAAAAAAATATAATAATAATAATAACTCTTCCTCTAAGGCCACATATCCCAAGTTTTCCCCTACTTTTTCTGCACTTTCCATATGAATCAACAGATCCATCTCCCTGTTTTTTCCCCAAAACCACATTGTGACAACTGGGAGACAATTGTGCATATGCTGGATATTAGAAGGACATTAGCATTCTATTTGGACAGGACTAAGGACTTCAGGAAATCCCCTAAACTCTTCCGTTCATCCACAGAAAGATCCAAAAGCTCTGATATCTCCTCAAAGACCATCCAAATGAGTCTCTAGTTGCATTAATCACTTAGCAAGGGTGCGACTTCCTTCCATCCATATGCACTCCATGAGATCATTTCCTACCTCAGTCATATTCCATATCCCATCTACCCAATCTATAAAGCAATGATTGGGTTCTCTGTCCATACTTTCGCAGAACATTAGGCGATCACTGAAGATTTGGCTGCTGACACCATCTTCAACTCCACAGTACTCTCTGTAGTAAAAGACTCCGTTCCGAAGTCCCAGCCTCCAGTGGTGGGTACTGCTCCGGAGTCCCCTAAAGTGGAGCACCCATAGGGACGCTACTCGAAGAAGAAGAATAGGAAGTTACTCACCTTGTGCAGTAACGATGGTTCTTCGAGATGTGTGTCCCTATGGGTGCTCCACAATCCACCCTCCTCCTCTCTATTTCAGATTTCTCTACAGGGCTCTGTGGTAGAGAAGGAAGTGAGGGGGGTTCGTTGGTGCAGTGCTAAATAGCCTTGAGGCAGACCATGCAGAGGGAGGGGGAGAGCACATGAACAGGCTCAACGGGACACTGCTACCAAAAATCTCCGATTAGAGGTGCAGGGGCACACAGACCCCTAAAGTGGAGCACCCATAGGGACGCACATCTCAAAGAACCATTGTTACTGCACAAGGTGAGTAACTGCCTCTTACTTCTCCACCGCTAACTCTGCTGATGTCGTCTATAGATGCATGCTGTGGAGACATAATACTAATGCCCTCCCACGCCTTTCCAGGGTCGCAGTGTACAGGACTATTTAGCACTACTGTGCTCGGAGGCTCCTCCAGTGCCCCAAACCTTCAGGACTACGCACGCAGCCACGGCAAAAAGTTCACCACCAGCCTGACATACAAAGATGGTATGAATGTTCTTTGTGTAGTAGATAATTTACTTGTGGAACTTGCTCTCTAAAGATGTTACTGAGGCAAAGATGTAGTAAGATTTTCCAGAGAATTAGACATGAATGAATTGAATATTCTCTGCATCTGCACTAATCACAGTCACACTGAATTGTTATGTATTGCTCCAAGCAAGCTGACAGTACCCACTCTTTGGAGGTGGATTACTGAGCTCAATGGGCCATTGGTATGTCCCTGTGTGCTTAGAGGTTCAGCTCGCTTGTCTCAAATGGTCCCATTTGTGCTTTACTTCTAAGCCCATAAGAAGACTAAGTTATCTACATGTGAAACTGGGGCTGCCATGTTAGCCGAATAACATGCATGGTGGGGTCAGGCTTGGGATATTTGGGAGGGGGAAGTATATGGAGTTATGGGCATCTGTGGGAGAACCTCTGGAATGCACCCACATCCAGACACTTCTGTACACCTGAGGTGCTGATGCGGGTGTTGAGTAGGATGCTGGGAGGAGATTGCAAACTCTCATCACTATTGCTCACTTACTGCAGAAGCTGCCTGAAAAATCTGCAGTTGAATCCCTAATGAAGATGACCTGATAAAATCAAACATTCAGCTCATTGGTTTAAGTGCTGGCCCATACTCTGTCAGTGAAGAGGAACTGTCTGGTTGACACATTAAATAAGAATAGTCATTTGTATTTTATACAGCACTTAGTGTGGTGGCACAATGGGGGCTGGAACAATTTTTATAGTGGGGGTGCTGAGAGCCATTGAACCAAACCGTAAACCCTGTATATAATGGCAACCACTTCAAGCCAGGGGGTGCAGTAGCTCCCCCAGCACCCTAGTTCCAGCACCCTAGTTCCAGCACCTATGGATTTCACTGCGTCAAGGACTCAATGAGGCAGTTCTGCCTCTAGGGACTTCGTGTAGAAGCTGGGATATTCTGGGAGATGTGAGAGTGCTGTACAGTTGGAGGATTGTTTATTTTTCCATGTTAGCTCAGTTCTTGTGGCCATGGCCCGTTGAGTGGGACAGAATGGAATAAAAAGAGGAAGTTGGTCTGGCAAAGTACTCTGGGGAAGGCATTTGCAAACCAGAAATCCACTGGAACTTCATGGAGAACTTTGTATTGATCAGTCTGCTGAGAGGTTTTCTATGCTGCTCTTCCATCTTTGCTACAAGAGACTTCTGCATAATACTAGGTCTTTGTTGCCTATGACCTGATCTGCTGCCTGGTCAAAGTCATAATCATTTGCACAGCCACTGATTGTGCTGTAGAACATAATAGGGAAGCTTGTCTCCATGAGCTGCATAAAAGATGGATGCAGCATAAGGGTGATAGATATTAGGAAAGCAAACTGGGGGAAACTGCAAAACCTTCTCCTTGTTTGCTGTGGTGTTCTAGCTATGTTGTTCCTAAGGTATTGGCGAGAAAGGGTGGGTATGATGATCAGTGCCCCCCATAACACACCTGTCGGGATCCCTGGGTCTTACACGTGCCCATCATGACGTGGCGTATCGCATCCAGTGTACTAACTGGCCCATAGCAACTCTGTGGGTGTAACCAGCCAATCACTATGCTCAGACTCACAAAGGAAAAGGTAAAAGACAAACCCAGTATCACTCCTAGGTGAACACTTCTCACAAAGTGATCACTCTGTATCTGACCTCTGTCCTCGTCCTCAAAGAAAACCTGCACAACAACTTCAAAAGAAGAGCTTGGGAACTTAAATTCATAACTCGCTGCTGCTAGACACTAAAAAAGAAAGACACTAAATTTACAGCTTCTTACAAGAATCTGTAGCCTGCTAATCCCCCTTGTTTGTCCTATGACTGCACAGGTATTAACAGGCAACTTAATCTTGAATGATTTCTTAGATTATGTGTTGAGCTACTTAAGCCAAATAATTTCTTCCACCTTGTATTTAGCAGTGACACTCTGGATACGTTTCCAAGATCCGAAGAAGAGTTTTGTAACTCAAAAGCTTGTCTCTCTCACCGATAAAATATATTACCTCACCCACCTTGTCTCGGTCAACCTTTTCCTATCAGTTCTGAGCTGCCCTCGGTGACTATGGGTGGGTGTGTGGGGGGAAGAGAATCTGTGCTGGTTATGCAATAGGTCCCAGAGCCAATCTGCCAGTATAGGGCAGGCTAGCTCAAGGCATCCAGTGTGGAGATACAGGTAAGGAGGCTGGAAAGAATAGCCTGTGTCCTAGTATTTTTTTTCTTCTGTAGCTTCTAGGCACCTTCAAAGTTCAGAGGCAGTATTATTCCCATAGGGAGAATTGACTTGGTGCAGGGCATGCAGCAAGCTGGTAGCAGTCAAGAATAGAACCCAGGTCTCCTCAGTCTTGGCCCTGTGCTCATTCACTGCCTGTTGAATGCTGCAGCATGTATGCTGGGCAGCTGGGGCCTGCCTACAAACTCAGTTTGTACCATTGGTTGCTTATAGTCAAGGTCCTGGGCAGTTTCCAGCAGGCTGGGTCTAAATCCTGTGGCAAAGTCCCTGCATTCTTTGGCATTCTTGTGGAGTGGATAGATAATAAAACAGATATAAAATAAAATGTTAGAAGGTAGATTTTTATTTAATTCAGTATGAAGGCGACTAACCTGATCAAGTCACTCGCCCCAGAGTTATTTATTTTGGTGTTAAATTCTGTTTCTTTCTCATTGTCTCCATGCTTTTCTGCTCTGCCAGGGCCAGCAAGCTGCATTGTGGAAGTTGTGAGGAGGAAGCTGGAAGTTTTAGCAGCTACACAGAAAGCTATTGAGGTTTTTGGGTCCTGGGGGGAGGCACTTTGGAAAGTGAGACAAGCCCTTTGATTGGGTGTTTCTGCAATGAAGTGGTTTAAATACCAGCATTGCTAATTATCATCTTTAGATTTCAGAGTTACCAATCAATGGAGATGAGTGAGGCAGTTCAGACAACAGTTTAGAAACATAACAATAAAAATAAAACTAAGGGCTTGTCTACACGGGGGGGGCTTTATAGTGGATCAAATCAAGTTAATATGATTTGAAAACACTTGAATACATGCAACGCCATACCATCACTGTTCACTAATTACACATTTATTGCAAACCCTGAGGTCTTCTTGCAAAGTGGATGATGTTTGCTTCGAATCAGATTAGTTCATCTATTGTTTGTGTGGATGCAGTTGTTGCACACTTCTTTTTACATAATTCCAGTGGCTTTGCAGGTTGACCGTTACTGGCCTATCACTTTACTTGTGTGCCCTCCCTGCTCTGGTGTCAAGTTTCCAGGACTATACCACCTCCCTTTAGAAGCTGACACATAGCCAGATTTTGCCCATTTGCTCCTGGACTCCAGTGTATCATTTTTTGCAGTGTGACCACCATAGCACTTCTGAAGCCCCACAATATGCCCTCATGTAGCCGCTTGGAGCCGTGCTGAGACCCTGGATCTCAATGCCATCTGGGGAGAAGCGGCAGTTCAGGACGCTCTTGTCTCTAGGATAAAGACCTTTTCGTGTACATTGCAAAGTAGATGTCTGCAAGGGGTCACGACCAGGATGCCAAGCAGTGCCAGATAGAGCAAGCAGCTCAGGAGAAAGTACATTATAGCATGGGACAAAAGGAGGCAATATGGCAGGGGATGTGACCTGTCCATTTTTTGATGAACTAGATAGGATTCTACACAATTCTAGTCCATCCTGTACAGACACCATTTGGAACCTGCTGCCCGCACTCTTCCTCTCCCTCCCTCTTCCCCCCCCCCCCCCGATGAAGACCAGCCAAACGCATCAGAGGATGAGCAGGAGGATGCCAGAGAGGAGTTGTCTCCTGAGAGCCAGGATCTTTTTGGGACTCAGGACCCTCATGCCAGCTAGCTGCAGTCCCACCCTCCTGCAATGGACCGCGATTCCTGCCCTGCATTGGCTGAACCCATGGCCCAGACAGAAACCCATTTGGGACTGGAAAAAGCACATTCCCTGGGGGGAACTTCAGCATGTAATTCTGCAATCTATTATTGTGCCACACTGCTGTCCGCAGCCATTGTAGGCAGATGTGAGCTAGGAGCCCTTCCGAGTATCCAGGCCTTGCCTCCCTTGGCTCATGCTGCCCATTGTCCCCTCACCCTCCAAAGTGCTTCCAAAATGGTGGCTGCTCCACCAGGCAGTCAGCCTATGTGACATGCTAACGCCATGACTATTGATGTTTTCAGGTCCATGGCACATGGAGGCCACTTGCCCATCTGCCTGTCTTCCTTTCCTCTTCCCTTATCTTACTTGACTTCTAAAACCATCCCCCTCCTTCTGCCCTCAACATGGCCACTAGATGGGTGAAGTCAGTCTCTACACCGCCTCCCCTCCCTCAACAGATTTGAATAACGAAAGCATTCATTTCTGCAAAAATAAGTGTACGGAGACAGTTGCTACAGGAAAAGGAGTTTCGTGAGTGCTCATAGTTTACATGAGGTATAAATAAGAACATATGAAAGGTCATATTGAGCCAGACCAATGGTCCATCTGGACCATTATCCTGTCTCTAACAGTGGCCAGTGCCAGATGCTTCACAGGGAATGAACAGAAAAGGCAATTTTGAGTGATTCATCCCTTATTATCCAGTCCTATCTTCTGGCAGTTGGAGGTTTAGGGACATCCAGAGCATGGAGTTGCATCCCTGACCATCCTGGTTAATAGCCACTGATGAACCTGTTCTCTATGAACTTATCTAATGCTTTTTTGAACCCAGTTATACTCTTTGTCCTTCACACCATCCCCTGGCAATAAGTCCCACCGGTTGACTGTCCATTGTGTGAAGAAATACTTCCTTTTTGTTTGTGTAATCTGCTGCCTACTAACTTAATTGAGTGACCCCCGGTTCTTATTATGTGAAGGGGTAAATAAATAACACTTACTTTCTCCACACCAGTCATGATTTTATAGACCTCTATCATATCCCCCTTTAGTTATCTCTTCTCTAAGATGAACAGTCCCAGTATTTTTAATCTCTCCTTATATGGATGCTGTTCCATACCACTATTAATAATTTTATTGCCCTTCTCTGTACTAATATCTTTTTAGTGATGGGGCTACCAGAAGTGCAGGCCGTATTCAAGGTGTGGGCGTACTATGGATTTATATAGTGGCACAGATATTTTCTGTTTTATTATTTATCCTTTTTCCTAATGGCTCCTAACATTCTGTTTGCTTTTTTGACTATCACTCTACATTGAGCAGATGTTTTCAGGGAACTATCCACGATGACTCCAAGGTCTTTTTTAAGTGGTAACAACTAATTTAGACTCCATCATTTTGGTATGTATAGTTGGGATTATGTTTTCAAATGTGCGTTACTTTGCATTTATCAATGCATATTGTTGTTGAATTTCATCTGCCACTTCCTTGCCCAGTCATCAGATTTAACGAGATCCCTTTGGAACTCTTCACAGTCTGCATTGGACTTAGAAAATTACTTGGTAGTTATCACCTGCAAGTTTTGCCACCTCACTGTTTACCCCCTTTTCCAGATCATCTATGAATATGTTGAACAGCGTTGGTTCCAATACAGATCCTTGGGGTACCCTCTCTCCATTGTGAAAACTGACCTTCTGTTCCTACCCTTTATTTCCTATCTTACTGATCTATGAGAGGACCTTCTCTCTCATCCCATGACTGCTTACTTTGTTTAAGGACCCTTGGTGTGGGACCTTGTCAAAGGCTTTCTGAAAGTCCAAGTACACTAGATCTAATAGATCGCCCTTTCCCACATTCTTGTTGACTCCCTCAGAGAATTCTAATAGATGGCTGAGTCATGATTTCCCTTTACAAAAGCCTGTTGACACTTTCCCAATGTATCGTATTTATCTATGTGTCTGATAATTCTGTTCTTTACTGTAGCTTCAACTAATTTGCCTGGTACTGAAGTTAGGCTTACAAGTCTGTAATTGCCAGGATCGCTTCTGGAGCCTTTTTAAAAAATAGCTGTTACAATAGCTATCTTGTACAGAGGCTGATTTAAGTGATGTGTGGTATATCATAGTTCTGCAAATGCCTTTACCAGGCATGCAAGCTGCTCCCTGCTGAGGAACAAATGCCCTTCAATATGCATTCTAACTGATGATCATTGTATGGCTCTATTGTTCTGTGTATTTGCTCTGTCTGCTGGGGAGACATAGCAGAACTTAAGACTGAGAAATTCTTCATTTAGTTTTGCATGTTGTAGGGAATGGATGCTTGCCCATGCCCCAGGTATAGCTTTCAAGCTCCTTCCACTCCTGCAGCATTTCTGGGGTGACCATCCTAGTGAATAACTTCACAGCATATCTCAGTGGTCTGCTCCTTGCCTCCTAGTCACGCATTCTCTGCCTCTGCCCCAGTGCAACATCCTAGTGAATCAGGACAGCCTAATGGGGGTTGTTGGGAGGATTACTAGCCCTCTCACCCCTGAAGCCTCCCATAAGCCCCCTTTTAACCTTGCCAACATCACAGAAGTGCCTCCAGCACACAAACAAAACCGCAAAACCAAAGTGGAAACATCATTCTAAACCCACCCCCTCCCTACCCCCCAGTCTTCCTAACAGCATGTTCAGAAATCCCGATATACCCAGCACCCTCTTCACACACAGACCACTTTACCTCACGGTGTCTCGTCCCAGTCCTGGGGGAACCTCCAAAATTGTAAGTCACATAAAGAAAAAACATCATGGCGTGTCTGGAATATAACCAACAAGCAACTGCTTTTTGGGTTTTTCCCCCAGACAGCCACAGGACCTGCAGTGGCCAGACTGTCAAAGACAGAGCTTCTCTGTACTGCAGAAAGGCTGGCCACCTGAGTGGGTGGAAATGGAAGACCCTGGACGAAATGTTTGTAGCACTCATGGTGGAGTTGCAGAGGAAAACTGAACTGTACATCAAGACTTGGAAGAAGAAAGAAATGCAGCTCTCCAGGAAAGTGTGGCTGTGGCCAGGGGAAGCATCACCCTGGCCAAAGAGATCATGGAAAAAGACAAGGAGATGCAGAGGCAACACATGGACACTATCTTGGGCCAGAATGCTCTCCTCTTAAACATGCTCATACTAGGCCAATAGGCCCTGCAGTCCTGTTACTTGGGACTCAGGCATGTCCTTGAGCCCATGGGCAATACTGGCTACTGGGACCAGCAGCAACTCCTCCCCACCGCACCTCTCAGCAGTGTTACCAGAAGCCATCCCCGTTTTGGAATCAACCTTTAGACACCAAGAACGCAGGGGAGTCCAGTAGTGTCCCTGACAGTTTTCAGCTGTGGCATTCAGCCCCAGAGCACATGTGAGGGAAGGCATATACCCAGTTCCAAAAGATCCTTGTAGACCACCATTCATTTATGTCCGAAAATCATAGAATCATAGAATATCAGCATTGGAAGGGACCTCAGGAGGTCATCTAGTCCAACCCCCTGCTCAAAGCAGGACCGATCCCCAATTAAATCATCCCAGCCAGGGCTTTCTCAAGCCTGACCTTAAAAACTTCTAAGGAAGGAGATTCTACCACCTCCCTAGGCAACACATTCCAGTGTTTCACCACCCTCCTAGTGAAAAAGTTTATCCTAATATCCAACCTAAACCTCCCCCACTGCAACTTGAGACCATTACTCCTTGTCCTGTCCTCTTCCACCACTGAGAATAGTCTAGGACCATCCTCTCTGGAACCACCTCTCAGGTAGTTGAAAGCAGCTATCAAATCCCCCCTCATTCTTCTCTTCTGCAGACTAAACAATCCCAGTTCCCTCAGCCTCTCCTCATAAGTCATGTGTTCCAGACCCCTAATCATTTTTGTTGCCCTTCGCTGGACTCTTTCCAATTTATCCACATCCTTCTTGTAGTGTGGGGCCCAAAACTGGACACAGTACTCCAGATGAGGCCTCACCAATGTCGAATAGAGGGGGACGATCACGTCCCTCGATCTGCTGGCAATGCCCCTACTTATACATCCCAAAATGCCATTGGCCTTCTTGGCAACAAGGGCACACTGCTGACTCATATCCAGCTTCTCGTCCACTGTCACCCCTAGGTCCTTTTCCGCAGAACTGCTGCCTAGCCATTCGGTCCCTAGTCTGTAGCGGTGCATTGGGTTCTTCCGTCCTAAGTGCAGGACCCTGCACTTATCCTTATTGAACCTCATCAGATTTCTTTTGGCCCAATCCTCCAATTTGTCTAGGTCCCTCTGTATCCTATCCCTGCCCTCCAGCGTATCTACCACTCCTCCCAGTTTAGTATCATCCACAAATTTGCTGAGAGTGCAATCCATACCATCCTCCAGATCATTTATGAAGATATTGAACAAAACCGGCCCCAGGACCGACCCCTGGGGCACTCCACTTGACACCGGCTGCCAACTAGACATGGAGCCATTGATCACTACACGTTGAGCCCGACAATCTAGCCAACTTTCTACCCACCTTATAGTGCATTCATCCAGCCCGTACTTCTTTCACTTGCTGACAAGAATACTGTGGGAGACGGTGTCAAAAGCTTTGCTAAAGTCAAGATACAATACGTCCACTGCTTTCCCTTCATTCACAGAACCAGTAATCTCATCATAAAAGGCGATTAGATTAGTCAGGCATGACCTTCCCTTGGTGAATCCATGCTGACTGATCACTTTCCTCTCATGTAAGTGCTTCAGGATTGATTCTTTGAGGACCTGCTCCATGATTTTTCCGGGGACTGAAGTGAGGCTGACTGGCCTGTAGTTCCCAGGATCCTCCTTCTTCCCTTTTTTAAAGATTGGCACTACATTAGCCTTTTTCCAGTCATCCGGGACTTCCCCCATTCGCCACGAGTTTTCAAAGATAATGGCCAATGGCTCTGCAATCACAGCCGCCAGTTCCTTTAGCACTCTCGGATGCAACTCGTCTGGCCCCATGGACTTGTGCACATCCAGCTTTTCTAAATAGTCCCTAACCACCGCTTTCTCCACAGAGGGCTGGCCATCTATTCCCCATGTTGTGATGCCCAGCGCAGCAGTCTGGGAGCTGACCTTGTTCGTGAAGACAGAGGCAAAAAAAGCATTCAGTACATTAGCTTTTTCCACATCCTCTGTCACTAGGTTGCCTCCCTCATTCATTAAGGGGCCCACACTTACCTTGGCTTTCTTCTTGTTGCCAACATATCTGAAGAAACCCTTCTTGTTACTCTTAACATCTCTCGCTAGCTGCAGCTCCAGGTGCGATTTGGCCCTCCTAATTTCATTCCTACATGCCCGAGCAATATTTTTATACTCTGCCCTGGTCATATGTCCAACCTTCCACTTCTTGTAAGCTTCTTTTTTATGTTTAAGATCCGCTAGGATTTCACCGTTAAGCCAAGCTGGTCACCTGCCATATTTACTATTCTTTCGACACATCGGGGTGGTTTGTCCCTGTAACCTCAACAGGGATTCCTTGAAATATAGCCAGCAATACAGATCACCGGTGATGATCCACTAGTCCTTGGAGAACCATGGCGAACTATCCCTTTTTCTGTTTCTAAATTCTGTGCCCTGGTGGGGCGAGGGACCAGCAAAGGATAGGCACATGGGTTCCACCAGTTGCTCCAGTGCAGTTGGGAACCCCGTGCATGCAAAGCCATCAATAATCTCCTGAGCACTACTCAACTAGAGAGTACCTTATCAGTGGCATAGCAGACCTGCGTGAGAATGGACCCATGGCGAATTGGTGTGCTACAGACCGGTAGCATTTGGGGATGGCCAGCTTCCAGATGGCAAGGGCGACTGGCTTCTTCACAGAGGTGTGGCACTGCATGATGGTGTGCTGTTGATGCAGCTCCAGAGTCTGTTCTGCACAGATCTCAAAAAGGGTAACTCTCCCTAGCCTGAAGTTCTTTGGCCACGGCTAGTCATCCCAGGCAGGCAGAATGTCCTCTCCCACCAATCCACACTGGTTTCCCAGGCCCATAGACTGTGCTGAGAACTGTGTAACTCATCCAGGAACTGGTCCTCTAGTTCACGCAGGTTGGCAGGGTCCTCTTCCTCCTCATTCTGCTCCTCCCACTCCAGTGTGTTGTGCTGATGCCATAGAATATTCTTCTGCTTGTGGGGCAATTTGGCAACGTGAAATGCCAATTTCATCTGGCTTTAGTGCTATAATGCAGCCCGGGCAGGCTCTGAATATTCACAGTTTTCACCATAGCGGAATGGAGCATTGTTGAGTTAATGCTGACTGAGCAATTCGAAAATAGCACAAGGCTATCAGGAAAGGAAGGATGGGGTGGAGAATGCAGAAATGTAGAATTAAAAAAACAAAAACAAAATAGAACCTACCTGGATTCCCACAGTTCACAGCAAAAACAATCCCAGGATGCATGCTGCTCAGCAGCAAAACAAAGGACCTCTCAAGAAGACTGCACCCTGAGTTTGCAGCAAACTGCTGCAGTGTGTTCACACAATGTGAATTGAAAATGGAATAAGTGTTCCGTGTGCATCCTGTTGGTGCAATTTGCATACTCTGAGTTACCTGATGCACATCAAACAGCTTTGGATTAAACTAGGGACACAACCTAAGATTCCGGAGTACAATTCTGGACCAGTGGTGGCTTTTGCTTCTCCTTTCTGTGGCGGCTGAATTGCGGAGTACGTGGTGCCCTGCTTGTGGTGCTTTCCTCCACGGTTCATTGCTGCTCTAGGAAGTTGAATTGGCTTTATTTCTTCTAAAAGTCTCCTTGTTGGTGACTGGGAATAAGATACGGAGCTTTTCACCTCTACATTACTGGTGTGATGGAGCGCAATCCACTAGCGAGTGAAAATCATCCGTGGTATCGCCTTCTGTGAAGTAAGTTGGTTGGCCTCAGGCCAGTTCCTCATAGCCAGCCGTTGAGTGGCCTATGGAGACTGAATGTCACTGTCTCCTCTAGAGCTGATTTATAGGGTCAAGGCTGAGAAACTCTCCAATTTGAGTGCATGTGGATGGGAATCTTGTCCTGCTTCTACCTATGCTGCACCTACTCAGGAATAAACGGAGCAATTCAGTTTCCAGGGCCATCCAGACAGCAAGGGAAATATAGAAACGCCCATGAGCCCTTGAATAAAATTAATTGTGGGGTTAAGTCAGCAGTATTTCCGTAAACATAGCCAGCAGCATGATCCAGACACAAGGATGAGATGGCATTGATGCCAACTGAATTAGAGCACTTATGGAAGGGCAAGGTTGTGTGTAGCTCTTATGGCTCTGGTGAAAAGGAAGCATGAAAGAGACACTCTGAGAAATGAAAACCTTTTTAATTCGCACGCCGTGGTGGAAGTCTGGCCAGCTGGGCTCTGTTCCACCAAGCTATGAATCCAGTCAGCCTTTTTCTCTTCGGTCTGTGCTGGCCTGTCCCTTCCCACATGCCCTGAGGAGCTACCTGCAATATTCCCCATGCCTCACTGCAGACTTCTCTGGTAGATTATGGAAATAACAAAACTGTACCATGAAAGCCGAGCCCTTTTATGCACCATCTGTTTTCAGTCCCTCCCTCCCCAGCTACATAACTCGTGTGAGACAGCTTTGCTGCCTCTGTGGCCAGGAACCTGGCCTGGCCCATGCCCAAAGGGATCCTTGTGGGCCTTGTGGGGCCCAGCTGAAGCCCAGCTGTGCTTGAGGGGCTATACCTGGCCTGTATCTGGGAATGCCTCGTGGGACGAGGTCTGGGGGCACCCGCTTAGTCTGTTCAGTTGTAAATTTGACTTTCCTTTTTAAGTCAGAAAGCTCTCTGCTTAGCACAGATTCCGGAGAGGACACACTGAGGCTACAGTGTCCTTTACTTTGAATCTTCTGTTCCTGCAAGGGGAGAGCAGTCTTAGGCACTTCACTTCTCCCCAATAAGTTCTGAGTGGCTTGGCCTGTATTGTACTGCTGCATTCTGTTGTGTGGCTTTGTGCTATACTGACTCTGAGAATGTCCTGGTCACCTGTGCAGAAGAGCCCTATCTCTTCCCCCAGCTATCTCTAGTAGGACCAGTCCATGCACAACTCAGAGAGCAGAGAGTATCTCTAGGCAAAATGAGGTAGGAAGGCAGGGAGACCCTCCCGTGTATAAGAATGGGGCTGAAGAAGTGTGAGAACATTGCAGGGTATCAGGAAGGGAGACTGTTAGTGTGCATAAGTGCAAGGGAGGCAGAGAGCAGGTGTAAAGAGGGACCTGGAGGACTCTGTCAGGTGCTGCAGATGTAAGGAGTGTCAAGAGAAGTGTCAAGTGGGAGCGGGTGTCTGGGTGTCAGGCAGATGGATAAGTGTGAGGGGTCTATCAGGCAGGGATAGTTATAAGCATGCAAAGTCTCAGGGCTCCTTAGAAGCAGGCTATTAACTGAGATGATCTGTTTTTATTTCCTCAGAGCTCTTGTCTATGCCAGCCGTAAAACGATTTTCTGTGTCGTTTGCAAAGCATCCGACTAATGGTACGTTTGCTTCCTTGATTTGACGTTTCCTCATGCTTCTAACCTCATCCTCACGTTCTGTTCTCTCTGCACGTCATTCTGTGTACCCCTCCCTTCAGCCTTCTCATGTTCCTCTGCGCGTCTGTGTATCTGGTGTCAAACTGTTCCACCGTTTTCCCAGTTGTCTCATTATGACTAACCTGCTCACTTTGTGTTACTGTCTGTGAGGGGCCCAGGCCTGGGCAGGCTGTTAGAATCCTGGCAGCCTGTTTATTCCAGAGGTGTTTGCACCCCGACTGACCAACCAAATGTGAGCAAACAAGAATTGGATCCTTTAGCAGCCTCAAATTCTGTAATGGCGTCAGCGTCTCCTCCATGCTCACTCTCTCCATCTCACTGATGGTGTGGGAGGCATAGCCGTGCAAACCCTGGAGCACAATCTGCCTTGACAGTCTGTATCCTGAGAGAAGCAATGACTGGCTCTCTAGTCTGCTGTGCATGGCAGCGGAGGAAGAGCGAGGGCAGCTCTGGGGTTAGATGGCGTTAATAAGTGAGGCAAAGGCAGCCTCCAGCTGGTGGCCGTGGAAAATGCAATCTACTGAGGTGAGAGAGGATAAAACAGCAAGGATCCCTAGCATTTCCTCTAGCCAAGCTGCCCCTCAGCACAGTGGCCTTGGTAGCTCTGATTCTCTCCTGGTTTCCCACCTGCACAGTGTCGCTTGCAATGCTAGTCCCTCTCATGTTCCCCCCCCTCCCCGCACCCCAATCTCTCTTCATCCCCCACCCAACATGATGGCATTGGTAGGGCTGGTCTCACCTTTTCACATGCACCCTCCCCCCAAGCATCATGTCATTGGAGAATTCACTTTTAATCACACAAACAAATATGGTCGCAAAGGAAGGTTGTGGAATGTTCATTGACATTCAAAAGGGCAGCGCCTTTCTCCTTTGCTGTGGGAAATCTTCCCCACTGAACCCACGAAACTCAGAGACTGGGCTCCATATTTGTTCCCCTCTTCTTAGCCAGGAGGGAGGGCAGCTGCAGTACAGTCTGCTTTGCTCTCCCCACCCTAACAGCAAGGAATAGGGGAAGAGCGGCTGTGCTCCTTGTGTGCTCCAACTCCCCTGCTCTGTGTAGCTCCTAACCTGATGTTGGTTCTCCTGGTCTGTCAAATGGCTCATAAGTATTTGCTCTCTAAGCCTTGAACAGAAATGTTCAGAAAAATTTTGTTTTACAGCTAACATTCCTACCCATTCCTCATGGATAGGGAGTGGCTGGGACTGGAGCAGGTTATTAAGAGTCATAAGTAGAAGTACTTGTCTCTTCTCAACCTGAATGCTGGTGCTCAGTAAACGCTCTGTGATCTAGAAGATGAGTCTAAGAACAGAAAAGAACCATCATAAAGCACAAAGCTAGGGTCTGGCTAGTTTCTGAAGGGTATGTCTGCACAGCCAAAGGTCTGCATGGGCTAGCCTGCCTGCACTGGCTGGATTTGCGCTGGTTCAGGTTACAAGAACAGGGAAGACAGGGCAGCGTGGGCTTCAGCATGGATAGTTCAAGCCTGACACAGACCCTGAGTAATGCTCGGCAAACTAGTGCACTTTGAATGCTGCGCTATGCGTCTTCGCTGCTGCTGTTACCCACACTAGTGGGATTCATGCTAGCTCAGGTAGCTTAGCCTGTGTACAGCTTCTGGTGCATAGACATACTGAGTCTCCAAGCAGGTCAGACCGTGGGAGAAATTACCAGGTGGACTTGATCTCATTCTGTGCAAAGGGAGCAGCTGCATGGCTCATTCCAGCATCTTTCTGAAAATAGTTTGGTAAGCACATGTGGAAGCCAAGCTCTTCCTTTATGGAGCAGCCTTCCGTAGGCCACCCCCCACTATAACAGCAGCCTGATGCCCATAGAGAGATTATAGAGGGAAATAGGGCACCCGCAGTGTGTGTGTTGGGAAAAAAAGTGCACAGAGCATAGGGCTCTTTAATCCGTCAGACAGAAACAACATGAGATCCAATGGCTGGGAGGTGGAGCCAGACAAATTTTTAAAAAACTTTCTACAAATACATTAGAAGCAGAGGAAAACTAAGGACAAAGTAGGCCCGTTACTCAATGAGGGGGGAAAGACAATAGCAGAAAATGTGGAAATGGCAGAGGTGCTTAATGACTTCTTTGTTTCGGTTTTCACCAAGAACGTTGGTGGCAATGGGATGTCTAAAATAGTGAATGCCAGTGAAAATAAAATAGGATCAGAGTCTAAAATTGGAAAAGAACAGGTCAAAAATTACTTAGACAAGTTAGATGTCTTCAAATCACCAGGGCCTGATGAAATGCATCCTAGAATATTCAAGGAGCTGACTGAGGAGATATCTGAGCCATTAGCGATTATCTTTGAAAAGTCATGGAAGAAGGGAGAGATTCCAGAAGACAGGAAAAGGGCAAATATAGTACCCATCCTTAAAAAGGGAAATAAGGAAAACCCAGGGAATTACAGACCAGTCATCTTAACTTCTGTATCTGGAAAGATAATGGAGCAAATAATTAAGCAATCAGTGGGCTTAAATTGCAGCAAGGGTTAGGGTTGGACATTAGGAAAAACTTCCTAACTGCCAAAGTGGTTAAGCACTGGAATAAATGGCCTGGGGAGGTAGTGGAATCTCCATCATTGGGGATTTTTAAGAGCAGGTTGGACAAACACCTGTCAGGGATGGTCTAGATAATACTTAGTCCTGCCTTGAGTGCGGGGGACTGTACTGGAATGCGTTACCTAGGGAGGTGGTGGAATCTCCTTCCTTAGGAGATTTTAAGGTCAGGCTTGACAAAGCCTCGGCTGGGATGATTTAGTTGGGGATTGGCCCTGCTTTGAGCAGGGGATTGGACTAGATGACCTCCTGAGGTCCCTTCCAACCCTGATATTATATGACTAGATGACCTCTTGAGGTCCCTTCCAGTTCTATGATTGTTCAATGCAGACTAGAAATCAGGTGCACATTTTTAACAGTGAGGGTAATTAACCACTGGAACAACTTACCTAGGGACACGATGCATTCCCTGTCTAAATCCAGACTGGAAGTCTCAATTGAAAAGATCTGCTGTAGCTCGACCGCAAGCGATGGGCTTGATGCAGGAACCACTGGGTGAAATTATCTGCCCTGGGCCAGAGGCTGGACTAGATAATCATAATAGACCATTCTGGCCTTAAAATCTGTGACTCCAGGAGGAACTGGGCACCAATATCATGAATCCCACAGTGTGGGAAGGAATTTGGTCGTCTTTCCACACTGCCTTGAGGATGACAGTACAATTCTATGGAGTGGGGCTGATACGTTTCCCAGTGTTTCTTGGCACTCTCATAGTCTTGGAGAAAGATCTTGGAGTCATCGTGGATAGTTCTCTGAAGACGTCCACGCAGTGTGCAGCGGCAGTCAAAAAAGCAAACGGGAGGTTAGGAATCATTAAAAAAGGGATAGAGAATAAGACAGAGAATATCTTATTGCCCTTATATAAATCCATGGTACACCCACATCTTGAATACTGTGTACAGATGTGGTCCCCTCATCTCAAAAAAGATATACTGGCATTAGAAAAGGGCAACTAAAATGATTAGGGGTTTGGAACGGGTCCCATATGAGGAGAGATTAAAGAGGCTAGGACTTTTCAGCTTGGAAAAGAGGAGACTAAGGGGGGATATGATAGAGGTCTATAAAATCATGAGTGGTATGGAGAAAGTGAATAAGAAAAAGTTATTTACTTGTTCCCATAATATAAGAACTAGGGGCCACCAAATTAAATTAATGGGTTGCAGGTTTAAAACAAATAAAAGGAAGTTCTTCTTCATTCAGCACAGAGTCAACCTGTGGAACTCCTTGCCTGAGGAGTTTGTGAAGGCTAGGACTATTACAGCATTTAAAAGAGAACTGGATAAATTCATGGTGGTTAAGTCCATTAATGGCTATTAGCCAGGATGGGTAAGGAATGGTGTCCCTAGCCCCTGTTTGTCAGAGGGTGGAGATCACTTGATCATTACCTATTAGGTTCACCCCCTCTGGGGCACCTGGCATTGGCCGCTGTCGGTAGACAGGATACTGGGTGGTTGGACCTTTGGTTTGACCCAGTATGGCCATTCTTATGTTCTTACGGGGGCTGTAAATAACTTGTGCCCCTCTGCATTTTCAGAACCTCCAGGTGATCTGTTCTCAGCTAATTTCTCAGCCTCCCTGCTGGCTATTTTCCACCCTTGCTATGCTCTCCAAGCCATACATTTTTCTTCCCCATACACAGTGCTCAGGATTCTGGCACTAAAGGCTGTATCTGGATTTCTTGGTTCAGTGGGAGAAGGGCCAGGCCTGGGGCTACCTTTCTTGTTTTGTAGCCCAGCCTGGATCTTAATTACACACAAGCTAAAAATGTGTTCCTGGGGTTTGTTCATTTTAAAAAAACTAAAATCTTGGAAAGTAACAACCTAAATGTAAACGAGCTCTTCAATGGGATTGTACCCTGGGGGCTGAAGGTTCAGCGTATTGGGTGGTGAGGAGAGTGCTCTTCCTACTCTTTGGGGCTGGGGGTTCAGCACATGGCCTTTTCCCCACCTGTCTCCATTTTCTCATTTCTCAGCTACCCTCTCTCTCTCTCTCTCTCTCGCCTTCTGTGGTTCCCTTCTTCTGTAGATGTGCTTGAACACCACCGTGTTGCCCAGCTGCTGTGCCGTTTTTCCTCTGATTATGCCATGAGACGGAATATCTCCTTGGATGCCACTCTGGCCCACCACCTACATCAGTGTTCCTACCACCTGCGTCTCTTCAGGAGCTGGCTGATCTCAGGCCAGGATGACTTGGAGTGCCTCTACGGTACTGCACGCTGCAGCTGCCTTAAGCCCACGCTCTTGTAGCTGAGCGGGGGGTGCTGTCTGCTTGAGAATGCAATGTATGCTGTGCTTTCTAAACTAGGGAAAGCATTTCCCTCTCTGCCTCTCTGAGAGCCTCGGGTTGGTGCTGCAGTGAGGCATGTGGGTGGTTGCATCAGGGCAGTTTTGGAGCCTGAGGAAGGTACTTTCCGTGTAGGGCTAATAACTTCTGTGTAGCTGTTAACTTTGTGCTCTTTGTCCTTGGCAATTGCACAGTGCCTCCTTCCTCTAGTCAGAGTGGGTACTTGTGCTTCTCTTGTGAGCCATGGCCAATGTGGATTGGGGTGCTTTCATCTGTCTGAGACACTGCTCCAGCAGCTTGATGGACTGCTGATATAACACTCTTTCTCCCCATGCCCAATCCCCAGAGAAGTGTAATCCCCATGTCCCTTCAGTTTAATAAAGGAGGTGAGATGGATGACTGCTGTATGGAGAAGGATGGAGAATCAGGAGACATAGCATAAGAATGACCGAGCAGCCTGAAACCCATGAGATAAACCTGTTGCTTTTTCGAGTAGTGCGCCTATGGGTGCTCAGTGTCAGGATGTGCGTGCAGCTGTGCACTCTGGATTGGAGACATTTTGTCAGCTGTGTCTGTGAGTTTGTGCAAGAGCCTTAGGCACCCTCATGCTCCACTACGAGGGCATATAGGGAGGGGTGGACCCGCTGCCATTCCCGGTTCCTTCTCAGTTGCTTGCAGTTTGAAACCGAGCATCACGGTGTTTGCTAGCTGGCGTCAAGGCTGGCTACGCCTCTTGTGAAAATTTTCTTTTTCTTAGTATTTTTTTCTTTATTTTAGTTTAGCACAATTTGTGCTTTTTAATAGGTTCCCCTCCCTTCCTCCTTTTTGCCCAGTTCAGGCCTTTGAACCATGGGCTCAAGTGTGGGTTATGCCCAGGCCCTTGGGCTTCAAACCTGCCAGACATGCCATAAATCTTTCCCTCACAACAGTGGACATTTAAGCTGCCTCAGGGAGTCTCACGTCCCTTCCAAATGTCCAATCTGCTCAGGGTTTAAGAGTAGATCTAAGAAATTGAGAGAACAGGCTCAAACTCCTGTTAATGGAGCATTTGCTGAGACCCACAGGATCTGAGTCATCCCCCTATATGTCAGATGCTCAGAGAGCTCCAGTAACCCATCTCTTCTGTGACAGTAAGCAAAGACCTGGGGGCCCTTCAGAACTATCTAAACCATTGAAGAAGAGAACGTCGCCTTTCCCAGAATAGGAGAAGAGAAAGGGAAAGTCAACCTCTCAGTCTGGGTCTCAGGAGATGTTGTCCCCCATTACAGGTACCTCTGAGGCTTCCATCCCCTTTGGAACTGAGATCACAGCACTCGCTAAGGTCACTATGCTGCATATCAAGAAACCGTCTGGTAAATTACCTGAAGGGGTACTTACATTGCCACTGGACTCCGTGCCTCCAAGATGTAAGCACTCCAGAGCTAAGCCAAAATCATTGTCTGTACTGCCTCTGGCAATCAGACATAAAGGATGTGCTGACTGTACTTTAGTACCATCTCAGTAACAACAGATGTAGTAAGAGGCCCTGAAACATAAACCCTTGTATCAGAGGCCTGGTCTGAGACCTAAAGCCTGAACCAAAGTACTTCCAGGCATTGCTAAGCAAAGCTGGTTTGTGAGCCAGAGGCAGGCCCTAATTGCAGAACTTGGCAAGAAAAGGACTCCTAGAAAGCACGCGCTAATGATATAAGTGGTAATAAGAGGAACGTGTGCCAAGATGGCACCTGGACATCCCGGTACAAGGACACTTCACAGAGATAACAAGGAACAGCCAGGTGCATCCCAAAGACAGGGTCAAAAGGACAGCATGATGGACAGATGTGTTTGTTTGAACCAACATGATCAAAGGGGGAGACAGCACCCTAATGAGTCAAGGGTCTGTACCTCAATACGTCAGTAGGGGTGAGTAATCTGTCCTGCAACTGTATAAAAATAGGTCTGGGAGCGCATATCTTTGTCCAGCCTAGGGGGCAGAGTGTCCTGCCACTGACTGAGCTGTGTCCATTGTCTATAGGAAACTATTACTGTGCTTTGTTTGACAATAAACCTGGCCAGGTGCCTTCGTACCTTACTAGAGTCCGTGGTCTTTGGGGGTTCTCTCGGGGTCTGCTGTGTCGGCTATCTGTGCAGAGCTGGGGCAGCACACAGAGGGAACATGCACGCAGCCAACTGTTATTGAACCAGAGCAGAGCACCTCACCGGTGGCTATTGACACCACCAGATAGTCTGACTCCCAATGTTTCCTACCTCGGGTCCCCAGTACCATCCAATCTTTTGATCCATGTGGACCTTTGGATCCTGGAGTACCCTGAGTCACCTCTGCTGAGGGGTACTGAAAGACACTCCCCACTGGTGTACGGCCTCATCTGCTGGAGTCTGCATTTCCTCCACCACTGTCTTCAACCATGTCTCATCCTCCAGTGCCATCACAGCCTCCAGTCCTCCCTTGAGGGTACACAGACATACTTCTCTCAGTTACTGACTTGACACTGTCTGGTACCTTCATATCAACAGCTTCCAGTATTGATGCAATTACAGGCCCCTTTTTGGGCCCTGGTATTGACTCAACCACCAGTACCGACACCATTTGCCCCTCCAATTGAAACAGAAAATGACACATCTAATTTTGAAGTGTCATAAAGCATTCCTCTTTTCAACCTCCTTCACTCAGAGTACCTCCTGATCATGAAATTCCTATCCAGGCGATACCTCTGAACCCTGGCAAGGACAACAGTGGGATCCTGTCCCTTACAACCACCACAGTAGGCTTATTGGAGCACTGGAGCCCCTTATGGTGACCAGTTCTACAGGGTCCCATCTCGTAGGAGGGCACATCAAGAGCAGCAGCTAGCACCCTTGGATCCTTCCACACAGCAGGATCTTACAGGGAAGCAAGAGCAACCTATGGAAGAAGAATCTTTGCCTTCCCATACATCCTTCTGCTCCCCAGACAAGGCTCATGCCCCCCTCACCATCTTATACTGACGTTTCAGGAATTTCAGGATCTTATGAAGCATGTAGTGTAGACCCTATATATTCCATTGGAGGAGATACAGGAACCTCAAACACTCCTTGATGGACATCCTTCACACATTTCCTCGGGGCAAAATTGCCTTTCCCATTAATGCTGCTCCACTGGCCCCTGCACATTCTGTGTGGCAAATCCCAGCTACTATACTGCCTACATAAAAGCCGACAGACAAAAAGTGCTACCTCCCTCCCGAAGGATCAGAATATTTCTTTTCCATCCTACACTCAACTCCCTGGTCGTGGCAGCAGTCAACAAATGGAACAGACAACATCTGTTCCATTCTACTTTGTCTGATAAAGAACAAAAAAGACTGGACCTTCTGGGTATGAAAAAGCTACCCTTCAGCCACACTGCAGTTCAGAGCAGTCAGTTACCAAGCCCTGATACCAAAACACAATTTCATGAATTCTTCCCAATTTTCATCCTTTTGTTGACCACTTGCTACAGGATCAGAGGGAACAACTTCAAGCCCTTATAACAGCCTCACTAGAACCTACTGACGCAGTTGCTCATTCCCTGGCTACCGCAATAGTCATGTGCAGAGCTTTGTGGCTGCAGTCCTCTGGTCTGTGTTGGGAGGTACAAAATACCCTCAAACCTTCCCTTTGAGGGACCCATGTTGTTCAGTGATGCCGTGGATGGGTCCGTTCACTCTAAGGACTTTAGGCCATGCTACAATCTCTGGGCGTCTATACACCTATGACAAAGAGAAAGTACAGTAGGTTGCAGGTGGCTCAGTGGTCAAACCCAGTCCACTGCCAGCCCACAAGAACTGCTGAGCCCCCAAGGAAGAAGCTCAGGTTCTCTGAGAGGACAGTCCTCTATTGTGACCTCCCAATTGGCAACATCTTCAAAACGACCATTTTGACCTGGTGGTCTTGGGTCATGAACTCTCTCTCCTGCTCCAGATTTTACACTCCATCTATCCCACCTCCTCCCCTATGGGGACCGTCTCACCCATTTCCTTCCTTCCTGGGAGCCCATCACCTCAGACAGATGGATCCTACAAGTGATATCTACAGGTTACTCCATCCAGCCACACTCCCTCCCTCTTCAGGGACTCCTCTGATGGGAGTCTCTTGAGGCAGGAGATACAATCCTCCTAACACTGGAGGCAGTTGAACCCGTCCCACTGGTCTTTGTCTGGAAAGGATTTTATTTCAGGTACTTCCTGGTCCCAAAGAAAAATGGGGGATGGAGACCGGTTCTGGACCCAAGGACACTAAACACCTTTGTCTATGCTCAGCAGTTCAGAATGGTAACCTTAGTAGTGATGATTCCTCTCTGGAGTCAGGTTTTGTATTTGGTTTGTCTCCCTAAGTCTCCAAGATGCTTATTTCTATATAGCTATACATCCTTCACACAGGCATTTCCTACGCTTTAGGATGGGCAGAGACCACTAGCAGTGTCGTGTCCTACCTTTTTGGCCTTTCCACTGCTCCAAGGGTCTTATCAAAGTTGTGTTGACCACCACAGCCCTTCTTCATCAGATGGGAATAATCTTTTTTTCTCTTTGTGGATGATTGGCTCCTGAAGGGTCAGTCATTCCTCGAAGCAGACTGCAACCAGCAAGGCCTTATCTCTGTTCCAGTCACTGGTCCTCCACTTCACTCTGACACCCACCCCATGAATAGACTTTGTGGGAGCTACTCTGGACTCCTCCACTGCTGGAACATACTTGCCCAGGGACAGATTTGACACTGTCCAGCCTTGTCTTGACAATACAACAGAGCCAGCAAAAGCTTATGTACAACATCTGGGCCATATGGCAGCCTGTACATTTGTGATATCCTTGGCAAGACTATGCTCCTGGTGTCTTCAGGCCTGGCTCAGAACCATTTACATCTGCAACAAACACCGCCTATGCAAGCCAGTGCCCGTACCCTGGAGGGATGGCTAGTCTCTAAATTGGTGGAAGGATCTGCAGAATGTGTGCATAGGGGTTCAGTTCTTACAGCCCTCTCCCCAAGAATCATCACTACAGATGCCTCTCTGATAGGAGGGGGTGCACGCTTTCAAAACCCTCATATCCAGGGCAAGTGGTCCCCTCGAGGCAATCCTCCATATCAATGTATTAGAGCTCTGAGTGGTTCATTATGTTCGCCAGCACTTCCTTCCACACATCAGGGGCCTGTCAATAAGCATGCTTCTCTGTGGTCCAGCACTAATGTATTATATTGATCGGCAAGGAGGAGCAAGATCCTGATCCTTATGCACCGAATCCATAAAACTGTGAATCTGGTGCGTAACAGTGGTTTATCTACCAGGACTACTGAACGCAGTAGACATTTCAGCGTCGAACGTGAGTGGGAACTGAACAATGAGGTATTCCAAGAAATCTCTTACCTGGGGCCATCCACAAACCGAGCTCCTTGCAGCTCTATCCAATGAAAAGTGCAGGCAGTTCTGCCTGAGGGAAGGGCACAGCTACAACTCAATGGGAGGTGCCCTAATTATTCCTTGGCCTCACATAGTGCTGTGTGCTCATCCTTCTGACTCCCCTATTGCTCAAGGGTCTGAACAAATTGAAACAATAAAAATTAGTAGCCATTTTCATAGCTCCGCCATAGCTGAGAGAGGTATGGTTCCGAGAGCTGGTTTGAATACCTCTGACTGCATCTCCACCTTCCCCTGACAGTGAATCTTCTCACCCAAGAGTTGGGCTCTGTCACCCCCTGAACCTCTCAGCACTTCACCTCCAGGAGTGGCTACCAGATGGCTCTCTGGTATAGAATTATTTTGCTCCCCAGAGGTGCAAACAGTGCTGCTTCACCGTAAAAAAACCTATAATGAGAAAAACTTACCTGCAGAAGTGGAAATGCTTCTAGAGTTAGTGCAGTCACCAATCTCTATTTCCTCTTGACTCCCGTCTAACACACGTTCTCAATTACCTCTTCAATTTAAAAACTACAGGATTATCTCAGCGTTCAATTAGAGTTCACTGAGCTGCTGTTGCAGCCTTTCGCTCCCCCACTGAGGGACTTTCAATCTTCACCCACCCAACCATGATGAGGTTTCTCAAAGGCCTCTTCAACCTATTCCCTCCAGTTAAAGAACCAGCTCCACCATGGGACCTCAACCTAGTCCTCAGTGCGTTGAGGAAATCCCCATTTGAACCTATGGCAAACTGTTCCCTCTTCCATCCTCTTAAAACCTCATTCCTTATAACCATCACCTTGGCCAGGAGGATAGGGGAGCGTGGAGCCTTGATGGCTGACCCGCTATGCATGGTGTTCAGTTGTGCCAGGGTGATACTATGTCCACACCCTCGCTTCCTTCCTAACGTAGCCTCAGAATTCCACATCAACCAACAGATTCACCTACTGGTGATTTTATCCCAAGCCTTTGTATGCTGGGGTGTAAGAAAAGGTCTTGCCTTTTTCAAGACGGGACTGGGTCCTTTAGGGGCTACACTGAGACTTCTTATCTCAATAGCAGAATGCATGAAAGGACGAGGGATTTTCACTTGCTGTCCAAATGGGTTGCAGGCTGCACCTTAACCTTCAACGAAGATTAAGCAGTTTGCTCCCCTTCGAGAGTTATGGCTCACTCCAGCAGGGCTCAATCTACCTCTGTTGCCCTGCTGAGAAACATACCTATCCCAGCAGAGCAGCCACCTGGCCTTTGATACACGTGCTCTCCCAGCACTGTGCTCTTGTCACTGTTCCCATAGCTGATGCGGCTTTCGGTGACCCTGTTGTATGATCTTGACTGAATCCACCTCCTCAGCACCCTTCTCCATGTTGAAGATGTTGCTCAGGAGTACCCCTAGGGACTCTGCTTGAAGGAGAGGTTACTTACCTTGTACGGTAACTGGAGTGCTTCAAGATGTGTATCCCTATTTGGTGCTCCATTACCCATCTGCCTCGGAGTCTCTTGGTGAACTTTTGTCATTGAAAAGGAACTGGAGTGGCAGCAAATTTGCCCCCCTATATGCCCTCATATTAGAGCATGAGGGTGTCTAGGGCATAGGCTTGGACCCACAGACACTGCTGACCACAAAAAAAACCCTCTAATCGAGGGTGCACAGGTGTGCACACATGCTAGAATAGAGCACTCACAGAGAAACAGATATCTCGAACTCCAGTTACTGTACAAGGTAAGTAACCTCTCCTTTGGAAATGCATGGAAAGTGAGCTGCTTGAGGGAGGTGCACTGCTTTTCAGAGAGGCTGGATTAATGTAGGACTGGAGAGCTGCTTGTGTGTCTGCATTGCATGGCATCTGTTTCATTTATGGGAATTGGTCCCTGCTTGTAAGGGAGTGGGCAGGGAATTTCAGCATCAGATCTAAATGGTGTGATAGCTTCCTGTTCTTCTATGTGTTTCTCGTCTTCAGGAGTGTGGAAATCTTGGGGGTAGTGCCTCTGGCTGGTTTAAAGTGGGTAGGAGGGGATATCCTTTTGTGTGAAAGGAAATTATCCATCTGGTGCTGGCCAGCCCAGATATTCTTACACTATAAAACCTGCTGGTGTATGTGGTTTGCTGAACCGTGTGTGTTGTGTTGCATCAATCCGCTTGTCCTTTCTGAATTGAAGAAGAAAGGGGGACAGGTGCAGAAAGGTTGGCTTTTCACACTGTGAAGAAACAGACCCCAGGTTCTGAAGATACGGAAGGAGGGGAATTTCTGCAAAACAATTTGGTTTTTCTCAATATGGCCCTTGTCATCCATCAAGAGATGAGATGGCTGTTGCTGTACCAATGTGATTAGAATTATCCTTGGTCTCCTAGAAACAAAGACTAAAAAGAGGCAAGATTGCTTCAAGGGAAGAGGGGGTTGGACAAACCAGGCTGCTCTGAAGCCAGAGCAGAGAGCTGTCCCTGCTGGAGATCTCGCCGATCTCTTTCCTGTGTCTACTAGAGCTCAAACAAGAACCCAAGCTTTGTCCCCTGATATCCCAACCATTGTAGCTGGATGTTTTGAGGGGTCATGGAGCATGTTTATTGTTAAAGCACAAGAGAGGTATGTGTCTAATGCTAAGGAAATTAAAAACTAAAATAGTTCAGTGTTATAGTTTTGAGTTGTAAAGAGAAAGCTAGTGATTTAAAACCCACTTAATTAGAACATTGTAGTTAGAGCCAAGAAGAAAAAAAATCGACAGGAGAAATCAGAAGATTCCAATCCAAAAACTGAAGTATCCAAATCTTGACTAAAAACTTACTTTTTAACAAAATAAAATATTGGCATAGATGGAACAGAGTTCTTATGGAAGTTGTGACAGGGATAATGCCTTTAGTGACTTAAAAACTTCTGCTCTCAAATGTCATGACAGTCATCATCTGTGTGAGTTCTTATTAAAGATTTAAATATAAAAAAAAGTTTGAAATTTTGACAGTAGGTTGTGTCTGATTTCAGTGGTCAAAGCAAATGTTAGAACAAGGTTCAAAAGGTGAAAATATACGACTCTTTTAAAGACCGTTCCAAACTGTCCTCTAATTAACTTCAAACTTAAATCATTGGGGAAAGACGACACAGAAGAAACTTTATGCAGAAAGGAGTTGTTCTTCTTCAAGGGCTTTTGCATGTTTCCAGGCCTGGCCACAAACAGAGTTAAGCTCACTCAGTGTTAGCCACTCAGACTGACTGATTTATATTTCAGAAGCCAGTTTAGTTAAATTGGTGCAATGGGGATGATGCCTTGGCACCTCACACCTTCTGAACCTTCTGGAAAATCATCTCTATCAGTATTACCGAAGAACCGTGGCAGTGGGAACACAACACTGCTACACCTCAGGGAAGTTCAAGCTTTAGTACTTCTGGATGGATAAAGTTGATACAAGGCCCTCTCCTGCATCTGATACGGCTACACATACAGAATTCCTTGCCTTCTTTGAAACCTGGAAATAGAAGGTATAGCACTCAAAATCTGTAACTTCTTAATTTTGTTCTCTGGTTTGAATGTTTCCCGGGCACTTGCATCATGTTTTCCAGCCTTTCTTTGCAGCTCTGAAAGCTAGAAACTATTTTTAAAAAAAGTTTTTTAAAGCTGGAATTCTTCTGCAGTCTCTCGATCGTACGAGATGCGACTTTAAGGAAAACACCATCCATTACGAGACTCTGATGTGTTTGAGCCTCAGCTGTGCTTGGCTGTATTTCTCAGGCTTTACCATCCATGACTGAGGGCTTACTATTTAAAGGACATGGGCACTTTAGTGCCAAAATGAATAAGGTGTGAGAAAAACTGAAGAACACCCGGGCTACATGCTCTCTGCATTTATCTCAGCCTACTACCACCAGGGAGAAGGCTCACTGGCTTTGCTGTCGGCTACCACAGACAGTTACTGCATCATCTCTACATGTGGTCTGGAGAGGTGTGGGGAGGAGGTGAGCCCCTGCTGCCCATCATTGCAGAATCAGTGCCCCCTCCATGTACAATTAATAAGAACAACAGTGAAGGCCTTTTTGGACTTCATGGAATCTCTAGCTTTCTCCCTTTCAGGATAAATTCTGCTTAGGGGACATTTTATATGTTTAAGGTCCTTTTTTGGAAGGGATGTAGCATTTGGATGGTTGGTCATGGATGGTTACAAACTGTTCAGGAAGGACAGGCAGGGCAGAAAAGGTGGGGGAGTAGCACTGTATGTAAGGGAGCAGTATGACTGCTCAGAGCTCCGGTACGAAACTGCAGAAAAACCTGAGTGTCTCTGGATTAAGTTTAGAAGTGTGTGCAACAAGAGTGATGTAGTGGTGGGAGTCTGCTATAGACCACCGGACCAGGGGGATGAGGTAGATGAGGCTTTCTTCCGGCAGCTCACGGAAGCTACTGGATCGCATGCCCTGATTCTCATGGGTGACTTTAATTTTCCTGATATCTGCTGGGAGAGCAATACAGCGGTGCATAGACAATCCAGGAAGTTTTTGGAAAGCGTAGGGGACAATTTCCTGGCGCAAGTGCTCGAGGAGCCAACTAGGGGGGGCGCTTTTCTTGACCTGCTGCTCACAAACCGGGTAGAATTAGTGGGGGAAGCAAAAGTGGATGGGAATCTGGGAGGCAGTGACCATGAGTTGGTTGAGTTCAGGATCCTGACACAGGGAAGAAAGGTAAGCAGCACGATACGGACCCTGGACTTCAGGAAAGCAGACTTCGACTCCCTCAGGGAACGGATGGCCAGGATCCCCTGGGGGACTAACTTGAAGGGGAAAGGAGTCCAGGAGAGCTGGCTGTATTTCAAGGAATCCCTGTTGAGGTTACAGGGACAAACCATCCCGATGAGTCCAAAGAATAGTAAATATGGCAGGCGACCAGCTTGGCTTAATGGTGAAATCTTAGCGGATCTTAAACATAAAAAAGAAGCTTACAAGAAGTGGAAGGTTGGACATATGACCAGGGAAGAGTATAAAAATATTGCTAGGGCATGTAGGAATGTTATCAGGAGGGCCAAATCGCACCTGGAGCTGCAGCTAGCCAGAGATGTCAAGAGTAACAAGAAGGGTTTCTTCAGGTATGTTGGCAACAAGAAGAAAGCCAAGGAATGTGTGGGCCCCTTACTGAATGAGGGAGGCAAACTAGTGACAGAGGATGTGGAAAAAGCTAATGTACTCAATGCTTTTTTTGCCTCTGTCTTCACTAATAAGGTCAGCTCCCAGACTGCTACGCTGGGCATCACAAAATGGGGAAGAGATGGACAGCCCTCTGTGGAGATAGAGGTGGTTAGGGACTTTTTAGAAAAGCTGGACGTGCACAAGTCCATGGGGCCGGACGAGTTGCATCCGAGAGTGCTGAAGGAACTGGCGGCTGTGATTGCAGAGCCATTGGCCATTATCTTTGAAAACTCGTGGCGAACGGGGGAAGTCCCGGATGACTGGAAAAAGGCTAATGTAGTGCCAATCTTTAAAAAAGGGAAGAAGGAGGATCCTGGGAACTACAGGCCAGTCAGCCTCACTTCAGTCCCTGGAAAAATCATGGAGCAGGTCCTCAAAGAATCAATCCTGAAGCACTTGCATGAGAGGAAAGTGATCAGGAACAGCCAGCATGGATTCACCAAGGGAAGGTCATGCCTGACTAATCTAATCGCCTTCTATGATGAGATTACTGGTTCTGTGGATGAAGGGAAAGCAGTGGATGTATTGTTTCTTGACTTTAGCAAAGCTTTTGACACGGTCTCCCACAGTATTCTTGTCAGCAAGTTAAGGAAGTATGGGCTGGATGAATGCACTACAAGGTGGGTAGAAAGCTGGCTAGATTGTCGGGCTCAACGGGTAGTGATCAATGGCTCCATGTCTAGTTGGCAGCCGGTATCAAGTGGAGTGCCCCAAGGGTCGGTCCTGGGGCCGGTTTTGTTCAATATCTTCATAAATGATCTGGAGGATGGTGTGGATTGCACTCTCAGCAAATTTGCGGATGATACTAAACTGGGAGGAGTGGTAGATACGCTGGAGGGGAGGGATAGGATACAGAAGGACCTAGACAAATTGGAGGATTGGGCCAAAAGAAATCTGATGAGGTTCAATAAGGATAAGTGCAGGGTCCTGCACTTAGGACGGAAGAACCCAATGCACAGCTACAGACTAGGGACCGAATGGCTAGGCAGCAGTTCTGCGGAAAAGGACCTAGGGGTGACAGTGGACGAGAAGCTGGATATGAGCCAGCAGTGTGCCCTTGTTGCCAAGAAGGCCAATGGCATTTTGGGATGTATAAGTAGGGGCATAGCGAGCAGATCGAGGGACGTGATCGTTCCCCTCTATTCGACATTGGTGAGGCCTCATCTGGAGTACTGTGTCCAGTTTTGGGCCCCACACTTCAAGAAGGATGTGGATAAATTGGAGAGAGTCCAGCGAAGGGCAACAAAAATGATTAGGGGTCTGGAACACATGAGTTATGAGGAGAGGCTGAGGGAGCTGGGATTGTTTAGCCTGCAGAAGAGAAGAATGAGGGGGGATTTGATAGCTGTTTTCAACTACCTGAAAGGGGGTTCCAAAGAGGATGGCTCTAGACTGTTCTCAATGGTATCAGATGACAGAACGAGGAGTAATGGTCTCAAGCTGCAGTGGGGGAGGTTTAGATTGGATATTAGGAAAAACTTTTTCACTATGAGGGTGGTGAAACACTGGAATGCGTTACCTAGGGAGGTGGTAGAATCTCCTTCCTTAGAGGTTTTTAAGGTCAGGCTTGACAAAGCCCTGGCTGGGATGATTTAACTGGGAATTGGTCCTGCTTTGAGCAGGGGGTTGGACTAGATGACCTTCTGGGGTCCCTTCCAACCCTTATATTCTATGATTCTATGATTCTATGATTTGGATAGATGGAGATGTCTGGTTAAAGCTTGTGGGTAAAGAGCAGTGGGATGCCATATGCAACCAGACGTTCAAAAATCTTATCCCAGCAGGGTGTAGAACTTGCTCAGTCAGGGCTGCTGCTCTCTCTGTGGCCTGTTTCAGGCATTTCTGTATTGCTGAGAATTGTAGAGCAATTACTTGGCGTTCACTCCACATGTTCACCAAGTACTATTTTCCCTCTCTGATTTTGGGCTGGAGAGAGTGATGCTACAATCTTTATTTAATTGAGAATTCCTCAGCCCACCTTCCACCTGGTCTGGACAGCTCATGAATCTCCCCAGAGTGGGAATGCTTAAAGGCCCTTGGAGGGGTTACTTAACTTTTCTGTCCCTTCCTTTCCTGCTCCTGTGACTCCTTAATATGTCAGTCATTTCATCCACCAGTGAAATGTAGCTACTTCTGGCATGCAGTGTGACAGTCCAGCCTGCCTGTGCCTTAATGGTGCTCAGCAATGTACACAACAATGTGTGAGTGAAATGGAAGTATACAGTATCCATGTGAAACTTCAGGAGGTATAGTCCTAGCTAGGATATAATTACTCGAGTTGTCATATGGCCGGGGCTGAGCAGTGAGCATCTCAAATTTGTTTCTCATCTAGCAGCACTGTGCTCTCTGCCACTGCTCTGGGACATAGGTGCAGTACCGACTGAAATGGAAGAGTGCTCTGTACTGAGTCACCTCCCCCACTCTCTGCAGTACATGCACTTTTCTTGGAGTTCTGTATCAAAATAGTTTAACCAGAACGGGGTCTGCTCAACATCTGAGGTCTGTTGAGATTGTCCCTAGATCTGTTATTTACAAACCCATGTTGCTTAGTGTTTTACATAATCCTCTAGCTTTTTACAGGGTTTTCTCTTAATATTTATTGTATATTTAAACAAATAATAAAATTTCAGCAGCAGCTGGAGTTCTCTTTTCCCGTCACTGCACAAAAATTTGTGAGCTGTGTCCACACCATCCTTTTCCTCTAGTGAGGATTAACTGGGTTTGGGATTCACATCAGCTGCTATCATGAAAACTTCATTAAGAGTTTTAGCAGACATATGCAGCAGACGTGTGCCGCTCCTTGGCTGTGGTTGGCTTTGGGGCATTGTCCACCCATCCTTCAGTGTGATGTCACTTGGTGCCAAACCAGCCTGAATTAGCAATGAATGAAAAGTGTACCTCTGATGGTTGCTTGGTGGTCTCTCTGTGTGCAGTTGGGTTTTTAGTGCACAAGTATCACAAAACTACCACCCAAATCCTGCCTTAAAACTCTCCTCTCCACAATGCCTACAAAAACCTCAACAATGGCTAGATAGCAGTGCGAAGCTGACAAATACCCTCTCATGGTCACTGTGTCCTCCCGCATCTGTTATCTCTCACTTATGACTTAGATCAGGTGTGGGCAAACTTTTTGGCCCAAGGGCCACATCGGGGTGCGAAACTGTATGGAGGACCGGGAGGGAAGGCTGTGCCCCCAAAACAGCCTGGCCCCGGCCCCCTGACTGCCCCCCTCAGAATCCCCCACCCATCCAACCCCCCCTGCTCCTTGTCCCCTGACCATCCCCTCCCGGGACCCCCGCCCCTAACCACCCCCCGGGACCCCACCCCCTGTCCCCTGACTGCACCGACCCCTATCCATACCCCCACCCCTATCCAGTCCCCCCTGTTTCCCCATCCCCTGCCCCCCCCCCAGCCTCTGCCCTATCCAACCACTCCCTGCCACCCGACTGCCCCCCGGGACCCCCGCCCCATATCCAACCCCCTGGCCCCAGCCACCTTACCATGCTGCTCAGAGCAGCATGTCTGGAGCTGTGCCGCCTGGCTGGAGCCAGACGCGCTGCCCTACGTGAGCACGCAGCCCCACTGCCCAGAGTGCCGCCTGCCCGGTGACAGGGCTGTGGAGGAGGGGGAAAAGCGGGGAAGGGGCCGGGGGCTACCCTCCCCGGCCAGGAGTTCAGGGGCCGGGTAGGACAGTTCCACAGGCCGGGTGTGGCCCGCAGGCCATAGTTTGCCCACCTCTGACTTAGATTGTAGCTCACGGGCAGGGCCCATCTTTGTTATGTGTGTATCTGTAAAGAGGTTAGCACTTGGGGCCCTGATTCTTGATTGGGGCTCTAGACGCTCCTGCCTGCAAATAATAATTAAGATCTTTAGTAATACTTAGGCATCATAGAGGAGCCAAGATAGATAAGCGACATAAGCAAAAAGAAAAGGAGTACTTGTGGCACCTTAGAGACTAACAAATTTATTTGAGCATAAGCTTTCGTGAGCTACAGCTCACTTCATCGGATGCATGCAGTGGAAAATACAGTGGGGAGATTTATATACACAGAGAACATGAAACAATGGTGTTACCATACAGACTGTAAGGAGAGTGATGAGGTAAGGTGAGCTATTACCAGCAGGAGAGCCGGGGTGGGGGGGGGGGGAGAGCCTTTTGTAGTGATAATCAAGGTGGGCCATTTCCAGCAGTTGACAAGAACGTCTGAGGAACAGTGAGGGGTGGAGGGATGGAATAAACATGGGGAAATAGTTTTACTTTGTGTAATGACCCATCCACTCCCAGTCTCTATTCAAGCCTAAGTTAATTGTATCCAGTTTGCAAATTAATGCCAATTCAGCAGTCTCTCATTGGAGTCTGTTTTTGAAGTTTTTTTGTTGAAGAATTGCCACTTTTAGGTCTGTAATCGAGTGACCAAAGAGATTGAAGTGTTCCCCGACTGGTTTTTGAATGTTATAATTCTTGACGTCTGATTTGTGTCCATTTATTCTTTTACGTAGAGACTGTCCAGTTTGACCAGTGTACATGGCAGAGGGGCATTGCTGGCACATGATGGCATATATTACATTGGTAGATGTGCAGGTGAACGAGCCTCTGATAGTGTGGCTGATGTGATTAGGCCCTATGATGGTGTCCCCTGAATAGATATGTGGACACAGTTGGCAAAGGGCTTTGTTGCAAGGATAGGTTCCTGGGTTAGTGGTTCTGTTGTGTGGTGTGTGGTTGCTGGTGAGTATTTGCTTCAGCAATGTCTGTAAGCAAGGACTAGTCTGTCTCCCAAGATCTGTGACAGTGATGGGTCGTCCTTCAGGATAGGTTGTAGATCCTTGATGAGGCGTTGGAGAGATTTTAGTTGGGGGCTGAAGGTGACAGCTAGTGGCGTTCTGTTACTTTCTTTGTTGGGTCTGTCCTGTAGTAAGTGACTTCTGGGTACTCTTCTGGCTCTGTCAATCTGTTTCTTCACTTCAGCAGGTAGGTATTGTAGTTGTAAGAATGCTTGATAGAGATCTTGTAGGTGTTTGTCTCTGTCTGAGGGGTTGGAGCAAATGCGATTGTATCGTAGAGCTTGGCTGTAGACAATGGATCGTGTGGTGTGGTCTGGATGAAAGCTGGAGGCATGTAGGTAGGCATAGTGGTCAGTAGGTTTCCGGTTTAGGGTGGTGTTTATGTGACCATCGCTTATTAGCAGCATAGTGTCCAGGAAGTGGATCTCTTGTGTGGACTGGTCCAGGCTGAAGTTGATGGTGGGATGGAAATTGTTGAGATCATGGTGCGATCTCCCTGGCATTGAATTTCCCTCTTAGTAGTTTCAGCTGTGGGGTCAGAGTGGTCATAGACCATGGGGACTCCTCTTCCCTTGCAGTCTGCAATGAGAGCCATTGGCTGGGGACAGTGTATGTGGAAGCTAGGACCTCACACTATTGTGTTCATGTAAAGGCCACAAATAAACTTCTCTTTGTTAAGCTAACTAGATAATTACAGGAGACAAGGAAGGCTAAGATAAGTTAAAGGGTGACTTGATCACCATCTATAAGTACCTACATGGGGTCAGATATTAAGTAGTGGGCTCTTGAGTCTAGCAAAGACAGGTATAACAAGAGCCAGTGGCTGGAAGTGGAAGCTAGACAAATTCAGACTGGAGATAAGGTGTGATTTTTTTTTTTTTAAAGATGAGAGTAATTAACCACTGGAACAGTTTCCCAAGGGTTGTGGTGAACTCTCCATCCCTGACGATTTTTAAATCAAGACTGCATGGTTTTCTAAAAGCTGTGATCTAGGGATTATTTGGGGGCAGTTGCAGGAGGTCAGGCTAGATGGTCACAATGGTCCCTTCTGGCCTTGGGATCTATAAGAACTCCTGCCCTCTCTTTTCATCTGCTGCTGCTATGCATGGAATACCCTCCCTGAGCTGGCCTGCAAGGCGTGCCCTCCCCATTCAATCCCTTTTCACAATCCACTTCTGCCATGATGCCTATGAGAAACTATCAAATGGACGGACGGTTTCAGAGTAGCAGCCGTGTCAGTCTGTATTCACAAAAAGAAAAGGAGTACTTTTGGCACCTTAGAGACTAACATTTATTTGAGCATAAGCTTTCGTGAGCTACAGCTCACTTTATTGGATGCATACAGTGGAAAATACAGTGGGGACATTTATATACTCAGAGAACATGGTATCATCAAGGATCTACAACCTATCCTGAAGGACGACCCATCACTCTCACAGATCTTGGGAGACAGGCTAGTCCTTGCTTACAGACAGCCCCCCAACCTGAAGCAAATACTCACCAGCAACCACACAACAGAACCACTAACCCAGGAACCTATCCTTGCAACAAAACCCGTTGCTAACTGTGTCCACATATCTATTCAGGGGACACCATCATAGGGCCTAATAACATCAGCCACACTATCAGAGGCTCGTTCACCTGCACATCTACCAATGTGATCTATGCCATCATGTGCCAGCAATGCCCCTCTGCCATGTACATTGGTCAAACTGGACAGTCTCTACGTAAAAGAATAAATGGACACAAATCAGATGTCAAGAATTATAACATTCAAAAACCAGTCGGAGAACACTTCAATCTCTCTGGTCACGCGATTACAGACCTAAAAGTGTTAATACTTCAACAAAAAAACTTCAAAAACAGACTCCAACGAGAGACTGCTGAATTGGCATTAATTTGCAAACTGGATACAATTAACTTAGGCTTGAATAGAGACTGGGAGTGGATGGGTCATTACACAAAGTAAAACTATTTCCCCATGTTTATTCCACCCCTCCCCCCCCCCCCACTGTTCCTCAGACGTTCTCGTCAACTGCTGGAAATGGCCCACCTTGATTATCACTACAAAAAGCTCCCCCCGCTCTCTAGCTGGTAATATACACAAATGCACGAAGCCTGGGAAACAAGCAGGGAGAACTGGAAGTCCTCGCAAAGTCAAGGAATTATGATGTGATTGGAATAACAGAGACTTAGTGGGATAACTCACATGACTGGAGTACTGTCATGGATGGATATAAGCTGTTCAGGAAGGACAGGCAGGGCAGAAAAGGTGGGGGAGTTGCACTGTATGTAAGGGAGCAGTATGACTGCTCAGAGCTCCGGTACGAAACTGCAGAAAAACCTGAGTCTCTGGATTAAGTTTAGAAGTGTGAGCAATAAGGGTGATGTCGTGGTGGGCGTCTACTATAGACCACCGGACCAGGGGGATGAGGTGGACGAGGCTTTCTTCCGGTAACTCGCAGAAGTTACTAGATCGCACGCCCTGGTTCTCATGGGAGACTTCAATCACCCTGATATCTGCTGGGAGAGCAATACAGCAGTGCACAGACAATCCAGGAAGTTTTTGGAAAATGTAGGGGACAATTTCCTGGTGCAAGTACTGGAGGAACCAACTAGGGGCAGAGCTCTTCTTGACCTGCTGCTCACAAACTGGGAAGAATTAGTAGGGGAAGCAAAAGTGGATGGGAACCTGGGAGGCAGTGACCATGAGATGGTCAAGTTCAGGATCCTGACACAAGGAAGAAAGGAAAGCAGCAGAATACGGACCCTGGACTTCAGAAAAGCAGACTTTGACTCCCTCGGGGAATGGATGGGCAGGATCCCCTGGGAGAATAACATGAGGGGGAAAGGAGACTAGGAGAGCTGGCTGTATTTTAAAGAATCCTTATTGAGGTTACAGGGACAAACCATCCCGATGTGTAGAAAGAACAGTAAATATGGCAGGCGACCAGCTTGGCTTAACAGTGAAATCCTTGCTGATCTTAAATACAAAAAAGAAGCTTACAAGAAGTGGAAGATTGGACAAATAACCAGGGATGAGTATAAAAATATTGCTCGGGCATGCAGGAGTGAAATCAGGAAGGCCAAATCACACCTGGAGTTGCAGCTAGCGAGAGATGTTAAGAGTAACAAGAAGGGTTTCTTCCGGTATGTTAACAAGAAGAAGAAAGTCAAGGAAAGTGTGGGCCCCTTATTGAATGATGGAGGCAACCTAGTGACAGAGGATGTGGAAAAAGCTAATGTACTCAATGCTTTTTTTGCCTGTCTCTTCACGAACAAGGTCAGCTCCCAGACTACTGCACTGGGCAGCACAGCATGGGGAGGAGGTGACCAGCCCTTTGTGGAGAAAGAAGTGGCTTGGGACTATTTAGAAAAGCTGGATGTGCACAAGTCCATGGGGCCGGATGCGTTGCATCCGAGAGTGCTAAAGGAGTTGGCGGCTGTGATTGCAGAGCCATTGGCCATCATCTTTGAAATCTCATGGCGATCGGGGGAGGTCCCGGACGACTGAAAAAAGGCTAATGTAGTGCCCATCTTTAAAAAAGGGAAGAAGGAGGATCCTGGGAACTACAGGCCAGTCAGCCTCACCTCAGTCCCTGGAAAAATCATGGAGCAGGTCCTCAAGGAATCAATTCTAAAGCACTTAGAGGAGAGGAAAGTGATCAGGAACAGTCAGCATGGATTCACCAAGGGCAAGTCATGCTTGACTAATCTAATTGCCTTCTATGATGAGATAACTGGCTCTGTGGATGAAAGGAAAGCAGTGGACTTATTGTTCCTTGACTTTAGCAAAGCTTTTGACACCGTCTCCCACAGTATTCTTGCCAGCAAGTTAAAGTAGTATGGGCTGGAGGAATGGACTATAAGGTGGATAGAAAGCTGGCTAGATTGTCGGGCTCAACGGGTAGTGATCAATGGCTCCATTGTCTAGTTGGCAGCTGATATCAAGTGGAGTGCCCCAAAGGTCGGTCCTGGGGCCGGTTTTGTTCAATATCTTCATAAATGATCTGGAGGATGGTGTGGATTGCACCCTCAGCAAGTTTGCAGGTGACACTAAACTGGGAGGAGAGGTAGATATGCTGGAGGGTAGGGATAGGATACAGAGGGACCTAGACAAATTGGAGGATTGGGCCAAAAGAAGTCTGATGAAGTTCAACAAGGACAAGTGCAGAGTTCTGCACTTAGGACGGAAGAATCCAATGCACCGCTACAGATGAGGGACCAAATGGCTTGGCAGCAGTTCTGCAGAAAAGGACCTAGGGGTTACAGTGGACGAGAAGCTGGATATGAGTCAACAGTGTGCCCTTGTTGCCAAGAAGGCCAATGGCATTTTGGGATGTAGAAGTAGGGGCATTGCCAGCAGATCGAGGGACGTGATCGTTCCCCTCTATTCGACACTGGTGAGGCCTCATCTGAAGTACTGTGTCCAGTTTTGGGCCCCACACTACAAGAAGGATGTGGAAAAATTGGAAGGAGTCCAGCGGAGGGCAACAAAAATGATTAGGGGACTGGAACACATGAGTTATGAGGAGAGGCTGAGGGAACTGGGGATGTTTAGTCTATGGAAGAGAAGAATGAGGGGGGATTTGATAGCTGTTTTCAGCTACCTGAAAGGGGGTTCCAAAGAGGATGGCTCTAGACTGTTCTCAGCGGTAGCAGATGACAGAACAAGGAGTAATGGTCTCAAGTTGCAGTGGGGGAGATTTAGGTTGGATATTAGGAAAAACTTTTTCACTAGGAGCGTGGTGAAATACTGGAATGCGTTACCTAGGGAGGTGGTGGAATCTCCTTCCTTAGAAGTTTTTAAGGTCAAAGCCCTGGCCGGGATGATTTAATTGGGGATCAGTCCTGCTTTGAGCAGGGCGTTGGACTAGATGACCTCCTGAGGTCCCTTCCAACCCTGATATTCTATGAATAGCTCACCTTAAGTGATCACTCTCTTTACAGTGTGTATGGTAACACCCATTGTTTCATGTTCTCTGTGTATGTAAATCTCCCCACTGTATTTTCCACTGTATGCATCCGATGAAGTGAGCTGTAGCTCACGAAAGCTTATGCTCAAATAAATTTGTTAGTCTCTAAGGTGTCACAAGTACTCCTTTTCTTTTTATCAAATGGAGACGTCTGCTTCCTCGACCGTCCCATGAAAAGCCCTTGCTCATTCCACTAGACCTTGCTTGGAAGCAGTGTAATGTGAGGTATCCTCTCCTCTTGTGGCTGTTGTGTTACCCCTCTCACATCTTGTCTAAATTTTGTTTGTAAGCTCCTTGGCATGGGGAAACCTCTCCTCTCTGTTTTGGGAGATGTCTGGGAAGCCTTTGGGCACTGTTAGTCACTGTGGCTGGGTGTGCACCTGCAGTAGGGTTGTAGAGTGCAGCTCTGCTGGTCTGTCTTCTTGAAAGGTTGCAGGGTGAGAGTGCACCAGGCTGTGGCATCTTCATGTGATGTGCTCCTGTCAGCCTGGAAGATGATTCTGCATGCGCAAATACTTGTTCTCCTTAGCTGGTGCCTTGCAGGCATGGGTTAGATGACCTGACCACACCAAAACACGGATGGGCCATTGCAGCACAGAGCTGTTGGAATTGTAACTACACCAAGCAGCCTCCAGAAGTCTCTCAGTAGATACATGGCTTTCCACTGCTTTCAGGGTTTTTAGCAGCTCCATGCATAACATTTTTCATCAGTGAGGACAAATTACTGAGTCCCTCTCAGGATCAGAGGGGGCAGGTGTTGGGAGAGGCAGGAACTTTCCAAGGCAGCTTGGAGGAGCCGGGGTGAATGGGCAGCATTGAAGTGGGGGATGGGAACCTGGGACAGCCTAGAAAGAGGGTGAAGGGAACATGGAGGCAGGAATGCCTGGAACAGCTTCCCCCATTCTGCCTTGGTCTCTTCCCGTCAGCCTCCTTCCTGCCGCTAGCAGTTCTGCGCTGGCTTAAAGCCCATAGAGGGGGACGAAGGAGGGTCGAGAAGAGAGACAGCATTGCTGCCCTCTGCCATAGTGTTATAGTGGCTCTGGGGTCAGAAATGTCGTCTCATGGGGACTCCTGCATCCCTGCTGGGTGTGAGATCTGAGCAAGGGCAGCCCAGTGAGTGAGTGTCTTGTGAAATGCCTGGCCCTGGTAGCATTGGATTTGGTGGCTACTGGAATTGAGAGCGTAGAAGTTTGTGAGAGGTGCCAGGGGGGAACTGGGCTCTAGTGCAGCCTCCTTTTGTTTGTGGGAAACCCTGCCAGGCCCATGTGGGCAAGAGGGGGCGCCAGCAGGTCTTTGTGGGAATGGGCAGCTGCTGCTGCTGCTTGCCTTCAGTTTGTAGTTCACTGTTTCTTTAGTTAAATGGTGTTATGGGGGCGAGGCACATTTTAGGACAGAGAAAAAGTCTCATCACAAACTTAAGGCACCAGAAATGGGAGCCATTTTCCCATTAAGGTTTTGCTGACTTTCTCCAGAGGGGCTGCTATGAGCTGTTGGGCACATGATGAATTCTTCCACAACAACCAAACAAATGCCAGTAATTTAGTAAAATGGCCACAAACTGGGCAGCAGAGAGGTGATGTGTGCTCCCCCCTCTGGCTGTGCATGCCTGTGCTCGTGCTCTTAGGCTTGTTTTTGCTTAGTGACAATTTTCCTGGCCTAGATGAGGTGAATTTGGGTCTGGGGTTCATAGTGGGCCCACCTTGTCTGGTTTGGGAGACTGCTTCCCTCTCAATGGTGAATGATCCTGCATGCAACCAAGTCACTGTCTGCTGTATTTATTTTCTGCCTGGGTTTTTTGCAGGTTTTGAAGGCTGCTCCATGGTTCCCACCATTTACCCACTGGAGACCCTGCACAACTCCCTCTCTTTGCGACAGGTCAATGAGTTCCTGACATCTGTGTGCAGGAGTTACAGCAACTCGCATTCTCGAGCATCCACAGGTACTGGTGGGGGAGGGTCTGGCAATCCCTGAGATCCTGCGAAAAGGAGGAGGACAACAGAAGCAGTGGAAGATCCATTGGCGGGCAGTGGGGCTGGCCAGGACACTGTGAAGTCCTGTTTATCCTCTGTCCTCCTTGTAGAATAGAGGGGCAGATTGAAAAGGTTAAGGCTAGTAATAAATGCCAGTTAGAGTAACTGCTCCAGAGCCTGCTGGTCCAGTGAGGTGATTCATGGGTGGCCCTGCATGGTTATGTGAGATATAAGAGGCAATCAATCAAAAGTAGCTTCTAACTGCAGGTGGGAGTGGGCACTACAGGTTGCTTGTAGATCTGCAGAGGGCCTAGATTCTGTTTTGGCTGGAGCAGCAGCCTGGTATTTTCCACTCTGGGGTGTTAATCCATGTGGTTGATGGAATTTGTGTGGCCTCATATGGATGTTTTGTCTCTTCAAGCTCTGTTTGATTCCATGATTGGAAGCCAGACACCCGGTGACCCCTTCATGCCTCAGAGAATCCTCTCATCCTCATCTCTGCCATTGCGCCAGCGCTCTGACAAACCGCCATGGTGTGAGTGTTTCCTTTCTTTTATGGAGGGATTGATTTGTGGTAGCTGGGCTAAATGGTGGCTGCAGCGGGATGCCAAGATAATGGGCTTGGAGGGTTTGCAGGCAGGAGAGGAATTGCTTAGGGGAGTTCCAGGGATAGACCTGGGAGAAATGGGATATAATTGAGTACAAAGAAAACATGTAGCCTGTCTACTGTATTGGGAAAATCTTCCTGAAGGAGAAAGATATCCATCTACCAAACAGTCCTGCAAGAGAAGGGGTGGAAGCTCTGTCACTGACACATTAACAACTCTAGTGTACAGAGTCTCCCCAAGGATACTGTCAGGGCCACTCCTGCACTGTCCCCTGAGTGTGGGGATGGACTGGATGGCACCTTAGAGATGGAAACACCTCTTATGTGTCTGATTCTCCCTCACAAATAGCAGTGCCTTTCGATCCAGGAGGCCACAGTGTTCCTTTCTTTACTATTTTAGTTGTAGGCTTTTCTTTGTCACTCATCACAGCCACAGCTGAGCTTCACAACCTCTTTGGGGCAGATGGATGGTATTAACCCCTTGGGGCCCCAGAGAGGAGACAGGTTTCACACCGGGTTACAGAGCAAGCCAGTGACAAAACTAGGAACAGGAATGCAAAACTCTTGAGTCTCCATCCAGTGCTTTCACTGCACCTCATTCACCCACTCCTTCTAAAGGTGGCTGAGGCCAGGACGCTCCCTCCACTCTGTTGTAAGGGGCAGCACTTCTCACAGTGACTGTGATTGCATTTGAAAATAAGGTTCATCTCACTTCTAGGTCCTTTGTTTGAGTCTTTTCCCTGTTACGCAGAGGTCAAAAGTACGTCCGGCATTTCTGTCCTTGCTCGGGATGGGAGTCTCCTCTCCCTCATGCTCCTTGGAGCTCACAGCAGGAGGGCAGGGCTAGGACCTTCTTCCCAAAAGTTACACCTCCAAGGTTCATGCCTTTGTTCTGCTCCTGGTCATATCTAACGCGGAATTCTCCTCATCACACCAGATTTTGAGCAAATAGACCTCTCTCCTTTGGGCTAGGTACTGGCTTTATTTTATTGGCTTTGTTGTCATGAAACTGGGGCTTTCTTCCTTCTGTACTCTCTAGCAACTCAGTATGGAGTCAAAGACTGAGGCAAGCAGGGCTAAAGCATAGTGTCCATGCTCTACCTACAGCTCTTGACCGTCATAAATCCCAGGCCACTGGACAAAGCCGGAAGGCTCTGTGTGCCAAAAAGGTGAGGCTGAGGGAGGCCACGGAGGTGAGCAGGTGGGGTTCTCATCCTGGCAGTTTGCACAGCAGCCATGCTTCCCTGTTCTTGTGGCATTCTCAGGACTTCCAGATCTAAAAAAACCCTTCCAGGGAGACAGACTCCTCCCTCCTCTGACACATCTACTTACCTATCCGGGGCAGGGACAGGCAGGTGTGAACCCTTGCAATCTGGATCCTGGAGTCTGGTCCTGCCAACCTAGCATGAGATGTGGGTTTTCGAGGTTTCAGGTGCCATCAGGTTTTTATTTTCTCTGAACTTAGCAGCCTAGCTACTTCAGGAGATGCTGATGAAAAATCAGTATTCAAGTAGCATTGCATATTCCCACTTACGGGTATTGCATCACCTGTTGGCACCTAATGGTAGAAACTTCTCTAAGCAATGCTCGTTAGAGCACACGTGCCCCCTTAAACTCTTCCTCTCAGAGGAGCTATGTAGGGGAACAGCTGCTATGCCAGATGGAGTTGAACCACTCCAGTCCCTTGTTAGTTTACAGTTTAGTTTTTAGTATAAAGTAGTTTAAGTGCAGTATAGTTATGACTAGGGCTGTCAAGCGATTAAAAAAATTGTGTGATTAATTGCACTGTTAAACAATAATAGAATATCATTTATTTAAATATTTTTGGATGTTTTCTACATTTTCAAATATATTGATTTCAATTACAACACAGAATACAAAGTGTACAGTGCTCACTATATTTTTTATTTCAAATATTTGCACTGTAAAAAACAAAAGAAATAGTATTTTTCAAAATTCACCTAATACAAGTACTGTAGTGCAATCTCTTTATCATGAAAGTTGAACATAGAAATGTAGACTTATGTACAAAAAATAACTGCATTCAAAAATAAAACAATGTAAAACTTTAGAGCCTACAAGTCCACTTAGTCCTACTTCTTGTTCAGCCAATCGCTCAGACAAACAAAATTGTTTACATTTACCGGAGATAATGCTGTCTGTTTCTTGTTCACATCACCTGAAGGTGAGAACAGGCATTCTCATGGCACTGTTGTAGTCGGCATTGCAAGATATTTATGTGCCAGATTCGCTAAAGATTCATATGTCCCTTCATGCTTAAACCACCATTTCAGAGGACATGCGTCCATGCTGATGATGGGTTCTGCTCGATAATGATCCAAAGCAGAGCAGACCAATGCATGTTCATTTTCATCATCTGAGTCAGATGCCACCAGCAGAAGGTTGATTTTTGGTGGCACACAAAAATGGTGGCCGAAGCATGAAGTGGCATATGAATGTTTAGCATATCTGACACGTAAATACCTTGCTACACAGGCTACAAAAGTGCCTTGCGAATGCCTGTTCTCGCTTGCGGGTGACATTGTAAATAAGAAGCAGACAGCAGTATCCCCCATAAATGTAAACAAACTTGTTTGTCTTAGAGATTGATTGAACAAGAAGTAGGATTGAGTGGACTTGTAGACTCTAAAGTTTTACATTGTTTTGTTTCTGAGTGCAGTTATGTAACAAAAAAAAAATCTACATTTGTAAGTTACACTTTTACAATAAAGAGATTGCACTATGGTACTTGTATGAGGTGAATTGAAAAATACTATTTCTTTTATCATTTTTACAGTGCAAATATTTGTAATAAAAATAATAATGTATAGCGAGCACTGAGCACTTTGTATTCTGTGTTTGTAATATAAATCCATATATCTGAAAATACAGAAAAACACCCAAAAATATTTAATAAATTTTCAATTGGTATTCTATTGTTTAACAGTGCGATTAATCGCGATAATTTTTTTTAATCGCGTGAGTAAACTGCGATTAATCAACAGCCCTAGTTATGATGCTTCCTGTGCACTCTCCAACCCTCAAGCCCTCTGAACATCTCCCCGAGTGTCCTGCCCCGTCCGATGGACACTGACAGCATTCATAGACCTGCTGCTTCCAAAGAAACAGTACACCCCAGCTTATCAGTTGCACCTCAGATCACCACTCCACTGATCACATAGCACTTATACTTGATTTCACTGTAAACGTAGCTACATTTATTTAATAAAGGACAGAGATTCAAGTGGCGGCAAGTAGAACTATTGGAAACATGCTTTACATATAAAATAAAATTGCAACATGCATCCTAGAGCCTAGACTTAATTAACAAGATTCTCTCCTGTCTAATCAGGTATTGCTCACCCAAAATCCTTCAGTGCTTTGCAGTCCGGCATGGCTATGGCCCTCTTTCATGAGATATTGCACTCCGAAATAGACCAGAACATTCTGTAGCCGGGCATCTCCCATAGTTCTGGAGTCTGGGCTGTTCTTCTCTCACTGCACCCTCATAGAGGTGGCTCAGTATTTTGAGTCTGCACTCCCTGGCTGTGCCCTCTCTGCTCTCACTAGCTGACAGATTCTCTGCTGCCTCCTCCACAGACGCTGATGGCTTCTGTTGCTCTTGCACTTCCTTTGCGATTGGAGCTTCTGCCCAGCTTTTGGGCAGTAAGGCGCAACATTCCCTCACCTTCCTGGCTCAGTTAACCCCACAAGGGTTTAACCCTCCCTGAGCCTCTTCTGCAGCGTCTCCCTGCAGGCTCCTCTGTCCCTTGCAGCTATGGCAGAGCAGCCCAGAAAGCACGAGGTTTAATTCAAGCAGTGCTCTATTTGTGAGGCAGCCTTCCCAGGCTTGGTAGGTGATGACTGGTGCCCAGTTTTCCGTCCCTCAATCTGTTAGGTCCCGGAGCTAGGAGTCAGACAGGCAGGTGGAGCCTCTGCCCACCAAGGCAGCCGCAACATCCGTTGGGGGGGAAATAGACCAAGAACCCCAGTGCTGACGAGGAAAGGCTCTAAAAGCAAGTAGGACCCTGAATACTTGACTCATGATAAGTCCAAGGGGACCCCTGCAGAACAAAGAGCGGAGGTTTGTGGGGCCACAACTCCCCCCCACCCTACCCCCACAATCTTCAGTGGGTCCTCAGCGCCCTGAGGAAAGAAGCAGGGCTTCTAATCAGTCTGCCTCCCTCCCTCCCAAGCCAAGCAGAAGGATTCTGACAACATGTCCCCTTTCCCCCCAAAGGGAGTGGATTCAGAGCCAGACCTCTGCAGAGGGCTCCAGGCCCTAAGGAAGACAAGCCATAAAAGCCACACCAAAGCCACAGCAGAGCTTCTGTGCTCCCAAAGTGCACTAAAAAAAGTTAAATCAGAAAAGAAGAAAAAGGGAAGAAAAAACACAAAAATCCATGAGATACGAGGCCTGGACTCCTCTTCCTCCCCCCTCCTCCACTGAGAAAGGCGAGCTGTCTGACTCTGAATCTGAACAGGGAGTGGGGGAAATGCAGCAAATTTCCCCCTGAGAAATTTCAAGCTATGTGCAGCCAGGTTGTTTCCACTATTCCAGTCCAACCTGAGTGGGCTCCTGAGAATGAGCCTCAGAGTAAATTTCTTCTGACAAAATCCTCCCTTGAGGCTCCAACACCAGTGTGCCCCTCTGAGGAGGAGGTGACTAGGGATGATGGAACAAGCCTGGTAAGAGAAAACACATCAACAAGAGCATCTCAGGCTCTTTAACACTGAAGAACCAAAGGGCTCTGTTACTGACAGAGGGCTGATGCTGCTGCAGAGTCTCTTGCCAGGGATATGGCTATTCTATCCAGGGGTGCTTAAGGTAGAACTTCCCCTCTAAGGGAAGGATGGTGATCACTCCCAAAAAGGACTTTGAGGCTCTTCTGACCTCAGACTGCCTGCATACCCTCTATCTTGTAGCAAAGCCCTACTTTTCTTGCTGCACGTGCATATTTCATTCTTGGTGGTGCATCAGTTTGGGTCAATCCACAAATGCAGTCCTAGGGATGTATCAGATAAGGCATTTACAGTAGAGATAGAAAAGTATTAATGCCATTGCACAAGGCGCTGGTAACACCTCATTTGGAATACAGATGTGGTTACCCTTGTTCAAGAAAGATGAATTCAAACTGGAACAGGTGTAGAGAAGAGCAATTAGGATGATCAGGGGAATGGAGGACCTGTCTTCTGAGAGGCGATTGGAAGAGCTTGGCTTGGTTAGTCTAGCAAAACGAAGGCTGAGAGGGGGTATGGTTACTCTACAGGTACATCGTGGAGTATATAGCAGGGAGGATGAAGCAGTATTTAAACTCAAAAGATAATGTTGGCACAAGAACAGATTCAGGCTGGAAATTAGAAGGCTTCTAACCATCCAAGGGGTGAGGCTCTGGAACAGCCTCCCAATAGGAGCTGTGGGGCAAACAACTTAATTAGTTTTAAGAGAGCTGGTCAAATTTAAAAATGTGATTGTGTGACTGGGTTTTTGTGATGGTGGGTGGCAGGGCTCAGCAGCCATGGGGCTCACTGCTCGTTTATTTCTAATGTTTCTAAAAGCTCATGTTTTGGCTGACTACCTGCATGGGTGAGGAAGAAACCCCCACCCCATCCCGCCCCAGTGTATTCCTCTGGTAACCCTGGCCTTCATAATTACCTCGCCTGCAGTTATGGATTGGTTTGCCACTCTTAATTTAAAGGATGCTTACTTCTATATCTCTAGCCGACATAGTCATCGAAAATGTCTGCATTTAATGGTGGCAGGGTACCACTTCCAGTACAAGGTTCTCCCGTTAAGCCTGTCCACAGTGTGAAGGGTCTTTCGAAAATGCCTTTCTGTGGTAGCAACACATCTGAAAAGACAGGGTATTTTTGTTTACCTGTATTTGGAGGATTGGTAGCTAAAAGGTGCTACATGTGAGGGTCTGTCAGTTACAGTCTCCCTCTTTTTGGATCTGGGTCTGCTTCTTAATGTCAAAAAATTCAATTTCTATCAAGCTCAGAAGTCCTTTTATAGGTTCTATGCTGGACTCAGTAGCAGGGAATACTTTACTTCCAGAGGACAGGTTTCTAAAAATGGAGCAAGTGGCTTTGCGGATTCAAGCCTGCCAATCTTGGAAAGTGATCATCTTCCTGGATCTTGTGGGCTTGACGGCAGCTACCACTTACATAACTCGGTTTTCTCATCTCTGAATGAAACCAGTGCTGCACTGGATGGCTCAGGTCTACATACCTAGCCAGGACAGTCAGAAAATATTTGTCACCAGGCCTCAGGATGTTCTAAATTCACTGATGTGATGGACAAACGGATCAAATACTCTGAGGCGTCCTGTTCGATCCTCCTTCGCCCCCAGTCACAGTAACGTCAGATGCAGCCAACACTGGATGGGCAGCTCATTTACGCTGGTTTACAATCTGGGCTTTTTGAGAAAATGTGTTTGGAATTAAGAGCCAGCCCATTTGACCCTCAGATCATTCCTTCTTCATATAAAAGGTGGGAAGGCTGTTCAGGGAGCACTGGATAACGCTCCTGCCGTGCGTTACCCCAGTAAGGAAGGGGGGCCTCGTTCTTTCCAGGTATGTGCCAAGGTGGTCAGATTATGCGATTCACAAGATCTATCTAATGGCCCTGCATTTAGCAGACAAGAGCAATGTGCTAGCAGCCTCAGCAGGGACAGTTCAGATTCACGAGTGGTCTCTGAAAGATCCAAGTATGCAAGACATCTTCCCCTGTTGGTGTTATCCCGATGTAGACCTGTTTGACAGCCAGTCAGTCCATTTCAGATGCCTTCTCTCTACTTTGGGGAAGGAGCCTTCTGTGTACCCCCCTGCCCCCCAACACACCTTGATTCAGAAAGTGGTGACAAAGATATGTCAGGACAGGGCAAAAATTATATTGATTGCCTCAACTTGTCTGAGACAACAGCGGTCCATGAATCTGCATCAGCTGCCAGCAGGGCTTTACATGCATTTTCCTCTGTGCCCGGATCTCTTGTTACAGCAACAAGGCAGGATCCTTCATCCAGATCCTCAGTCTCTTCATCTCATGGCCTGGGCTGTCAGATATTGGCTACTCTTAGTAGTCATGTTTTCGTTGGTATAGAATGTCCTGCTTAATTCTAGAAAATTGCCTACTAAAAAGGGTTACTATTTAAAATGAGCTAGATATGTTGCTCGGATGCAGGGAAAATATGATTTTCCAGTTGCAGCTTCCATACCCTGGGCTCCTAGCCAGGCCCAGAGGCACATGTGCTCCCCACTGCTGTAGCCCTAGCCCCCCAGGAGCTGGCAGGATTGACTGAACTAGCCCAGGGAGGAGGGGCTGGAAGGTTCCTCCCAAAGGCGACACGTGGGGTGGTCACTTGGGCCCCCCTTCACATTGTGCCCCCCCAGGAGGCACAAGTCCTCTCTGGTTACAAGTAAGGCCATGTCAACACTTACAAGCTTAGAGCAGCACAGCTGTACCACTGTGAAGGTGCTTGTTTAGCTGTGTTTTGCCGACGGGAGACTGTCTCCCACCAACATAGCACCATGCACACAAGCGCTTATGCTGACAAAATTCATGTCACTCAGGGATGTGTTTTTTCACACTCCTGAGCCACAAAAGTTTAAGTGCTAGTGTAGACGTGGCCAAAGTAACCCTCATATATTCTGGACAAGGAGTAGCAAGTTATGAGCAACTGGGATAAAAATTCACCCCGTTGGCATGCTCAAGGCAGAGCCCCAGAAATTCCACAGTTCTGCAGCCTTGGAATTTGCCATGGTATCCACCCCTTGCCAGAGAACCCTGTTCCAGAATCTCTGCTTTCCACATAGGAACTGTGTGAACCAGGCAGACATGAAACAATAGTGCAGGTACAGTCATCCCCAGGGGCTCTTCACTTTGGTACCTTAACAACATTGACATTTACAACGAGATAAACTAAACTAGTTAATAACTGATCACTTTAAACAAACATCCAGCGAAAGTGCTTATCCATAGTTCCAAACTGCCTCCCCAGCATCACAAGCTCCAGCTTCCCCTGGCAACCTCATGGTGCACTTGTGTTGACAACACAGAAATATGTGGTATATTCAAAACTGAAAATGGGGGGAAAGCGTAATATTAAATACAACATCAAGATGGTAACCCAGGAGTGACTATACTGAATGGATTAATTATTTTTAGTTTAATTAAAAATCTATACCTTTTAATTTAAATTTAAGATATGCAGCTTTCCACTCTGGAATGCCCCTGAATCCAGAGACTTTTTGCTGCACGCTTTAGTTCTCCTGGCCACAGAGCTCATGAGGCCCTGACTCAAGGATACAGCTTAGGGCTTGTCTATGCAAACATTTAGTTTGTGGCAAGCTGGGGTGTGAATCACCCGCACTAGCCTGTCACAGACAATGTCCATGTGGACTCTGGGTTTGTTAATGCTCTTTGATCCTGTCAGCTTTGAAATGGGACTAGAGCAAAGGGCATTAACGAACTGTTAGGCTGTAAGCAGGCTCCCCATGCATAGTTAGCCCACAGCAGGCTAGTGTGGGGTAGATTCAGACCCCAGCTTTCCGCAAACTAATTGTTCACGTAGACAGGCCCTTAGATTCTGTATTGAGGGTGATGCAGATCCCTGGAACCCTTCAATCCTCAGTAAGTTACAATTCCCACAGGGCGATCTGTCTGCAGGTCTGAGTCCCAGTTAGCAGCTCTTAACTCAGTAAGATGCTATGGTCTTGCTGGGTTCTGATGTGCAAGCCATAGTTTTATGTACACCTAAGCTTGTATCCATGCTAGAACCTACATCTGACATGTAACAAGATCTAACTGGTCCACTTATTTAAATATTTATTCTGCATCCCTGTTCTTTGTAGCAGGAGTGCAGTCGTGGTTCTCAGTGATAGCTTCATCCGGGAGTAAGTTTGCATGGGGGACACTATCCATAATGGATCCCTAATGCACATTTCACAAGGACATGATAGCCCTTAGAGTTCTGGAATCCCGACCGATCTTTTATCTAGGGTTGACAGGGCTCATGAATTAGCACTTCCTTGTTTCTGGTCCCATGGCATCCCAAGGAGACATGATGGCCAAATCTTGCTGCGTCATGGGCAATCAAAATATCTACCAACAGGAGAAAATAATTCAGAAAATCTATATCACGCCTTTCACCCACTGCAAAATGAAAGAAGGTGACTATTCCATAGCCTAAGGGTCCTACCCCAGACTTCAGATTATGCACTACAAGACCAATGGCATCACTCTCTTTAGGGAGTGTACCTATGGGAAAAATGTGCAGAGCAGCTACATGGGATTTGGGCTATCTGTTTGTTTATGGCCCACTTACAATTTTTTGGACTTAGTGGACATAATATTTGATAGTGGAGTCCTATAGTCTGCAGAAGGGTATAAATAAATAAAAGGATGTAATGGCTTGATTTTTCTTCCCTTTCCATTCCTGGGCTCGATGCTAGTTACGTCCACTATGTACAGAATTGCCAGATGTACTTTTGAGAGAGAGAGAAGTGGCTCTTCATAGAATCATAGAATATCAGGGTTGGAAGGGACCTCAGGAGGTCATCTAGTCCAACCCCCTGCTCAAAGCAGGACCGATCCCCAGTTAAATCATCCCAGCCAGGGCTTTGTCAAGCCTGACCTTAAAAACTTCTAAGGAAGGAGATTCCACCACCTCCCTAGGTAACGCATTCCAGTGTTTCACCACCCTCCTAGTGAAAATTTTTTTTCCTAATATCCAACCTAAATCTCCCCCACTGCAACTTGAGACGATTACTCCTTGTTCTGTCATCTGCTACCACTTCTTTGAGCAGGGGGTTGGACTAGATGACCTCCTGAGGTCCCTTCCAACCCTGATATGCTGCCTTCCCATTGGAGGGAGCAGTCAGATGCTGATGTCTGAGAATGTGCTACATGCCATTTAATAGGCTTTTCGGCACAGACTCTGGCTGAGGTTTTCAGCTAAGTACTGACTCTCTAAGTGTTTGTCTGACGTTTTCTGGAATTGCTTTGCAGACAGCAGTGGCCCTTCCAGCACTGTCTCCAGTGCAGGCCCCTCCTCCCCGACCTCAATGGAGATCTACGCTCGCTTCGGCTTCACTGAGAAACCTTCCATCAGTCCCCAAATAAGTGAAGAGCGACTGAACTGCCAGCCCCCTGAACAGAGTGAGATGGAGCCCTTGGGGGAGGCACTTGAGTTGGAGCTGGGTGGGTCTGGGCCCTTGGTAGACAACCCCCTGGGAGAGATGCCAGAACAAGGCCTGATGAGGGTGCCAGGGCTCTTGGAGGTCCCAGAGCCAAGCAAGGAGGAACCATCTGAGGACATGCCAGAACAGGGCAAGACCAGGGTACTGGAACTGGGCAAGACCAGGCTGTCTGGAGAGACATCTGAAAAAGATGAGTTGGTGGAGCTGGAGCAGGGTGAGGAGAAGCCAGCTGGGGGAACATGGGAGCTGGGTGAGAAAGGGAAGCTGGAGCCAGGTGAGAGAGGGCTGTCTGGGAAGATGTCAGATCCAGGTGAAGAGGGGCCAGCTGGGGAGATGTTAGAACCAGATGTGATCAGGCCACTAGTGCCAGGGGAGACATCTGAGCTGGATGAGGAGGAGCCAGTGATGCAGATGTTGGAGCAAAGTGAGGGGCAGCTGGTGGAAATACTGGAGAAGGAAGAAGAGGAGCTGTCCACAGATAATGCTGTGTCAGATCGGCATCCATCCAGTCATCCGTATCGGGACCAACAGCTGTCCAGTGAGAATAGTGTTGAGGACGAGCAGCCTGCTAGTCAGCAGGAGCTACAGAACTAGCATCTCCCTCTGTGGCAAGCATGCTGGGAAGAAAAGAGAATCCCCGAGACAGTCAATGTCTGGAAGCAGTATGATTCCCCAGTCGTGGAGTGGACTCGGCTGTGCCCATATCTTCCATAATGTTTCTAGCCCTCCAGTCAACCCGCTGGGCAGATGTTACATCACTCCCTGCTCAGCACAGCTGGCACTCCAAGGCTCTGACTATCGGAGACTGGTCTATGGATCATTCAAGGGACAGGGGAAAAGTCTGTTCTGTTCAGAGACACCAGTCAGCTTGTCACCACCTGACAAGGGACACGCATCCCTGCCTTCCTTAAATAGAAAACAAAGTCAGCGCTGGGTGAGCAGGGGCAACTCCCACTGAAGTCCTAGGGAGTGCTTTGGCTTGCTTTTTCAGCGGCACTGGAACCAGGAGTGAAGGGGAGGTGGGTCCACAGCTGTCAGGGTAATGAGGCCAAAGGAGGTGCCTGCTGCCTGCAGCTGGTGTCAGCCCACTGACTGCATGGAGAGGGGCACAGGGTCTGGTAGACAAGGGCATTGTGGCAGCCACAAGCCTCATCAGAACATACAAGAGCTGCATGTTTGTGCTGACCAGCTGCACTGTGGTGTTGGTCTCCTGCTCTCTGGCTGTTGGAATAAACCAGGGGAAGAGATTTGAGGGCAGCTTGAGGGTCTTGGTTAAGCTGCAGTGTCCTTGGAAGCAGGAGAATGATCCCGAGTCTTGGCAAGGGTGCACGATCGGTGTGATGAGAGTGCCTTTGTAAGCTGGTGGCTTCTGGAACGGAGAAATCCTAGCCTGCAGGTTCATGACAAGCCTGTTCAGAAATGGCTTTTATGTGACTGAATGAAAAATAGGTAACACTGGGCATTGCCTGCTGCCAAACCAGCTCCTTCCTTCTGTGGGCCCTGCTGCCCCTACCCAGCCTGACTGCTTCACTTGCCAGGTCTGGTAACTGTCTGCTTCTCTCACCTCGCCTGTCAGTCACCCCCAGGTGGGGATGGTTGTGGGGGGGCACAGAGGCAAGTCTGATTGTAGGGAGAAACACTGGCAGGGGGCATGGGACAGAGAGGGTAATGGGGGTGGGATGAGAAGCTTTACTTAGAGCACTGCAGGGACAGGTTGGGGACCACTGCTTGTGGGGGGACCCCTTTCAGTGGCTGACCCTTGTGTGTTCCCTTTGGGCTGGGATTCTGCAGGGAGGGGCATGGTACCCACTCTAGGAGGGGTGCACGGCGGGTACACAGACGGGTCTTTCTGGTCCCTGAGGGCTGAATGAGGTTTGAGCTCTGAGCCCTGCAGTGACAGAAACAAAGTGCAACTGCTTTTTGAGCAAATCAGGTTTTATTTGTAAGGCACTGATAAGGAGAAATCGCTATTGTGAATAAAGTACAAACTATTTAATATATATTTATGTAAATGAGCATCAAGCACAAGCCCAGAGGCATGGTAACTACAGGGGTCCTGCTTCCTGAGCCATTGCAGGTAGAGGATTCCCCATCTGCAGTGGCAGGGGCTGTGATGTCACCTCTTCAGCAAAGTGACAATCTGCCAGAGCAAGTGTATTCCTTTGTCCTGCCTATAGGGCAGGACTGTATTTATGGTACAGGTTTGTCTGTGTCTGTAGTCTCTGGGGAAGCTGTACCCAAAGATCTCTGCGCTATATCAGGATGTGTATGTTCACAGTAAACATGCTACACTATATGTCTGGCTTCCATCTCTCTTACCACTGCAGCAGCCTGGGCAAAGCGCTGAAATGCCCAATGTCTCCAGCATTGTTGTCTTTGAGGAGTTGTCCTCCAGGTTGTCTTTGAGGAGTTATTGCTGTATATGCTGCTGAGCTGAACTTGGGAATTCAGGTCAGACCACTGCACCTAAAGCTTCCTGAGCCCCCACAGGGGAGAGACTCCCTTTGTTGCACTTGAGATGGAGTGTTGGAAATGCACGTGTCTGTGATATCTGTGTTTGAAGCTAGTGCCATTCACCTATTGGAGGGGATGAGCCCTGTGTGGGAGGGATAGCTCAGTGGTTTAAGCATTGGCCTGCTAAACCGAGGGTCGTGAGTTCAATCCTTGAGGGGGCCACTTAGGGATCTGGGGCAAAAATTGGGGATTGGCCCTGCTTTGAGCAGGGGGTTGGACTAGATGACCTCCTGAAGTCCCTTCCAATTCTGTGAGGCTAAGGCCTGACTCTGTCCCACACCAAAGCATGGCAGTGCCATGGCTTGGCTTGGCATGGTTTAAGGAAACCTGCAAAATGGGTGTGGGTATTTGGGGTGGAAGTTGGGTCTTGGATGTATAACGAAGGCCTAATACCTCTGAGACACAGAGAGAAAATCTGGAGGAAATCTGGTATGGTTTTCACTATGGGAGTGGCAGGGGTGTCAGCCTCAGCTTCCTGGATTTGGCAGGACCTAGAGAGGCAGAGCCTGCAGGAGCTTTTCCAGCCTTTGGTTACGTGGTCATTGAAAGGGCCAGGTAAGCTTTGTACACAGAGAGCTTGTGTCTCAGCCAATTGCAAGGTCAATACAGTTCGTAAAGAGGAAGTGCTGAAGCCTGGTGATCCAGTCTAAAAATGGGGTGAACTGGGGGGGGGGGGTCCACCTTGAGAGTGGCACAGCCCTATGCTTTGGAAAGGGTCCCTCCAAGAGAGAGCTCCTAGGTGCAGTTCACTCCTGGCTGTAACGGCATGCATTAGGATACTCACATTTTGTTTTTTCCCAGTGCACCATTTGTGAGGTGTTTGTGTTAACTGGGGCTTAGCAAAAACTTTTCTGGCCCACTGTGCTCAATCAGGGGCTCTGCATGGGACTGGCCTACAGCAGCACTCAGCTGCTGGGCTCTGAAAGGAGCATCCCCTTCCTGGCACTGGGGTGAAGTCCTGCCTGCTTTATACTGCTTCCTTCCTCTAGGTGGAGCCAACTCTTCACTGTCCCTTGCTGTGAACTAGGATTTTAAAGATCTAGACGAGGGCATGCTCCAGAACATCCCCAGCTTCTGTTAACTGCAGGGGTTGCTGGACGACTCTGGCCCAGAACCGTCCACCCAGAAGTGGTGCTAGCTCAGCCGTTCTCCTCCTGGCCACCTGCTGCCTGTCAGCCCCTAGAAGGCCCTCAGGGAGTGTGCCCATGGTAGGGTAGACCAGCTCCATCACTTCGTGAGGCGTGTGTTGGAATTTGGAATACACTCACCTGCACCCCTTCGCAGTGCTGCCCAGACTCACAAGATCCCCAGGCCTCAAACACTGGGAGAGATTGGGGGTCCTGCCTCTAACACCTCTCCCTGTTTTTTCAGCCAAGGGGGAGGAGGCTGCCTTTTCCCCACCTGCTGCACTTTCGAGCTTCTCTTCAAGGTCAATGAGCATCATCTGCTGGCGTCACCATTGTCACTGTGGCAGCCAGACCTCTCCAGGCAACAGGAGATGTTTCTCTATAATTGTTTTCCTTTCTCCTGTTGCTGGGGCAGGGTGAGATCTATGCATCTCATCACACTGGTAGGAATAGGAGCCTCAGCCAGGACTGAGCAACTGTGCCTCCAGGGCATATGAAATCCGCTCAGTCTGCTCCAGCTCTTCATCTCTAGCCACTCATGCTGCTCCAGGAAAATCTCAGCAGCAGCACTGTGACCTGCTGTGTGGGGAGCTGTACACACCACAGCACAGAGCTGCTAGCTGTGGCCATGCAAGGGGGACAAAGAGGCCAGCTGGGTTTCCAATCTGACTGGGTTCTACTTGTCCAGCTCTTGCTCTGTACCTGTGTAGTGGAGGTGGCCAAAGTGCAGTCCACTGCCCAGAAGACACAATTTTATAACAGCCTACCAGTAGGCTGTTCGGCGGGGGGGAGGGAGAGGGTTGGCATGCCAGGAGAGGAAGTCTCCACTGACAGCCCCCAGGAAGCTACAACTAGCTTTACTTTGTCCCAGTGAGTTGCAGTCCTCAGGCTCCTCAACTTCACCAGCTTGTGCGTGGCTACCAGCCCCATGTAACAGCTGTGATGCTGGGATTCTCAGCACAAGGTAGCTCCCCAGAGAGCAGGTTGAATGGAACAGATGTGTTGGGAAAGTGCTCAAGGTGCTAACACACTGAATCACCCAAGTGAGTGTCCTTAACATCCCAGGAAAGTGGGCTGCTTCCTTGTGAGTCATCAGACACATGCAACCTGCGGGGTCAAAGTGAGTCTCCCATGAAGCGCTGCCTGATAAGCAGCCAAGCTGCCTGGCACAGAAGCTGTGACGGGTATGAGGTGCATTGATAGCAAGGCTTCAAAGGCTGGCTCTTGTGCTGCTGCATTGCAAAGTGAGCTAGAGGCTGCCCAAAGCATCAGTTGCTGATCTCCCAGTAACCTCCCTTTTATCCCAGGAAGTACTGACTGGTGTAGGGCATCCCCAGTTCCAGCCCTTCCTCCTCAAGGAAATTAAAAGGCAGAAACCTTGTGAAGGAGACCAGCAGCTGGGGTGGGGCTATGGAGCAGCTGGTAAGGGATGGGGACAGAGGCTAAGAAAGAGAGTCGCCAAAGATGGGGGATAGGGTGGAATTTTTATTGATGCAAGGGTATAAAATACAGTGCCTGGATAGAAGTAATGGGCACATTTTAACCAATTTGTTGAAGTTTCAGCTTACAGCCAGTGGATCTCATTTTGCCTTTGCTAGATTGAGGAGCCCTCTGCTATCTGAATTCTCTTGGCTTTCTCTTAGCTAAACTAAAGAGACTGAGCTCTCTTAGTCTCTCATTGTAACACACGTTTTCCAGACCTTGGAGAAGTCTTGTCGTTTTGCTGAACCTTTGACAATTTGTCAAAATCCTTTAAAACCTGGACAAGCTGTGTCCTGAGAAACCACTTCAAAAATCAGTGGCGAGAGGGTTTCCTGCCCTGGTGCAGAATGGGATGGAGTTGAGGCTGGAGACCATTAAAAGCTGATTTGTTTCACCTGTGATGCCAGGTGTCTGGAATGCCAGGTGCAAGAGGTAGAGCCAAGTGCTCTCTACAGCTTGGAGAAAGAGCATGTGGGATAGGGAGCCGCAGTGGGAAAAGAATTGGGCTTGGTACAACTCATCTTCTTTCTGATGGATAAAGTCACTAGGAAAGGGGTTTTCCACCTTTCAAAGAAAAGGTGTATTTTTTTTATTTCCTTCCTGCAGCCACCTCTCCCAGGAAAGCCTAAGCTCTCAGGGGATCATGGACATTCAAAGCCAAGTGTTAGAATACATATCTCATTATTGTGCAACTGTTTTTGTGAGTGTGACAAACTCTGTTGTAAATGCATTTTTTTCCTCCCCTTTGCAGTAGTAGCTGTATCCCCTGGGCTAAGAGGGGCCTTCTAGGGGCAATGCAGGGAGCTGCCCCATTCCCTTTTAACCTATTTGCTGCCCCTCTCAGAGGAAAGGGGCAGGAAAGAAGTGCACAGAGCAAGGGAGCAAAAGGAGGCCCTGGTGGATAATAGCCCTTTAAACAGCTACTGAGAAGCTCTAGAGGGAACTAACGTGTGTTCACTAAATCTGCCAAAGCCACATCTCTGGTTCCTCAAGCTCAAACTGGATGTTACCCTGGCTCTCTCCAAAGGCTTTGAGGCTGCAGCTGTGATCTGGGCAGGGAGGTGACTGGTAGGCACTGCTGCTTTGGGATCTACAAGTAGAGACTTGATCATGGTGCACATGCGCCCTACATGTGGGAGTTTGGAATGTTTTTACCAGCAGTGTCTTTTAGGGGGCCAGGCCTGTGTTCTGCACACCCTTGCACTCCCCCTCCCAAGAGGGTAAAGGGCAGTGTGACCCCAGCCACCCTCAGTTCCTTCTTACCACCCTCGGCAGCAAGTCAGAACAACTTCAGTGTCCCTGTAGTCGCTAGAGATCGTTCGTTACTGGTCGCAGTTACTACAGGTATTACATGTTAGTGTTTCTGGTCTTAGCCTGTTGGTTTAACAAACAAAAAAAGCCACAAAATCTACATGAGAGAGCTGATCCCAGGTGTTCAGTTTCATGGCTGAACCCATGTCCCCAGGTTTAAAGACCTTTCTCTCCCATGGAAGGATAATTTCCCTGTGGGATGAACACCTGAAGGGCCTTTACTATTTGCCCTTTTGCATTTGCAGAGAGTCATATCTCCTCTAAGTGTGCAATTTGTAAATCTTTTAGCAAACGCACACACAAGGCCAGAGAGTCAGCGCTAAATCTTTACCTCATGGAGCAGTCTGAGGGGAGCTTCTGATTCACAGGTGTGCCAGACAGAAGTTCCTGCCTTTTTTCCAGCAAACTATGCTTCCAGTGCTCCGTCTGCTTGGGACGGCACTCCAGGCTCTGGAGCGGCAGTGTGCACTCATTCCTCCTCCAGGAGTGCAAAGACGCTGCTACGCACCCTGCTGGAGCAGGCATTTCCCCTTGCTGCCTGCAGAAGAGCAGAGCATAGCTCCGTTTGCCTCTCAGCACCATCTCCTTTCCCAGTACAGGGCAAGAGATTGCTAAGAGTCGGCAAGCTGGAGACTTGCTTAAGCCAGTGCTAGTAAAGACATGACCACGTCATTGACCTTGGGACTGATGCGGCACTATCCAAAGATGACAGCACTGAACTGCCTAGAGTGCCTCCCCTACAGCCCTTTGAGAGCGTCTCTGGTGTTGACTCACCTGGGACCGCTCTCAGCAGAACACAGATCTCTAGTACTGACAATACCTAAGGGGGCATTTTCTGCCCCCGCAGGACTGAGTCACCCTGGAGTCTTCTCTTTTCAATGTTTCTGCTTCTGCTATGATTTCAAAATCATCTCTGGTACCCCAGTCCTGGGTACCAGTGATGAAGATCTCACTTCATCCACCCGAGAGTCAGAGGAAATCCACGATTCCCACTCAAGTCTCAGTGGCTCCAGGCACTGCTTCTCCACTAGTAGGTTTTTCCTCATTTGCAGCCACTTCTAGCAGGAATCCTTCTAGACCAGCACCCTTCCTACCTGGCCGATCTAGGGATAGGGAAGGGCATAGATTAAATTCTTCCCTTCTACAGAGATCATGTACCTGAAATTCCACGTTTCATAGATGCCTCCTCTTTGGCCCAATATGTCATACTCCTTTGGCTTTCAAATTTGGCCATACTGGGCAGGAGATCATCCCAGAGGAGCAGCAACTGCTGAGTGAAGGAAGGACATGGAGCGTCAGGAGGACCCCATCAGCACCTCCATGCTTTCTATCAACCCCCCTCTCCCCCCAGCTGACACAGTGATTCTATTTGTCCCTGCTACTGTTGATGACTTCAAGTTATTTCAATAATTGTTTAAAAGATTATAGAAATCCTTGAAGTTCCTTTTGAGATGGTTCAAGAGAAGGCTTATACATTTTTTGAGATTCTGTTACTGGCTCCTCAGAACTGTGAAACTTTGCCAGTGAAGAAGGGAATTTTAAACCTTGCTAAGGATTTATAGGCTCCCCTAGCCACCCACTCTGCTTCGCTGAAATGCGTGGATTGGAGATATCCGGTTCCATCTGAGGGTTTGGAGTATTCTGATACTCATCTTGTTAGTAGTCACTGCAGCCAATGAACAATCTAAGCAGTTTACAAAGTCTGCCCCAAAGGACAAAGAACCAACCTCTGAAAAAAAATTAGATTTTTTTTTTTCCACCAAAAAATAAATAAATAATACTCCTCTGGTAGCCTGCAAGCAAATCATCAGGCTACATTATTTGCAGTGGGACAAGGAAGTGAAGATTGTGGATAACCTCTCCTTGAGTTCTCCTGGGAGTTTAAGTCCATTTGCTCAGCAGGACAATCAGTTGCCAACACATCCCTGCAGGCAGCTTTAGATGCAGGGGACACAAGGGTACAATATATAGCAACTGGTGGCAAGGAGGAGGGCCTCGTCTGTATCTGGTTTTACCTAAAGAGGTACAGACACCCTTTAAAGATTTACTCTTTGATGGACAAGACCCAGTTAATTCAAAAACTGATCAGGCTTTGTACTCATTAAAATGCTCCAGATCCCCGCTTAGATCACAGCGTATCCAGAAAATAAGGAACATATAATTGCAGCCACCTGTGAAAGTGTGGTTTAAGTTACTTGCCAGCATCACACAGGAACTCTGTGGCAGCGGCTGAGATTGAATTCAGTTCTCCAGCTTGGCAGGGCTGGAGTAGAGAGGTGGATCTGTGAGTGGTCAGCATCGAGAGGGTTAAATGTCTGCTTCTGGATGTGCTTGGCCTGAGCTAAAGCATAGAGGGGGAAGAGTAGAGGAGGAAGGACAGAGCCCAGTGGGATCCCCTACAAAGCACTGATGAGGGCATGAGTAGGACCCGCTGAAGGAGTGAGTAGAGAACTGGGAGAGGCCAAGATTTCCAGAAAAAGTGTGCTTTGCATCTAGGGACTAATCTCCCTCAAGCACTGGGAGAGCTAGGAGATCATTAACTCTGCCTGGGATAGAAAGCTGTATCTTGTGGCTGTTTGAGTCACCCTCTCCAGAGCAGTTCTGTGCATATGTTGAATAGAATGGGGGAGATGATGGAGCCACATACTCCCGTACTCGACCGTACACAACCTTCATCCACGTCACAGAGGCCACATACCACCACAATATTCCAGGTGTCCCCTGTCCATTAGGAGTGCCTCCTCATCTGCAAGGCTGAGCCATAGATCGTTGCACAGGAGAGCTGCTGAGGTCCATGTATTATGGTTCATTGCCAATAATTATGCAGCGTACATGTGGCTTTAACGTGCTGTTCATAGGCTGCACTCTGCTAGGAGGGTGCGTGAGGTGACAGGTGTGGGGGCAGAGTTAAGGTCAGTTGAGGTATTTAACTGCATTTCCCCATTGCACTTCTCTGGTGCCTCTGTTCAACGAGACTAGCTCAAAGCACCTTACAACCATGCATTAATATTGCTTCAGAACACCTCTGTGAGACAGGGTGCTGTTATGTCCATTGGATGGGTGGGAAGTGGAGGCCCAGAGAGATGAAGTAATTTTACCAAGGTGACAGAGGGAGGCAGAGCCAGAAGTGGATGTTGACCTCCTGAGCTGCAGTTAGCTGTGACAGACACAAGCCCATTCTCTCACATTGGTGGCTTTATCTCAGCTTAGACGCACCTGGCCTTTTTAAAAATTCCAGCCTTCTTATCTATTACTTCTGACATCATTATTGTTTTGCAATTGTCACAGAGGTCTGCTCCACACACAGCTGTCCTGGTTTAACTACAGGCATGATTTTACAAAGACTTAATTAAATCCGTGCAAATTAGTGGGTGGACACTCTTAAACCAACTTAATCCTGTATTTTAGTCATTTAGCTTGCTCCTGTACCTTACATTATCCATTACAGAGCAAGCTTAAACCACTATAACCAGTTTTAAACTGAGATAAATGTGTCCACATGGGTTTGCACTAGTTTAACTAAACCAGGGTAATTAAACTGGTGCAAGGTTGTGTATAGACAAGCCCTGTGGTTTTGTCTGGAATTAGAATAGCGACGGCTTGTGATTAGCGACATTACCTTCTGGCTAAGCTGAACCTACAGGCCCTGCGTTTCCTCGTCCAGTGCGGTGAAGGCAGAACGTCTGCCCATAACCAGATTGCTTGTGGTGCTGTTACACACACTCCAGCCATCGAGGGCTCTGAAGGCAATTTTCAACTGGATATTTGAACGAAGTTGGAAGTAAGAGGGAGGCATAGGGGGGCAGCATCCCCAGTGAGTGTGCAGAATAACTTCTGCACTGCAGTTCTCCCTGGCGTGCTGGTAACCCTGACAGCTACAACCCAGACATGCAAAGCGGGGGCCGAGTGCAGCATTTTATCCAGGGCAGCACAAGCTTTGAGGAAGAACCTCTCATTTTGAGAATGCAGTGCAGGGACAGCAACATCAGGACCAGGGAAGCCAAGCACCTGTCCGCAAACACATCTGAGAGCAGGGCTGGATTTACACCTTACATGCCCCTAGGTACAGCATCTTCCGTGCCACCCCCTGCCTACAGCTGACCTTCATGTTTGCTGTAAAAAAATGAAACTTTTAACCCATTTTTAACTTTTAGCTGCCTCTAGAATGCCGGCGCCCCTTGGCATGTGCCAAACTGGAAATCCGTCCCTGTCTGAGCAAGCTGTTTGCTCTTTCCAGGTGGGTGATTGTGTTTCCTAGAGCAGAGATGCTGCCTCCTAGTGACCATGGCATCTGGCAGCACAGGGGATAGGGTGGGTCACAGCCCCTCTGCCAGTCTATCAGTGTCACTGTGCTACAGCGCCACAAGGAGGCAGTGGGATCATTAGCATGACAAGCGCACAGCTCCTGGCTAAGAGCCGTCATTGTTCACCAGGGGCTCAGGGTGCTGCTGCCCACAGCCAGCTGCCCCGTGACAGAGCACGCTCTATGGAGGAGACAGAACAGTGCCAGCTTTCAGCAGAGCCTTTGTTTAAGTCAAAAGGAAAAACAACCTAGCAGAGCAGCCGGCACATCCTAGGAGACGCAGGCGGACTCTGGTGAACTCATTACATCAGTCAGGCCTCACTGAGGCCCCAGTGGAAATGGAGGGAATGTTGAAGCAGGGGCTAGACCCCAGCCGCTGGCAGGTCTGCTGCTGGCAGGCCTGCCTTGGACAGTGACCATCTGGGCATACAGTTCATACAGCAGAGGCCTAACTTGCAGGAGAACACCAATATCTGACTGCCTGGGCTGTGCTCCAAATAGGGGCAGTGGGAGCTGAGACCCACCCCTGCCTGTAATCAGCACTTCTGACAATTAGGCAGACTCTTCTGTGACCCTTTCTCCCAGATTGACCCTTTCAGAAGCTGCTGCCCCAAGCAAAATATCTAGCTGACTGGTGAGGGTAGTCAGGGCCTCTTCCTATCAATCAGCTTTTGGATCCATAAGACCCACCGTGGCTGTCTGCACTGAGGCAGAGTTAGAATCAGACTGTAACTGATGCAGAGGACCTGCGTCTGTTGGTTTGCCCATGCTTATTGTTCTTCACAGATATAAAAGCAAGTGGATCCAAGGAGATCTGTAATTCTTAGAGAACCTGAGTGCTCTACTCATATGCAATGATCCTCTCTTGTGGTGGATGATATAGCTTCTGCAGCTAGGTTCAGACCAGAAGAGCATCTCAGTACCCTCAAAAAGAACAGGAGTACTTGTGGCACCTTTAGAGCCTAACAAATTTATTTGAGCATAAGCTTTCATGGGCTACAGCTCACTTCATCGGCTGCATCCAATGTTGTGAGCTGTAGCTCACAAAAGCTTAGGCTCAAATAAATTTGTTAGACTCTAAGGTGCCACAAGTACTCCTTTTCTTTTTGCGGATACAGACTAACATGGCTGCTACTCTGCAACCTCTCGGTACCCTGTGACTAATCCTTCTACGATGGATCAGAGAACTCCTCGGTAGGGAACAAACCCAGGGCCACCCTCTGGCACCACATTTTTGGTCATACAGATGTCAGGGTAAGAAATTCTGCACCTTGACTTTTTTCCCCCATTTGCAATTGCAGAGGGAACCAAAGAATCTGGAGAAATGCTTTAAAGAATGCCAGCTTGCCAACTCTTCTAGCCCTGAACCTGCCAGAGGGGAGGAATGGGTTTGGGAGGAACAGGGAAAACTGATGGGCAGTTGGGGTGAGGTTTTTATTGCTGGGATTTTAGGGTGGTGGAAGAGCGGGGCTTTTGTAAAGCCCCCAATGGCAACTGATGGGGTCTGTTGCTGCAGCACAGCTGTTAAGAAGAGGAGTAACAATTTTTTGGTATGACAGACATGCAGAACCAGAGGCCAGTCTGACAAAGGCAAACAAGACTCCTGGGAAAGGACATGGCTAGCTGCAATTCAATATGAGTCTATAGGTCCTGCCCGCACCTAGCAAAGCCACAATCATATTTTGAACTAACAGACTCCATGCGAGAGGTGAAAATGTCATTGTTCAAGGAACAAAGCCGCCACATCAGAGCTAGCAGGTAGCCAAAGTCACCAAGGCCCAGAGCCTTAAAGACTAATTAGGCCTCTATCTTCCCTTGTTTTCAGTGGCTGTGAGACACACACAGACTTTTTGAGGGTCTGGGCCTAAATCCCTGTAGTTCCTGGTTGAGACACAACATATTTGGCCTGGAGCCAGTCACGTTAATGGATGGGTGCTAAGACAGCCCGTCAGCCACAGGTGAGACCTCAAAGTGTTTCAGGTGTCAGTTTTTTGCTGCATAAATTTTGAAATTAAAAATGGAATTAAATTAGCCAAAAAGGTGTTATGGGGAAGGGTAGCTAGTGACTGTGAATGGGGGACTGGTTATGTTAATGCCTTTATTAAGCCTGTGCACATGCACAGTGTCAGCTGGTTGTTTCCAGAAGCCAGAGCAGACTCAGACCAGGGTTCTCATGCAGTTAGCTTAAATGCTTCTCTCTGGCCAGACAGGACTCCCAAGTTCTAACTGACAGTTACCTTGGGCCTCCTTTGGGTGGTTAGGGGGTGCTCCTCCTTGGCCCTCCATGAGCTGCTATTTCTCGATCACCCCATAGTTCTTCTTTGAGCACTGGTCCCTCTGTGTATTCCACATGTGGGCACACATGAAGTTGGAAATCTTTCCCTGACTAGGCCATCCTGTGATGTAAATAACCCTAGGGAACAAGAAGAAACCTGAGGAGGAGGTCAAGACTCAGGAGAAAGAGGACTATTTCTCCAAAAGCCACAAAAGATCTCTCAAGCCTTTTTAGCCATCTACGCATAAGGATCTGCTGCAGTACCCTCTCCAGATGACTTAAGTCCTGTCAGGAGTTGCTGGGAAGGACAGTGGACACTCTGGACATGGAATTACCTGAAGTGCAGGAGAAGCAGATACAGTATTTGATATTCTTCAGTCTGACCCTAGCAGGTTGGCAATGCCAAGGATGGAAGACTCACAAGGCAGATTGCAGCATCTCTATCTCCAGTAACCAAATGAGCAAAGCTGAAATACCAATTCCCTCAAAAATTATTTGAGAACTTCCCCCTCATCTTAGCAACCATGACCCCTTGTCTTTTGTAGAATTACTGCTTCTAAGGATAGAGTACCTCTAAGTATGGCCTATATTCTTTGTTTCTAAATGTATAGGAATGCTAGCTGTATTAAAACACACATTGTTTGCTCGTACCTAGCTTACCAAGTGATCCAGATCACTCTGATCTGTCTTCATCATTATTTACCCCAATTTTTGTAGCATCTGCAAACTTTATCAGGGATGATTGCATGTTTTCTTACAGGTTGCTGATCAAAATGTTAAATAGCATAGGGCCAAGAACCAATCCCTGCAGGACACCACTAAAAACACACCGGCTCCATGATTACTCTCTATTTACAAATACAGTGTGAGACCTATCATTTAGCTAGCTTTTAATCCATTTAATGTGTGCTGCATTAATTTTTTGTAGGGAGCCAAAGTCAGGGAGGTCATGGGTGGATAATGGGGGGGAGGGAGGGGGCGGAACTTCCCACAAGCTATGCCCCTGTCTCCTGGTGCCTATATGCTTGAGATGTATGGAACTGCCCAGTTGGAGGAAACAGTTGGACAAACTCAAATGGAACAGTTTACAAAAGCCCAAGACATTATTTTTTGCAACTAATGTGGTTTTATTATTGTATCAAGCTCCTCCCTTTACAGCAGTTAGTTACAGAGTGTTGCACATGAACATGGGGGAAAGGAACTAAAATCAAGGAACTAAGGTCAAATAGTAACATGATGCAGAAGAAAAGAACCTGGGCGCTCTGTTTTTACAACATTCAGCATAGAAAGAAGCTAGGAGCACAAATTGCCAGCTCAGTACAGTTAAGACGTTCACTTTTTTTATTATAATTTTAAAATATTTTGTACCTATTACATACGTGAATATTACACATTGTCATCCACATGCAGAAACAAGCAAAAGCGGAGTTTAAATGTTTCTCTACTGTAGTGTCATGGTACCTCTGGGTTGGCCCGTGTCCCATAGGCTAACTCAGCCTCAGGCCTGTAGCCATTTGCTGGGGAAGGCAGGGCTTGGCCCTGTTATAAAGGTGGTGGGTTTTTTAAAATGTATTTTCTCATAAATTTTGAGGAAGAAGGCGAAAGAAGCTGAAGACAGCACACACTGCTACAAAACTCTTCAAAAAGGTGTGAAAGAGACTCCGGGCAGGGAGGAGAGTGGGCACTGGGGTAAAGCTGCAGAAGGGACGCAGCTGCAGCGACCAGGAGCGTGTCCTGGGGTAGGCAGATACACTCCCAGCTGCTCTTCCTTCCTGGTGAATGCAGGTGCCCCTAAAGCCCCACTGTCACTCTTATTAGTCAGAATTGCTTCAAGTTGAAGAATGAGACATTCATATGAGGGTCTAGCTAAAGTTTAGTGCATTAACTTTTTCTGCCTAGACACTCTGCTGAGGAAATGGACTCAGTAGCTGAGCATGCACCATTTGTTCCCTCTTCAAACCCAGATCTGAGTGTGCAAGGCTTCCAGGCACCAGGAGTTGGCTGACAGCCAAGCACAGGTAAACTGGTCTAACTGACTTCTTGAATGACCTAAAGTGAAAAGCCCAAAGACTGAAAAGAGGCCAATGGAAAAACAGGTTGGATCTGTATCACTGCCTGCCTGTGATTGGCTGTCATAGCTGACATTCATACATACTGACTCAATCAGTTTACAGAGAATAACATTTATTCTCCTGGTAGACACACTTTGGACCAACTAGTTTAAAAAAACCAAGAAAATACAATGCAGGAATTTAATAAATTCCCAGGCAAGAATCTCACCCTCAAAACAAGGGCTGTAGCTAAAGGGCCAGCTGTGCTGACTGGCCTCAGCTCCTTTAGATACATCAACTCTGCTTTGTAGCCTGTGCGGAGACCCCCGCGGCTGCCAGTGATACTTTGTTAGTTTCTCGAGAGTCTGTCTGTTCTTTAAATTGCAACATCTGAGTATTCACAATGAGATCCCTCAAAACCACATGGTGCCATGTTAACATGTATAAATTAAAATATTAACTCCATACAAAATGCAGCTTAACACCAAAAATAAATATATAAATTAGATGGCAAAATAAATCATTTCCATAGAAATCCCATTTTAGTCCTCTAGCAGCAGGTTTTTCAGGCAGCATTTTCTCCACACCAGCTGCCCAGGAGTGGCTACTAGTTTGCTAGCGGCACAGATTAGCATGTCCCAGCCAAGCATAGCACAAGGACCTGGGCTCCTTCCCCACCAGAGCAGGGCCCAGGGCCAAGTACCGGCACTGATGCAACACGTGTTCGGGGCTGTGGGCCAAGATTTTCATCATAGCCTTTTTATGGTATAGCCCCCCAACGGCTTCGTGTCTCTGTCTTGCTAAAAAATCCTCCCTGGTGCCATGAGCAGCCTGACATGGCTCTGCAACGACAGTGTTAAACATGTTGGCAGAGCAGCTGAGCACTAGTGCGTGAGCAGCCACTTCCACTGCCTCACGTTTATGGCCCTTCATGAGCTGAGCCTGGAGCCTGAAAGGGCTTTTCCATCACTAGCTTATACAATGCGCTGATGTATTACTCAGCAGCAATGGAGCGCCCATGCCATAAAGGCAAGGATCTGTTAAGATGGCTATGACAGCGCATCCCTGCTACCCCTGGTGCCTCAGTTCCCTATCCCTCCTCCTTCTCCCACTCAAGAAAGCCTTTGGTTCATAGGCCACAACAGTTCTTAGGCAAATCCTGGTCCAGCAGCGGCCAGCGTTGTCTTGAGCGCTTCTGTTTAGGTGAGTTGGGGGTTGTGCGTTTGGATACCCTTCTGACTGGGACTGTTCACGTAGCAGTCCCTCGATGACTCCTGCAGTCACACTGCTGATGCTCAGAAGTACAACGTTAATCATTTTACAAGTGCAAAGCTGAGGTTAGCAGATCAGGAATGTGCTCTTTGTAGCTAAGAATGACAAGCCAATGCTCCACCAAGCCAATTTATCCTTCATCACAGCTCCTCAACCATGGCGAAACAGATGAACAGGTAACCTAGTGATGGGTGTCCAACAACTCAGGACAGAAGCCTCTGGAATTAGATAAACGCAGCCATGCGTAGTTGGAGTCCAGTTCTCTTTTCCTAGCATGCCTCATGTTCTGAGAGCTGGAGGAATGGCCTTCTCTTTTTGTCCAGTTATTTCAGAATATTGACACCAGAATCCCTTTGCTCCTCGCTCACTCCCCTTTTCCTCTATTTCACAGTCTCTCTCCCACACCGTGACCATCACGACTATCTTCATGCAGCAGCAGAGTTACAGGCCAAAGGAAACATTTCATGGTGCTACAAGCCAAGTGGCAGTGCAGCCAGAGCAAGGGAAGGAGAGCAAGTGCTCGCAGCATCAAGGCAGCCAAATTATTCTACAGCGACTATACAGGCAGCAAAATAAACCAGGGAAAGAGAAGCTGGCCCTGGCCTGGTACTGCTCCTTGCATGACCTCTCAGTTCTGCACAGAATCTTAGAGCCCTCCAGGCTCCTCTTTCAAAGCATCCAGTGTTGAGCTGGATGAGTCCTGAATCTCCTGCAAATGGGAACCACATATAGACTAAACCAGAAGAGAAGAACTGGACTGTGATGAGATGGTAGCTCTGTCTGAGTGCTGCATGGTGGTGGACAGCATCAAGGGATGAGAGCCAGGTGTCACTGGGAGACTCAGAACTCAATTTTGCAGGCTGGGAAGGATTCATCCTGCATCACTACAGTGCTGCTGCTCGCTAGCACCATGATGTTCAGCTCCTGCTGTTTCTCATGGGTTTGTTGGTACCATTCGCGTGTCACCTCAGTGTCATGCGTTGGAATCAGCGTCACCTGGAAAAGACAAAAGAGAAAACTGACAGCACTGCTACTCTCTGGTTTAGTGCACCAACAAATTGTGCCCACACAATCCTATAACTGTTACTCTGGCCTCGTGGCCTTGCCTGCTCGTTTTTCCATCCGCCTGTTACATATTGTCTTTTAAACTAGAATGGCCTCTTTACTATCTCTCTGTGCAGCATCCAGCACCAGGGGGTCCCAGCCTGTTGCATCACGGGCACTACATCCATATAAATAATACTAAGACGAAGAAGAACAGAAAGGTAAATGAAGGAGGGGGAGAGGCTGTGCTGGAGAATGAGTTGGTCGACAGCAACAAAAGTAGCAGCAAATCTGTGTTCACAAGGGCTCCAGTAATGGCCGTGGAATGACCGGAAAATGCCACACAGCCTGTGTGTCACCTTACCCAGGTGCAGAACATGTCAGCTCCAGAGCCCTGGTGTTTGAGGATGCGGTATCTAGCAGAGCAGTTTGGACAAAGGTACGCTCTGCTCTAGTCCTGCCTGCAGGAACAGGCACCACCCAGGCTCTCACTGAAACCTTGTAGGCAGAGGTGGGTATTATAAGGAATATTTGTTGATGGTTTAAGGAGCTAATAGGAAGTTATTATCAGAACAGGTTTAGAATTGTGATTGCAACACTGTCCCCACTGCCAGGGCGGGAAGTGGGGTGGGTGACCCTATCCCTAATACCACGTTAGGGGGCTACTCTTCTGTCTTAGGGTTTACTTTCCAGCTGGTTTCTGCCAGAGGACAATTACTGTTTCCTCCTGCAGAGACAGGAGGAGTGAGTGATCTTTAAGTGAATGAATCTCAGCATAGGGAAGGAGACTATCCCCTACCCTTTCTCCTAATTCCTCAGGCTACACTGTCCTCCTGTCCCTAGGCTACTGACAAACAGAACCCCAAATGGCAGGGAGGGAAGAGAGGTTGCTAAGATTTGACAGTGACTGGCGCTTAACACCGTACAGTGAGAAAGTCCCCGTCCCATTTGTTTCTCTCTAGTGCACCATCATGCGAGATTTTTTCCACTGTGGATCAGTATTGTAATAGGCACATTCTCCCTAGAGTTCCATGATACAGTGAACATCACACATTCCTGGGCATTTACATCACTTACCTGCAAGTTCTCACCCCACTGGGACTTTCCTTCCAGAAGTGCATCCAATACCACACGGCTGGGCTCCCCATTGGCTGGATCATTGCCACTCACAACATAGTACGAAGCTCGGACCCGCTTGAAGAACTCCAGGTCTGTGTTCTTCCCACTGCAGTGGTTGGGGATGTAGGCCAGGTCCACATAGACAGGTGGTCCAGGGGGCACAGAAAGACTGCTTTTGGGGCTACTGGAAACTTTGGAAAAGAGAAATCAGATGCTAACAAAACCCTGAAGCATCTGGAATACAGGAAGATTTCCTGCAGCTGCAGAGACTAAGTTAAAGGGCCTGGACTGGCTCCTTCTCTCTGCTACTGAAAGGAAACAATAGTGGATGGTCTGTCCCAGCAGTAGCACCGAAACCAGGTGGGAAAGGGGAAAGGTCTGCAATTCTTTAGTGCTGGACTGAGCAGCTTTAGAATCAGGTCCAGAATGGCCTTTGCTGCAGAAGGGAAACAAATTCCCTTTATTAGCTTTGGCAGAGTAATTAGTTCAGTCACTATCTGGCTAAATAGCCCCAGTTTCGGTTTCTTAACCTATCTTGGCTATAGCAATATGTCCTGATGTCCTTCATCTGACAGCCCTCAGGAATCTACAGTAACATCTCTGGGAACTCCTGCCTGGTTCTTAATGATTCCTAGCAGTTCTTTCTGATGACTGGCTCATGTTCTTCATCAATATTTCTGCTCCTTCAGCATTTCCCTTCATCGTTTCTGCATCCTTCAGTCATTGAGAGATTGAGAGTCATTGAGAGGTTAGAGATGTTCCCAAGTGCAGAGGCATAGAGTCATACACACATTTAGACAAGGACCTGAACATGGAGATATGTGAATACATGCCCACACTAGTGCAGACACATAGCCAAATGCACACTGCCAACCATGTGCAAACAAACACACACTGTAGACATATACACAGGCAGTATCATCTATATAGACACTAGAAAATATGTGAGTGCACACAAGCATGTGAATACAGCATGTGCATGCATTTACACACACACCACACCCCAAACATATTCTTTCCTTCCATGTGTCTCTTAGGCCTTTAACTCTAAAGTTCCCACAGTGTTTGGGCTGATACATGAACTGTTCTGTCAATAAAAAAAAAAAGTCTGAAAGGGAAGAAAGAAATGAAGAGGCACAATAAAAAAAAAAAAAGCTCTGCCCCCATTTGCCGTCCCCACACATAATCTGTACGCCTCATTTTCTTTTCATAGCCAATTCATGGCAGCAGCCAGGCTAAACACCAGCATTAACAAGAGACAAATAGCTCAGGGAATGTACAGGGAGAACAGAATCTGTCCCTTCTAGCCTGCACATGTGAAGCTGACTGACATCACTCTTAGTGAGGCATTTGATGGCCTGGTGGCTCATTACACTTTCTAGTGGGCAAGTGTCCATACCTCCAAAGCCACCTAATGACACAACCTTCTCCCCACACTTCGTTTTCCTGACCTCCTTCCCCTCCTACAAGTCTTTCCTCCTCCCCATCATGTTTCTCTCTTGCTCTCCTTGTCTAACCTCTTCATTTGCCCCAGTGATTCCAGCCCATCTTATCTCCTGATCCCCCCCCCCCACACACACCTCCCTCCCTTACTCTCCTCCTTAACTCTCCTCTGGCTCTTTCCCCTCACAATACAAACATGCTTTAGTCTCTCCCAACTTGAAAAACAAAAATCTCAATCCTGACCCAACCGGTCTCTCCAGCTGCCACCCTATCTCCCTCCCCCCTCCCTCAGCTCATTGAACCTCTGACTGCCAGATGCTGGGACTGGACGACAGGGAGGGATCACTCAATAAATTGCCCTGTTCTGTTTATTCTCACTGAAGCATCTGGCATTGGCCACTGTTGGAAGACAGGCTACGGGGCTAATTGGACCATTGGGCTTACCCAATATGGCTGTTTGTGTTCTTACGAATGCACTGGTTACAGCGCCTCCCATCCAATTCCAGGTTTCAGAGTAACAGCCGTGTTAGTCTGTATTCGCAAAAAGAAAAGGAGGACTTGTGGCACCTTAGAGACTAACCAATTCATTTGAGCATAAGCTGTAGCTCATGAAAGCTCATGCTCAAATAAATTGGTTAGTCTCTAAGGTGCCACAAGTCCTCCTTTTCTTCATCCAATTCCAGTTCAGATGCTCTCCATCCAGTTTCCACTCCCTGCATGCCACTAAAACACTTTTGGCAAAGTCTCTAATGCTCTCTGCCTACTCACAGCTCAGAACCAGTGCTCTAGCCTCTCCCACCTTCACCTGTCAGCTGCTGTCAACACCATAATCAGGCTCTTCTTGACAGCTTGTCCTCCCTTGGCTTCTGTGACTCTGTCCTCTCATTGCTCCTTTGCCGTGTCCTTCAGAGGATCCTCCTCAGCCCCCTCTCCGTTTTCCATTGGTGTTCCACAGGGCTCTGTGCTTGGCGCCCTTCCCTTCTCCCTCTAAGCCTTATCTCTGGATAAGCTCATCTACACATACAACTTCAACTCCTATCCCTATGTGGATGACTCACAGAGCTACCTCTACTCCTGAACTGTCTCTAATTGGCCAATCTAAAAATCTCAGCCTGTCACCTGACATCTCTTGGGGATGTCTAGCCATCAGTTCAAGCGCAACATGGCTAAAACAGAGCTCCTAATCTTCCACCCCGAACCCTTCCTGCTACCTCCTATCTTGATCACTGAGGACACCACCACTATCCTGCCTGCCATGCAGGTTCATAACCTGGGCATCATCTTTGGATGTCATTGCTCTAGGACCTCACATTCAGGCTAGGTCTCAATTTTGCGGATTCTTTCTCTATAACAGCGCTGAGATACAGCCTTATCTGTTCACACAGCTAACAACTGTCATCCAGGCTCTTATCTTCTGTCGTGATTACTGTGCCCTCCCTCTAGCTGGCGATGATTAAATAACTCTTGTCCCACTCACAGCCATGCCACTGCAGAGACCTCGTCCTTAGTCTGTCACTTTGCCCATGTCACCTCTCTCTTTGGATTCCTTCCATTGGCTCCCCTTCTCTAGTGCATCAAACATAAGCTACTTATCTTCACTTTCAAGGCCCTTGATGGCCTAGCCCCGCCCTACCTAGCAGCGCTTATTCACTAGCAAGATGTCAACTCCTGCCTCCAATAGGCCCAGGATGCCAGCCGCCATCACCCATTTGTTAAATTTTCAAACATCTTTATGCTTCCTCCCTTGCTGCCCCTCGTGCTTGGGAGGCACTAGCCATAAACAGCCATAAAACTGTCCCATGAGCCACCTTCAGATGCCCCCTCAAAACTCTCCCATGCCAGGATTTCTACAAAAATCTTGACAATGGTTTGGCCCCGATGTACTGAGACCACTGCTCATCATGGTGACCAGTAATGTTTGTTTCCTTGTGCCCCCACCCCATCTGTTTGTATCCAGCCGATATTGCTTGTTTTATACTTAAATTCTAAGCACTTTGGAGCAGGGACCATCTACATGTTCTGTGTTTGTACAGCACCTAGCATGCTGGGATCCTGGTGCATGACAGGGGCTCCTGGGCACTACCCTAATACAACTAATAACAACAGTTGGCCTCCATGATGGCACTCTTAGCAGAGTACTCAAGGGCTGCATGGACCATGGAGACTGAATTTCCCTCTCAACTGCTTAAACTGGTTCCTCCAAGCAGGACTGAGACATAGTGGCAGGGAGTAGTTTGTGGGGGAATCTCTTCTGGGGATGCAGAGAAGATTTCAGTCTCCAATACTGTCAGTCAATCTGGCATCTTCCACTGTGGGAGGAGACGCCAGGATGACCAAGGTTCTATATTACTCAGCCCCCCCCCTGTAATTTTGGGAATTAATTGTGGAGGATACTCCTATCTGGTCTCTACTCGTAGTTACAGAGGGAAGGCAACATCTCTGCACCCAAATGCACTCCTAGTGTCATGATCAGTTCAACCCTGGAGAATGCAGTAACAGCCACCATAGTTAGGTGTCTTATCCCACTGTTAATATTGTAGTAAGGTGGGTTCTGCTTGTCCCTCTGAGACCAGAGAATTCCAACTACTGATCACCCTGTGGGGAACATACTCCCTGTGTGTATAATAGAATCTAAACACAAAGGATTTAAATTACCAGATGTTTGGCTTCACTGCTACTGACATTCCCTGCATTTTTTTTTAAATCATTGCCTATCACAATCCCTCAGCACTTGCAAACTCACTCTGACTTGCTAGGAAGTGCTCATTAACTGCCACTCAGTGCCCTGAATGGTGAAGCAAATGCTTACATTTTAGTGCTTTGCTTATTGTTTAAGCAAAAGAGAATTCTCATTTGGGGAGGGATTTCTTACCAGGGTTTGTTTTGATGCCATTAACAAGGGTCTTGCCCGGGTTGCTGTGACTGCTCCGGGATAACTCATCCTTCTCTTCCATGTGAGAGGGCTGCACTAATTGGGTACGTGGTTTTGACTGCTTCTCTCCTCCATCTCGCTCTTTTTTTGCAGTGGAAGATTTTGGAGACCTGTCCAATGGTTGTTTCACAGGTGTGGGAGACCGCTTCCCTTTGACATCTAGTTTCCGGGCAGGCGATGATGATTTGGGTTTACTCAAAGGCTTCCTCACTCCTTTGCTCTTTTCTTTCAGATCCTTTTTGGATATTTTATCAGTTCTGCTCACATTTTGCTCATTTACCAGCATTTCAGGGTCCACCATGCATACATCTGGATGAGGGGGATGAGGATGGGGATCTATCATTGGAACAGGTTGTGGATCATGGCTAGACCTTGTGCTGCCATGATGCGAAGTGCCCACAGCTTTGTCTACTGGGAGGAAATCTGCATCTTCATCTGAGTCCATGGCAGCATCGGCTGTGATGGATGGACATTCCTCTGTCTCTGGAGGGACATCAGAGTCAGACTGGGAGGTTCCAGAGTCACTCACTGATGTGGGAGGGGTTTCCTCTACCATCGTGACTTGTACATGGCTACCAGTAGTGTGGTGTGGCCTCCCCTTCACTGAAGGATGTCTTTCATCCTGTGAGAGGTCACTGTCATCAGAGAGGTCATGAGGACTTGGGTTGATGAATGATGGAGACAGCTCACCCTTCCTCTGTTTATATTCACAGGAAGAGAACTTCTGCCTATTGTCAGAGCTGGCTCCTAAACACGGCTCTGCCTCATGGGAAGCATCTCCGTGCTCCTCAGTTCTTCCTCCCCTTTGTGCCTCTGGAAAAAAGGGCTGGTAGGTATGCTCAGGGGACATCAGTGAAGAAGGCCGGCTCTGCCTAGCCGTATCCTCTTCCCCCAAGGATGGTGACACAGTCCAGTCAGAATCAGGAAATGCTTTCTCATCTTTCACCTCTGCTGCACTCTGCACATTTTGGAAAGCTTGTGGACTTGTGCTCACTTCTGTTGGGCCATTGGCTGTGGCTGCTACTTCTTGCTGATGAGGAGGAAATGATGTCAGTACATCAGGAAGTGAGGTCACTGCCATAAGCATTTCAGTGATAGATGAGTGTTGTTCTGGGCTGGCTGCACAACTTTGCTTTTGTTTTTCTGTGGACAGTGGTGATGTCCGTGTACTTCGGCAGTCAATTCTGCATGGCAGCGTGTTATCCACATCACATGTGGATGCAGAACCACCATCCTCAGCAGACACAAACCCTTCCATTTCAGCTGGATATGTTTTGACAGAATCAGCCGGAATCAATGGAGACACATCCCACAGGCTCCTGGTGTCTGGCTCTCCTCCTGCGTATGTAGAAAGCATGTGGGAGTAGAAGCTTTCTGCTGTAGCATGTATCACAGGGGTGGTGGCTTCAGGAGAGGCATCCTCTGAGAGTCTGGGAGAGTCATCTTTTGCCTGCTGTTGGGATGCAACTTCTCTTTCCACAGCCCCAGAGAACAACTTGTCTTCTTTATATAGGCTCAGTGGTGAAAAGCTAAGGGAAGATGAATCTATACTGGTATCTTTTTTAGAAACCTCCAGGTACTCATCTTTCTTCCCCTGGTCTGAGGGCAAAGCTTCAGGAAATTTTAAAATAAGAGATTTGTCCCCTAAGTGGTATGATGAGGATGTCTCATGTCCAAACACAATGGATGGGTCATGTTTTTCTAGAGAGGAAAATTCAAACCCAGATGAAGAGAAATCCATTTCTTTACTTTGCAGTGCCAGACCTTTTTGATGTTCCTCTTTCACATATTTAGCAGTAGACTTTAAGCAAGTATCTTTGTCTTTGTCATAGCCCTCAGAAGCAGTCTCTGCATGGTGATAATCTGTTACTAGAAAGTGTGCTTCCTTTGGGGACTTTTCAGCATCTTTTCCCTGTTGCAAAGAAATTTGGCTTGAATAGGACATTTCTGATGCCCAAACATCTCTGCATGTATCTGTTAGGGTACTGTAGCCAGCAGTACCTGCCTTTCTAATTGTTGCTGATTCAGTTTTCTCAACTCCAAGTTCCTCTTTCTGCATTGGATCACAAGGGGAGAAGGCAACTGATGTTGACAAATGAGACTCTTGGTGCTTGTCCTGGTGAAGCAGCTCTGATACCTGAGCCATCTCCATTACTGAAATGTCTGCATACACTTCCTGCTCACTGACTTTTTCTGGTGCTTGGGGAGGGCTGGGCAATTTGGACTCCTTTTCAGATTTCTCCTTGGCACCTTTTTCTAACTCTGAGTCACTGGTGCTCTCTTCTCCTCGTCCTGCTTTCTCGTAGTATAAGTCTTTGGGCTGAGGCTCCACTGGTGACAGAGATCTCTGCTCCTGGCTGATTGAAATTATGTTTTTATCTGGATGAGCATCTTCAATGTAGGGAGCTCTTTTTTCTTGATAAAATGCATCTATGGTGTGTATAGGAGGAGTGCACTCACTGCTTCCAGGAGAGGAAGGAGGCAGGGTCAAATATGGTTCTTTTGGTGTGGCAGTTGATGAGCTCAGCCCATTCTGTCCTTCCTGCATTTCCTTGAATCTCAAGTCACTGGGCATCCCATGCTTATCTGACTCTGTCAGGGGTGAATATCTTTCATGGCTGTCTGTGTATGCAAAGGAAGAATCCACTTTATCTTTGGGGGAAGTTGGGGATGACAGCTCCTTTTCAGCAGAGGTGTAGAGGCAGGACTCTTCTTCTTTTGCAGAGATGTGATAAAGTAGCTGTTTCTGAGACACAGATACTTTCTCTGTCTTGGAGGCCACAAATATAGGCTCCAGCTTTTCCTTATCGGGGTGACCCAGGTTGTCCACATCCTTCAGGATACGGCTCGGAAGCCCAACTCCAGAGATAACTACCTGCTCATAGATGTCAGCATACTGAAAAGTCCTCTCATCAGGGTAGGGTGTTGGTTCCCTTTCTTCCTGCTTTAGCTGTTTAGCATGCTCATCTCCTTTGGATTCAGAAACCTCTTTCTCAGAAGGACTGGAAGAGCTCCGAATGCAAGACTCTGTATGATATTCCACTTGGCTGAAAGAACCCATGTCCTCAGAATGGCCTATAATGTCACTGCTTCTTTTGGGATGATATGGTCCTGAAAAAGAGTGCATGCTGTCCTCTGACGCAGCATCACTGTCTTTTGGGGAAGCTGCTACATATTCATATTCTGCTGGGCTTGTAGAGTACAGAAGAGCAATTGCTTTTCCACTCTGCTCTTTGCTTCCTCTAGGGTCATCATGAGCCTCAGTGGTTTTGCTTTCAGCATTCTGCTCTATGTCTAGCATGTATTTAGAGTCTGATGTTTCTTGGTTCAAAGCATCGTCATCTGATATCTCCACTCTGGCCCCCTGCAGAACTTCAGCTTGCAAAGCTGGTTTGCTTTGGTCTGTCATGAAATGTTTTTCTCGTTCTTGTGTACTTGTGTCCGCCTCCTTTTCTAGAGCACTAGATGATGCAGGCAGAGGAGATACTGTCAGTGTTCCATCTGATGATTTAGCATATAGATCCAAGACTGCTTTCTCCTCGTGATCCAAATAGGAGTAATCTTGTTTAGATGGGAACAATGATTCTTCCCTTCCTTTTGCTGCACTTGATGGTTTGACCTGTTTTTCTTCTATACAGACATGCTGAGAAGATGGGGTTGCTCTAACTACTTCTGATTTTTTGGAAGAGGTGATCCCAGGAGAGGCTATTTCCATTTTATTTGGTTCCAGTGACAATCCTTTGTCCTCCCGCAGTGCAAATTCTTGTGCTTCTGCTGAATCCACTTTGAAATGTCCAGCTTCTGTTTCTTGAGGCACAGGCTTGTCTTCACCATGACAGAGGTAATCTTCCTTCTTAGGAAGATGGCCTGCCTGCCTGGGGGCACCTTCTTCCTGGAAATATCCACATTCAGAGTCTGAAGTTTTCTTCTCTACTGTTTCCAAGGCATAACCTTCATATGCCATAGAATATATAATCTTTTCCTCTTCTGTTATGGTAAGAGAAGATTTTTTTTCATATTCCTGAACCTCATCCAAAAAAGTGCTCTCTCTTTCCTTATCATACTTCTGTTGGCTTTCCTTACTTGTTCTCTCTTCCACCTCCTCTGGAAACCACACTTTCTTCTCATAATTTAGATTTTTCATATAAATATCTTCCATTTCCGGAGATTTTTCTTCTTTAGTTTGTGTCTCGTCCATGAAATCACAAGATTTGACATCTTCAGAGCAAACGTCTGAAGACTCTTCATCCTGAACTCGTCTGGATTCTGTTAAGTGTAAGAACTCGGCATCTGGAAAAGTTTCCTGAGAGCACATTTCTAAAGCCTTTTCTCTGACCAGGCTCATTTCGGTTAAAGAAAACAATCTAGTATCTTCTGGAGATATTTCTGCAGAAGAAATTTCTGTGGGTAGTGTATCTTTAATTGGGCTGTGTTCTGGGAAAAGAGGGGATTTGGGTTTTTCTTTAATGATATCTTTGGCAGAAGTTTCCAGTGATTTTTCACTTGTGGCTGGGCTCTGCTGCATGAAATGCAGGGGTATGATAGCTTCTGGGGAGAATTCATTAGTGGATGTGGCTAGAAATGTTTCTTTAGCAGGGCTCTTTTCTGTAAAAGTAAGAGACTTAGTGTCTTCTGGAGAAGTTCCTTTAATGAAAATGTCTGGAGATGTTTCCTTACCAGGACTCTCTTCAGTGAGAGAAATTGATTTGGTGTCTTCTGGAGAAATGTCTTTAATGGAAATGTGGGTAGATTTTTCTTTTTCTAAGCTATGTCCTGTGAAATATAGTGGTTTCCCTTCTTCTGGAGAAGCTTCTCTAATGGAAATATCTGAAGATTTTTCTTTACAAAGACTTTCTTCTCCAAAAGAAAGTGATTTGGAATCATCTGGAGATATTTCTTTAATAGAAATTTGTGAAGATTTATCACTTTCAAGTTGGCTTTGTTCTGGAACCTCAGCATTTTGGGGAGATATTTCTTTGGTAGAAACTGGCTCTTTAGCTGTGAATTTTGCAAATTCTAGTGAAACGTCTTGAGTCATTTCAGTTTCTTTAAACTCCGCCTCCTGCTCTGGCTTTGAAATAATGTCTGTGCTGGGAATGTACAGATTGGAATCATCCTTTTCACTAATTTCAATGGTTTCCTGTTTGTGATAAGAAATGTGTGACAGCTGTTCCTTTCCAATGGGCAGTTCCTGCTTTTCATTACTGGGAAACATGGACTCCATAGGCAGTAGCACTTTGCTAGCTAAGTCAGGCTTCTCCTGTATAACAGAATGCAATTTGTTTTCAGGGATATCGTTAGCTGCAGGTGCCTCAGCTTTTTTAAGTGGTTCAAATTCACTCTCAGCTCCTTTTTCTACACCAGAAGTTTGTCCTTCACTTTTCTTTACAGAAGTATCTCTGGCTTTTTCAAATAACTCCGCTTCCACAGTTTCCAATTTCTCCTCCACAGGGGACTGATGGAAAGGTGTATGTCCAGCACTGGTGGGGCCAGACTGTGTTGGAGATGCCATCTTGACTGTGCTATCATCAGGACTTATGCATCGTTCCTCAGCTTCTCCAGAACTGGAGTCTACCTGGGAAAGTTGTGTTTCCCCTGTGGATAATAGCAACATGGACGCTTCTGTGCGGGATTCAATTAAAACATCAGCCAGGTGCCCTTGTTGAGTAAACAGCTGGGCACCATAATGCCCTCTGAGTTTCTCAGGCATCTCAATATTTGGAGTCTCATCTTCTTCCGCTTCTTCCTCCTCTTCTGCCTCTTCTTGCAGGCCCTTCTTATGAGCTTGGACTTTTCTCTCTCCTTCTGCTAATGCCTGGAAGTCTTCAGAAGGCGGAGATTTAAAGCATTTGTCCTCCTCTAAGGAGGATGTTGGAGAGATTGTGCCAGCAGAGGGCACATAGTCTAGGCCTTGGGTGGCTTCAGTCCGAGAGGAGGGTATGCTGTTTACTGTGTCCAGAAGTAACGAGCTTTTGCCAGTCTCTTCTGTTTGTGGAGCTGTTATGGATGCAACAGACTGATCTTCTGCTACTGAAGTGGCAAAAGAGGAAAGCTTGTCACATTCTGTAACAGACGTGGCAGAGGACACATGCTCCTCTTCAGCCAGTGGGGCTGCCACAATGCTTGTAGGATACACAAGGATTTCAGATTCTTGGCTGATGTAGCCCTTGTCAGCAATATCAGTAGTGGAGGTGGCTTGGATACCATGTACTGCTTCAAAAGAGCCTGGGTGATCAGGCACAGAAATATCATAGGCACTAACATCATACTTCAAGTGTGGGATCCTCTCTTCCTGTTCGTCATGTATTTCCTCATCAGAAATGGTCTGTTCAGTCTCTGAGTAGCCAGGGATGGTTTCATCCTGGATGTATGAAATGTGTTCTGCTGTGGCTCGTGGAGGGACAGGTGCACTTCTCAGGTAGGACTCCTCCTTAGTTACTTCCTTTTCAGGTAAATTGCTTTTCTCACCCATATCCTCACTGAACTCTCTTTCCTTTTCTTTAGTAGTGAATTTTGTGCCTTTCTCCTCATCGTGGTGTAGCTGATAGAATTCTTTAGTCTTCATGTCCTTTTCCTCTGTGTATTGTTCTTCTGTTTCTTCCAGTTCTGCCTTTTCTATCACATCCCCTCTCTTTTCCTTCTCACTTTCCTCACCCGTATCCATCCCCTCAATGTACTTTTCACAAGTCTTCATTTCTCCTTCCCTCTGCTTTCTGTCCAAAGATATTTTCTGCTCTTCTTCCTTTTCTTTGAGTGCTGGAGTGTGAGCTTCTCTTGCTGCTCTTTCTGTGTGTGTTGGTACCTGCCCTCTCTCATCTTTATGAACCTCTGATAGTAGCTTGGCTTCCTCCTTTCTTTCAACTTTTTCTGCAAACTCTCCCATCTCAAGAGGTTCCTCCAGGGCCGCTCCTTCATCCTCAATTTTTTCAGCCTCTCCTGCTCTCACCTCCAGCTGATGGACTGGCTTTTCCTCACATGGCAACTCTCCTTCCCTATCAATAGTGATGATTCCCTCATCTGGGGAACCTAGAGGAGTCGCCTTTATCAAGATGTTCTCTTCCAAAATTAGAGCTTCATCAAGGTGACCCTGAGCAGTCATATCAGGGACCCTCTTTCCTTCAGTTTCAGGTCCTCTCATGACTGCATCACTCACTTCAATATCAGTTATTTCCTGAGCCACCTGCAGCTCCACCTTCTCTTCATGATTCAGATCCTCAAAGTCCTTGGTCAGGTCCTCTGGTGAAGACAGGACTAATCTCTGCTCAACCATGTCAGCCATTCCTGGCTCTTGCTGTACAGGTCTCTTCTGCAGTGGTGACATCTTCTGTTCCAAAGGTGCTTCCTTTTCAGCTTTGACTCGTGTTTTCTCAGTTTTGATTCTACCTGGAACTTTTGCCTTGTATAATGTTTTCCTGACTTCTGGGGTAAACGGTTTTAAGTCTGGTTTAGAAATTTTTTTCAGCTCTGGTTTGGCTTCTTTCTTTGAATCTTTTTTTTCTTCTTTCTTTCCATCATCTTTTCTAAAGTCCTTTCTCTCTTTCTTAATCTCTTTCTTTTCTTTGTCCTTCTTCTCATCCAGTTTAGACACTTTCTCTTTGAGGTGCTTCTTGCCAATCTTGTCTTTGGTTAGTTTCCTTTTCTCAGCTTTAAGGGCATCACTTGATTCTGTCTTTATCTTTTCAGGTTTAGCATGTTTCTCGGGAATTTTCTCAGTGTGTTCTTTCACTTTTTTCTCAGTTCTGGCCTCCTTTACTACCTCTGGTTTTATCTCCTTAGCCCCATCCTCATTTGCCTCTTCTTTTCTGGCCTGCTTTGTTGCAGCTGGCCTGGGGGAAGATTTCAGACTCTCTTTGCTGTCAGTTCTCTGTTTAATCTTGGTCTGCTTCAAAGAAGGTGTAGGCAGGCCAGAAGACATATCCTTCTGAGTAGCTACTGGGTACCTCAGAAAATCCAGATGCTTGAGCTTCTCAAGACCTTCCAATATTTTATTTTGTGGAGCATTTCCAGGAAACAAAACTCTTACTATTTTTTCTGTTGGGCTTGCTGGCAGCCAAACCACCAGGGCTGTGATGGAGGTCAGATAAGGGACAGAAATCTCACCTTCTTTCCCATTTGCTAGAATGATGCCAGTCTTTGCTTTGCTATTCCCAGCCCATTTCTGCATTAGAAACTGCATCTCCTTACTTTCCTTGACAGGATTCAGGATGTACATGTCCAGCTTACCAACCCCCATCTTGTGGAACAGAGTAATGGGGTCAATGGTGTTACTCACCACCCTGTAGAGGGGCTCTGATTTAATGCTGAGTTTATTCAGGTACTGCAATGTCAGGCAAGCCTCTTCAATGCTTCTCTTTACTTTCATGGATGATTCAGGCATCTTAAGCTTTTCAGGAACATTAAAAAACACAACCCCAAGTTCTGGAGAGATGAGGTTCTTCATCCAGTCACTGTAGTTGGTGGAGCCCTGAGATTGCTCCTCATCCTGCTCAGAAATCTTCCTCTGCAGAAGCCCATTAATGCCAGGTAGGTTGTCTGCCCCAATGTGGGTCAGGAGAATGGAGTCAATTCTGTCCAGATGCCTGACCAGCTTCCAAAAGCAGGATTTCCTCTCAGAGCCACCATCCACTAGGATGTTAAATCCATTGACAGCAAACAGAGCAGAGTCCCCTCTCCCACCGGGGAATATGTAGCAGCAGGGCTTAGACAGTTTCAGAAAGCCTCCAGAAGTGGGAGGTTCCAGAAGATCAAATGGAGTTGGCACATCTACAGTCTCAGAGACATACTCTGCAAACTCAGAGACCCCATCCATCTCAGGCAGGACTGGGTCAGGGTTCAGTTTCAGATTAATAAGCTGCTGGAACTGGGGATGTCCAAGGTTGCTCCAGTCTCCCTCTCCCAAACAGGACACAGTGAGGGAGGCCTTGTTATCTGGATCAGTGTTGCTGAGAAGCTGGGCAACCTATTGAGACAGACAAGAACAATCACAGACACAGAAGTGAGACATTGCAGCATTTAATTTTTTTAAAGCAACAATTAATGTGGGACCATTAAGGACTCCGCTGACGTATTGTAAAAGAGGCCATGACAGAGGGCAATGCTGAGCTGCATAACTCCTTCAGACAGGCACAATGGCTCTAGCAGGCCCCTGAGAATGCAGCTGTTGGGCCAACTTTGGCCATTATGAGGTACGGGCCAGAGCCTTGGCCTTGCTCTCTCTTTCAAAGCCTAATGCTACTGAGGGGGCGCCTAGCCAGGATGAGGTCTTTTGCTTCCTTAATGCCAGGACTGCAAGTGTGACTGGCTCTCATACAGAGCAGAGGCACAAAGGGAGGGGCCTCCTTGTCCTCTTCCCCCCTGCCGACAAGGGCACAATCTGCACCTAATCATGGTGTGTAAAAGCAACTGTTTCCTATTGGTTAGGGAATCCTCTCCGTCAGCCCCACTCTTTTTCCAAAGCACACTCTTGTGATTTCCTACCAACTCTCACTGGCTGGCCATTATCCCATCTTCTTCTTTGAGTATTTTCCCAGTTTCCTAGTTATTGAAACTTTAGTTCCTTGTTACTGGGGTTTTCTTTTCTACTCAGATTCATTGTCTCTTCTGACCCAGATTTTAAAAGGCTAGGACATCATTGCTGATTTGGTAAGTGTTGCTATCTATCGTCTAATTAAAGGCAGGAGTCAGTATCTGTTTCAGGAGTCCTTAGAATTATGCAGATATGCAAATACATTGACTAAAGCCATATTAAAAATTAAACAGCTTACATTTTATGAATTTTAGAGTTAGTGATAATATTTTGCATAGGATGCTTTTGCCTAGAGAGACCCTACTCAGCTGATGTCTTGACAGTCTGGCCCCATGAAGGAGTGGAAGCAAATAGTAAAGTTGAGAAAACCCAGAGAATATACTGAGAAAAATAAATTCTGAAATCCAGATTTCCAGGCCTATACATGCAGTTATGGTGATTGTGTCCAGACGGTTAATCTACCCTCCTAGCCAGTTAGCTGAATATCTCATTACCACAACTACCACAAATGCACATTCAAATCATGTGCATACAATTTTGAAAATGTGGGCCCTAGTGCTTAGTGAATATTGCCTCCAGACCAGAAACATCTGGAGCAGGGCTTGAAACTGTTAAAGCGACAAAATAGTGTATCTGAGTGGCAATGAGAATAAATAATAATACAGCTTTTTAGAGAGGAACCAGAATACAGCTAAATAAATACTAGAGTGCATTTCTAATTATCCAAAGATCTCAAAGCTTTAGACACACACTAATTAACTCTCACAAACTGCAGTGTGTGTGTGTGTGTGAGATAGATATATATATATAACATTCACTGGATAAATAGTAAAACTAAGGAAGAGGACCACATTTTCCAAGGTGGCACATGATTGTGGTGGCTTCAATATTTGGGTGCCAAGCTGAGATACCTTAAGATTTTCAGAAAAGCCAGATCACCTGACTTCTGGAAATCAGGCAACCCTGATGTGTCGCAAACTGGGCACTCAAAAGTTAAAGCACCCCCAAATCACTATTCACTTTGGAAAATTTTGACCGGTGTCTTGCCCAAGGCCCTATAGTAATTTAGTTCAAGAATTAGGAGAACCGAGAGCCAGGCTTCTGACCAGCACGCTGGGGTATCTGTGACCTGGAAGTGGAGCCCGGGCCCCCCTGGTCTCTGCCAGCTGGAGGTGAGACCCTGGTTTACTATTCATACTCACCTCTGGATCTGCAATTATCTCAGCAAATTTCTGATAAGTGAAGGTCCCAGTTTGCAGGATCAGGTCTCCTTCTTGGTCTGAGCTCTGACCACACAGGAGCAGTAGTTTGTGGGCAGATGAATCACATACCAGCGATCGGACCTATTACCATAAGACAGAAAGTTGTCAGCGCTCAGGTTTGGAGTTCTATGGTTCTCTGGCTTTCTCACCAGTTCCACAGTCTCAACCAGTGACAGGATCCAGAACATGAGCGTCTAGTCCAGGGGTGGGCAAACTTTTTGGCCTGAGGGCCACATCAGGGTTGCAAAACTGTATGGAGGGCCGGGTAGGGAAGGCTGTGCCTCCCCAAACAGCCTGGCCACCGCCCCCTATCTGCCTCCTCCCAGTTCTCACCCCCCTCAGAATCCCTGACCCATCCAACCTGCCCCGCTCCTTGTCCCCTGATCGCCCCCTCCCGGGACCCCTCGGCCCTAACCCCGGCTAGCATCCCTGGCTGGAAGCTCAGGGGCCGGGCAGGACAGTCCCACAGGCCAGATGTGGACGTGGACCATAGTTTGCCCACCTCTGGTCTAGTCCCTGGTCTAGAGCAGTAAGAGGGCTAAGTCATGCTAAGAGTTCAGGCCCAAGCAGCTGGTCAAAGCAGGGCTTTTCTACGTAAAAGTTATTTGCTTGTAGAGACAGAAGCACTCAAAGATGCCTCTGCTTCCTGCCTGACCCAGCTCCAAGCCAGGCTGGGCTTTTCACAAAAGCACAAGGGAGTTAAGTACACAAGTTCCTGAAGCCCTTTTGCAAACCTCACCTCCAAAGCAGCTCCATACCCTTGCTCCCAATCCTCAGACTCTCTTTGGGACAAGAATCAGCAGAGGCCAGGGATAAGGAGAAGTTTCCAGCAGCAGAGTGTTAACAAAGCTTGCTCCATTCAGGAATCCCATCCAACTCCACCGTCTCTCACAGGCTGAAGCCCTCCCTCCTTCCTGCTAAAAGAGCTTCACAAACGCTCTACAGATTAGGTAGTTCCCAGGAATTAGCCTTCTTCCTCAGAGTTAATGTGTGGCATGGCACTGGCATGTGTTCCTTTATCTAGAAATAACCTGGAACGTACGGCAATGGTGCAGCATGGATCTTCCTGCTGGGTAAGCACAATGAGCACACAGCCTGGAAGTAATTCTGCTGGCTGCACACCAGGTCTGGGAAAACGGCTCATGAAGGGTGGGAAATGCTCTATTAATGAGCTAATGCTTTGGCTGTGCTTGGGTCAGCATAGGCAGAACAGCTGACGTGGAGAAAATGCCAGGGTTGTCCCATTGCAAGAGGCCGTTCTTGGTCCTTACCTCAGAAACAATGCTGTCCACATTGGGATTCACCAGGATTACTGTCTCCAGAGTCTCACTCCGATGATGAAGGGTCCTTTGGCCTAGGGAGAGGGGCAAGGAGAACAGAAGGGAAGAAAAAGCCTGCTGGGGTTTCGCCAACAGCTCCGTCCCCAGTGCTTCACTTTGCTGCAAATTTTCCCCTTCCCCTTGGTTCCAAGGCCTCATGTCATGTTCAAGGGTGTAGTTTAACTCTTGGCATCTAAAAGGGTCATGCCCTTTCCACACAAAAACAAACCAGGCTTGTTCTGGCCCAGCACAGGTTGCCACCCTAGAGCCCAACACTGTGTAGCCCGCGTGGGCTCTCCCCTATGCTCATAAATGCCAGCAGGCAGTGGGGCCTCATCTGCCCACTCACGGTTTTTATCTAGTTTCAGTGCAGTTGCCAGGGAGATGTAGCTTGGGAAAGTAGCCACGTTGTGGTTGCTATGGGGCTTTGAGAGCTAACTAATGGGAGCTGACTCAACTGTTCTTGCCCTTCACTGGGGACAATGCAGTCCTTGAGGGGAATTTTTTGTCGTTCTCAGGAAGTTTTCTGACTCACAGTCTGCCTTAGAATCATAGAATGTAAGACTAGAAGGGAGCTCGATAGAACAGCTAGTCCTGACCCACCACACTGAGTATTATCTAGCCCATCTCTGACAGGTGTTTGTCTAACCTGCTCTTAAAAACCTCAAATGACAGAGAATCTACAACCTCCTTAGGCAATTTGTTCCAGAGTGGGGCAGAGCACATGATGAAGTTAGCAGGTGGGATTAATTTCCCTCATCCCCTGTAGCTCAATGTAATTTACCAAGGTTAAATTAGGTGTTATCTGGAGTTCTTTGAGATGTGTAGGCTCTAGCTCTATTTCATAGAATCACAGAATATCAGGATTGGAAGGGACCTCAGGAGGTCATCTAGTCCAACCCCCTGCTCAAAGCAGGACCAAGCCCCAATTTTTGCCCCAAATCCCTAAATGGCCCCCTCAAGGATTGAACTCACAACCCTGGGTTCAGCAGGCCAATGCTCAAACCACTGAGCTATCCCTCCCCCCTCCTTTCACTGCTGGTGTACGTGTGCTCCATGCACCTAAGACTGGAAGACTCTTGCTTGTAGTTCCATTGGTCTGTACTTGCACCTCACTCCTCTTTGTGTTCCAAACCCAGGGTATGAGGGTCAGCATGGACCATACACTCCTCCAGTATCTTTATACTGCTAAAAACCCTTGGAGAGCCAGAAAAGGGGAAGGAGAGCGGGCACACAAATTTCTGCGAAGGACACAAATAATCTAGGCTATTTCTGAAAGGCTCCTTTGCAGGTAGAATGCCAATCCTTGCACATCCAGAGAGTAGAGCTTGCTATCCTCAGCAGAGGCATGCAGCTTTGTGAAGACAAGTAAGCAAATAGTCTAATTTAGATTGAATTCCAAGATCACTGTGAGGGTGAATTTCAGGAATCACTAGGAATCCCTATGGAAGATCATGAAAAGCATATTAGTCATAAGAGCCTCCAAACTCATCAACTCTTCTGGCTGAAGTCATGGCCACCAGAAAGGGAAACTTCCAACTCTATGGGCAGTGCTGTTGGTACCCAGGATCTTATGATGCCTGGCTGGTAGAAGGTACCAGTGAGTGACTCTCCCTTCCCCTCATGCGCTGGACGATGGTGTGGAGATCTCCCATGAGAAAATCGGGGATTCCAGGCCTGAGAAGCTAGCAGTGCCCTCAGAAGCAATGTATCTATCCCCAGATGCAAGAGGAGGGCCTTTTTTTTTTTTTTTTGCAGCACCCATGATGATGGTCTTTGGTACCAACAACTCCTTACCATGGTGTGATGGTGCCATCAGTGTGGGAACTGTCCACTTTCATTTCTCTCTCACTGTACTTGGGACAGTCCAGCTCCTGCAGATAACACTGGTTTTGGGATGCTGTTGCTCTTCAGAGCCAGGAGATTAGTACCACATTCCTTGTGAGCTCCTGACACACAGTGTCTCACCTGACTTGGAAGGTGTTGGAGAATAGGTATTCTTCTTGGATGAGGACATGGAGGGGGATTTCTCTCACTTCTTGGGAGAGTGTTTCCTATCCACCTCTTGCCCTTTTTGGAGGAGTTCTTAGTTCTACTCCCATCAACCCTGGAGTCAGAGATCACTGTGCTCGGAAGGGGCGCTACCCAGTTTCTCTGCAGAATGTACTGAGGGAGGGTGGGTCTGATGGCCCAGGGTCAGACTGGGGCCTTATAGCAAGAGCCATTAAGAATTTTTGAAGCCTGTACTCACAGGCTTGACAGATTTGGCTTGGGAAAGAACAGCAAATGCTGATCTTTGAGGGGCTGTGAGCTTCCCTGAGGCTCACAGCATGGATTCACCAAGGGAAGGTCATGCCTGACTAATCTAATCGCCTTCTATGATGAGATTACTGGTTCTGTGGATGAAGGGAAAGCAGTGGATGTATTGTTTCTTGACTTTAGCAAAGCTTTTGACACGGTCTCCCACAGTATTCTTGTCAGCAAGTTAAGGAAGTATGGGCTGGATGAATGCACTACAAGGTGGGTAGAAAGCTGGCTAGATTGTCGGGCTCAACGGGTAGTTATCAATGGCTCCATGTCTAGTTGGCAGCCGGTATCAAGTGGAGTGCCCCAAGGGTCGGTCCTGGGGCCGGTTTTGTTCAATATCTTCATAAATGATCTGGAGGATGGTGTGGATTGCACTCTCAGCAAATTTGCGGATGATACTAAACTGGGAGGAGTGGTAGATACGCTGGAGGGGAGGGATAGGATACAGAAGGACCTAGACAAATTGGAGGATTGGGCCAAAAGAAATCTGATGAGGTTCAATAAGGATAAGTGCAGGGTCCTGCACTTAGGACGGAAGAACCCAATGCACAGCTACAGACTAGGGACCGAATGGCTAGGCAGCAGTTCTGCGGAAAAGGACCTAGGGGTGACAGTGGACGAGAAGCTGGATATGAGTCAGCAGTGTGCCCTTGTTGCCAAGAAGGCCAATGGCATTTTGGGATGTATAAGTAGGGGCATAGCGAGCAGATCGAGGGACGTGATCGTTCCCCTCTATTCGACATTGGTGAGGCCTCATCTGGAGTACTGTGTCCAGTTTTGGGCCCCACACTTCAAGAAGGATGTGGATAAATTGGAGAGAGTCCAGCGAAGGGCAACAAAAATGATTAGGGGTCTGGAACACATGAGTTATGAGGAGAGGCTGAGGGAGCTGGGATTGTTTAGCCTGCAGAAGAGAAGAATGAGGGGGGATTTGATAGCTGCTTTCAACTACCTGAAAGGGGGTTCCAAAGAGGATGGCTCTAGACTGTTCTCAATGGTATCAGATGACAGAACGAGGAGTAATGGTCTCAAGCTGCAGTGGGGGAGGTTTAGATTGGATATTAGGAAAAACTTTTTCACTAAGAGGGTGGTGAAACACTGGAATGCGTTACCTAGGGAGGTGGTAGAATCTCCTTCCTTAGAGGTTTTTAAGGTCAGGCTTGACAAAGCCCTGGCTGGGATGATTTAACTGGGAATTGGTCCTGCTTCGAGCAGGGGGTTGGACTAGATGACCTTCTAGGGTCCCTTCCAACCCTTATATTCTATGATTCTATGATTCTATGAGGCAACAGAGGCATCTGACATGGTCATCGTTGACTGGGAAGACCCCAGGACATTCAGCTTTTGAATCCCAAGAGCTTGGCCCCCAACTGTTAAAAACTATCTAAAACTATTATCTAAGAGTTATTTATAGATATTTATAGTTGGATGCAGAGGATGCTAGCAAACACTACAGACACTGAATAGATGCTGTCTCAGACCATGGATGGCAGAAAGGAACCAGAGAGGCAGTCGGTACCTGCTGCCCCTTATACTCTCAGTTTGGAACATGAGGAGGAGTGGGGCACAGGTATGGAGCAGTGGACATTGCCGGCAAAAATCTTCTGGACTCAGGCCCATGGAGCGCATGCGCACCAAGTAGAATACACATAGGGACCATTACACAGAGAACACAGGGATTCTCAGATTGCATCAAACCAGTGGACCATCTAGCCACATGTCCTGTTGCTGACTTTAGCTAAGATCAGCTGCTTCAGAGGAAGAAACCCTACAGCAGGCAGTTCTGGGATAGTCTGCCCCATGGACAGTTTACTCTGACTGCTATTAGTTAGGTCAGCTTGTGCCCCAGGAGCAGTTACATCCCTTCCAAAGCTTTTTTTTGATCATTACAGTTATAACTCTGATTATCCTTGTTATTCATATAACTGACCGATCCTTCTTGGATTCTTGTTAAGTTCTTGGCCTCAATGGCAGATTGACTCAAAAGACAGGATAAGTATTGAGGGAACCAAGATTTCCATCTCATGGATTCATGGGTCATGATTTTGAATAAACACATTCACTGGCCCTTTAATATACTGTCTTGGAAAGGATGACGAGACAGACCCTCTGCACAGGCACATAGAAGCAAAGATGGCAGACAGGAGAACTTCCACTCCATCTAGGAGAAAGAAAATTCTAAAATGACTGGTAAAGGCACAAGAGACTGGAATCATCTCTAGAGGCTCTTGAATGCTTACATCATTTCTATTTCACAGACGTGATTCCACAAGTACAGAAGAGCCTTTCCCAGAGAAATACAAGGATCCCCTTTTAACAGCCCTGTAACCATGCTCTAGATGAAGAGCTTTCTGATCTGAGTTCAGAGGCAAGGGATCCAGGCTCAGGAGAAGCACCACGTGCAACTGGGGCTAATAGAATTGAGAATTGCAACTGAAGCAACCAGAATCACTCTGCTGAGTTCCTGCCAAAAGTTCAGGAGAACTAGCAGTAAGAAAGAGAGACGTGGGGAATGACAGACAGTATTCAAAAAAGAACTAGATGCGTTCTTGGAGGATAGGACCATCAATGGCTATTAGCCAGGATGGGCAGGGATGGTGTCCCTCGCCTCTGTTTGACAGAAGCTGAGAATGAGTGACAGGAATGGATTTGTTCTGTTCACATGCCCTCTGGGGCATGTGGCATTGGCCACTGTTGGAAGACAGGATACTGTGCTAGATGGATCTTTGGTCTGACTTAGTGTGGCCGTTCTGATGTTCTTATTCATATCCCCAGTGCAATACACTCACTTAACATCAAAGTGGGAACTTAGAGTACAACATGAAGGCCCAGAACCCAGGAGGTGATAGATCAAAACACCAAGGAATCATAGAATCATAGAATATAAGGGTTGGAAGGGACCCTAGAAGGTCATCTAGTCCAACCCCCTGCTCGAAGCAGGACCAATTCCCAGTTAAATCATCCCAGCCAGGGCTTTGTCAAGCCTGACCTTAAAAACCTCTAAGGAAGGAGATTCTACCACCTCCCTAGGTAATGCATTCCAGTGTTTCACCACCCTCTTAGTGAAAAAGTTTTTCCTAATATCCAATCTAAACCTCCCCCACTGCAGCTTGAGACCATTACTCCTCGTTCTGTCATCTGATACCACTGAGAACAGTCTAGAGCCATCCTCTTTGGAACCCCCTTTCAGGTAGTTGAAAGCAGCTATCAAATCCCCCCTCATTCTTCTCTTCTGCAGGCTAAACAATCCCAGCTCCCTCAGCCTCTCCTCATAACTCATGTGTTCCAGACCCCTAATCATTTTTGTTGCCCTTCGCTGGACTCTCTCCAATTTATCCACATCCTTCTTGAAGTGTGGGGCCCAAAACTGGACACAGTACTCCAGATGAGGCCTCACCAATGTCGAATAGAGGGGAACGATCACGTCCCTCGATCTGCTCGCTATGCCCCTACTTATGCATCCCAAAATGCCATTGGCCTTCTTGGCAACAAGGGCACACTGCTGACTCATATCCAGCTTCTCGTCCACTGTCACCCCTAGGTCCTTTTCCGCAGAACTGCTGCCTAGCCATTCGGTCCCTAGTCTGTAGCTGTGCATTGGGTTCTTCCGTCCTAAGTGCAGGACCCTGCACTTATCCTTATTGAACCTCATCAGATTTCTTTTGGCCCAATCCTCCAATTTGTCTAGGTCCTTCTGTATCCTATCCCTCCCCTCCAGCGTATCTACCACTCCTCCCAGTTTAGTATCATCCGCAAATTTGCTGAGCGTGCAATCCACACCATCCTCCAGATCATTTATGAAGATATTGAACAAAACCGGCCCCAGGACCGACCCTTGGGGCACTCCACTTGATACCGGCTGCCAACTAGACATGGAGCCATTGATAACTACCCGTTGAGCCCGACAATCTAGCCAGCTTTCTACCCACCTTGTAGTGCATTCATCCAGCCCATACTTCCTTAACTTGCTGACAAGAATACTGTGGGAGACCGTGTCAAAAGCTTTGCTAAAGTCAAGAAACAATACATCCACTGCTTTCCCTTCATCCACAGAACCAGTAATCTCATCATAGAAGGCGATTAGATTAGTCAGGCATGACCTTCCCTTGGTGAATCCATGCTGGCTGTTCCTGATCACTTTCCTCTCATACAAGTGCTTCAGGATTGATTCTTTGAGGACCTGCTCCATGATTTTTCCAGGGACTGAAGTGAGGCTGACTGGCCTGTAGTTCCCAGGATCCTCCTTCTTCCCTTTTTTAAAGATTGGCACTACATTAGCCTTTTTCCAGTCATCCGGGACTTCCCCGGTTCGCCACGAGTTTTCAAAGATAATGGCCAATGGCTCTGCAATCACAGCCGCCAGTTCCTTCAGCACTCTCGGATGCAACTCGTCCGGCCCCATGGACTTGTGCACGTCCAGCTTTTCTAAATAGTCCCTAACCACCTCTATCTCCACAGAGGGCTGTCTATCTCTTCCCCATTTTGTGATGCCCAGCGTAGCAGTCTGGGAGCTAACCTTGTTAGTGAAAACAGAGGCAAAAAAAGCATTGAGTACATTAGCTTTTTCCACATCCTCTGTCACTAGTTTGCCTCCCTCATTCAGTAAGGGGCCCACACATTCCTTGGCTTTCTTCTTGTTGCCAACATACCTGAAGAAACCCTTCTTGTTACTCTTGACATCTCTGGCTAGCTGCAGCTCCAGGTGCGATTTGGCCCTCCTGATAACATTCCTACATGCCCGAGCAATATTTTTATACTCTTCCCTGGTCATATGTCCAACCTTCCACTTCTTGTAAGCTTCTTTTTTATGTTTAAGATCCGCTAAGATTTCACCATTAAGCCAAGCTGGTCACCTGCCATATTTACTATTCTTTCGACTCATCGGGATGGTTTGTCCCTGTAACCTCAACAGGGATTCCTTGAAATACAGCCAGCTCTCCTGGACTCCTTTCCCCTTCAAGTTAGTCCCCCAGGGGATCCTGGCCATCCGTTCCCTGAGGGAGTCAAAGTCTGCTTTCCTGAAGTCCAGGGTCCGTATCGTGCTGCTTACCTTTCTTCCCTGTGTCAGGATCCTGAACTCAACCAACTCATGGTCACTGCCTCCCAGATTCCCAGGAGAGCAGTATCCAAAGGGATTTCCCTCTTGATCTTCCCTGAGATCCACATCCTTGGTGGGTCCAAGGCCAAGGCAGCTCAGGGAAATGTAGGTTACCCTAAAGACTTTGAATATGAGCATGTTGGGCTCATACCTGAAGAGCCCACTACAGATAGCTCCCTCTGTAGAGCCTATTCAGAAGAAGCCAGTTCCACAGGCCTCTTCTACACAGGCAAAGGATTCAAATGCACAGGTGGGGGGTGGGGTTCTTTACGCTTACTGTCAAAAATTATTTAAATCAGAAATAGAGAATCGAGTAACTGAGGTTACAGAAAGAGTCATTTATACTAATGGAATGAATCCCACAGCACTTTGTCCCACATGAGTGCTCTGGCAAAGGGGAGAGATACACCTGTGATCACACTTGGCCCTTGCTCTGCCTGGCTCCCACTGTCAAGAGTTTACAGTACACAGAAAAACAGTCTCAGTCTGGTGAGAGCCACAACCTCAGTCACCTGGAAGATATTATTAATGAACCAATTATTGGAGTAGCATCACCATTCTGGCTTTGTGCTCTTTAGGCCCTGTCAAATGATACTCACGAACACTATATATTAGCTGCAAACCTCTTCCCTGCATATTATGAAACATTAAGGTTAAAATTCCAATTGCATGAGTCTTAATTTTAACTTTGCATATTCCATGTATGTTCTGTATTACCATAATCATCACAGGGTCTGTGCAGTCAAACATAGGACTTGCCACCCTGGGTTAAACCTTTGGTCCACTGAGTCCAATATCCTATCTCAGGCATCAGCCAGCACCATCAGGTGCCTCAAAGCAAGGTGCAAGAACCCCACAATAGCAGATGTGGGATAATCTACTTTGTAAAGGTCTCGTTCTAACCCCTAATAGTGGAGACTGGCTTTGGCCCTGAAACAGGAGGTTTGTCTCCTTCTCAATACTCTCATTCTTCGCATTAATTATGACAACTCTGAACCGTCTTATCAGTAGAAATAATAGCTCTTATATAGCACTTTCCATCAACATATCTCAAAGTGTTTTACAAAGCAGATCGGTATCACTGTCCCCATTTCACAGATGGGAAAAGTCAGTCTCAGAGAGGTGAAGTGATTTGCCTGACACCCAGCAGGCCAGTGGGAGAGTTAGGAATAGAATGCAGGTCTCCGAAATCCCAGTCCAGCACTCCTATTCCATAGGCTACACTGCCTAATCCAGGGATTGGCAACCTTTGGCACACAGCCCGCCAGGGAACCCCTGGCGCAGGCCAAGGGATGTGCTGGCTGCCCTTCCCACAGCCCCATTGGCCTGGGACGGCAAACTGTGGCCAGTGGGAGCTGTGATCGGCTGAACCTGTGGACGTGGCAGGTAAACAAACCGGCCCAGCCCGCTAGGGGCTTTCCCGGGCGGGCCGCGTGCCAAAGGTTGCGGATCCCTGGCCTAATCCATCCCCTCCTTAACTCTTGCTAAATTTTTGGCCTCAACAATATCATGTGGCAGTGAGGTCCAATGTCTAATTACACATTGTATGACATAGCATTTCTTTTTAGTGATTTTAAATTCCCCACCTTTCAGTGTCATTGAGTGTCCCCTTGTTCTTGTGTTATGAGATCAGGAGATGAGAAGCTCTAAACCATTCTTTATTTTAGACTTTTATCTTGTCCTGTTTATTGGTGTCCTTGACAAGGTTAAACAAATCCCTATCTTTTTAACCTCACTTCATAAGAGTTTCTCCAGCCCCCTAATCATTCTTGTAGCCCTTTTCTGAACTTCCTCAAATTCTGTTACATCCTTTTTGAGATGGTGTGACTAGAACTGAACTCAGTATCCAGGTGAGGCCAGTCCATAAAGGTACATAAGGGCATTATAAGAGTCTGCATTATTCTCCATCTTGTTTCTTATGCATCCTAACATCTTGTTTGCTCTTCTGACTGCAGCTGCACATTTAGCAGGTCTTCATAGAGCTGTCTACAGTGATGCCCAGGTCCCTCTCCTGAATTGATTCAGTTAATATAAAACTGTAAGGTGCATGAGAAGTTTATTTCCCCCCACCCTCCCAATGTGAATTACTTCACATTTATTGATTTTTAACGTCCTCTGTCACCATACTGCCCATTCCCTCAACTTCTGTCACCATACTGCCCATTCCCTCAACAACTCTGAAGTTCCTCACACCCTTCTCTGGATCTAAATAACATTGTGTCACCTGTAAATTTTGTTGGCTCAGTGTTAATGCCCTTTGCCAGCATTAATAGATTAAACAACACTGTACCTAATGTGGAATCTTGAAGTCCCTACTGGTCATCTTTTGCCATGATGAAATTTGACCATTTATTTCTATGCTCCTTCCTATCTCTTAGATAGTTTTTGATTCATGACAATACTTTGCCTCCCCCCCCATATAAATGGCTATATATAAAATGTGCAGATGAAGGTTCATGTATACAGGTACACAATTCTTCTGATTTAGTATTGTTGGAGGAGCAGCACCAGAAAAGGGCAGTTCCTTTCCATGAACTACGTACCGAGTCACTCAGCTTTGAGTGATTGTACCAGAAGGCACTTCTCGCTGTAGCTGCAATTCTAAAGGATCTCAAGGAGTTTTACAGTTTCTCTATAAAGGGATCCTTTTCCCTATAGTGCAGCAGCCTCTTGGGTGGAATTCAGCAGCCACTGACGCTACAAAACAGTGTATAGGTGCTAAAATGAAGATTAACTTCTCCAGCTGACACTACAGGGGAAAACTTGCTGCAATTACTGCCACATCATGACCTCAATATCCTGACTCGCTGTAGCTCACAAAAGCTTATGCTCAAATAAATTTTAGTCTCTAAGGTGCCACAAGTCCTCCTTTTCTTTTTCCTAGAGTTTTTCCTCAAAAAGCTCTTCCTGCAGTGAGGCCCTGAACCTCTGCAGCTGCTTGGCCTTCTCCCACACTTCAGCATGGCTCTGAGCCACACATTACAGGACTCAAGGCCTTTCTGAATCTGTATAAACAAAAGGCCACATTTGAAGACAGCCCCAGCTTTGCATGAATGATCACTGGGTGCATATATCTGCATAATTTAGCATAGTCTTCTGCAAACTGAAAGGCTTCCATCTACTTCATTCTTAAATGACATCATCACTCTGAGATGGTAACTGGCTCTTTTATAAGGAGGCTGAGAAATCTCCAACTGTAGCTTCCTCAGTGCCAGAGAGAAAAAGATTTCAGTCCCAAAATGGGTCTGTTCAGAGAGCGAGAGAACAACATAT